>NC_138311.1:29132500-29732500 GCF_965601325.2 Salmo salar | reverse complement strand
TATGTATTATGGAGAAATGTACCCTTATGTTCTTCTTCACTCTTTTGGTATAAACATATGTTATAAGTCACTCTTTTCATATAGGCACATTTTATAAGTCACTCTTTTGGTATAGGCATATTTTATAAGTCACTCTTTTCTTAATATCACCTTCCCTCTCTGTGTCAGACTTTTTGACATGTTAATAATTGAATCAATGTGTCTACTGTGTGTAGGATTCTGTGAGTAGGATTCAACCGAGTGTAGGATTCAAATGAAAAGACATTGCAGGAAAGGAGGAGAAAGAAGGGAGACAAGGGAGTTTGGTTGAAGTAGATTCTTAATGAAGATAGACTCAAAAGGCTACATACAGTCTGCGGTGAATGCTGTGTGTTTTATTGTGCAGGTAATGGTATAATATATGTGTAGCCTACGTACACACAGTTTAATGGGTTTCACCTCAAACCAGTTGAATATTCTAATTTTCAAAAGCCTACTTGCCCGTTTTCTGTCTTGAGACGGCATCTTGTCCCCTTCCCCGACAGTTACATTCTCAATGGCACACAGACCTGACCTAGAATTGCTACATAGAATTCGGACTAAACCAACACGCTGGGACGGGCGGGGGAGACAGCAGGAAATCTTGGTTATGGATATAATGTAGTAGGACCGCTGGAAGCTACGGCGAAGGGGGGGAGACATTTCTGTTTATAACGTTGGTCGAATAATGTAGCTATTTCATCACTACAATTAGGCTATAGAACGTAGCCTACTAAGCGAAGCAAGACCGATGAGTTATTCCAGGTGAGTTTTCGGAGAAAGTGTCGCTGTGGCCGCTCACCTCCTGGCAAGGCAACACGGGGGTCCTCCTCCCGGGGACATCTCAGTCCAGTATCCGCTCTACCTACCTCTGTCCCCGAAGGATGGCCACAAAACCCAGCGTACCCGGTCTGACAAGGAAATATCGTTTCTTCTCATCAACGGTGATTTTTTTTTTCTTCTCGTGATTACAGCGGATTATTCCACACAACGTTGACAGGATATGATATTACGCGCGGAGGAATATGGCTTTTTACGCTTTACCGGAGTACCAATCTTGCCTCGCGAAAATGAAAATAGCCTACGGTGCAGCATGCATGTGCCACAGTCTTCAATACAATTCGGCGCAAGCAATATACAACACAATTTATATTTGCTTGAAAAAGGCGTAGGCTATTGTAGGTCCACTATAGGCCTAACAAACGTATAGCCTAGCCTATCCTTAGTAGCCTACCCTATTAGGCTATCCACACAGAGAACCTATCCTACGTGGTATTGAGACCAAGCGAATTCGGTGACGATAACATTCTACATTGTTACTGTACTGAAGTTGAAAATGTAACACTGCATGTCGTGGGAGTGGCTGTATTTTTCTATTAGACAAAGCTTAAAATGTTTATCTTTTTTTAAGTATTGTCTGTCTGTGGGCGCTGATTTGGACAAGCAGGGTTGTGGCGAGTGGCAACCGCGGTGAGAGCCCCCCTCTCGGGGCCGACTTTGTTTGCGCTGGCCGGGGCAGTGTGAGAGAGCTGTAGTATTCCCTTCCCCCAGTTCTTGGGCGAAACAGGAACAACTTATTTTAGGAGGAAAAAGTTGGAGTTTGGAGCGCCCTGAAATACTGAGGACGCCAAACGTTAGCCAGTGAGACGCTGAGATTTCATGGGGTCACTTATTTCGTTTGTTTCAGGAGTTTTTCACTCGTTTGCAACCTAGGCCTACAATTATATTTTTTTTACGGTGTATTTATGGCTATAACTGTATAGCTAGTTTACCGCATTACTACAGTGCCAGCTCTACATTACTCTATCTAGTTGTAGCCTCTTGTATAGTCTATTCTGCAATTGGGACATTTGAAATCAAGTGATGTCACTCAGGATGCCAGATATTTAAACTAACCAAGGCCAGACATATGATTAAGTGGCATTGCATGACTGTGTGTGTGTCAAGGGTTCTGGTTTGTTTCTCCCAGGCACGTCATTGATCAATTCATATTATTGATTGGCTAGAGTCCACACACCTGCTTACTCTGAACCCTAATCTGTCCCTTCTGGACTGAAGTCGTTTCTCTACTAATCCAGTATTCCCCACCAACCCTGGCCCTGGATAGTGCTTATTTTGTTCCAGCCCAACATTAACACATCTGAATCAACTAATACACTATTACTGATAAGTTGATTTGTGAAGTTGTAATAATTCTGGTCTGGAAGAAAATTCTGAACACCCTGTATCTCTCCAGGACTGTGGCTGGAGACCATTTAATCATTGAACTAGGCTAGTTCTAGAGAGGGATAACTAGTTCCTAGACATAATGTATTCTACTGAAGAGGGGCTGAACTAGTTTACATTTGAGTAATTGCTGCTGTTGTATCGCTCCTGGCAGTGTTACAAGTATTTTTGCAACAGAAGTCAAAATTATTGGATGTTGAGTAAAACTTTGTCTCTCTTAGGTGTGTGTTTGGCTGCAGTGACCTGTGAGGGTGTTGCCAGTGACAGAGCAAGGATCAACTCCTGCCTTCAGCCTGTCTTTGTCTGAGTGGGAGGAGTCAGGGTTCAAAGGTTGTGGCTCTGAGGACCCGCGGGCTGTATTTCCATATGAGGCCCTGCTGAGGGGGCTGGGGACCAACCGAGGTAACCTATCAATCACTATAGTCTGTCTGTTTCTGTCTGTCTCACACACACACACACATACTACCTTTGCCTGCTTCAATGCCTGTTGAACATTCAAGGCCGTGAGTAGGGATGACTCTGGGCTGGATTGTTTTGGGCGGGCAGCACTATCTGTGATCTGTACATACTGAGGACACTGGAGGGTCAAAGCTTTCTGCCTGAGAAAACTATCCACACTGTCATCTAATCCACAGTGTTAACCAAAAACCACAGCAAGGAAGACGACATGATGAAATGGATACAGATGTATTAAGGACAATTGTTTTTTCTTCTCCTGAGTGAATTGGCCTAATGTTTCCTATTTTGTTTACTTCGTGGCTTTTCAAGTAAAAATCTTGGGGTCAAACATTAGGAGAGAAATGTGTGTTTAGAGAGAGGGAGAGATGCATCATGTGCTTCAGCTTGAAAGATGAGGTCTTCCTGGGGTCTTCAAGTTCTAATGTCACATACATAAGTAGAGTGAAATGGTTTTCTTGCAAGCGCTAAACCCAACAATGCAGTAATCAATAACAATGCAATTCTTCCTTGGGCTTACATCTACATGATATATTTTTTAAATCTGTCAAAACACCTCATAACAAGACATGGTATCAATAACAAGATACAACGAGCTGAAACAATCCACCTACGATTCCCCACAGGGCCTCGTCACCTCAAGGCCTCGTGCCGTAGCTATCTGACCGTTCAGAATCATAGCAACGCTTCTAGCCACATCCATGTGCATCATTTTTGTGACGTTGTAGGCTAACCCGTCTTTCTCTCCCCTCTCTTCTCTCTCTCTCCCTTCTCTTCTCTCCCTCCCCTCCTCTCTCTCCCTTCTCTTCTCTCCCTCCCCTCCTCTCTCTCCCCTCTCTTCTCTCTCCCTCCCCTCCTCTCTCTCTCTCAGTGCATTCGGAAAGTATTCAGACCCCTTGACTTTTTTCCACATTTTGTTACGTTACAGCCTTATTCTAAAATGGATTAAAATTTTTTTTCCCTCATCACTATACACACACAATACCCCATAAAGACAAAGCGAAAACAGCTTAAGACATTTTTGCAAATGTATTCAAAATAAAAAACAGAAATACCTTATTTAGATAAGTATTCAGACCCTTTGCTATGAGACTCGAAATTGCGCCCAGGTGCATCCTGTTTCCATTGATCATCCTTGATGTTTCTACAACTTGATTGGTGTCCACCTGTGGTAAATTCAATTGATTGGACATAATTTGGAAAGTCACACACCTGCCTATATATGGCCCCACAGTTGACAGTGCATGTCAGAGCAAAAACCAAGCCATGAGGTTGAAGGAATTGTCCGTAGAGCTCCGAGACAGGATTGTGTCAAGGCACAGATCTGGGGAAGGGTACCAAAACATTTCTGCAGCATTGAAGGTCCCCAAGAAAATGGTGGCCTCCATCATTCTTAAATGGAAGAAGTTTGGAACCACCAAGACTTCCTATAGCTGATCGCCCGGACCAAACTGAGCAATCAGGGGGAGAAGGGCCTTGGTCAGGGAGGTGACCAAGAACCTGATGGTCACTCTGACAGAGCTCCAGTGTTCCTCTGTGGAGATGGGAGAACCTTCCAGAAGGACAACCATCTCTGCAGCACTCTACCAATCAGGCCTTTATGGTAGAGTGGCCAGAAGGAAGCCACTCCTCAGTAAAAGGCACATGACAGCCCGCTTGAAGTTTGCCAAAAGGGACGTAAAGGACTTTCAGACCATGAGAAACAAGATTCTCTCATCTGATGAAACCAAGATTGAACTCTTTGGCCATAATGCCAAGCTTCACATCTGGAGGAACCTAGCACCATCCCTATGGTGTGAAGCATGGTGGTGGCAGCATCATGCTTTGGGGATGTTATTCAGCGGCAGGTACTGGGAGACTTGTCAGGATCGAGGGGAAAGATGAAGGGAGCAAAGTACAGAGAGATCCTTGATGAAAACCTGCTCCAGAGTGCTCAGGATCTCAGACTGCGGTGAAGGTTCACCTTCCAACAGGACAACAGCCCTAAGGCTTTGAGACAAGTCTCAATGTTCTTAAGTGGCCCAGCCAGAGCCAGGACTTGAACCCCATCGAACATCTCTGGAGAGACCTGAAAGTAGCTGTGCAGCAACACTCCTCATCCAACCTGACAGAGCTTGAGATGATCTGCAGAGAAGAATGGGAGAAACTCCCCAAATACAGGTGTGCCAAGCTTGTAGCGTCATACCCAAGAAGACTGGAGGCTGTAATCCCTGCCAAAGGTGCTTCAACAAAGTGCTGAGTAAAGGGTCTGAATACTTATGTAAATGTGATGTTTCAGTATCTTATTTATAATACATTTGCAAACATTTCTAAAAACCTGTTTTTGCTTTGTCATTATGGGTATTGTGTAGATTGATGAGGGGGGGAAAAAAACAATTTAATAAATTTTAGAATGAGGCTGAAACGTATTTCTTTTTGGAAAAGGTCAAGGGGTCTGAATACTTTCCGAATGCTGTGTGTGTGTAGTTCTGTGTCTGCCTGTACATTTAATTGGGCAGGTCTTTGCCAGAAGTTTTAAAATCCCATGGGAATGAAACAGGGACAGACCCTGACTCATGTTCTCTCCACAGTGCTAATGTTGGCCTAGAGGAGAGAAGGTTGTGTGTGTGAATTTGTGATCATCAAAGATAATAATTACTTGCACAAATATGACCTCTACACCATTTATTGTATACGTTTGGTCAGTAGGACCTTATTGGAGATGTGTATGTAATGTGTGTGAGACACCAGCCAGACAGGCCACATTGCATGTTCTGTTTCTGAGCTCAGCTAAATCTGCTCTCTGTCCCCATGCGCCTCCCATTCCCCAGGATCACTAATCAATTACATGGTCTCTCTTTCAGGCGTTACTACATGCTCCTGCTGCTCACCAGAAAAGGATTGGGTGGAGGGGAGGTGTACAGTATAGAAGTGGACCACATAAATTTAACATCACCATATCCAGCTGTACGACAAACCATCATAAATGTTTACATGATAGACTGGAATGTTTATATGTGTGTAACGCACCAACACATTTCATTTAGTTGTTTTTGCACATCAAATGGCTATATTTAAATATTTGCATTGCGCTATATCAATGTCGCCAACATTTAACCAGGCCTACCCAGTTCCTTGGGAGTAGAGAGGAGTGTGTGTTCCCTCTGTCTGTCTCTGTGGGGCACAGGGCCTCCGAAGGCTCCCTTCGACTGTTGGGATTTCCCACAATGCTTTGAGCCGCAGGGAGTCCTCACGGCATGAGCTATGGAGGAATGTGGCCGGAGTGTGGGAGCGACCTGAGGGATGGAAGGAGAACATGGCTGAGGGAGGGGAAAGGGGGGGGGGGAGACAGGAGCTAGTGTGTTGAAAGCACTGGAGTTGCAGTCGGAAGCATCAAATCAATATCTCTACACCTATAGTACCTACTCCATGAATATACAAAGAATGTTAAGGATTATACTTCAGTCTGTTATCAACTTCTGTGCTGTTGTGTGTGTGTGTGTGTGTGTGTGTGTGTGTGTGTGTATATACCAGTATTTGAGATGGATATAACTGTGTGTTAAGGAAAGTGATGGTGTGTGAGTTGCTGTATCTTAGTGTGTGCTTTGTATTATCATATGTTACTAATTATATTACACCCTCAAACAGAAACAGAGAGGGGTGTGAGTGAGGTAGAGAGGGATAATGTGTGATGAAGTGTGTGAGCCAGAGATCAGAGCAGCAGAAGAGCTGCTGAGTGCCAGTCCTGCTGCCCGCTTGGCCGACACACACACATGGCACCGTGCCCAGGCCCAGACAGCAGATGTGTCAGTCGTGAGTCAGCTGTGTGTCTCGTGTAACCTTTTCCGTCTCTTCTGCCTGCAGGTTTTGGAGTAACACACGTTTCTCTTCCCGGTGCAGGGATGGCCACATCTATATCATGACAATGATGGACATGGTGAGTGATGTGATCATAGTCATGTCCTAAACATGACATTACAGCGTAACAGTGGGGAGGAGAGTGAGGGCCCTGGATGCCGGTGGGCATCACTACAGCAAGTCTTTCTTTATAAGAGGCCATTACTAGTTAGATCTGTTGAGTTTAATATGGTTAGAGACAGGCACATATATGGGTAAAGCGATAGAGACAGGGAGAGAGAGAAAGACGTGTGTGTGTGTGTGTGTGCGCTAAAGCCGATGATAATGTGTGAGTTAAGTATGCGGAACAGTCGAAGAGTTCACTGTAAACATTTGACATGGCTCACATTCATAAGGAACAAGAGCTCACTCATAACTGTGTGTGTGCGTATGAATGTGTTTGTGTATGTACAGGTAACTGCCAAAATAAAGGGTCTTAATAGGGTGTTGGGCCACCACAAGCCAGAACAGCTTCAATGCACCTCAGCATAGATTCTACAAGTGTCTGAAACTCTATTGGAGGGATGTGACACCATTCTTCCACAAGAAATTCCATCATTTGGTGCTTTGTTGATGGTGGTGGAAAAGGCTGTCTCAGAATCTCCCAAAAGTGTTCAATTGGGTTGAGATCTGGTGACTGAGAAGGCCATGGCATATGGTTTACATTGGTTTGATGAGCATGATAACATTGTGACCACCCTTTCCCCTGTGGATGGGGGGCATTGTATTATTATGTGGGCAAATCCATGGTAGCTAAAATAATGGCCTACCCAGCATTTTTATTCGGTACGTGCTATCTGGGATCCTTGGGACATCCCCTACCCCATTGAAATGGTTAAGGTTAGGGACTTCCCAATGGTCCTGATAGCACTAACCATGTTTATACTTGACCCTAAGCATGATGGGATGTTAATTGCTTAATTAACCCAGGAACCACACCTGTGTGGAAGAACCTGCTTGCAATATACTTTGTATCCCTCATTTACTCAAGTGTTTCCATTATTTTGGCAGTTACCTGTATGTCACAAACCTCTCCCTTGGCGTCACAGCGCTATATTTAGCCGTTACCCTGAGCTCCAAGAATTCTGTGCGTTCCGTGTGTGTTATCTCCCGGGCGTGTTGTCTGTCTGGCACCGGGTACAGGAAGTCACCTGAACAGGTGAGATCCCAGGTGTCAGCTGTCAGCCAATCAGAGCAGGAAGAGGAAGGCATCCCCCTGTCTCAAACATGTTGGTTGGAAGGACTAGAACACTCAGTGAAATGAACTGGGAGCTGCATAGTGTACAGATGAATGTTCCCTCTACTATCGCCTGTGTTCTGTCTGTCAAAGGTATTTTCTGTCTTTATTGTCTTGTGTGTGTACTGACAGTTGAAATTGGAGTGTGTGGGGTGCTATTGCATTGTATGAAATCCAGGCTAGGTTGACAGATGCTACATGTAAATATGTTTTCATTGTGCAAGTCTGGTGTGTCTAGGATGCCGTTCCAGTGGTTATCCAGGTTTAGCTGTGTGTGTGTGTGAATCATGGTCTTGCAAGGGAGAGTGTAAACAAATAGTGTTTAAAATGATTTAGAGGGAGAGAGAGCGCGCGACTGCTCTGTTGTGGCTGAGCTGCGATATTGGATTTGCGTAAATGAGGCTGAAACATCTGCAGGCCTTTTACAGCCAGCGGGGCTAAGAGAGGGTAGTGTGTGATTGTGCGCAAGGCGTGTAAAAAAACAAAAAACACCCGCACTTCAAAACCCAACCTAATTAAGTTGCCTCTTTTTAAATGTGGAAATCACTCTTTATATCAGCGGCTCTTTACTGAAGAAGCACATTTGTTGTTTAACTGATCAGCTAGTTTAATAGAGGGAGAGGAACCTCTCCGATTAACCGTTACCGTATACGTGTTTGTTTTGCTGGGGCTGCTCTTTGTGGGTGTGTATATAGATATACTGTATATCTATCTCTACATACTAAAATATAAACACAACATGTAAAGTGTTGGTCCCATGTTTCATGAGCTGAAATAAAAGGTCCTAGACATTTTCTGTGAGCACAAAAAGCTTATTTCTCTCAAAAGTTGGGCACAAATTTGTTTACATCTCTGTTTGTGAGCATTTCTCCTTTGCCAAGATAATCCATCCAATTGACAGGTGTGGCATATCAAGAAGCTGATTAAACAGCATGATCATTACACTGGTGCTTCCTTGTGCTGGGGACAATAAAAGGCCACTCTAAGATGTGAAAGTTTGTCACACAACACAATGCCACAGATGTCTCAAGTTTTGAGGGAGCATGCAATTGGAACGCTGACGACATGAATGTCCACCAGAGCTGTTGCCAGATAATTTAATGTTAATTTCTCTACCATAAGCCACCTCCAATGTCGTTTTAGAGAATTTTGCAGTACGTCTACCGGCACCACAACTGCAGACTACACGTAACCACGCCACCCCAGGACCTCCACATCCGGCTTCTTCACCTGCGGGATCATCTGAGACCAGACAGTTGATGAATCAGTGGGTTTGCACAAATGAAGAATTTTTGCAAAACTGCCAGAAACCTTCTCAGGGAAGCTCATCTGCGTGCTCGTCATCCTCGCCAGGATTTTGACTGCAGTTTGACGTCGTAACCGACTTCAGTGGACAAATGCTCACCTTCGATGGCCTCTGGCATGCTGAAGAAGTGTCATCTTCACGGATTAATTCCGGTTTCAACTGTACCGGGCAGATGGCGTCGTGTGGGCGAGCGGTTTGCTGATGTCAACGTTGTGAACGAAGTGCCCCATGTTGCTGTGGGGTTATGGTATGAGCAGTCATAAGCTACAAACTACGGACAAATTGGATTTTATCAATGGCAATTTGAATGCACAGAGATTCCGTGACGAGATCCTGAGGCCCATTGTCGTGCCATTCATCTGCCACCATCACCTCATGTTTCAGAATATATTGCACAGCCCCTTTTCGCAAGGATCTGTGCACAATTTCTGGAAGCTGAAAATGTCCCACATTTTCCATGGCCTGCATACTCACTAAACATGTAACCCATTGTGCATGTTTTGGTCACTACATTTGAGAGAAATAAGCTATTTGTGTGTATGAAATATTTCTGGGATCTTTTATTTCAGATCATGAAACATAGGACTAATACTTTACATGTATTGTTTATATTTTTGTTCTGTATGTACGTATGCATGCTTATATTCAACAAAAATATAAACACAACTAAATATGCCAAATATCAGTCTAAAAAACAAATCCGATTTAACCGTTTAGACACAAGCCGCATGGCCAATAATCAGATTTGTGGCTTGAAATATCCGATTACATGTGCTTTTTGGCAGGAAGAATAACAGATTCTAATCAGATATGCAAAAAAAAAATGTATTTGAGTCACTTCAAACTGCCAGTGTGAACAAGGCTTTAGTGGTTGCTTGTGTGTGTGGTGGGTGCTGCATGTTTGTTCTGTGTGATAGGAATGTCAGCAAGCGGCCCAATTAGCGTCTCGTTAGTGTGTGATTGGAGGGAGAGGGTGATTGACAGTTCCTGCTGTGTGTGTGGTGTGTATTTAAGACTGATGTGAGTATATCTAGCAACAACAGGAAAGACAGAGTGATTTTGCTATTCTAAGGCTCAGGCAGAACTAATTTCTTTGTAAATGCACTAGGTTTTCCTCAGCATACAGTGCCTTGCAAAAGTATCTATCCCCTTGACGTTTTTCCTATTTTGTTGCATTACAACCTGTAATTTAAATTGATTTTTATTTGGATTCCATGTAATGGACATACACCAAATAGTCCAAATTGGTGAAGTGAAATGAAAAAAATTATTTGTTTAATTATTTTTTTTTTTTTATGGGAAAGTGGTGCGTGCATATGTATTCACCCCCTTTGCTATGAAGCCCCTAAATAAGATCTGGTGCAAGCAATTACCCTCAGAAGTCACATAATTAGTTAGATTGCACACAGGTGGACTTTAAGTGTCACATGATCTCAGTGTGTGTGTGTGTGTGTGTGTGTGTGTGTGTGTGTGTGTGTGTGTGTGTGTGTGTGTGTGTGTGTGTGTGTGTGTGAGAGAGATATCACACACACACACACACACACACACACACACCTGTTCTGAAAGGCCCCAGAGTCTGCAGCACCACCAAGCAAGCGGCACCATGAAGACCAAGGAGCTCTCCAAACAGGTCAGGGACAAAGTTGTGGAGAAGGGTTGGGTTATCAAAAAAAATGCCAAACTTTGAGCATCCCACGGAGCACCATTAAATCCATTATTAAAAAATGGAAGGAATATGGCACCACCACAAACCTGCCAAGAGAAGGCCGCCCACCAAAACTCATGGACCAGGCAAGGAAGGCATTAATCAGAGGCAACAAAGAGACCAAAGGTAACCCTGAAGGAGCTGCAAAGATCCACAGCGGAGATCGGCGTATCTGTCCATAGGACCACTTTAAGCCGTACACTCCACAGAGCTGGGTATTACGGAAGAGTGGCCAGAAAAAAGCCATTGCTTAAAGAAAAAAATAAGCAAACACGTTTGGTGTTCGCCAAAAGGCATGTGGTAGACTCTCCAAACATACGGAAGAAGGTACTCTGGTCAGATGAGACTAAAATTTAGCTTTTTGGCCATCCAAGGAAAATGCTATGTCTGGCACAAACCCACCACCTCATCACCCCGAGAACACCATCCCCACAATGAAGCATGGTGGTGGCAGCATCATGCTGTGGGGATGTTTTTCATCGGCGGGGCTGGGGAAACTGGTCTGAATTGAAGGAATGATGGATGGCGCTAAATACAGGGAAATTCTTGAGGGAAACCTGTTTGCCTTCCAGAGATTTGAGACTGGGACTGAGGTTCCCCTTCCAGCAGGACAATGACCCTAAGCATACTGCTAAAGCTACACTCGAGTGGTTTAAGGGGAAAGATTTAAATGTCTTGGAATGGCCTAGTCAAAGCCCAGACCTCAATCCAATTGAGAATCTGTGGTAAGACTTAAAGATTGCTCTACACCAGTGGAACCCATCCAACTTGAAGGAGCTGGAGCAGTTTTGCCTTGAAGAATGGGCAAAAATCCCAGTGGCTAGATGTGCCGAGCTTCTAGAGAAGCCCCAAGACACTTGTAGCTGTAATTGCTGCAAATGGTGGCTCTACAAAGTATTAGCTTTGGAGGGTGAATAGTTATGCATGCTCAAGTAGTTTTTTCTGTCTAATTTCTTATTTGTTTCACAATAAAAAAAAATATATTTTGCGTCTTCAAAGTGGTAGGCATGTTGTGTAAATCAAATGATACAACCCCCCCCCCCAAAATCCATTTTAATTCCAGGTTGTAAGGCAACAAAATAGGAAAATTGCCAATGGTGTGAATACTTTCGCAAGCCACTGTATACAGTGCCTTCAGAAAGTATTCATACCTCTTGACTTATTCCATAGGCCCACCCACTTGGGAGCCAGGCCCGGCCAATCAGATTTAGTTTTTCCCCACTAAAGTGCTTTATTACAGACATAAATACTCCTCAGTTATATCAGCTGTCTGGGTCTCGGACCATTCCGCAGATGAAGAAGCCGGATGTGGAGGTCCTGGGCTGGCATGGTTACACGTGGTCTGCGGTTGTGAGGCCGGTTGGACGTACTGCCAAATTCTCTAAAATGACATTGAGGCGGCATATGGTAGAGAAATGAACTTGAAGTTATCTGGCAACAGCTCTGGTGGACATTCCTGTAGTCATGTCGATTACATGCTCCCACAACTTGGGACATCTGTGGCATTGTGGTGTTTGACAAAACTGCACATTTTAGGGTGGCCTTTTATTGTCCCCAGCACAAGGTGCACCTGTATAATGATAATGCTGTTTAATAATCTTGATATGCCACACCTGTCAGGTGGATGGATTATCTTGGCAAAGGAGAAATTCTCACTAACAGGTTTGTTACAAAAATTTGTGCACAAAATGTTTTGAGAAATAAGCTCTTTCTGCATATGGAACATTTATGGGATCTTTTATTTCAGCTCATGAAACATGTGACCAACACTTTACATGTTGCATTTTATATTTTTGTTCAGTAGACATTATTTGCCCATTATTCTTTAAAAAATTATTCAAGCTCTGTCAAGTTGACCATCACTAGACAGCCATTTTTAAGTCTTGTCATAGATTTTCAAGCCGATTTCAAAACTGTAACTAGGCCACTCGGGAACATTCAATGCCGTCTTGGTATGCGACTCCAGTGTAGATTTAGCCTTGTTTTAAGTTATTGTTTTTGTCCTGCTGAAAGGTGAATTCGTCTCCCAGTGTCTGTTGGAAAGCAGAGTGAACCAGGCTTTTCTCTAGGATTTTGCCTGTGCTTATAGCTGTATTCTGTTTCTTTTTATCCCCAAAAACTGTCTAGTCGTTTCCGATGACAAGCATACCCATATCATGATGCAGACAGCACAATGTTTGAAAATATGAAGTGGTACTCAGTGATGGTTTGGATTTGCCTCAAACAATGATTTGTATTCAGGACAAAAAGTTAATTTCTTTGCTGCATTTTTGCAGTATTACTTAAGTGCCTCGTTGCAAGCAGGATGCATGTTTTGAAATATTTGTATTCTGTACAGGCTTTCTTTTCACTTTGTCATTTTAGGTTAGTATTGTGAAGTAACTACAATATTGATCCATCCTCAGTTTTCATCTATCTATCTTTCTATCTTTCTTTCTTTCATAATCACCATTGGCCTCATGGTAAAATCCCTGATCAGTTTCCTTCCTCTCTGGCAACTGAGTTAGGAAGGGTGACTGGGTGTTTTGATACACCATTCGTAGTGTAATTAATAACTTCACCATGCTCAAAAGTATTTAATTTTTTTTACACATCTACCAATTGGTGCTCATCTTTGCTAGGCATTGAATTTGTGGTTGAATTTTTGCTTGAAATTCACTACTCGATTGAGGGCCCTTACAATCATCTGTATGTGTGGGGTAGTCATTCAAAAATCATGTTAACCACTATTACCACAACAATATGTTAAGCACATTTTTACTCTTGAGCTTATTTAGGCTTGCCATAACAAATGGATTGAATACTTATAGACTCAAGACATTTCAAAGAAAAAAAGTATTTCAACACATTTCTGCAAACAAAATGTCCCTTTGACTTTATGGGCTTTTGTGTGTAGATCAGTGACACAAAATCTCAATTGAATTCAAGCTGTAACACAACTAAATGTGGAAAAGTAAAATGGTGTGAATACTTTCTGAAAGCACTGTCGGTCTTTCTGTCCCTATGGAGTTGTCTCTCGCTGTACACACACACAACCCTGTACAGTAGTGTATAGTTAGCCCATGTAGGAGCAGCTAACAGTGAGATTGTCTGTTAATTCCAGTCCCAGCAGCTCTCTCTCTCGCCCCCCCCTCCAGTGGATCGCTGGAGCCGGTTACAGTATGAGTGTTTTGGAGGAGTTCCTAAATATTTGCGGGATGACAGTGTGATCTGACTGTGCTGCTCACTGTGGATTCTCATGTCATTACCAGAGGGGGATAAAACACACACACTGCTGCAACAGAATGCATACGCACTCACAGGCAAACACACACACTGCTGCATCCATAGAATGCATACGCAAACACGCGCACACACACATGCACGTATGCACACAGTGTAAGAACGGGTGTGGGCTCTGTGGTCAATAGGAATCCAGGCAGTCATAATTGAGAGCTCAGTCAGTGGAGCTTCCATTTGTATTGTGTGTTTCCCCCAGTCAACCACATTCAGGGACTCCCACTACGTCTACCAGAGAGGATGATACACAACAGAATTATTTTCAAACGTGATAACCAATGACCATGTAACGGCAATGACAATTGTTGTAAAGGTGTCCTTACATTTGTCTTCTGTCTTCTCTCCACAGAGTGCCCAAGGGCTGTGAGAGCCCCTCGGGGAAACTTCATGCACAAACCCACTCTCTTCCTCACACAGAAACACACACTCTCTCTGACACACACACAGTCTTATTGAGACACACACACACACAGAGCATGTTGGAGGTCCAGGAGGAAAGGCCTGCCACAGCAGGAGGAACGGCAGCGACACACTTCAGCAAGAAAGAGCGAGGGAAGAAGGAACGAGAGGAGGCCAAGGACAGCCGGGGGAATCTTGGGAATATCGGGAACAGTATTCCAGGTTCGGGTGGCCGAGGGAACGGCAGAGGGAAAGCCCCTCACACACACACAGGCAGCCCCCACCAGCTCATCACCCCACCCTGCTCTGTGGTGCTGGGAGCCCCCTCCATTCATCACAACAGACTGAAGAACTCCCCATCCACCAACACACAGAGGTGAGGGAGAGAGAGTGTACGTGTGTCTGTCTGTGTAAAGTAGTAGTAGTAGTAGTAAAAGTGGTGTGTGTGTGTGTGTGTGTGTGTGTGTGTGTGTCCTGGGGTCAGGGAGTACACTGTGTTTGGATCTTCTCTCTGCTGACTCATGTTTCTGGAGCCACTGGAAATCAGCATCTGCCCTGCCAAACGCCTGCCATCCCTCTCTCTCGCGCTCTCTCTCTCTCAGCTGTGTGTGTCAGTAGGGTGTGGTATGGGGCTGTGTCTGCCAGTTGGAAGTGTCCTGTTCTCCTGAGCTGTACTTTTCTCATGGCCACTGAGAAGCAGCCGCCCTGATCCTCCTCTCCGCCAGATTATTATGGTCTGTTGTCTCTGGCCTATGGTTGTGAAGAACTGCCCCTGTCAGTTGTACATGGTTATGATCCGAGCCAAATATAATACTCTGGCAGACATTATTCCTACCTCACTATTGGCCAGTGAGAAAATGGTTTGTGTTTCCCTTCCCTCGGTCTGTCTGTACTATGCCTATACTTGCCTATACCAACTGTGATCGACAAGGCATTCCTAGTCGATCACCGAATATTTCTCTCAAACAATAAAGCCTTGCGTTCCTATTTTTCATCTCGTGCTGCTGGCAGATGGTGTACCCGATTCAGCTGCCCTGCGCGCCGGGTTGGCGACGTGTTCAAATTTTGAACCATTTCATGTGTCTGAAGCTGCAAACTCTGCCTTCCCAGGGGGGCCTACCGCTGGCCAATCGGATGGCTCAGATTGCCGGGTCTGCAGTAACGTAGCAGGCATAAAAGAAAGTTACAGCAAAGTTGATACTGTGAGCTTTTAAAACCCTGACTAGAGAGAGACGGTCAACAAATACAGCAAAATGGTGGTTTTATGAGGGAGTTCATGTGTAAGTTCTTACTCAGCACTGTCAACACTTTTTGTATTCCACACTTTGTATTCCACACTTTTATAAGCCATACAATGCAGGTTCTTCCTGCTTGCGCTACAACAAGCACTGCAGCTGTACATTTTTTTATTATTTATTTTTTAAATGGTCAGAACAACAATGTATTCGCAGGGCAATTCAAGCAAAGCCAATATGAGGTGATAATGTATTGGGCCTATAGCTTACTGCACAAACCTCATTGCTACAGCACTGTTTTTAATTGGTTAATGTTGCATATGATTACTCTTGACTCAGAAAAGGTTGGTGACCACTGGTCTAACTGTAGGTATTCGCTGATGATGTATGTACAGCACAGTGGTTAGTAGCTATAATGATGATGTATGTACAGCACAGTGGTTAGTAGCTATAATGATGATGTATGTACAGCACAGTGGTTAGTAGCTATAATGATGATGTATGTACAGCACAGTGGTTAGTAGCTATAATAATGATGATGTATGTACAGCACAGTGGTTAGTAGCTATAATGATGATGTATGTAGAGCACAGTGGTTAGTAGCTATAATGATGATGTATGTACAGCACAGTGGTTAGTAGCTATAATGATGATGTATGTACAGCACAGTGGTTAGTAGCTATAATAATGATGATGTATGTACAGCACAGTGGTTAGTAGCTATAATAATGATGATGTATGTACAGCACAGTGGTTAGTAGCTATAATGATGATGTATGTACAGCACAGTGGTTAGTAGCAATAATGATGATGTATGTACAGCACAGTGGTTAGTAGCTATAATGATGATGTATGTACAGCACAGTGGTTAGTAGCTATAATGATGATGTATGTACAGCAGTGGTTAGTAGCTATAATGATGATGTATGTACAGCACAGTGGTTAGTAGCTATAATGATGATGTATGTACAGCACAGTGGTTAGTAGCTATAATGATGATGTATGTACAGCAGTGGTTAGTAGCTATAATAATGATGTATGTACAGCACAGTGGTTAGTAGCTATAATGATGATGTATGTATAGCACAGTGGTTAGTAGCTATAATGATGATGTATGTATAGCA
Organism: Salmo salar; assembly: GCF_965601325.2. Taxonomy (NCBI): domain Eukaryota; kingdom Metazoa; phylum Chordata; class Actinopteri; order Salmoniformes; family Salmonidae; genus Salmo; species Salmo salar. Next base: position 29,715,639 of record NC_138311.1, on the reverse strand, counting down.
CAGTGGTTAGTAGCTATAATGATGATGTATGTATAGCACAGTGGTTAGTAGCTATAATAATGATGATGTATGTAAAGCTTTGGTTAGTAGCTATAATAATGATGTATGTACAGCACAGTGGTTAGTAGCTATAATGATGTATGTACAGCACAGTGGTTAGTAGCTATAATGATGATGATGTATTTACAGCACAGTGGTTAGTAGCTATAATGATGATGATGTATGTACAGCACAGTGGTTAGTAGCTATAATGATGATGATGTATGTACAGCACAGTGGTTAGTAGCTATAATGATGATGATGATGTATGTACAGCACAGTGGTTAGTAGCTATAATGATGATGATGATGTATGTACAGCACAGTGGTTAGTAGGTATAATAATGATGATGTATGTATAGCACAGTGGTTAGTAGCTATAATGATGATGTATGTACAGCACAGTGGTTAGTAGCTATAATGATGATGTATGTACAGCACAATGGTTAGTAGCTATAATGATGATGTATGTACAGCACAGTGGTTAGTAGCTATAATAATGATGATGTATGTACAGCACAGTGGTTAGTAGCTATAATGATGTATGTATAGCACAGTGGTTAGTAGCTATAATGATGATGTATGTATAGCACAGTGGTTAGTAGCTAAAATGATGATGTATGTACAGCACAGTGGTTAGTACCTATAATGATGATGTATGTACAGCACAGTGGTTAGTAGCTATAATAATGATGATGTATGTATAGCACAGTGGTTAGTAGCTATAATAATAATGATGTATGTATAGCACAGTGGTTAGTAGCTATAATAATAATGATGTATGTATAGCACAGTGGTTAGTAGCTATAATGATGATGTATGTATAGCACAGTGGTTAGTAGCTATAATGATGATGTATGTATAGCACAGTGGTTAGTAGCTATAATAATGATGATGTATGTACAGCACAGTGGTTAGTAGCTATAATGATGATGTATGTATAGCACAGTGGTTAGTAGCTATAATGATGATGTATGTATAGCACAGTGGTTAGTAGCTATAATAATGATGATGTATGTACAGCACAGTGGTTAGTAGCTATAATAATAATGATGATGTATGTATAGCACAGTGGTTAGTAGCTATAATAATAATGATGTATGTATAGCACAGTGGTTAGTAGCTATAATAATAATGATGTATGTATAGCACAGTGGTTAGTAGCTATAATGATGATGTATGTATAGCACAGTGGTTAGTAGCTATAATAATGATGATGTATGTACAGCACAGTGGTTAGTAGCTATAATGATGATGTATGTATAGCACAGTGGTTAGTAGCTATAATGATGATGTATGTATAGCACAGTGGTTAGTAGCTATAATAATGATGATGTATGTACAGCACAGTGGTTAGTAGCTATAATAATGATGATGTATGTACAGCACAGTGGTTAGTAGCTATAATAATGATGATGTATGTACAGCACAGTGGTTAGTAGCTATAATGATGATGTATGTACAGCACAGTGGTTAGTAGCTATAATGATGATGTATGTACAGCACAGTGGTTAGTAGCTATAATGATGATGTATGTATAGGACAGTGGTTAGTAGCTATAATGATGATGTATGTATAGCACAGTGGTTAGTAGCTATAATAATGATGATGTATGTACAGCAGTGGTTAGTAGCTATAATAATGATGTATGTACAGCACAGTAGTTAGTAGCTATAATGATGATGTATGTATAGCACAGTGGTTAGTAGCTATAATGATGTATGTACAGCACAGTGGTTAGTAGCTATAATGATGATGATGTATTTACAGCAAAGTGGTTAGTAGCTATAATGATGATGATGTATGTACAGCACAGTGGTTAGTAGCTATAATGATGATGTATGTACAGCACAGTGGTTAGTAGCTATAATAATGATGATGTATGTATAGCACAGTGGTTAGTAGCTATAATGATGATGTATGTACAGCACAGTGGTTAGTAGCTATAATGATGATGTATGTACAGCACAGTGGTTAGTACCTATAATGATGATGTATGTACAGCACAGTGGTTAGTAGCTATAATAATGATGATGTATGTACAGCACAGTGGTTAGTAGCTATAATGATGATGTATGTATAGCACAGTGGTTAGTAGCTATAATGATGATGTATGTATAGCACAGTGGTTAGTAGCTAAAATGATGATGTATGTACAGCACAGTGGTTAGTAGCTATAATGATGATGTATGTATAGCACAGTGGTTAGTAGCTATAATGATGATGTATGTATAGCACAGTGGTTAGTAGCTATAATAATGATGATGTATGTACAGCACAGTGGTTAGTAGCTATAATGATGATGTATGTATAGCACAGTGGTTAGTAGCTATAATGATGATGTATGTATAGCACAGTGGTTAGTAGCTATAATGATGATGTATGTATAGCACAGTGGTTAGTAGCTATAATAATGATGATGTATGTACAGCACAGTGGTTAGTAGCTATAATAATGATGATGTATGTACAGCACAGTGGTTAGTAGCTATAATAATGATGATGTATGTATAGCACAGTGGTTAGTAGCTATAATAATGATGATGTATGTATAGCACAGTGGTTAGTAGCTATAATAATGATGATGTATGTATAGCACAGTGGTTAGTAGCTATAATAATGATGATGTATGTATAGCACAGTGGTTAGTAGCTATAATAATGATGATGTATGTACAGCACAGTGGTTAGTAGCTATAATAATGATGATGTATGTATAGCACAGTGGTTAGTAGCTATAATAATGATGATGTATGTACAGCACAGTGGTTAGTAGCTATAATAATGATGATGTATGTACAGCACAGTGGTTAGTAGCTATAATAATGATGATGTATGTATAGCACAGTGGTTCGTAGCTATAATAATGATGATGTATGTACAGCACAGTGGTTAGTAGCTATAATAATGATGATGTATGTACAGCACAGTGGTTAGTAGCTATAATAATGATGATGTATGTATAGCACAGTGGTTAGTAGCTATAATAATGATGATGTATGTATAGCACAGTGGTTAGTAGCTATAATAATGATGATGTATGTATAGCACAGTGGTTAGTAGCTATAATAATGATGATGTATGTACAGCACAGTGGTTAGTAGCTATAATAATGATGATGTATGTACAGCACAGTGGTTAGTAGCTATATTAATGATGTATGTATAGCACAGTGGTTAGTAGCTATAATGATGATGTATGTATAGCACAGTGGTTAGTAGCTATAATGATGTATGTACAGCACAGTGGTTAGTAGCTATAATGATGATGATGTATGTACAGCACAGTGGTTAGTAGCTATAATGATGATGTATGTATAGCACAGTGGTTAGTTGCTATAATGATGATGTATGTATAGCACAGTGGTTAGTAGCTATGAAGATGATGTATGTATAGCACAGTGGTTAGTAGCTGTAATAATGATGATGTATGTACAGCACAGTGGTTAGTAGCTATAATAATGATGATGTATGTACAGCACAGTGGTTAGTAGCTATAATAATGATGATGTATGTATAGCACAGTGGTTAGTAGCTATAATAATGATGATGTATGTACAGCACAGTGGTTAGTAGCTATAATAATGATGATGTATGTATAACACAGTGGTTAGTAGCTATAATAATGATGATGTATGTATAGCACAGTGGTTAGTAGCTATAATAATGATGATGTATGTACAGCACAGTGGTTAGTAGCTATAATAATGATGATGTATGTACAGCACAGTGGTTAGTAGCTATAATAATGATGTATGTATAGCACAGTGGTTAGTAGCTATAATGATGATGTATGTATAGCACAGTGGTTAGTAGCTATAATGATGATGTATGTATAGCACAGTGGTTAGTAGCTATAATGATGTATGTACAGCACAGTGGTTAGTAGCTATAATGATGATGATGTATGTACAGCACAGTGGTTAGTAGCTATAATGATGATGATGATGTTTGTACAGCACAGTGGTTAGTAGCTATAATGATGATGTATGTACAGCACAGTGGTTAGTAGCTATAATAATGATTATGTATGTATAGCACAGTGGTTAGTAGCTATAATAATAATGATGTATGTATAGCACAGTGGTTAGTAGCTATAATAATTGGTTAGTAGCTATAATAATGATGATGTATGTACAGCACAGTGGTTAGTAGCTATAATAATGATGATGTATGTATAGCACAGTGGTTAGTAGCTATAATAATGATGATGTATGTACAGCACAGTGGTTAGTAGCTATAATAATGATGATGTATGTATAACACAGTGGTTAGTAGCTATAATAATGATGATGTATGTATAGCACAGTGGTTAGTAGCTATAATAATGATGATGTATGTACAGCACAGTGGTTAGTAGCTATAATAATGATGATGTATGTACAGCACAGTGGTTAGTAGCTATAATAATGATGTATGTATAGCACAGTGGTTAGTAGCTATAATGATGATGTATGTATAGCACAGTGGTTAGTAGCTATAATGATGTATGTACAGCACAGTGGTTAGTAGCTATAATGATGATGATGTATGTACAGCACAGTGGTTAGTAGCTATAATGATGATGATGATGTTTGTACAGCACAGTGGTTAGTAGCTATAATGATGATGTATGTACAGCACAGTGGTTAGTACCTATAATGATGATGTATGTACAGCACAGTGGTTAGTAGCTATAATGATGATGTATGTATAGCACAGTGGTTAGTAGCTATAATGATGATGTATGTATAGCACAGTGGTTAGTAGCTATAATAATGATGATGTATGTACAGCACAGTGGTTAGTAGCTATAATGATGATGTATGTATAGCACAGTGGTTAGTTGCTATAATGATGATGTATGTATAGCACAGTGGTTAGTAGCTATAAAGATGATGTATGTATAGCACAGTGGTTAGTAGCTATAATAATGATGATGTATGTACAGCACAGTGGTTAGTAGCTATAATAATGATGATGTATGTACAGCACAGTGGTTAGTAGCTATAATAATGATGATCTATGTATAGCACAGTGGTTAGTAGCTATAATAATGATGATGTATGTATAGCACAGTGGTTAGTAGCTATAATAATGATGATGTATGTATAGCACAGTGGTTAGTAGCTATAATAATGATGATGTATGTACAGCACAGTGGTTAGTAGCTATAATAATGATGATCTATGTACAGCACAGTGGTTAGTAGCTATAATAATGATGATGTATGTATAGCACAGTGGTTAGTAGCTATAATAATGATGATGTATGTATAGCACAGTGGTTAGTAGCTATAATAATGATGATGTATGTACAGCACAGTGGTTAGTAGCTATAATAATGATGATGTATGTATAGCACAGTGGTTAGTAGCTATAATGATGATGTATGTATAGCACAGTGGTTAGTAGCTATAATGATGATGTATGTACAGCACAGTGGTTAGTAGCTATAATGATGATGTATGTACAGTACAGTGGTTAGTAGCTATAACGATGATGATGTATGTACAGCACAGTGGTTAGTAGCTATAATGATGATGTATGTATAGCACAGTGGTTAGTAGCTATAATGATGATGTATGTATAGCACAGTGGTTAGTAGCTATAATGATGATGTATGTACAGCACAGTGGTTAGTAGCTATAATGATGATGCATGTATAGCACAGTGGTTAGTAGCTATAATAATGATGTATGTACAGCACAGTGGTTAGTAGCTATAATGATGATGTATGTACAGCACATTGGTTAGTAGCTATAATAATGATTATGTATGTACAGCACAGTGGTTAGTAGCTATAATAATGATGTATGTACAGCACAGTGGTTAGTAGCTATAATAATGATTATGTATGTACAGCACAGTGGTTAGTAGCTATAATAATGATGATGTATGTACAGCACTGTGGTTAGTAGCTATAATAATGATTATGTATGTACAGCACAGTGGTTAGTAGCTATAATAATGATGATGTATGTACAGCACAGTGGTTAGCAGCTATAATAATGATGATGTATGTACAGCACAGTGGTTAGCAGCTATAATAATGATGATGTATGTACAGCACAGTGGTTAGTAGCTATAATAATGATTATGTATGTACAGCACAGTGGTTAGTAGCTATAATAATGATGATGTATGTACAGCACAGTGGTTAGCAGCTATAATAAAGATTATGTATGTACAGCACAGTGGTTAGTAGCTATAATAATGATTATGTATGTACAGCACAGTGGTTAGTAGCTATAATAATGATTATGTATGTATAGCACAGTGGTTAGTAGCTATAATGATGATGTATGTATAGCACAGTGGTTAGTAGCTATAATAATGATTATGTATGTACAGCACAGTGGTTAGTAGCTATAATAATGATGATGTATGTACAGCACAGTGGTTAGTAGCTATAATAATGATTATGTATGTACAGCACAGTGGTTAGTAGCTATAATAATGATGATGTATGTACAGCACAGTGGTTAGTAGCTATAATAATGATGATGTATGTACAGCACAGTGGTTAGTAGCTATAATAATGATGATGTATGTACAGCACAGTGGTTAGTAGCTATAATAATGATTATGTATGTACAGCACAGTGGTTAGCAGCTATAATGATGGATCATGGTGGGTTGGGGGATTTCCCACAGCGTAAGTCTTGAATACAGTAGGCCTACTGTTTTTAGTCTGTTTTTCAATTAGGGTGCCTCCATAGAAATAGAGCTGCTGAAGGTGTGTGTGTGTGTGTGTGTGTGTGTGTGTGTGTGTGTGTGTGTGTGTGTGTGTGTGTGTGTGTGTGTGTGTGTGTGTGTGTGTGTGTGTGTGTGTGTGTGTGTGTGGGTGTGTGTGTGTGTGTGTGTGTGTGTGTGTGTGTGTGTGTGTTTATGTATTAGTCTGCACACATGTTAGGTTGTTTGTGTGTGTGTGTGTGTGTGATTCACTACTCTGGCAGTCTCTCCTCCCGGCAATGGAAAGTGAGGAAAGAGGTAGGGGGAGATTGGGAGGGGTTGATGGGACAAGAGGTCAGTCTGGTCCACTCCCAGCCAGCCGTCTGACTCTCTGGCCTCTTTTCCAACTGAGATTCCTCAGTCAGGAGTCTGTTCACTGGACACTCATTAACTCTAGCTCCAGGCTCTGGCCTGTTTCCCCTCTGTGTCCCTGGTTGTGTCAAGTGTTTTCCCTGAACTCAATAATTTGATGCCGCCACACAACAATAAAAAAGGAACATAAAAATATTTCTGCCAAGATTCACTTTGAAGATGCTAGAACTGTCCACATTTACTTTTCCTCTGTCAACAAGACTAGTAAAGAACAGCAAAATCGGACAACCCCATAGTAGAATGGCTTTAATCGGAGGTGCATTCGAGTTGCGGGTGTCACGGAGAGAAACCTGCATTCTGATTATCAGTCAATGCCCAACATTTCTTAATGTAATTGCACGCATGGCACCATTAAAGGCAATTCCAACTAGAGTTTGTAGCATGGTTTAGGAACACCTGCACACCAAAACTCTTAACGGGGAAATGGTGTCTTGAAAGGGAAATTACATACATACTTTGTAATTGAAACAGTTTTTCTCTGTTGAATAATAATTCATGCTTCTTCAAAATAATTTTAAATATTAATAACAATTTAGGATGTTGTGTCAAATGTAAAGTTGTTCTCTAAAAGTCTGACTTTAAAAACTCAATTTTCTTTTTTTTTTTTTTTGTTGAATCATTTTGGAGTAGAATGTCCTTTTAAAAAGTCACCAGAACGGTACTTCTCAGTCCTTGTACAGAAGTAACCCCTATCCCCCCCAACTTTTTTCTGTGACCTTTGCCACCACTGCTTTTCTAGGGGAAACAAGTCGTGGTGGGGAAGTGAGAGAACTAACAGAGACTGTGGGAGAATCTTAATTGCATACTCCTCTCGTCGCCTCCTTCTCAAAACCCATCGGAGGAGAAGATCAGAGGGGAGGGACCTCTGGCCTGTGTTTTGAGAAGGAGGTGAGGAGAGAGGATTGCCTGGCTACTCACACTCCTTGCTCCGGCCATACCCTATGCCACGCCCACAGACGTTAGTTTCTTCTCTGCAATGAGTCTGGATCGGAGTACCTGTCCAACCCTTCAGCGACTGCGAACACATTTCGGGCCTTCTAATTGGTTCAGAAACCAATAGGTTGAGCTAGAACACACATGGGTTAAGCGGCTGTTTGAAAATTAGTTACTGGCTTTGATGCTCAGATTGGTTAGACCAGTGGTCACCAACCTTTTTTGAGTCAAGATCACTTTCTGAGTCAAAATGCAAGCCGAGATCTACAGCCAGGATTGTTATCAGTAACATGACTTAAAAAACATAAGCATATGCAACATTAGCCAATTAAAAACAGTACTGTAGCAATGAGGTTTGTGCAGTAGGCTTACTAGGCTATAGGTCCAATACATTATCACCGCATATTAGCTTTGCTTGAATTGCCCTGCCAAATCATTGTTGTTTGGACATTTTTTCAATGCTATTTCAACATTTGAGGTAGGCTATATGATCACACCGGTAATCGACCCATTGTTGTATTACTTGTGAGGCACAGCTGAGTGAACATACATTTAAATAATGTGCTTTTTATTCGAATTGTACTGGGCTGATGGTGCCTGCATCTGATGGTCAGTCTCAGTGGAGGGAGAGAGCAGCAGACTGAGGGTCCACCTCTCAATGTCCCTCCGCTGACATTGACCAAAAAGGGACACCGTCTTCCAGCTGATGGCAAAACTCAAGTCGCACTGCATTATTTCTGCCTCATGCACAAATTCATGTTGTTACTCCTATGAACAGAGAAAGTAAAATATAGACCCAAGCTGCAAATAATAACGCAAGCCTATCGATACTTTCCTACTCATTCATTACAGCTACATGCTGGTTGTAGCGCGAGTGGAAGTTGCAAGAATTGTGCATTTTATGGCTTATAAAAAGTGTTGACAGTGCTGAGTAAGAACTTAAAGCATGAACTCACTCATAAAAACAGCAGCTCTTTGCTGTATTTGTTGACAGTCTCTCTCTAGTCATTGTTTTAAAAGCTTTGAAATCTCACAGTATCATCTTCGCTGTAGCTTTTTTTTAATGTCCGCTACGTTACAGTGAGCCGTTCAGTTGGCCAGCGGTAGACCTATATAGTGCACTTGATTTGCTCTCCGGGGCCACGAGATGGCAGAGTTTGTACCTTCAGACACATAAAATGGTTCAAAATGGGAACACTTCGCCTACTCGGCACGCAGGGCAGCTGAATCGAGTGCACCTACCGCCAACAGTACAAGAAGAATTTAAAAAAAATGAACGCAATGCTTAATTGTGTTTTCTGTGAAATGTTTGGTGATCGACTAGGAATGCCTTGGAAATCGTCAAGTCGATCGGTGACCACTGGGTTAGACGATCCGATCGCTGATGACTTTGTTTTGTAAAATGCTTCTCCGCCCCTCGTCACCACAAACAATGATCAATGGAGTGATTGCAGTCTGACTAGAGACAGGAGAAGGGATGTGAGGAGTGATTGCAGTCTGACTAGAGACAGGAGAAGGGATGTGAGGAGTGATTGCAGTCTGACTAGAGACAGGAGAAGGGATGTGAGGAGTGATTGCAGTCTGACTAGAGACAGGAGAAGGGATGTGAGGAGTGATTGCAGTCTGACTAGAGACAGGAGAAGGGATGTGAGGAGTGATTGCAGTCTGACTAGAGACAGGAGAAGGGACGTGAGGAGTGATTGCAGTCTGACTAGAGACAGGAGAAGGGATGTGAGGAGTGATTGCAGTCTGACTAGAGACAGGAGAAGGGACGTGAGGAGTGATTGCAGTCTGACTAGAGACAGGAGAAGGGATGTGAGGAGTGATTGCAGTCTGACTAGAGACAGGAGAAGGGACGTGAGGAGTGATTGCAGTCTGACTAGAGACAGGAGAAGGGACGTGAGGAGTGATTGCAGTCTGACTAGAGACAGGAGAAGGGACGTGAGGAGTGATTGCAGTCTGACTAGAGACAGGAGAAGGGACGTGAGGAGTGATTGCAGTCTGACTAGAGACAGGAGAAGGGATGTGAGGAGTGATTGCAGTCTGACTAGAGACAGGAGAAGGGACGTGAGGAGTATGCAATTGAGATTCTCCCTGAGTGTACTACTTGGGGAGCCATACCTGTTGCGGCATTCAAACACGTACACACAGTGTGAGATATGCACTTGATTCTCCTGGAATGTCATAACCCTAGTCTCCAGTAATTCTTCCTCATCAGTTTAAGTAAAGTTGTCTTCCCTCTTGCCTAACCATGACCAGGTCAATTGATTTTTATATCAATGAGACTACCTGGATAAATAAAGGTTAAATAAAAATTATGCTGACATTTTCTTTCACTGTCTGTCACTATGAAAGAGTGCATGAAGTACATTTTGCTTCAGTTTATTTATGTACAGTTGATAAGCACTTCTCTCTCTCCCTCCTCCTCATCTCTCCCTCTCTCAGTCCTAAACCCAAGCCAGAAGTCATGGTACGCTCCCCTCCCGTCATGTCTCCCTCTGGTGGTGCCATGGACTCCAAACTGCCCAATCAGAGCAAACCAGGAAGCGGCGGCAGCCAACTTCAGGCTTCGCCCTGCGACCTCAAGACAGTGGGTGCTAAGGGCTCCCAGCAGGGGGGTGTTTTGGGGACGGGTCCAGGGGGCATGGGGGGGCTGAAAAACGGCCAGGGCCTGACCTCTGGGGGACAGGGGTCAAAGGTGAAGGTAAAAAGAGAGAGGAGCACCTCGGTGGAGTCCTACAACGAGCAGCAGCCAGACACAGTTACGCCCACCAGCGACGACAAGGGTGACTATTACACTGCACTCCAAATAGTATTCAGCTCAAATATGTCAAGTTGAGTACCGGGAAATGTAGTGGTATGAAGTAGTGTACTATTTACTGATGACATCCTACTTTCTAAACTTGCATTTCCATGAAGATAAAGTGCTTATATATTTCTGAGTCTCTGACACAATAGCTGTTGATGTTAGTGGGCATGTTACGTATACATTCTGTGTGAACATGTGTTGTGGCTGTGGAAACAGCAGCAGGCCCCTGAAAGCGTGTCATTATGGTCACGCACTCTGCCCTTGATCCACTGCTGTGTCGGTCTCTCCTCTCCTCCTGGGAGTCTGGTGCACAGGACTGCACTTAGAGAAGGGAGGGGAGAGGGGAAAGTGTGTTTGTGTGTGCTATTGACATGGAGAGCCCAGCTCTAACTCTGGTCTGTAGAAACGCACACACATGTAAACACAGCTAGACACACACTGACTGTGTGTGTGTGTGTGTGTGTGTGTGTGTGTGTGTGTGTGTGTGTGTGTGTGTGTGTGTGTGTGTGTGTGTGTGTGTGTGTGTGTGTGTGTGTGTGTGTGTGTGTGTGTGTGTGTGTGTGTGTGTGACAGACAGTAACAGGGTGAAGAGGATGTGTGTGGCTGAGAGGAGGCAGCCCTACAGTGGAGCTGACTGGTGCTCTGGAGGAGAGAGTGATGAGGACGACAAAGGATTCTTCAGTAAGTGTGTGTGTGACTTTGTGTATGTGTTTGTGTGTCTGTCGGTCATCCCCATTTCCACCTGCTACTGAAAACTACAGTACCGATGATCCTCTCTGTCCCTCCCCAGACTGTAACTCCAGTGACGTGAAGCCCCAGGACTCCAACTCCCATCCTCCCTCCAACGCCGGACTCAGCCGCTCTTCCACGCCCTCCCACAATCCACTAGGAGGCCAGGGCGCAGCGTCGGAGTCGGCGGGTGGTCAGAAGGCTGGGTCTAAAGTGGTTTATGTCTTCACTACAGAGATGGCCAACAAGTAAGGCAGATCACAGCGAATGAATGTAAATTACACTGCAAAAATATATTTTTCAAGATATTTGATCTTAATTGCCGTATTAATCGTCATATGAAGGTAAAATATCTTGAAATAAGATAAATTACTTGAATTGAGCCTTTTTAGATTAAAATAAGCAAAATTATCTGCCATTGACAGTAGGTCATTTAGCTTGGTACGAAAAAACAAGTTTAATTATCACTCAATATAAGATATTTAGGCGTGCATAGATTTAACTTTTTGCTAAATGTTCTCCACTCAATGGGCTTTATTCGGTGTGTTTTGTGAGTGTGACTGTGCTTTGCTGGTGACACTATCACACCTCCTCCATGCTTCACGGTAGGAACCACACATGCGGAGATCATCCGTTCACCTACTCTGCGTCTCACAAAGAAACTGCGGTTGGAACCAAAAATCTGTACTCATCAGACCAAGGGACAGATTTCCATCGGTCTAATGTCCATTATTTGTGTTTCTTGACCCAAGCAAGTCTCTTCTTGTTATTGGTGTCCTTTAGTAGTGGTTTCTTTGCAGCAATTCGTCCATGAAAGCCTGATTCACACAGTCTCCTCTGAACAGTTGATGTTGAGATGTGTCTGTTACTTGAACTCTGTGAAGTATTTATTTGGGCTGCAATTTCTGAGGCTGGTAACTCTAATGAACTTATCCTCTGCAGCAGAGGTAACTCTAGGTCTTCCTTTCCTGTGGCAGACCTCATGAGACATTTTCATCGTTGTGCTTGATGGTTTTTGCGACTGCACTTGAAGAAAGTTCTTGAAATGTTCCGTATTGACTGACCTTCATGTCTTAGTAATGATGGACTGTCATTTCTCTTTGCTTATTTGAGCTATTCTTGCCAAATAGGGCTGTCTTCTGTATACCACCTCTACCTTGTCACAACACAACTGATTGGCTCCATCGCATTAAGGAAAGAAATTCCACAAATTAACTTTTAACAAGGCACACCTGTTAATTGAAATGCATTCCAGGTGACTACCTCATGATGCTGGTTGAGAGAATGCCAAGAGTGTGCAAAACTGTCATTTAAAAAAAATATATATTTCACCTTTTATTTAACCAGGTAGGCCAGTTGAGAACAAGTTCTCATTTACAACTGCGATCTGGCCAAGATAAAGCAAAGCAGTGCGACACAAACAACAACACAGAGTTACACATGGAATAAACAAATGTACAGTCAATAACACAATACAAAAAAATGTATATACAGTGTGTGCAAATGAGGTAAGATTAGGGAGGTAAGGCAATAAATAGGCCATAGTGGCGAAATTACAATTTAGCAATTAAACACTGGAGTGATAGATGTGCAGAAGATGAATGTGCAAGTAGAGGTACTGGGGTGCAAAGGAGAAAAAAAACAATATGGGGATGAGGTAGTTGGATGGGCTATTTACAGATGGGCTATGTACAGGTGCAATGATCTGTGAGCTGCTCTGACAGCTGATGCTTAAAGTTTGTGAGGGAGATATGAGCTTCCAGCTTCAGTGATTTTTGCAATTCGTTCTAGTCATTGGCAGCAGAGAACTGGAAGGAAAAAGGTGGCCAACGGAGGAATTGGCTTTGGGGGTGACCAGTGAAATATACCTGCTGGAGCGCGTGGCGCTATGGGTGTGTGCTGCTATGGTGACCAGTGAGCTGAGATAAGGCAGGGCTTTACCTAGCAAAGACTTCTATATGACCTGGAGCCAGTGGATTTGGTGACGAGTATGAAGCGAGGGCCAGTCAACGAGATCATACAGGTCGCAGTGGTGGGTAGTATATGGGGCTTAGGTGACAAAACGGATGGCACTGTGATAGACTGCATTCAATTTGCTGAGTAGAGTGTTGGAGGCTATTTTGTAAATGACATTGCCGAAGTCAAGGATCGGTAGGATAGTCAGTTTTACGAGGGTATGTTTGGCAGCATGAGTGAAGGATACTTCACTGTTGCGAAATAGGAAACCGATTCTAGATTTAATTTTGGATTGGAGATGCTTAATGTGAGTCTGGAAGGAGAGTTTACAGTCTAAACAGACAGCTATGTATTTGTACTTGTCCACATATTCTAAGTCAGAACCGTCCAGAGTAGTGATACTAGACGGGCGGGCAGGTACGGGCAGCGATCGGTTGAAGAGCATGCATTTAGTTTAGCTTGCATTTTAAGAGCAGTTGGAGGCCACGGAAGGAGAGTTGAATGGCATTGAAGCTCGTCTGGAGGTTAGTTAACACTGTGTCCAAAGAAGGGCCAGAAGTATACAGAATGGTGTCGTCTGCGTGGAGGTGGATCAGAGAATCAGCAGCAAGAGCGACATTATTGATGTATACAGAGAAAAGAGTCGGCCCGAGAATTGATCCGTCCGATTTAGACACACTGAACTCTGTCTGAGAAGTAGTTGGTGAACCAGGCGAGGCAGTCATTTGAGAAACCAAGGCTGTTTAGTCTGCCGATAAGAATGTGGTGATTGACAGAGTCAAAAGCTTTGGCCAGGTAGATGAATACGGCTGCACAGTATTGTCTCTTATCGATGGAGGTTATGACATCGTTTAGGACCTTGAGCGTGGCTGAGGTGCACCCATGACCAGCTCAGAAACCAGATTGCATAGCGGAGAAGGTTCGTTGGGATTCGAAATGTTCGGTGATCTGTTTAACTTGGCTTTCGAAGACCTTAGAAAGGCAGGGTAGGATAGATATAGGTCTGTAACAGTTTGGGTCTAGAGTGTCTCCCCCTTTGAAGAGGGGGATGACCGCGGCAGCTTTCCAATCTTTGGGGATCTCAGACGATACGAGAGGTTGAACAGGCTAATAATAGGGGTTGCAACAATTGCGGCAGATAATTTATGAAAGAGAGGGTCCAGATTGTCTAGCCCAGCTGATTTGTAGGGGTCCAGATTTTGCGACTCTATCTGGATTTGTAGAAAAATATTTATTGAAATTCCCAATTATCGTGGATGTATCGGTGGTGACAGTGTTTCCTAGCCTCAGTGCAGTGGGCAGCTGGGAGGAGGTGCTCTTATTCTCCATGGACTTTACAATGTCCCAGAACTTTTTGGAGTTTGTGCTACAGGATGCAAATTTCTGTTTGAAAAAGCTAGGCTTTCCTTTCCTAACTGCCTGTGTGTATTGGTTGCTAACTTCCCTGAAAAGTTGCATATCGCGGGGGCTCTTCAATGCTAATACAGTCCGCCACAGGATGTTTTTGTGCTGGTCAAGGGCAGTCAGGTCTGGAGTGAACCAAGGGCTTTATCTGTTCCTGGTTTAACATTTTTTGAATGGGGCATGCTTATTTAAGATGGTGAGGAAAGCACTTTTAAAGAATAACCAGGCATCCTCTACTGATGGAATGAGGTCAATATCCTTCCAGGATACCCGGGCCAGGTCGATTAGAAAGGCCTGCTTGCTGAAGTGTTTTAGGGAGCGTTTGACAGTGATGAGGGGTGGTCGTTTGACCACAGACCCATTACGGACGTAGGCAATGAGGCAGTGATCGCTGAGATCCTGGTTTAAGACAGCAGGGGTGTATTTAGAGGGCAGGTTGGTCAGGATGATATCTATGAGGGTGCCCATGTTTACGGATTTGGGGTTGTACCTGGTAGGTTCATTGATAATTTGTGTGAGATTGAGGGTATCTAGCTTAGATTGTAGGATGGCCGGGGTGTTAAGCATGTCCCAGTTTAGGTCATCTAACAGTACGAACTCTGAAGATAGATGGGGGGGCAATCAATTCACATTTAGTGTCCAGGGCACAGCTGGGGGCACAAGGTGGTCTATAACAAACGGCAACGGTGAGAGACTTGTTTCTGTAAAGGTGGATTTTTAGAAGAAGAAGCTTGAATTGTTTGGGCACAGACCTGGATAGTATGACAGAACTCTGCAGGCTATCACTGCAGTAGATTGCAACTCCACCCCTTTTGGTAGTTCTATCATGTTGAAAAATGTTATAGTTAGGGATGGATATTTGGTGGCATTCCTAAGCCAGGGTTCAAACACGGCTAGGACATCAGGGTTGGCGGAGTGTGCTAAAGCAGTGAGTAAAACAAACATAGGGAGGAGGCTTCTAATGTTAACATGCATGAAACCAAGGCTTTTACGGTCAACAAATGAGAGCGCCTGTGGAGTAGGAGTAGTCGTCTAGTGCGTTCGGAACAGAGAGTAAAAGGAGCAGGTTTCTGGGCGTGGAAGAATAGATTCAAGGCTAGAGGTCGACCGATTATGATTTTTCAACGCCGATACCGATTATTGAAGGACCAAAAAAGCCGATACCGATTAATCGGCCGGTTGTTTTTATTTATTTGTAATAATGACAATTACAACAATACTGAATGAACACTTATTTTAACTTAATATAATACATCAATAAAATCAATTTAGCCATAAATAAATAATGAAACATGTTCAATTTGGTTTAAATAATGCAAAAACAAAGTGTTGGAGAAGAAAGTAAAAGCGCAATATGTGCCATGTAAGCAAGTTCCTTGCTCAGAACATGAGGTACATATGAAAGCTGGTGGTTCATTTTAACATGAGTCTTCAATATTCCCAGGTAAGAAGTTTTAGGTTGTAGTTATTATAGGAATTATAGGACTATTTACATTTACATTTAAGTCATTTAGCAGACGCTCTTATCCAGAGCGACTTACAAATTGGTGCATTCACCTTATGATATCCAGTGGAACAACCACTTTACAATAGTGCATATAAATCTTTTAAAGGGGGGGGGGGGGGGTTAGAAGGATTACTTTATCCTATCCTAGGTATTCCTTAAAGAGGTGGGGTTTCAGGTGTCTCCAGAAGGTGGTGATTGACTCCGCTGTCCTGGCGTCGTGAGGGAGCTTGTTCCACCATTGGGGTGCCAGAGCAGCGAACAGTTTTGACTGGGCTGAGCGGGAACTGTGCTTCCTCAGAGGTAGGGAGGCGAGCAGGCCAGAGGTGGATGAGCGCAGTGCCCTTGTTTGGGTGTAGGGCCTGATCAGAGCCTGAAGGTACGGAGGTGCCGTTCCCCTCACAGCTCCGTAGGCAAGCACCATGGTCTTGTAGCGGATGCGAGCTTCAACTGGAAGCCAGTGGAGAGAGCGGAGGAGCGGGGTGACGTGAGAGAACTTGGGAAGGTTGAACACCAGACGGGCTGCGGCGTTCTGGATGAGTTGTAGGGGTTTAATGGCACAGGCAGGGAGCCCAGCCAACAGCGAGTTGCAGTAATCCAGACGATTTGTATTTCATATACCTTTGACTATTGGATGTTCTTAAAGGCACTTTAGTATTGCCAGTGTAACAGTATAGCTTCTGTCCCTCTCCTCGCTCCTACCTGGGCTCGAACCAGGAACACATCGACAACAGCCACCCTCGACGCAGCGTTACCCATGCAGAGCAAGGAGAACAACTACTCCAAGTCTCAGAGCGAGTGACGTTTGAAACGCTATTAGCGCGCACCCGCTAACTAGCTAGCCATTTCATATCGGTTACACCAGCCTAATCTTGGGAGTTGATAGGCTTGAAGTCATTAACCGCAATGCTTGAAGTACAGCGAAGGGCTGCTGGCAAAACGCACGAAAGTGCTGTTTGAATGAATGCTTACGAGCCTGCTGCTGCCTACCATCGCTCAGTCAGACTGCTCTATCAAATCATAGACTTAATTAAAACATAATAACACACAGAAATACGAGCCTAAGGTCATTAATATGGTCGAATCTGGAAACTATCATCTCGAAAACAAAACGTTTTTCCTTTCAGTGAAATACGGAAACTTTCCGTATTTTATCTAACGGGTGGCATCCCTAAGTCTAAATATTTCTGTTACATTGCACAACCTTCAATGTTATGTCATAATTACGTAAAATTCTGGCAAATTAGTTCGCATCGAGCCAGGTGGCCCAAACTGTTGCATATACCCTGACTGCGTGCAATGAACGCAAGAGAAGTGACAGAATTTCACCTGGTTAATATTGCCTGCTAACCTGGATTTATTTTAGCTAAATATGCAGGTTTAGAAATGTATACTTCTGTGTATTGATTTTAAGAAAGGCATTGATGTTTATGGTTAGGTACAGTCGTGCAACGATTGTGCTTTTTTGCAAATGCGCTTTTGTTAAATCATCCCTCGTTTGGCGAAGTCGGATGTCTTTGTTAGGAAGAAATAGTCTTTACAGTTCGCAACGTGCCAGGCGGCCCAAACTGCTGCATATTCCCTGACTCTGTTGCAAGAGAAGTGACACATTTTTCCCTAGTTAAAAGAAATTAATGTTAGCAGGCAATATTAACTAAATATGCAGGTTTAAAAATATATATTTGTGTATTGATTTTAAGAAAGGCATTGATGTTTATGGTTGGAGCAACGTGTACCTAAGCGATTATATGCAACGCAGGACAGGCTAGATAAACTAGTAATATCTTTAACCATGTGTAGTTAACTAGTGATTATGATTGATAAGTTTAATGCTAGCTAGCAACTTACCTTGGCTTCTTACTGCAGTCGCGTAACAGGCAGGCTCCTCATGGAGTGCAATGTAAAGCAGGTGGTTAGAGCGTTGGACTAGTTAACTGTAAGGTTGCAAGATTGAATCCCCGAGCTGACAAGGTAAAAATCTGTCGTTCTGCCCCTGAACAAGGCAGTTAACCCACTGTTCCTAGGCCGCCATTGAAAACAAGAATGTGTTCTTAACTGACTTGCCTAGTTAAATAAAGGTGTAAAAAAAAAAGAAGAATCGGCCAAATCGGCGTCCAAAAATACCGATTTCCGATTGTAATGAAAACTTGAAGTCTGCCCTAATTAATTGGCCATTCCGATGAATCGGTCGACCTCTATTCAAGGCATAATGTACAGACATGGGTATGGTAGGATGTGAATACAGTGGAGGTAAACCTAGGTATTGAGTGACGATGAGAGAGGTTTTGTCTCTAGAGACATTTAAACCAGGTGAGGTTACCGCATGTGTGGGAGGTGGAACAAAAGAGCTACGTACGGCATATTGCGCAGGGCTGGAGGCTCTATAGTGAAATAAGACAATCACTAACCAGAACAGCAATGGACAAGGCATATTGACATTTGGGAGAGGCATGTGTAGCCGAGTGATCATGGGGACCAGTGGGTAGCTAGGCGAGCTGGAGCCACGGCGATTCAGACAGCTAGCGGGCCGGGGCTAGCAGGCTAGCAGAAGGGCCTTAGTGGGACGTTGCGACGGAGGAGTCTATTTTAGCCTCCTCGGATGGTTACGTCGGCAGACCAGTCGTGTTGGATTGGCAGGGCTCCTCCGTGTAGGCAGTAAAAGGCTCCAGGCCAATTGGCAAATAGGTATTGTTGCCCAAGAAATTGGCTGATGGACAGTCCGATATGCTCTAGACAAGGCAAAGCGTGGCTACTTTGAAGAATCTCAAATCTAAAATATATTTGGATTTGTGTTATTTCATAGTCTTGATGTCTTAACTATTATTCTACAATGTAGAAAATAGTAAAAATAAAGAAAAACCCTTGAATGAGTAGGTGTGTCCAAACTTTTGACTGGTACTTTATATATACTGTACAAAAATATAAACGCAACAATTAATAAGGCATTGTGACATCAATAAGGGATCGTAGCTTTCACCTGGTCAGTGTGTCATGGAAAGAGCCGATATTCCTAATGTTTTGAACACTCAGTGCACACACACTGTACACACGGAGGGGCCAGAGAATAATAACCAGTGTGCAGAAGCACATCATACTGCACATTTCTCTGAGAAAGTAGAGGAGACATCAAATCCAGAAATATTGCTCTCCTCCGAACATGTGAAAGCCTGCAGCTATGCTTTGTTTTCAGTGTGCTTGCCTGAAAGTGTGTGTGTGTGTGTGTGTGTGTTAGCTCAGATTAACACTGTCCTCTGTAGGGAATAGGAGATGAAAGATGTGGATGTTAATTGGAAAATGTGTGTAAAGTTGTTTGTTTAGTCTGTCAACCTTGGCATTCCCTTCATGCCCTTGTCTAACACTGCCGTCATTCTGCTGGCACACGTGGACACACACCACGCATGCGCACACACACACACACACACACACACACACACACACACACACACACACACACACACCACACACACACACACAGACCGCTGACTGATGTGTGACTGTCTGGTTTCTGATCCTCAGGGCAGCCGATGCTGTTTTAACAGGACACTCAGAAAACATAATCAACTTCCACATGAAAAACATCTCCAACAGCAAGGACAAGACCCCCCTCCCACCCCTGGTAAGAACACACACACACAGTCTTGTATAACTAACCTAGTGGGGACACACAATTCAGTCCCCTTAAATGATATTTTCCCTAAACCTTACCTTAACCCTAAAACCTAACCTTAACCCTAACCCAGCTCCTATTCCAAATTCTAAGCCTAACACTAATTCTAACCTAAACCCTAAACCGCCTAGAAATAGCATTTGACCTTGTGGGGACTAACAAAATGTCCCCAGTTGGTCAAATTTTGGTTTGTTTACTATTCTTGTGGGGACTTAGTTAAACACACACAATGACAAAGGTGATGACCACAGGTCACTTGGCATACAGTCAGCTTTGATAAAGACTTACAAACCCTCACTTACTCAAGCCTCCTTGTTTTTAATTCCCTCTCTCTTTTTTCCTTTCTTCATTTTAGAACAATCAGACAGGACCCCTCCGAGGTGACTCCAAGCCCTCTCAGCAGTCATCTCACCCCTCAGACCAGAACCACCAGACAGTGTCTAAACCTGGCATGACTGATCAAGCTCCACTCCAGCCCCCTCCCCAGGGGATTAAGCCTGGTTCACTCACCCAGGAGGGGGCCTCCTCAGCAGGCATGGACCCCAAGAACATCCCTGGTAATACCATGGGTCCAGGTGACCAGACCCCTGGGTGCCAGCCTCAGTCCGAACAGGGCATGCCCCCTGTGAACCCCCCTCAGCCTGGGGAAGGAGGAGGGCCGGGGTCCATGGGAATGGGTCAGCCTGGTCTGACACCCCAGCAGCAGCAGCAGCAGCAACTGGCCCAGGAGCTTCTCAACATGGAGGCCAACACAGAGGGACTGTCCCAGGAACAGCTTGAGCACCGCCAGCGCTCCCTCCAGACCCTCCGAGACATCCAGCGCATGCTCTTCCCCGACGACCGCGACGCCCCACCGCCACCCGGCCCCCATGGGGGACCCCCACAGCCCCACGACGGCATGCCTGATGTGGGACCCAGGAGGCCGGAGCAGGGCCCTCTCCAGGCCATGATGGCCCAGTCCCAGAGCCTAGGTCCACCAGTGGGGCCAGGAGGGCCCCGACCCCAGGGACCCCCATTCGGCCCCCCGCATGGACACCCCAGAGACATGCCCCCCTTCCCAGATGAGCTGGGTCACATGATAGGTCCTGGGGGGTGTGGAGACGGAGATCACATGACCCCGGAGCAGGTGGCCTGGCTGAAGCTGCAGCAAGAGTTCTACGAGGAGAAGAAGAGGAAACAGGAAATGCATCACCGCCCACTTCCTCCCGACATGATGATGCACCCCCACGGGCCGCGCAGCATGATGAGAGGACCCCCACCGCCCTACCAGATGGGCCCCGGAGAGGTGTGGGGTCCAGGGGGGCCGGGAGGGCCATCAGAGCACTACCAGGAGCGCATTGCCATGGGCCCCAGAGGGATGCCGCCTCACATGCAGAGGATGCCAGGGTTCCCCCAGGGCATGATGAACCCTGATATGGAGGGACCCCCCAGGCCCGGAATGGGCTGGCCTGAAGACATGCCCCCCAGAATGGGGATGGGGGATGGCCGAGGGTTCCCAGGAGGGCCAGAGGGGATGTTCGGAGGTCCAGGGTTGCGGGGAGAGCGCTTCCCCAACCCCCAGTCAGTCCAGGAGGCCATGTTTCACCAGGGCATGGGGGGCGACAAGGGACCGGGCCTTCCTCCACAGATGATGATGGAGATGCAGAGGATGATGGGACACCAAAGAGGCAGCATGGAGCCAGGCAACGGGGGCGGGATGATGTTTCCCAGGATGCCTGGCGAGGGCCCCATGAGCCCCTCCTCCAGACTGGCTGTGATGGGGGGCCGGGACATGGGCCCTGAGTTTGGCATGGGCCCCCATGGGAACCCCCAACTACGAGATGGGCCAATGAATATGAGCCCAGACGAGATAATGAGAATGAGAGGGCCTCCAATGGACAACATGGGGCCCCAGGGGAGGCAGATGCAGGGGTCCCACTTCCCTGACCATCCCCAGCCAGGGGACTTCCCCATGGGGCCCGGACGGCCCTTCCCTGGGGGTCCTGGAATTATGAGGGGGCCTCATGGAGAGCAGCCCTACCGTGGCCTGGAGCACAGGACCACGCCTACGGGGGGCAACGGCCGCCTCAACCACCTTCCCCCCGCCGCCGGAACAGCCCAGGGCCAGAGGGGACGTAAGCCTGCAGAGCTGAACATCCAGTCAGGAGGGGCCAGCTCGCCCAGTCTCAATCCGCTCAAGTCCCCTCCTTTGAGGCAGGTGCAATCCCCCATGATGGGCTCTCCCTCTGGGAACCTCAAGTCCCCACAAACCCCCTCCCAGCTGGCTGGTATGCTCTCCGGCCCTCCGGGACCAAACGGCCCCCCTAACACTGCCAACTCGGCCCCAATGAAGTCCCCTCACTCTTTGATGGGGTCTGCTGGTGCCTCCCCAGTACATATGAGGTCCCCGTCCCTCCCCAACCCTTCTCCAGGGTGGGCATCCTCCCCCAAACCCCCCATGCCCAGCCCAGTACTCCCCCAGCAGCAGGGGGGAAAAACCCCCCTCAGTATGACCTCACCTAACATGATGGGTAACATGGAGCAAGGTACAGTACTTATTTGGCTTTATTCTTGTTTATGTTCTTTCTCCCTCCACCGCTCTCTTTTCTCTCTCGCTCGCTCTCTCGCTAATCAAATTTGATTTGTCACATACTTCGTAAACAACAGGTGTGGACTAACAGTGAAATGCTTACTTACGAGCCCTTCCCAACAATGCAGAGAGAAATAATAGAAAAGTAATAATAATAATAATAATAATAATAATAAATACACATTCAGTAATGATAACTTGGTTATATACATGGGTACCTGTACTCAGTTGATGTGCAGGGGTAAGAGGTGGATATGTACATATAGGTAGGAATAAAGTGACTAGGCAACAGGATAGATAATAAATGGTAACAGCAACGTATGTAACAGCAATGTATGTAACAGCAACGTATGTGATGAGTCAGTTGGTACCAAAATGGGAAATGCAGATAGTCCGGGTAGCTATTTGGTTAACTTGTGAACTAACTATTTAGCATTCTTGGGTGACTGGAGTCTTTGATCATTTTTAGGGCCTTCCTCTGACACCGCCTGGTATAGAGGTCCTGTATAGCAGAGCGCCCAGCCCCAGTGATGTACTGGGCCGTACGCACTACCCTGTGTAGTGCCTTGCAGTTGGATGCAAAGCAGTTGCCATATGAAGCTGTGATACAGCCAGTCAAGATGCTCTCAGTGGTGCAGCTGTAGAACGTTTTGAGGATCTGACGGCCCATGCCAAATCGTTTCAGCCTCCTGAGGGGGACGAGGCGTTGTCGTGCCCTCTTCACGACTGTGTTGGTGTGTGTGTGTGGACCATGGTAGATCCTTAGTGATGTGGACACCTGAGGAACTTGAAGCTCTCGACCCTCTTTACTACAGCCCCGTCGATGTGAATGGGCACATGCTCGACCCTCCTTTTCCGGTAGTCCACGATCAGCTCCTTTGTCTTGCTGAGGTCTCTGACCTCCTCCCTATAGGCTGTCTCATCTCTCTCTCCCCCTCTTTCTCTCAACTGCTGTGATAAACAACATAAGAAATGTGTATTTCAATTTCAAGACAGAGATAATATTCATTTTCAAAGAGATTTTAATACTTACTACCTTTCTCTTGAATGATGATTGGGTGAAGATGACCTAACGTCTTTAATAGAGGGCTGTTTTGTAATGTCTGTTGTCCAAGAGGTCTGAACAGACCTCTGTGTTGTGTATCAGGCAGGCTAGCATTTGTCTCAATCAGTCATCTTTAAATCATGTAATTTATAAGTCAATTGAAACCATCATTCTCATCCATCTAAACACATTTTCCCAAAGCAGAAACACTCCCCCTTTTCAGGGAAATCACACCCCCTTGTGGCCATGTAACTGCACTATCTAAATTAATTCACGTCATTATTTACAATTAAAACATTTTAAAGTTTAATTTAACCTTTATTTAACTAGGCAAGTCAGTTAAGAACAAATTCTTATTTACAATGAGTGCCTACACCGGTCAAACCTGGACGGCGCTGGGCCAGTTGTGCGCCGCCCTATGGGACTCCCAATCACGGCCGGTTGTGATACACATGTATTGTATGTCTGTATCTAAAATGTGTTTGCCACAATGTCCCTTATATATCTATTTCAAACCAGGATATGTTTTGCTACCCAAGGTAAATAGTTCTTATATTTCATCTCTCTCTCCCCTCTCACCAGGTGGTAACGCCCCCCCCTCGTCAGGAGCCCAGTCTGGCCCCATGCCCCTCCAGGGGGGTCCAGGTGTCGCCCCGACCGGCAGCCCCTATTCCCTCCCCCCCGAACCCACGCTATCCCAGAACCCCCTCTCCATCATGATGTCACGCATGTCTAAGTTCGCCATGCCAAGCTCCACCCCCCTCTACCACGACGCCATCAAGACGGTGGCGAGCTCGGACGACGACTCGCCCCCCGCTCGCTCCCCAAATCTACCCCCCATGAACAACAATGGTGAGTCGATGGAGACATGCCTAGAAGTCATGTTAAACCTCTTTTGAGATGTATTTTGAACCCTTTTTCATAGAGGTGTGACTCTGTTTACTCCACTTGATGTAGGTTTGAAATGATAACATGCTGTCTGTGTTGTATGGTGCAATAACATCCCTCTGTCTCTCTCTGTGGCCCTCTGTAGGTATGGGAATGAACCAGCACCAAGGTCCTCCTCGTATGATGGGCCCCGGCTCCTCTGGCTCCATGCCTGCCCTCAGTCCCCTGGGTATGACCCCCATGGGCTCCCAGCCTCTCTCCCACGGCATGCCCCAGCAGATGCCCTCTCCCAACGTTGGCCCGGGCATGATGCCCCATGGCATGATGATGCCCCCCAACCCCCAGGACCAAGGCATGGGCAACCCCCAGATGATGCCCCAGGGGCGCATGGGCTACCCCCACCGAGTGCAGGGCTACCCCCTGCCCCAGTCCCCCTCCCAGCAGGGTCCCTTCTCCCCCCACAACGGCCCCGGGCCCCAGGGCTTCCCAGGACATCCCATGGGCTTCCAGGGAGAGGGGGGTCCTATGGGGGGTCGGATGGGGAACATGCCCCATGGAGGGGGAGGTGACGGGGGTAGGCCCAACAACCCTGGAGGACCGCAGTTCAACATGCAGGGAGAGTTCAGTGATACAGATCTGCATGAAGTGATGCGAACAGGAGCATCCGGTATGCCAGAGTTTGACCTGTCCAGGATCATCCCATCAGAGAAGCCCAGCCAGACTCTGTCCTACTACCCTAGGGGAGGAGGAGATGGGCCCGGCCCAGGGGGGAAACCTCCACACATGCAGGGGATGATGCAGGGTATGATGGGGGAGGTCCCGCCCAGGATGGGCATGTCCATGCAAGGGATGGGGGGGATGCCTGGGGGGCCGGGAGGTGGTATGGCCCCCCAGGACATGCCCATGGGAAACCCTTCCCACAATCATATGCGGCCGCATGGGCCCCCAGGGTTCATGGGTCAGGGAATGATGGGACCCCAGCACCGGATGATGTCACCTGGGGGTCCGGGGGGCATGATGCAGGGGAAGGAGAGGGGAGTGCTCTACAACCACCCTGGGCCTGGGGGGTCGCCCAATATGATGATGTCACTACAAGGCATGGGTGCCCCACCCCAGCAGACGATGATGATGGGGGGGCATATGAGGCAGCGTGGCAGGGACATGGACATGGGGTTCAGCCCAGGGCCCGGAATGTTCTAACACACAACTCATAGAATCTTGGACCTTGAATGTTCTGAGCCGATATACAGTATAAGGATGGAATAAGTCACACAGCAGATAAGAGATGGATTAAAACGCAGGAAGTAAGGAATGAAAGACAGAGGTGGGTTCTCTGGATTGAAACATGTAGTGCAGAGGAGTGGGTAGTTAATGGCTTGTGGGAGCTACATAGCCCAGTACTTGTCTTTTACCACAAGCATTTCATTTAGTCTCTTCAGAAATGTCTGAATGTATGGGATTGCTGTGCTTCAATGTCAATTTAAACTGTTCAAGTGTTTTTTTTTCTTTTAAATCTCTGATTATAAGGGTGAGTTGAGCATCGGAGAGGAATGGAGTGAACCACCTTGGAGGACTGTACATCGACTTTTTCAAATCAGTTAAAAATCAACAATGGATAACAAACATAAAGACTTTGTGGAATAAAATCGTACTTTGAGAAGATTTCAATGGAACTCCATCTTCTCTCTGGCTCCATGGTTTTGACTATTTCTGTCCAGTATGACTGTGTGTGTGTTTTTGTTGTAAGTATGTATAGGGATTCTATCAATGACCTCTAAGCTCTCTTATCCACCTTTCATTGGGGGAGGGATGCCCCACTAAAGAACAGTACTGTTTTCCATTGGTGGGCTATTTTAATTTCCTTTGTAACTCCAGTGTATAACAAACCAAACTATGACCTCAAAGATACTAGTATTATTAAAAAAGCACAAACATGGATCAACGGAAGTGTCTTCTTTCTACATTTGAACATTTCTACCAGCCAGTCAGTGTGAATAGCGGTAGTACTGTTCTGTGTGCTCCGTTTCCTATTCCTGTTGCTGTTTGTTCTTCTATTGACTCTGGAATATCATTCCCACAGCATTAATCTCATAGAAAATGAACTGAGTGGGATCAGAATGTAGAACTGGTGAGCTCGTCATGTACTTTATAGTCGTCTCAGACATTAGTGGGACAGGTCTGTCAGTGAGCTAGTCAGGGGCTGTATGTATGGTGGTCTCAGACAGTGGAACAGGCCTCAGTCAGTGAGCTAGTCAGGGGCTGTATGTATGGTGGTCTCAGACATTAGTGGGACAGGCCTCAGTCAGTGAGCTAGTCAGGGGCTGTATGTATGGTGGTCTCAGTCAGTGAGCTAATCAGGGGCTGTATGTATGGCGGTCTCAGACAGTGGGACAGGCCTCAGTCAGTGAGCTAATCAGGGGCTGTATGTATAGTCGTCTCAGACATTAGTGGGACAGGCCTCAGTCAGTGAGCTAGTCAGGGGCTGTATGTATGGTGGTCTCAGTCAGTGAGCTAATCAGGGGCTGTATGTATGGCGGTCTCAGACAGTGGGACAGGCCTCAGTCAGTGAGCTAGTCAGGGGCTGTATGTATAGTCGTCTCAGACATTAGTGGGACAGGCCTCAGTCAGTGAGCTAGTCAGGGGCTGTATGTATGGTGGTCTCAGAAATTAGTGGGACAGGGTATCAAGAAAGCCAGACAGAAATCTGACCACCAACATCATCTAGGGCCAGAGTTTTTCCAGACCATATAACATTACGTTACTGCTCAAGTCACATGGTCAGGAAAAACTAAGATCCCTACTTAGCATAGATTTGACTTCCTCACCCGTCTGTGTAAGCTTGTCATGTGTACCTCTTTGGTTCAGAGACGTCTGCCAAGTCTGTGGCAATGGAAGACAAAAGATATTGGCCGTGTTTGAGTGGATCAAAACTGCAATGTATCAGACAGTGCCATTGTTCCACTCTAATCAGGGACTTTAGACCTGGGACAAAAGGTAGGTGCAATTAATTAGCAGGTAGAACAGAAAACAAGCAGGCTCCAGACCTCGTAGGGTAAGAGTTGAATACCCCTGAATTCTAATACAACATGACTGAAAGGTGAGGTTCAGGTATCGTTACGAGGCCTACTGACTGACCATATATGACCACTGGTGTTGAGATTGGACCACAATTTGCATTGCTATGCTGCACAGTAGTGAGAGACAAAGCCTTGACCAACTCTCTTTTATTTCTCTCCACCACTCCAAAGCAAAGTCAAAGAATTTCAGGGCAACTCTCCATGATTTGGCATACAACTAACAAGCAAATTAAATCACTCCAGTGTGGGTGTGTATATTTGCTCATAGGTCCATGCATTTAATTTATACAATCAACAAATTCCTAAAAAAAAAAGGCACCTACTGTTTCACTCACAACATATTTTTAATTCCCTTTTAACAGGTTCTAAAATGAATGATTTGGAGTGGGTAAACGTGCACACACACATTTTGGTTCCCTTGGTTTATGAACACTACGTACATGATGTGCTTGGTTATCCCCTGAGGAAAAGATTGTAGTTTGATATGAAGAAATTTAGTTCACTCTAAAAGCAACAAAGCCAGAACATATTTCAGAAAGTAAATATCTAGAATCTGGTGCACTATATTCTATAGTGCATAAAGTAATCAGATATTCTGCGTGCATAGTCACAGAATGTAAACATATGAATATAAATTGGTAACACATACTTATTTTTTAGGCAGATTATATTATCACCAGATCATTTATATAATTAAGACCTCTAAGTAAAACTGTCTTCATCTTAACCAGTATGAGCAGTAACACACAGGATGCCCATTGCCCTGATATCAGCTGGATGTGGTTTCAAAGCCAGTTATACACTTTGACAGTGAAGCTATATTTGTGCGTTTAGACAGTAATACAGACGTTTTCAAAGTCTGAGACAGTGGGCCTCCCTTCAATGAGCATTAAGACAACTGCGTACTCACACTTTGAAAACCTCTGTTGTAATACACTGGCTAGCGATAGGCAAATGCTAGGCTAGGGCTGGAGAGTGGATGTCTCTGGTGGGATGTAAACATGGTGGCTGGTAACAGTGAGTGCATGGGGTAGAGCTGGGGGTCGCAGAAGCCTCAGGGGTCAGCCACGCCCTTTGTGCGGTTGCAGAGTGACTCGTAGAGCTCAAAGGTCAGCGAGTAGTTGGAGAGGGCCTGCTTGAACTCCTGCAGGGGGCAGTAGACTCCACTACAGCCTGGAACCAACTGGTCCTACAGAGACGGATCAAAATAAAGAATGTGTAAGAAAGACACTAACCACGTTTCCATCCACAGTTATGAGAGTAAAGTCATGCTGTCTAAAAAAATAATGACAGCTGTGATTTTATAAATGCAGATCATTTGTTCGTTCAACATGGTGGGACCTTTTTGTATTGGTAAAATGTATTATGCGAGAAATTGTGAAAACTGACTCAGTAAACCATGCAGTTTATTAGGCTACAGATTAAATAAGTTATGATGCACTTTCACCACCCTGTGAAGTTCAAGGTGATGAGCTTGATGCTCCTTTCCAATAAATATTGAGGGTCGTATTCTGGTGACATGATGATCGATGCACCACTGCCGTTTGACAGATAGTATCCACAATAATCTCATCATGTAGACTAGCCTGCCGCATGTGCCAAGAGGAGAGGAGGCACATTTCCTATTTAACGCAACAATTGTGACAAAACTATCAGTAGCGTTAACATGGAAACACAAAACTTTAGATTTAAACTTTAGCGAAAAAGTACATTGTACATGCATTGATTATTTTTTTATCCACAACAAGTCAGTTTGGTGAAAACATTTTCTTTATGTGGATTTTAGAATATTCACATGAAAATCTGTCACCAATAGCAAAGGTGCATATAAGATGGTGGCCCCCCATGTACTTACCACAAATGTCTCATTTGCTCAGCTCGCCGTATTGTACAATGTTCTCCATTACTCTTTTTTTATATTAGCATTAGCACAGTATACATGATCCCAATTCTAGCTCGAATACTGCAGCATTTTGAAAAAAATTAATTGTGCTGATTTACTGGCACATTGGACCATGTTGCGCGCCGTAGTTTAAGAACTCTATGGATAGTGCTAAAAACAATGATGTCATATCTGAATTCCTCCATCTTTATGCACCTTCACCATTGGATGGAAACCTAGCTATACAAACAGATCACTGACTCTCGGAGAGAAACAGAGTCTGGAAATTGTTTCAATATTATGTGCACACTTCTGTGAGCCCTGCATCCTCCCTAGCCTACCTGGCCAATGTAGGACACTTTGACGAAGGCCTCTTTGGTCTGCCGGTGCTGGTGCAGCTCCAGGGTGATGTCTGAAGCGTACGGTGGCCATCGCATGTCAAAAATCCCCAGAGCCATGAGACAGGGTATCAGAGTGGTGTCGTGGGCAGAGTAAAGGAAGAGCTTCCTGACAGAGAAACATATGCATAAATGCCCTCAGATTTCAGATGTTTAGCAACGAGTAGGGGTGGGGAACAAAACGTTCTAAGGATGTGCCATTCGGAAAAGGACATTTGCTACCATCAATTGGTTGGGTTGAGAACTGCAGCTCTACAAATCTCTGTTACTGGCTCTGTTCTAATGGACAGGTTCATGTTAATGTTACAGTAGTTCACCTGTTAGGCTCTGAGGTTGTGTCCTGTAGTTTATCTTCTATGTTGCCCATTAGGATATGCAGGAGGGGACCCACACACAGCTGCAGGTTCTCCCTAGTCGCAACAAACCAACCCCAGAGAAGATTAAGAAAACAACTGTCTTGGGTGATTTTTTTAAAACACCTCTAATGCACAGTGGACTGTGATTTCATAATGTGGAATAAGGAAGCATATGCTCATGGAACAGGGAACTATTTTCTGTGTGTTCTACTCCCCGACCCTCTACACATGCTGATCTGTATTTAAATCCCTCTGCCCTTTGACCTCTTGCTGGGTTCGTAGATGTGGTAGATCATCTCCACAGCTCTCCTCTCCACTGTGTTTCTCCAGGAGTCAAGGACTGGTGGGCAGGGTAGGCCGTGGGTCTGTTTGAACACACATATTGTAACGTTAAAATGGCAATGCAATGCAGTGATAGTACCACTCATATCTTTTGA
The DNA here is from genome assembly GCF_965601325.2 of Salmo salar. Classification (NCBI taxonomy): domain Eukaryota; kingdom Metazoa; phylum Chordata; class Actinopteri; order Salmoniformes; family Salmonidae; genus Salmo; species Salmo salar. Next base: position 29,684,866 of record NC_138311.1, on the reverse strand, counting down.
CCACATAATCAACTTCGGTAACAAAAGGATATTTTTTAGTCATGGTATTGTATTTTTGTTGTTTTGTGTCACCTCTCTTGCCACCATGTCATCCCTGATGAGGATGAAGTCAACCCGTTGTTGGGCAGCGATGCCCAGAGCACTCTTGATGCTGCTCAGGTCCGCAGCAATGTCTGGCAGAGTGGATGACTCCGCCCAGCGATGACTACAGCACACACAGCCAATCACAAAAACCAACACGAGAGAAACATCCAATCACAAAAATCAATGAGTGAGGGATCCAGCCAATCACAAAAACCAACAAGAAAAGGGACCCAAGCAGCCACTCACCCGCTGAGGAGTTTGAGCAGTCTGCATCCATGGTAGTTAGGGTACAGGATCTCTGACTCGGCCTCAGTCGTCAGAATGGGAACCATGTCTTCAGGAGAGGGGGAGCAACATTAGGAGATAGACCAGTATTTCCTATGACACACAAACACAAACTGACACATACCTCTCTGGCTTTGATAGAACAGCCCTGCCACCAGGCACTTGGCAGACTCTATGGTTCTCACAATGTTAGTGGAACGCACACTGGGAGAGAGAGAAGAATATATCAATGTCTTGTGGGCTACATGTACTCTGTCACAGATCTTACAATCGTGTTGTAGTAGGAGTGTACTTTACCATAATCAGTTATCAACCTGTACGGTATGTTCTTGTTCTGTTAACTACTCATGTCCCCTTTATGGACCGAGCGCCTATAGTCATGCAGTGTATGAGCAATGTAATTATGCCATTGCTAATTACTTTAGTAAATGTAAAGCTCATGTTCACATCCTTGTATTCAGTGTTTTTCTTTTTAGATCCATAAAGTAAGAACAGTACATTATGTTACCTAACCTGGGGCCCAGATATTTCTGCTATACCCTTTAACGTTGTCAAGCAAAACAAAGAGGGAGTTGGCTACAGAACCAGATGTGACTACCAGGCTACTGGTGATGATCACATGATGTGTCTGTACTTACTTGACCTCTGTAGGACTGAAAGTGGGGTTGAGGATGGCTGTGGTACTTACTTGACCTCTGTAGGACTGAAAGTGGGGTTGAGGATGGCTGTGGTACTTACTAAACCTCTGTAGGACTGAAAGTGGGGTTGAGGATGGCTGTGGTACTTACTAAACCTCTGTAGGACTGAAAGTGGGGTTGAGGATGGCTGTGGTACTTACTAAACCTCTGTAGGACTGAAAGTGGGGTTGAGGATGGCTGTGGTACTTACTAAACCTCTGTAGGACTGAAGGTGGGGTTGAGGATGGCTGTGGTACTTACTAAACCTCTGTAGGACTGAAAGTGGGGTTGAGGATGGCTGTGGTACTTACTAAACCTCTGTAGGACTGAAGGTGGGGTTGAGGATGGCTGTGGTACTTACTAAACCTCTGTAGGACTGAAGGTGGGGTTGAGGATGGCTGTGGTACTTACTAAACCTCTGTAGGACTGAAGGTGGGGTTGAGGATGGCTGTGGTACTTACTAAACCTCTGTAGGACTGAAGGTGGGGTTGAGGATGGCTGTGGTACTTACTAAACCTCTGTAGGACTGAAGGTGGGGTTGAGGATGGCTGTGGTACTTACTAAACCTCTGTAGGACTGAAGGTGGGGTTGAGGATGGCTGTGGTACTTACTAAACCTCTGTAGGACTGAAGGTGGGGTTGAGGAAGGCTGTGTCCTGGATGTATCTCTTCCTCAGCCTCTCTCCCAGCTCATACAGCTGCTGCATGCCCACCGTGGTGAGCTGACCTGGGTACGTACCTCCCTGCAGGGGAGAGGAACAGGGTCAGGAGTCAAAGGTTGCCAAGACAGTCAATCCAAAATGGCATCACCAGTGTCTATCCATTGTGTATCCGCAGAGTAGTACTGTGGTATGCCAGGTGCACCGTGAGACAGACACAATCCTCCGGAGAGTCTCCCAGCAATCTCCCGCTGAGTGAAGGACAAATCTCTCGGTATATGCTCATTGGTTATCTGTTCGTTCCCTCATTGCCAGGTCCAGACCATAACAGTCAGAGCTGAGTCAGAGTGAACCATAGATTGTTCTTTCACTTGAACAGGCCTTTAGCTGAGATACAGCCCCTGGTCTAAGCCTCAGGAGACGGTCTCCCAGGGTGCAAAGTCCTGCTTTATGATGACCCCTACCCTCAAAGACCACTAATAGATTTAATGGGCAACTAGAATTTCGATCCTGACACGTCGTGCCAGTGTGGTGTGTGATGTTACTGGTCTGGAGAGGGAAATCCTAATGGTTGACAGCTGGCTGTGAGTAACCCAGTAACAGTGACATATGTCTCTATGGAGTCCATGCCAGCACACCGACGTGACAACTTAAACCCATTAACCGTACTTATCCAAGCGCTGCCTACTCCTTTCCTTATCTCTCTAGGCACTACTTCCTCTGCTCGCTAACAGACACAGGCACACTCACGGTCAGTATGTTGGCCCGGTAGCTGTCCTCCACCGGTGAGGGCGGCCGTGGACCTCCTTCCAGGTCTGTCACCACATAGTTGATCTGTGTGTGTGCTGGGGGTTCCAGGAGGTTAGGCACCCACTGGGCCTGATACAGACAGGACAAGGAAAAAGGTTAGACTTCCAGATGCTGGTGAACATACCTTCATATGCCTTGTCTTGGAGATCAGGCTAAGATGAATGGCTTTCCCTCAACTTCAAGTCCTGGGAGACAGAGCATCAGGTCTGTCAGATGTTCTTGTGTGACACAGGTGGTCTCTCACCTCCATGATGCCTGGTATAGACTTCAGCGGGGTTCGGGCTCCGTGGCGGAACAGGACTTGCACGAGTTTGAGCTCGTAAGGAAAAGGTGGTTCCGTGCATGTGCGGTCCGAACCTGAATCCGTCTGAGTTGGTTCTGTCTTCTTATGAGACCAGAGCATGGATCCAAACGCCATGGACACCGAGCCCAAAACACCTGCTTTGGTCCAGAGGTTCCTCGTCCTCATGCTTACGTTACTATACTGCCGAGACAGACCACACAATACCAACATTGAACATAGGCAGTGTGCTAGCTAGCAAGCTATCATTTGCAGCTAACGTTAACCATGTTTAGTGATCTGCTTAAGATTTTAGCTAACGTTAGCAAACGTTATTCCAATCTTTATTTTTCGGTAACTAACGTTATCTAGGTAACGTACTGTATACAACTACATTCTGGGTAAACCTGGCACTTGATCTTTTGGTGTCGATGGTAGCAAGTTATGAAGCAGGCGTTTGAAACAAGCTGGCTGTGTCGGTAAGCTAACGTTAGTCAATATATGTCAATATTGAGAATGTGCTGCAGACTGATGAGGTTAGCTAGCTAGCTAGCGATACAGTCGATATCTCAACTAATGTCAAAGCCATTCAAGTAACGTTAGCTAAATATGGAACGTTAACTAGCTAACCAGAAATTGATTCATTTTCGGGTTAGCTAGCTCTTTAGCTACTTCAATGGCACAAGATATTGAACTCAAATGTACAGAACTTACGTTTAAATACCACTGGAACAGTTATTAACTAGTTTAAAAACAAATAAAAGACATCGACTAACTCAGTGTATTTTGAAAACACGGCACCCGGCTAGGGACAAAATGTTTTTTGGAATATGTAGTCATTTCTGGTGTGATCCATGCTTTGAAAGTGAAACTGCTCTTCACGGAAAAGCTACCCACATGCGTCATTTCCCTCCCATGCCCCTCATTACCGTAAGCACAGCGTGGTGCCCATATAAATATAGCGCAATAATGTATGAAGTGGGAAATAAATTAAAGCTAAACAGACAATATACAGGTAATTACCAAAAATAAGGGAAACCCTTGAGTAAATGAGTCATAAAAGTATATTGAAAGCCGGTGCTTCCACACAAGTGTGGTTCCTGAGTTAATTAAGGGGCTCCGAGTGGCGCAGCGGTCTAAGGCACTGCATCTCAGTGCTGGAGGCGTCACTACAGACTCTGGTATGATTACCGGCTGTTTCACAACCGGCTGTGATTGGGAGTCCCATAGGGTGGTGCACAATTGGCCCATCATCGTCCGGGTTAGGGTTTGGCTGGGGTAGGCCGCCATTGTAAATAAGAATTTGTTCTTAACTGATTTGCCTGCAGGTTCAGACAGCCTATAGGGAGGAGGTCAGAGACCTGGCAGTGTGGTGCCAGGACAACAACCTCTCACTCAATGTGAGCAAGACAAAGGAGCTGATTGTGGACTACAGGAAAAGGCAGGCCGACAGGCCCCATTAACATCGCCTGGGCTGTAGTGGAGCAGGTTGTGAGTTTCAAGTTCCTTGCTGTCCACATCACCAACAAACGAACATGGTCCAAACACACCAAAACAGTCGTGAAGAGGGCACATCAACACCTTTTCCCCCTCAGGAGACTGAAACAATTTGGCATGGGTCCTCAGATCCATGAAATGTTCTACAGCTGCACCATCGAGAGCATCGTGACCAGTTGCATCACCATCTGGTATGGCAACTGCTCGGCATCTGACTGTAATGCGCTACAGAGGGTAGTGCGTATGGCCCAGTACATCACTGGGGCCAAGCTTCCTGCAATCCAGGACCTATATACTAGGCGGTGTCAGAGGAAGGCCCTAAAAACTGTCAAAGACCCTAGTCACCCAAGTTATAGACTGTTTTCTCTGCTACCGCACGGCAAGCGGTACCGGAGCGCCAAGTCTAGGACCAAAAGTCTCCTTAACAGCTTCTACCCCCAAGCCATAAGACTGCTGAACAATTAATCAAATGGCCACCGGACTATTTACATTGACACCCCCCATCTCCATTTGATTTTACACTGCTGCTACTCGCTGTTTATTATCTATGTATAATCACTTCACCCCTACCTACATGTACAAATGACCTCTAACCTGTACCCCCGCATATTGACTCGATACCGGTACCCCCTGTATATAGCCTTGTTATTGTTATTTTGTTGTGTTACTTTTTATTATTTTTTACTTTTGTTTATTTGGTAAATATTTTCTTAACTCTTTCTTGATCTGCACTGTTTCGTTAAGGTCTTGTAAGTAAGCATTTCACGGTAAGGTCTACCTGAATACCTGTTGTATTCGGCGCACCTGACAAATACAGTTTTATTTTATTTTATTTGAAATAAAGGTTACAAAAATAAATGAAAAAAAAGCTATGAACATCCCATCATGCTTAGGGTCATCTAACATGGCTATGCCCTAGGATGACAATGCCCCATCCACAGGGCATGAGTGGTCACTGAATGGCTTGATCAGCATGAAAACGATGTAAACCATATGCCATGGCCATCTCAGTCACCAGATCTCAACCCAATTGAACACTTATGGGAGATTCTGGAGTGACGCCTGAGACATCTACCACCATCAACAAAACACCAAATGATGGAATTTCTTGCGGAAGAATGGTGTCGCACTCTCCAATAGAGTACCAGACACTTGCCAAGGTGCATTGAAGCTGTTCTGGATCGTGGTGGCCAAACGCCCTATTGAGACACTTTATGTTGGTGTTTCCTTTATTTTGTGTTTTATGCATTTTATAAATATAGGCCTATGGTCTATTGTTTTATGTGTGGAGATTTACTTGTGAACTAAATCTTTTAATCTTTTTACTGACTGGAATTGAAATTGAATCAACGCCCCAGTGCCTTGTCTGCAACTTGAACTTTAGACCCATCTTGTGTACTTTAGTGTGTAAGTCATAAAGTAGATACACATTGGATGTTATGATGTATTTGTATTATCTAATGATGAAGCTGATACATTTACTTTTTAGTCATTTAGCAGACACTCCTATCTAGAGCCACTTACAGTAGTGAATGCATTCTAAACATTTTATACATTTTTTCTTTCCGTACTGGTCCCCCATGGGAATCGAACCCACAACCCTGGCGTTACAAACACCATGCTCTACCAACTGAGCCACACGGGACAATGACTACATGTTCAGACAGGCAATATGATAAAAAATGAATATCCAATGATGATAATGATAGCCTGTTCATTTTATTGGAGACAATTAGTAGTGTGAATGAAGGCTATCTGCAACTAGTAAGATTGCATGTATGCAGGCCTACAGTAGACAGGGTAGAGGGTAGGAAATGTAGTTTTGATCAGTGTTTCCCAGAGTACCCTAATTGAGGAAGGACCTGCCATACCGTATAAAATCATTCCTTGGACGACCAGATGAGCGCTTCTATAGAGGGAAGGTCTTGTGTAGAGTTAGCCATAGTGTGGCGTTTCAATGTCAATTAATTTCCTTGAGGGCAACCATATCGAGGACAAATGTTTGGGCTGTGGTCGACTTTACTGCGAAAGTTTGTGTTACATTCATTTCTGGCAGACAAATTCATTTGACAGATTAGTTATATTTTATTGCAGGCTTTACAGGAACAGGAACAGGAACAGGAACATGACATTGAAATGTCCACAGAGAAATAGCAACCAGTCTGTTGGCATTCCAAAAGAGGTTCCTCTACTCTATAGAAAAATAAAATATGATTCATGATATTATAAAGGGGGCTGTATATTCCAAAACCCCAAAAGCCTAGTGCAAAATCAGTTTAGAACTTCACAGGTTGTGGTTATGCCTTCTTTAGTAGCCTCCAGGCCTAGACATGTTATTTTCTGACTAGCCTCACATTTAAACAAAACTAAATCACATTTAAGCAAATATGAAAATACATGTACTGCCAAGAGATAGATAGCTACCAATGTGACAATCAATCAACTGTTTCACACAGTCACATTAAAGTACAGATAACTGACAAAAAAATGGAAACACAAATAAATGATTGATACAAAGTATATTGAAAGCAGGTGTTTCCACACAGGTGTTGTTCCTGAGTTTAAGCAATTAACATCCTTATGGTCAAGTATAAAAATGCTGGGCAGGGAATTATTTTGGCTACCATGGCTATGCCTCCTGACAATGCCCCTACTCAGAAGGCACAAATGGTATGATGAGCATGAAAATTATGTAAACCATATGCCATGGCTGCCTCAGTCACCAGATCTCAACCCAATTGAACACTTATGGGAGATTTTGGAGCAATGCCTGAGACAGTGTTTTCTACCACCATCAACAAAATGCCAAACCATGGAATTTCTTGTGAAAGAATGGTGTCGCATCCCTCCAATAGAGTTCATAGACACTTGTAGAATCCATGCATTGAAGCTGTTCTGGCTCGTGGTGGCCCCACACCCTATAAAGACACTTTATGTTGATGCTTTATTTTTCATTTTGGCAGATACCTGTAATTTTGTTATAGGAAAGGAATTACACTGTATTTTAAAGGTTCAAGGGGAAATGACTCCACCTCGTGGCTAAAAAAAAACTGAAACATGGAGATATACTGAAGGACAATCAACTTTTCAAGCTTGTGCCTTGTCTTGATTCAAGCTAAATTATTTGTTTTCATATATGGCTTTTGAACACACTGTTCTTTCACATCAGGACATTTTCTCAAATCTAACATGGAGCTGAAAGTCTCTGCCTTTGATCCTTTTGTAGATTAACTTTTCATAGGCACTTGATTACTATCTGTTCCCGAGCGCATAAAACCTTATGTAATGATTGGAGTCTGTTGAATGGAGAAAACACTTTTCTTTTTTGCACAGCGGTCCCTTGTTCTGATTTCTGACTGAAAGATAATGCTTGTGCTATGTTACTGTATACAGTGCATTCGGAAAGTATTCAGACCTCCTGACTTTTACCACATTTTGATACGTTACAGCCTTATTCTAAAATTGATGAAATATTTTTTTTCCCTTATCAACCGACTTACAATACCTCATAATGACAATGCGAAAACAGGTTTTTAGAAATTCTGGCAAATTTATAAATAATAAAAAACAGAAATACCTTATTTACATAAGTATTCAGACCCTTTGCTATGAGACTCGAAATTGAGCTCAGGTGCATCCTGTTTCCATTGATCATCCTTGAGATGTTTCTACAACTTGATTGGAGTCCACCTGTGGTAAATTCAATTGATTGGACATGATTTGGAAAGGCACACAGCTGTCTATATAAAGTCCCACATTTGACAGTGCATGTCAGAGCACAAACCAAGCCATGAGGTCAAAGGAACTGTCCCTAGAGCTCCGAGACAGGATTGTGTCGAGGCACAGATCTTGGGAAGGGTACCAAAACATTTCTGCAGCATTGAAGGTCCCCAACAACACAGTGGCCTCCATCATTCTTAAATAGAAGAAGTTTGGAACCACCAAGACTCTTCCTACAGCTTGCTTCCAGGCCAAACTGAGCAATCGGGGAAGAAGGGCCTTGGTCAGGGAGGTGACCAAGAACCTGATGGTGGCTCTCACAGAGCTCCAGGGTTCCTCTGTGGATATGGGAGAACCTTTCAGAAGGACAACCGTCTCTGCAGCACTCCACCAATCAGGCCTATATGGTAGAGTGGCCAGGCGGAAGACACTCCAAAGTAATAGGCACATGACAGCCTGCTTGGAGTTTGCCAAAAGCCAACTAAAGGACTCTCAGACAATGAGATTCTCTTTGGCCTGAATGCCAAGTGTCACTTCTGGAGGAATCCTGGCACCATCTCTACGGTGAAGCATGGTGGCGACTGCATCATGCTGTGAGGATGTTTTTCAGCGACAGGGACGACTGGGAGACTAGTCAGGGTCAAGGGATAGATGAACGGAACAAAGTACAGGCAGATCCTTGAAGAAAACCTGCTCCAGAACCTCAGAACCTCAGACTGCGGTGAAGGTTCTCCTTCCAACAGGACAACAACCCTAAGCACAAAGCCAAGACAATGCAGGAGTGGTTTCGGGACAAGTCTCTGAATGTCCTTGAGTGGCCCAGCCAGAGCCTGGACTTGAACCCGGTCGAACATCTCTGAAGAGTCCTGAAAATAGCTGTGCAGCGATGCTCCCCATCCAACCTGACAGAGCTTGAGAGGATCTGCAGAGAAGAATGGGAGAAGCTCCCCAAATACAAGTGTGCCAAGCTTTTAGCATCATATCCAAGAACACTTGAAGCTATAATCACATCCAAAGGTGCTTCAACAAAGTACTGATTAAAGGTTCTTAATTCTAAAAGGTCTGAAATGTAATATTTCATTTAAAAAAATGGTTGCAAATCTTTTTGTAAAACCTGTTTTTGCTTTGTCATTATGGGGTATTGTGCGTAAATTGATGAGGGGAAAAATACAATTTAATAAGGCTGTAACGTAACAAAATGTGGAAAAAAATGTAAGGGGTCTGATTACTTTCCGAATGCAGTGTCTGCAATCAGGATTGAACACAGAGAAAACAGCTTCTCCTGCTATATTTGAAGCTGATATAGTGCACAATGGATTGCATTGCAGAGATCTGTGTCCCAATTTCACTTTGCAAACTGCTGCAGATAGCCTCCGTCACTGGATCGCAGGGATCAGGGGACCACACTCTGTGGTCAGACCCCTGAAAATAGGTTTTTTTCCTCCTCTGACAGCAGTGTGTGTGTGTGGGCGTGTGCGCGTCTCTGTGTGTATGTGTGTGTTTCCATTTGCAAGCATGTACATGTTTGTGTTATTATAATCAGCAGCTGGGTAGACAGTGGGACAGTTTTTGGCACACAGAATATGCAAGTTTAACGTACACTATTCTTAGACTTTAAAGAAAGATCTACTGTAATTCTCTGATCTATAAAACATAAAAACATACAATGTGCAATTATCTATTATTTCAAGGCTTTTCCCAAATTGTGATTTAAAAGGTGTATCTTTCTTTTGCATCAAGATCAATATTTGATCACAGTTATATTGTCCATATTTCAAGCTTGGCCAGGCTCTTATTGCTCTAACAAAAAACATCAGTTCTCCCAACGGTCACAATCTTAAAGCTCAGTCTAATATGCGGAAGCTCTCAAGATCCACTCAACCCACTCCCAGTGAGCTTACAGACCCCAAGGTCTCTCTTCCTGTGGTGCTCTTGGAGCTGTAGACCAGACAATCCTCCACAGTTTCCCCCGTTTTGGGCTGCTGCTCCTGGGTTTGTATGGCCAGCCTGGTGCCTTCTGAATGGATCCACTTGGAGTTTGCCAACACATCCATCTTTAGCCCCAGTCTGTATTACACTACTGGTAAAACGTTTTAAAACAACTACTCATTCAAGGGTTTTTCTTTATTTTTTATTATTTTCTACATTGTAGAATAATAGTGAAGACATCAACACTATGAAATAACACATATGGAATCATGTAGTAACCAAAAAAGTGTTAAAAAAATCCAAATATATTTGAGATTTGAGATTCTTCAAATAGCCACCCTTTGCCTTGATGACAGCTTTGCACACTCTTGGCATTCTCTCAACAAGCTTCATGAGGTAGTCACCTGGAATGCATTTCAATTAACAGGTGTGCCCTCTTAAAAGTTAATTTGTGGAATTTATTTCCTTCTTAGTGCGTTTGAGCCAATCAGTTGTGTTGTGACAAGGTAGGGGGGGTATATAGAAGATATCCCTATTTGGTAAAAGACCAAGTCCATATTATGGCAAGAAGAGCTCAAATAAGCAAAGAAAAATTACAGTCCATCATTACTTTAGGACATGAAGGTCAGTCAATATGGAACATTTCAAGAACTTTGAACGTTTTTTCAAGTGCAGTCGCAAAAACCATCAAGCGCTATGATGAAACTGGGTCTCATGAGGACTGCCAAAGGAATGGAAGACCCAGCATTACCTGTGCTGGAGAGGATGAGTTCATTAGAGTTACCAGTCTCACAAATTGCAGCCCAAATAAATGCTTCACAGAGTTCAAGTAACAGACACATCTCAACATCAACTGTTCAGAGGAATCAGTGTGTGAATCAGGCCTTCATGGTCGAATTGCTGCAAAGAAACCACTACTAAAGGACACCAATAAGAAGAAGAGACTTGCTTGGGCCAAGAAACACGAGCAATGGACATTAGACCGGTGGAAATCTGTACTTTGGTCATGAGTCCAAATGGGAGATTTTTGGTTCCAACCACCGTGTCTTTGTGAGACGCAGAGTAGGTGAACGGATGATCTCCGCATGTGTGGTTCCCACCATGAAGCATGGAGGAGGAGGTGTTATGGTGTGGGGGTGCTTTGCTAGTGACACTGTCATTTATTTATAATTCAAGGCACACTTGAATTCTAAAGGCACACTTGAATTCTCAAGGCATACGCCATCCCATCTGGTTTGGGCTTAGTGGGACTATCATTTGTTTTTCAACAGGACAATGACCCAATTACCAAGAAGGAGAGTGATGGAGTGCTGCATCAGATGACCTGGCCTCCACAATCCCCTGACCTCAACCAAATTTAAATGGTTTGGGATGAGTCGGACCGCAGAGTGACGGAAAAGCAGCCAACAAGTGCTCAGCATATGTGGGAACTCCTTCAAGACTGTTGGAAAAGCATTCCAGGTGAAATCAAATCCAATTTATTTTTATATAGCCCTTCGTACATCAGCTGATATTCTCAAAGTGCTGTACAGAAACCCAGCCTAAAACCCCAAACAGCAAGCAAAGCATGTGAAAGAAGCACGGTGGCTAGGAAAAACTCCCTAGGAAAAACTCCCTAGAAAGGCCAAAAACCTAGGAAGAAACCTAGAGAGGAACCAGGCTATGAGGGGTGGCCAGTCCTCTTCTGGCTGTGCAGGGTGGATATTATAACAGAACATGGTCAAGATGTTAAAATGAAGCTGGTTGAGAGAATGCCAAGAGTGTGCAAAGCTTTCATCAAGGCAAAGGGTGGCTATTTGAATAATCTCAAATATAGATTATATTTTGATCTGCTTAACACTTTTTTTGGTTACTACATGATTCCATATTTGCTATTTCATATTTTTGATGTCTTCACTATTATTCGAAAATGTAGAAAATAGTAAAAATAAAGAAAAACCCTTGAATGAGTAGGTGTTCTAAAACTTTTGACTGGTAGTGTACCTGCTCCAGTTCTGTCTCTGGGCAGGTCCTCTCTCCTGCTGTGTCTGAAAGTCCTGTCTGCTCCCTCCTCTCTTTCTCAGCCCCTCTCTCGTTCTCTGTCTGTCTGGTTCTACACGGCCAAGTCATCTGGTCGGACCCGGCTGCTGGTACCGCTGGTCTTGCTGAAGCGGCGTTTGTCTTTCAGGTAGCTGGTGTGCAGCAGGGTTGGCGCGGAGCACCCGTTGGGCATCTCCCCTGGCATCTGGGTATAGCTCATTCTCAGGAATCCTCCCTCCCCTTCCAGGTCGTCATGGGAATGATGGCGCTCGGTGGCCATGTTGACGGAGTTCTGCTGGTGTGCCATCCTGTTGTTGAAGGGGTGAGAAGGCATGGAGGTCATGGGGTTCATGGGGGTCACCGTATCCGACGATGCCAGGCACTGGCTGAAGTCAGGGGGAGGGGTGCAGCCCGGGGAATTGTGATGGGGCGGGGTGTCGGGGTCCCTGGTGACGGCAATGGCCACAGCATTATGGGTGCGGTTCTTGAGGGCGGCATGGGTGCGCTTGCACTTCCTGATACGCCTGTAGGCCAGGTGGTAGAGCTCAACCACAGAGAGGAGCAGGGAGACACCAGACACCACCAGCATGAAGACGATGAACACGTTCTTCTCTGTGGGCCTGGACATGTAGCAGTTGACTGGGTTGGGGCAGGGCCAGGCCTTGCAATGGTACAGAGCCCTGAGGAAGACTCCATAGATCATGTATTGGACCACGATGAAGGTCACCTCCATCACTGTGCGGATCAGAATGCTCAGAATGTATGTGGATAACAGCGCTCCCCGCAGGCGAACCTGCCCTGACGCCTCCAGCACCTTCCCACAATCCCTCTGCTGGAGGTATGCCTTCTCCCCTGATACGCACCCCCCCTCTCCTCTCTCCTCCATCTCCTCCCTCTTCTCCTGCTCCCTCCTCTTTCGTTTCTCATCCCTCCGCACGATGTGCATGGCGTGGCCCATGTAGATCAGTGATGGCGTGGATACGAAGATGATCTGTAGGACCCAGTAGCGGATGTGTGCGATAGGAAACGCCTGGTCATAACAGACGTTGGTACAACCGGGCTGCTGGGTGTCGCACAGGAAGTCACTCTGCTCGTCTCCCCAGGAGGACTCTGCGGCCGTGCCCAGGACCAGGATCCTGAAGATGAAGAGGACGGTGAGCCACACCTTCCCCACTGACGTGGAATGTTCTTGAACCTCCTCCAGGAAGTTCCCCAGGAGACTCCAGTCCCCCATCACTACTGCTCACTGGTCACTGGCACACACCTGAGAGAGGAGAAGAGGGAGAGAGAAAGAAAGAGGGGCAGGGTGAGGGTAAAGGAAGAGAAAGAGATGGGTCAAGGAGGGAGGGAGAGATTGGAGAAGAGATAGTGAGTGAAGAAGAAAGAAAATAGGGAGAGAAAAGAAAGCAGATAAAATGACTAGTGTGTGTGAGTGGCATGGTATGCATGTATAAATAGCCTGTGATTGGCCTGGAGACTGGACACGACACAAATGCCTGAGAAGGAATCTTTTCCCACGACACACACAAACATACTGTATATTTAAGGACATTTCAAAATAAATAGTGAGGTTATTTCTGATAAATGATATACAGTAGTTGGATGTTTGTGTTTCTATTCCTGACACTGACACATTATAACCAGACAGAAAGGGTGAGGGGCCATAGGGCAGGACAAGGCTAGGAGCTAGTGACCCCGAATGTTAGAAATGGATTGGAATTCTGTGCCCCTGACTTAACCCTACAATCTACAACATCTCCTCCATATTGTCCAGAGCACAGCAACGGTCATTGGTCACCATGTTTGTACCGGTTAATTGAAGCCTTTGATGTCACTCGCTCGTCTCTCCGTTCCACTCCTCCTGTGATTTGTATCAGTGTGTGTGTGTGTGTGTGTGTGTGTGTGCTGTTGCCCCCTGACCGCAGTATGAGTGAGACTTTGCGTGTATCTACTGTCCCTATAAGGCATCTCAGCAGACCGCTTTATGAGTGTCATGAACACCCCAATCATCGAAGTACGCACTAAGTGAACTGATTTCAATTTTTTTACTACAATTATTCAACAGGTGAAAATAAAGTAGACACACACACACACACACACACACACACACACACACACACACACACACACACACACACACACACACACACCGTCCGTGTTTGGCTGGGGTAGGTTGTCATTGTAAATAAGAATTTGTTCTTAACTGACTTGCCTAGTTAAATAACGGTTAAATAAAATAAATACATATGACCATGAGAGGTTTGGCAGTACATCTCTAGCTCTAGATGTCACGACGTCCACCGAAGGTGTCTCCTCTCCCTGTTCGGGCAGTGCTCAGAGGTCGTCGTCGCCGGCCTACTAGCTGCCACCGATCCCACTTTCCTTTTTCGTTTAGCAATGTCTGGTTTGTCACACCTGTGTCTTGTTGTGTCTGATTCGGTGGGTTTATAATTCCCCGCTGCAGGGTAGGCTGTGTGCGGGATTGTTACTAGTTAGTACAGTAAGGGGTGCGTGCCTGCACCAGGGGATTTTGGTTTCGTTTTTGAACGGTATGTGTTTTACCTTGGACACTTGTGTTCGCTAGATTCGGAGTTTAGATTTCTCCTCTGTGTGAACTGTGTGTTCCCATTCCCTGTGGGTGGATGATACATTTCGTGTGGTTACCTTGTGCGTTTTGTGCGGTGCCTTTGGGACCGCCTGTGTTAAAATACATTTGATTCCCTGGAACCCTTCTGCTCTCCTGCTCCTTATTCCACACACATCCCCCTCTTGTAAGAGGTTGTTACAGAATCCCGCACCAATCAATCATGGAGTCAGCAGCAGCTGATGCGCCCTCCACGTCCATGGAGGAGCGCGTTCTACATCACACCACCGTCCTCCACCGTGACAGCCATGGATCAGGTGATGGCAACGATGGAGAGATGGGAGAGGGGTGGCCTGCCTACCCCTGCACCCACCGCGTACCACCCTACACCATCACCTGTGCCGGCACCATCCGGGCCCAGCGATATTCGGCTCGCCCTCCCGAGGGAGTACGATGGGACGGCTGCCGGGTGCAAGGGTTTTCTGCTCCAGCTGGAGCTGTACCTGGCAACCGTTCACCCGACTCCTTCGGGAGAGGAGAGCGTGAGCGCCCTTGTCTCCTGCCTGTCCGGTAAAGCTCTGGAGTGGGCCAACGCGGTCTGGGAGGGACCAGACTCGGCGAGGGACGATTACCCAGAGTTCTGGGTGAGCGTCTGTTCCATCTGCGGCAGGAGACAAGGAGCGCTCAAGATTTCGCGCTGGAGTTCCGGACCTTGGCCATCGGCTCGGGGTGGAACGACAGGGCCCTGATTGACCACTATAGGTGTAGCCTACGTGAGGACGTCCGCAGGGAGCTAGCCTGCAGAGACGCTACCCTCATCCTGGACCAACTAGTGGACATGTCCATCAGGTTGGATAACCTGCTGGCTACCCGCGGGCGTCCGGATAGGGTCCTGTTGTTTTCACCCCCCAGCACCTCTGCTCCGACCCCCATGGAGTTAGGAGGTGCTGCAGTGAGGGCGACCAGGCGCCGGATGTGGTCGGAGAGGGCACACTGCCGACCGGTGTTGGAGGGGCTCATCTGGGAATCAAGATGGCCAGCAGAGCAATGCTCGGACACCTCAGGTGAGTCAGCACCAGGCTCACCCAGAGCCCCATGTTGGTCACATGTATGTTTTAATTTCTTTCCCTGAGTTTTCTCCCCATTCCCAGCATAAGGCGCTAGTCGATTCAGGCGCAGCAGGGAATTTTATGGATCGCGGTTTCGCACATAGGTTAGGGATTCCCCAGGTTCCGCTGGACAAACCTTTTCAGGTGCACTCCCTAGATAGTCGACCATTAGGGTCAGGGGTGGTCAGGGAGTCCACGGCTCCACTGGACATGGTTACGCGGGGGGATCATGAGGAAAGAATTGGTTTTTTCCTCATTGATTCTCTTGCGTTTCCGGTGGTGCTGGGGATTCCCTGGTTGGCCTTTCACAATCCTACCATTTCGTGGCAACAGAGGGCTCTAAAGGGGTGGTCAGAGGAGTGCTCAGGCAGGTGTGTGGGAGTTTCCATCGGTGCAAAGACGGTGGAGAGTCCAGACCAAGTCCCCACCGTGCACATTCCTCCCGAGTATGCCGATTTGGCTATCGTCTTCTGTAAGAAGAGGGCGACCAAATTACCACCCCATCGACGAGGGGATTGTGTGATAAACCTCCAGGTAGACGCCGCACCCCCCAGGAGTCACGTGTATCCCCTGTCACAGGAGGAGACAGTGGCTATGGAAACATATGTCTCTGAATCTCTGAGGCAGGGTACATTCGGCCCTCCATGTCACCCGCCTCCGCAAGTTTCTTTTTTGTGAAGAAGAAAGGAGGAGGGTTGCGTCCGTGCATTGACTATAGAGGTCTAAATTCGATTACGGTGGGGTACAGTTACCCACTACCTCTCATCGCTACGGCGACGGAGTCATTCCACGGAGCACGCTTTTTCACAAAATTGGATCTCAGGAGCGCGTATAACTTGGTGCGGATCGGGGCGGGAGATGAGTGGAAGACAGAATTTAGCACCACATCTGGCCATTAAGAGTACCTCGTCATGCCGTATGGGTTGAAGAATGCTCCAGCCGTCTTCCAATCCTTTGTAGACGAGATTCTCAGGGATCTGTACGGGCAGGGTGTGGTGGCTTATATCGATGACATCCTGATATACTCCGCTACGCGCGCTGCGCATGTGTCTCTGGTGCGCAAAGTGCTTGGGCGACAGTTGGAGCATGACCGGTACGTCAAGGCTGAGAAATGCGTGTTCTTCAAACAGTTCGTCTCCTTCCTGGGGTATCGCATTTCCACATCAGGGGTGAAAATGGAGTGTGACCGTATTTCGGCCGTGCGTAATTGGCTATAGGTTGTTACACTAGAGTTAGCCAAATGACAACCCTTAAGAGAGGTCCCTTTTGAGTGGCTTTCTTTAAGAAATCATATTGTTTGGGATTGCTTCCTCTGAGAATAAGAACAGGAAGACTGAGACCGCTCAGCCCTCTGCAACCTCTGCTCTGTTCCGATTCTCAGCGTAGCTAAGATTCCGTTCCCACCATGACAGCCTGTGTGTGAGTATTCAGACAGACTGACAGACTAATTACTGCTCCTGTGATGGGTCTGTACCCCCGTGCTCCTGCTTCTACCTCTCATCCCTCTTATTCTCCTCTGAGCGACCATGCCAACTCTGTCTGGGAACAGCAACAAAAAAAACGGTCAAATAAGATCAAGTATCCAATTCGCATAGCGCCCCAACAGATCCACAGATGACACAATCTCTATTGCAGTCCACACTGCCCTTTCCCACCTGGACAAAAGGAACACCTACATGAGAATGCTGTTCATTGACTACCGCTCAACTAAGGACCCTGTGACTGAATACCTCACTCTGCAACCAGGCGGTGTCAGAGGAAGGCCCAGAAAATAGAATGTTCTCTCTGCTACCGCATGGCAAAAGGCTCTGGAACCAAAAGGCAATTTAACAGCTTCTACCCCCAAGTCATAAGATTGCTGATCAGTTAATCAGTTCATCAAATGGCTACCCAGACTATTTGCATTGACCCCCTTATTTTATTCTTATCTATTCTTATCTATTCTTATTTTTTGCACTGACTCTCTTGCACAGGCTCAGTGTACACTCACTGACTAACCACACACTGACACTCCAACACACACACAAGCATATTGATGCTACACACACAAACACACATATATTCACATTCCACACATTCTTGTCGTGATGTGTGTTTGTCCTATATATAAATATATATATATATATACATATTTTTTGTTAATTTTTTATTTTTTAAATTTTTTTATATATATATATATATATATATATATATATATATATATACTGCTCAAAAAAATAAAGGGAACACTTTAACAACACAATGTAACTCAAAGTCAATCACACTTCTGTGAAATCACTGATTGACAATACATTTCACATGCTGTTGTGCAAATGGAATAGACAACAGGTGGAAATTATAGGCAATTAGCAAGACACCCCCAATAAAGGAGTGGTTCTGCAGGTGGGGACCACAGACCACTTCTCAGTTCCTATGCTTCCTGGCTGATGTTTTGGTCACTTTTGAATGCTGGCGGTGCTTTCACTCTAGTGGTAGCATGAGACGGAGTCTACAACCCACACAAGTGGCTCAGGTAGTGCAGCTCATCCAGGACGGCACATCAATGCGAGCTGTGGCAAGAAGGTTTGCTGTGTCTGTCAGCGTAGTGTCCAGAGCATGGAGGCGCTACCAGGAGACAGGCCAGTACATCAGGAGTCGTGGAGGAGGCCGTAGGAGGGCAACAACCCAGCAGCAGGACCACTACCTCTGCCTTTGTGCAAGAAGGAGCAGGAGAAGCACTGCCAGAGCACTGCAAAATGACCTCCAGCAGGCCACAAATGTGCATGTGTCTGCTCAAACGGTCAGAAACAGACTCCATGAGGGTGGTATGAGGGCCCGACGTCCACAGGTGGGGGTTGTGCTTACAACCCAACACCGTGCAGGACGTTTGGCATTTGCCAGAGAACACCAAGATTGGCAAATTCGCCACTGGCGCCCTGTGCTCTTCACAGATGAAAGCAGGTTCACACTGAGCACGTGACAGACGTGACAGAGTCTGGAGATGCCGTGGAGAACGTTCTGCTGCCTGCAACATCCTCCAGCATGACCGGTTTGGCGGTGGGTCAGTCATGGTGTGGGGTGGCATTTCTTTGGGGGGCCGCACAGCCCTCCATGTGCTCGCCAGAGGTAGCCTGACTGCCATTAGGTACCGAGATGAGATCCTCAGACCGCTTGTGAGACCATATGCTGGTGCGGTTGGCCCTGGGTTCCTCCTAATGCAAGACAATGCTAGACCTCATGTGGCTGGAGTGTGTCAGCAGTTCCTGCAAGAGGAAGGCATTGATGCTATGGACTGGCCCGCTCGTTCCCCAGACCTGAATCCAATTGAGCACATCTGGGACAACATGTCTCGCTCCATCCACCAACGCCACGTTGCACCACAGACTGTCCAGGAGTTGGCGGATGCTTTAGTCCAGGTCTGGGAGGAGATCCCTCAGGAGACCATCCGCCACCTCATCAGGAGCATGCCCAGGCGTTGTAGGGAGGTCATACAGGCACGTGGAGGCCACACACACTACTGAGCCTCATTTTGACTTGTTTTAAGGACATTACATCAAAGTTGGATCAGCCTGTAGTGTAGCTTTCCACTTTAATTTTGAGTGTGACTCCAAATCCAGACCTCCATGGGTTGATAAATTGGATTTCCATTTATTATTTTTGTGTGATTTTGTTGTCAACACATTCAACTATGTAAAGAAAAAAGTATTTAATAAGATTATTTCTTTCATTCAGATCTAGGATGTGTTTTTTAAGTGTTCCCTTTATTTTTTTGAGCAGTATATATATATATATATATATATATATATAATATTCTTTTTTTAAATCCCAGCCCTCATCCCTGCAGGAGGCCTTTTGGTAGGCCATCATTGTAAATAAGAATTTGTTCTCAACTGACTTGCCTAGTGAAATAAAGGTAAAATAAAATAAAATAAAATTCCTTCACACTCTTCACACATGCTGCTACTCTCTTGTTTATTATCTATGCATAGTCACTTTACCCCTACCTTCATGTACATACGACCTCAATATCCTTGACTAACCAGCAATGGTGTAAAGTACTTAAGTAAAAATTCTTTAAAGTAGTACTTAAGTAGGTTTTTTGGGTATCTGTAGTTTACTTTACTATTTATATTTTTGACAATTTTTTTATTTTACTTCACTACATTCCTAAAGAAAATAATATACTTTTTACTCCTTACATTTTTCCTGCCACCCAAAAGTACTCGTTACATTTTGAATGCTTAGCAGGACAGGGAAATGGTCCAATTCTCACACTTATCAAAAGAACATCCCTGGTCATCCCTACTGCCTCTGATCTGGCGGAGTCACTAAACACAAATGCTTTGTTTGTAAATAATGTCTCAGTGTTGGAGTGGTGCTCCTGGCTATCCGTAAGTAAATGAAAAACAAGAAAATGGTGCTGTCTGGTTTGCTTAATATAAGGAATTTGAAATTCCTTATATTAATATACTTACTTTTATACTTACTTTTACTAAGTATATTTTAGCGATTACATTTACTTTTGATACTTAAGTACATTTAAAACCAAATACTTTTAGATTTTTACTCAAGTAGTATTTTACTGGGTGACTTTCACTTTTACTAGAGTCATTTTATTTTATGGTATCTTTACTTTTACTCAAGTGTGACAATTGGATACTTTTTCCACCACTGCTAACCCGTACCCCTGCACATTGACTGTACCGGTTCCCCTTGCAAATATCCTCATTATTGTTATTTTTATTGTGTTATTACTTGTCCTTTAGTTAACTTTTTTAAAACACTGCATTGTTGGTTAAGGGCTCGTAAGTAAGCATTTCACGGTAAGGTCTACACCTGTTGTATTCAGCGCATGTGACAAATACAATTAGATTTGATTTGAAGTCTGAGAAATAAACAGTCAGAAATATCAAGAGTGACTTAAGGGTGCGGGTCTAAAGCGATCAGAAAGTTAACAGTAAACTAGAACAGCATGTGTGATACACTGTGTGACAGCACAATGAAAGGCTACAGAGCAACAATATATGTGGTGAAAACAACAGACTTACTGGAAGGCTCAAGACACAGAATGACGGACTTTAACAAAAGATGACCTCACCACTTTGAGCAAAGTTCATCTGAACATACTATAACTTGTGTTGACTAACTAAACACAACACTACTGTATGTAAACGTCTGGCCTCATATTGATAGTAATATTGCAGTGTTGGCCAGCCAGGCTACACAGCCAACAGGTTGTGTTGTAAACAGGTGAGGAAACCCTTTTGTCAGACCAGTCTTGTAGGAAAACGACTGTTTTAACTCCTACCTCCTGCCATTGTGAAGGCCTGGCTCTCACTCCCTTCCTCTAGTCTAGGCTAGCTCCTCCTCAGTTCTTTGTGGCTCGCTGTAAACACATTATCTGATCGCTACCCAAAGCTTTGATGACAGTTGGATGTAGAAAGGCATGTTCTGGCTGTGATTTTTTTTTAAAGGACCCCATGGCACTATAAAAATCCATGTAATATGGTCTAACAATGACTTATCTCTGAACTCAATTAATGAAATCACTTTGCAAGAAATTATAGAGCATGGAATTTAAGAGCTCCTTGTTGGGAAGAGGCCTAATTTTAAATTGATGAAAAAGAAAGGAAAATTAGGAAGGGTGGAGGTGAAGAGGAGTTGTTAACAAAAAGTGGTTGGCTAAAAGCGAAAATATTTGGTTCAAATACAAAGGGGAGGGATGCCCTTTTTGCCCCTGGAAAAATATGTTAAATAACAAACAGTCTTGCGTATGTGTCATTACTTCAACAGAAAAAGTTTAGAGAGAATGTCCAGTAATTTGTACACTTAACTACTTGGTACAGTAGCTGCCCATCTTTGCCGTCACATTTGAGATTGTTCTATTCCACTCCTGGGTGCCCAGTAATAAATAGGAATTTACTGTAATACACTATACCCACTGTACACCGTCATAGCTGTCATATTGGTTTATAATATCTGTCTCTGAGTAATGGACACTTTGGCAATGAGGTATCTAACAATGCACACACTGGGCATAGCATACCACTCAGATATGTCTCTGACATTGATCAGAGCACAGGGGACGTTACAGAAGGAAGCACCTGTGGTAAGGACTACTCAACGTTGGCCTGATTGGAATCCATGCTACAGGTCTGCCACCGCATTTAACCACAGTAAGGTGACTGGGAACATGGACTAGTACAAACAGACCAGCTATGACCTCCGTAAGTCAATCAAAGAGGAAAAAAGATGTTACAGGGACAAAGTGGAGTCGCAGTTCAATGGCTCAGACACGAGACAGATGTGTCAGGGACTACAGATAATCATGGATTATAAAGGGAAAATCAGCCCCAATCTCTGTAGCCAATGTGAGTAGAACACTTTAACCCTCGCAAAGCTGCTGGCCCGGACTGCATCCCAAGCCGCATCCTCAGTGCATGCGCAGACCCGCTGGCTGGAGTGTTTACGGACATATTCAATATCTCCCTATCCCAGCCTTCTGTCACCACTATCGCCTCGTAGCACTTACTTCTGTCATCATGAAGTGCTTTGAGAGGCTAGTTAAGGATCATATCACCTCCACCTTAGCCAACATCCTAGACCAACTGTAATTTGCATACAGCCCCAATAGATCCACGGATGACACAGTCGCCATCGCACTGCACACTGACCTATCCCATCTGGAAAAGAGGAATACCTACACTACATGGCCAAAAGTATGTGCTCGTCAAACATCTCATTCCAAAATCACAGGCATTAATATGGTGTTCTATGCTGTAGCGTTAAGCTTTCTGGAACTAAGGGGCCTAGCTTCACTGGAACTAAGGGGCCTAGCCCAAACCATGAAAAACAGCCCCAGACCATTATTCCTCCTCCGCCAAACTTTACAGTTGGCACCATGCATTCGGGCAGGTAGCGTTCTCCTGGCATTCACCAAACCCAGATTCGTCTGTCGGACTGCCAGATGGTGAAGCTTGATTCATCACTCCAGAGAACGCGCTTCCACTGCTCCAGAGTCCAATGGCGGTGAGCTTTACACTACCCCAACCGACACTTGGCATTGCGCATGGTGATCTTAGGCTTGTGTGTGGCTGTTCGGATATGGAAACCGATTTCATTAAGCTCCTGACGAACAGTTCTTGTGCTGCTGTTGCTTCCAAAGGCAATTTGGAATTTGGTAGTGAGTGTTTCAACCGAGGACACAACTTTTACGAGCTATACGCTTTAGCACTTACGGGTCCCGTTCTGTAATCTTATGAGGCCTACCACTTCGCGGCTGAGCCGTGAACATTTCCTAAACATTTCCACTTCACAATAACAGCACTTACAGGGGCAGCACTAGCAGGGCAGACATGTGATGAATTGACTTGATAGAAAGGTGGCATTCTATGACGGTGCTTCGTTAAAAGTCACTGAGCTCTTCGGTACGGGCCATTCGAGTGACAATGTTTGTCTATGGAGATTGCATGTCTGTGTGCTCAATGTTATACGTTTGTCAGCAATGGGTGTGGCTGAAATAGCTAAATCCACAAATTTGAAGGCATGTCCATATACTTTTGGCCATGTAGTGCACGTAAGAATGCTATTCATAGACTACAGCTCAGCCTTAAACACCATAGTACCCTCCAAGCTCATCATTAAGCTCGGGGCCCTAGGTCTGAACCCCGCCCTGTCAAACTGTGTCCTGAACTTCCTGACAGGCCGCCCCCCAGGTGGTGAAGGTCAACACCTACGCCACGCTGATCCACAAGACAGGTCCCCACAGGGCTGTGTGCCCAGTCCCTCTCATGTACTCCCTGTTCACCCATTGTGTGGCCATGCACATCTCCAACTCAATCATCAAGTTTGCAGACGACATCACAGTGGTAGGCCTGATTACCAACAACGACGAGGTTTAGAGCCCTGGCGGAGTAGTGCCAGGAAAATAACCTCTCCCTCAATATAAAAAAAACAAAGGAGCTGATTGTGGATTACATAGAGGAGACTGAAGAGGGAGCATGCCCCCATCCACATCAACAAGGCTGCAGTGTAGAGGGTCAAAAGCTTGAAGTTCCTTGGCGTGCATATCCCCGAGGACCTGAAATGGTCCCACCACACACACACAGGGATGAGGAAGGCACAACAACGCCTCTTCAACTTCAAGCGGCCAAAGAAATTCGGCATGCCCCTAAGACCCTCACGAACTTCACCAGATGCCACATTGAGAGCATTCTGTCGGGCTGCATCACCGCCTGGTACAGCAACTGCACCGCCTTGAACAGCATGGCTCTCCAGAGGGCACACTGCCTGCCTTCCAGAACATTTACAGCACTCAATGTCAAAGGAAGGCCTAGAAGATCATTAAGAACCTCAGCCACCCAAGCCACAGTCTGTTTCCTCTGCTACCATCTAGCAGATAGAGACAGTACAGAGCTGGGACTGAGAGACTGAGAAACCGCTTCTATCACAAGGCCATCAGACTGTTGAACAGCCATCACTAGCCGGCTACCTGCCCGGTACTCAGCCCTGCACCTTGAGACTAATGCCCCATGTACAGTATATAGAGTCATTGAACTCTGGTCACCTCATAATCTGTTTTATATACTGTTGTTTAGTAACTGTAACTGGGATTGTTATGTCTTGATTCTATTTTTGGTTATTGGTGTATTTGTATTGTATTTACATTTACATTTACGTCATTTAGCAGACGCTCTTATCCAGAGCGACTTACAAATTGGTGCATTCACCTTATGATATCCAGTGGAACAACCACTTTACAATAGTACATCTATATCTTTTGGGGGGGGGGAGGGTGGGGGGGGAGGGTTAGAAGGATTACTTTATCCTATCCCAGGTATTCCTTAAAGAGGTGGGGTTTCAGGTGTCTCCGGAAGGTGGTGGGGTGTGAAGGTGAACGGAAAGGATGGAGCAACGAACCGCCCTTGCTGTCTCTGTCTGGCCGGTTCCCCTTTCTCCACTGGGATTCTCTGCCTCTAACCCTATTACAGGGGCTGAGTCACTGGCTTACTGGTGTTCTTCCATGCCGTCCCTGGGAGGGGTGCGTTACTTGAGTGGGTTGAGTCACTGACGTGGTCTTCCTGTCTGGGTTGGCGCCCCCCCTTGGGTTGTGCCGTGGCGGAGATCTTTCTGGGCTATACTCGGCCTTGTCTCAGGACGGTAGGTTGGTGGTTGGAGATATCCCTCCAGTGGTGTGGGGGCTATGCTTTGGCAAAGTGGGTGGGGTTATATCCTGCCTGTTTGGCCCTGTCCGGGGGTTTCATCGGATGGGGCCACAGTGTCTCCTGACCCCTCCTGTCTCAGCCTCCAGTATTTATGCTGCAGTAGTTTATGTGTCGGGGGGGCTAGGGTCAGTCTGTTACATCTGGAGTATTTCTCTTGTCTTATCCGGTGTCCTGTGTGAATTTAAATATGCTCTCTCTAATTCTCTCTTTCTCTCTTTCTTTCTCTCTCTCGGAGGACCTGAGCCCTAGGACCATGCCTCAGGACTACCTGGCATGATGACTCCTTGCTGTCCCCAGTCCACCTGGCCGTGCTGCTGCTCCAGTTTCAACTGTTCTGCCTGCGGCTATGGAACCCTAACCTGTTCACCAGACGTGCTACCTGTCCCAGACCTGCTGTCCCAGACCTGCTGGAACCCTGACCTGTTCACCGGACATGCTACCTGTCCCAGACCTGCTGTTTTCAACTCTCTAGAGACAGCAGGAGCGGTAGAGATACTCTCAAAGATTGGCTATGAAAAAGCCAACTGACACTTACTCTTGAGTTGCTGATTTGTTGCACCCTCGACAACTACTATGATTATTATTATTTGACCATGCTGGTCATTTATGAACATTTGAACATCTTGGCCATGTGCTGTTATAATCTCCACCCGGCACAGCCAGAAGAGGACTGGACACCCCTCATAGCCTGGTTCCTCTCTAGTTTTCTTCCTAGGTTTTGGCCTTTCTAGGGAGTTTTTCCTAGCCACCGTGCTTCTACACCTGCATTGCTTGCGTTTTGGGGTTTTAGGCTGGGTTTCTGTACAGCACTTTGAGATATCAGCTGATGTAAGAAGGGCTATATAAATCAATTTGATTTGATTTGGTGATTGACTCCGCTGTCCTGGCGTCGTGAGGGAGCTTGTTCCACCATTGGGTGCCAGAGCAGCGAACAGTTTTGACTGGGCTGAGCGGGAACTGTGCTTCCGCAGAGGTAAGAAGGCGAGCAGGCCAGAGGTGGATGAACGCAGTGCCCTTCTTTGGGTGTAGGGACTGATCAGAGCCTGAAGGTACGGAGGTGCCGTTCCCCTCACAGCTCCGTAGGCAAGCACCATGGTCTTGTAGCAGATGCGAGCTTCAACTGGAAGCCAGTGGAGTGTGCGGAGGAGCGGGGTGACGTGAGAGAATTTGGGAAGGTTGAACACCAGACGGGCTGCAGCATTCTGGATGAGTTGTAGGGGTTTAATGGCACAGGCAGGGAGCCCCGCCAACAGCGAGTTGCAGTAATCCAGACGGGAGATGACAAGTGCCTGGATTAGGACCTGCGCCGCTTCCTGTGTAAGGCAGGGTCGTATTCTGCGAATGTTGTAGAGCATGAACCTACAGGATCGGGTCACCGCCTTGATGTTAGTGGAGAACGACAGGGTGTTGTCCAGGGTCACGCCAAGGCTCTTAGCACTATTTCCTGACATTCTACTGAACTGTTGGAACTAGTAAGATCAGTGTTCACTGCACCTGCCATAACACCTGCAAATCTGTGTAAGTGACCAATAAGCTTAGATTTGATTTGAGAGAGGATAAGCTAATGAAACCATAGGCTGCATTGGCATAGCGAGAGTCTGGGGTCTGTATTGTAGTCTATAGAGATAGTTATTGTTAACAAAAAGAGAGTGAGAGTAGCCTGTATGTTTAGAGATGGGGTTTGAGGTTGGACAGTAGGCCGACACACTTTGCATTTGTAACGGTTGTCCAAAGGAGTAAACCAAGGTGCAGCGTGGTAAGTGTTCATCTTGATATTTATTTTTTCTCAGAACACTTAAACAAATAAACAATGGTAAACGACCGTCACGTCTTGCAGGCTTACCGAGCAGTACAAAAATAAGATCCCACAACTCAAGGAGGGAAAAAGGGCTCCCTAAGTATGGTTCCCAATCAGAGACAACGATAGGCAGCTGCCTCTGATTGGAAACCATACCTGGCCAAAACCTAGAAATATAAAACATAGAATGCCCACCCCACACCCTGACCTAACAAAATAGAGAAATAAACCGTCTCTCTCAGGTCAGGGCGTGACAGCAATAAGTGTGGTTGGACTACATTTAGTGAACATACTGTAAACACAGGGCTAGAGAGGTTTGGAAAAGTGGGTGTGATGCCCGAACTCATACCATAGGGGCCTTTAGTGGAGTAGCCTATAGATAGAGAATGGATCAGGAACCCAGAACATCAGCAAATAACAAGAAGAACACACCGAGTGATATGGACAACCTGTCGTTCAGTGTAGTAGTATTTACAGTAGTTTTTACATACATGGACATTGACTGGACCTGGGCTGGAGAGCAACCAGGCTATAGTCCATAGAGATGACATGACTAGCAAACTGCATCAATAATGTGTGGTGGTAACTGATGTCCTAATTAAGAGCAGGTACAGACCCAGTAGCAGCAGCAGCAGGGTTGAAAAAGCCACCGGAATGGATGCAGTGTTTTCTCTCAAAGCAAGCCAGGGAAGGAAGCAACACAACAACAATAAATCCTGTCCGATGCCTCTACCCTCCTCTCCTTTTCTCTGCCTGGGCTCAAAGCATTGCCTTAGAGGGCAGTTAGTGATTTTACAGCTGGAGATCAACCACTGCATTCATGGGACTGATCTCTACAATTTATAGCTGTCTTGTAAAACACTGACTGTAGGACTTTTTTCTGCCTTAACCAATGCCATTTAACAAGTGATGACTCATTTGAAAAACCAAACCCACAACCTCAGAGCATTGAAGACTGGATAAAGGATGAACTATCTACAAGGAGCTCCCGCAAGGAACTCCCGCAAGAGTAGTATCATAACTGGACAATCTACCTTACTGAACTATATGAAACTACATATCTATGTACAACTATCCTGAGTTTCCATATAAAATGATTGCCTCACACTGAAAAGACTGAGAGAAGTCAGTCTTGCTCCAAAACATCAACCCCTCTATCCCCTATTCTTTCCAACCCCTTCCCATCACAAACCCCTCTGCCACCTCCCTCACCATAATCCCATCCACAATTTCTCCTTCCTCTCCACGTATCCACCAGACAGGAACAACAGGGGCAGGGTTGATTTACACATTGTCCCTTTACTGCTCTCATCACTAGTCTGATCCATAGACATTAAAACCAGTAGATAGTGATAGCAATGACATCATCGACATATTCCTAGGGAAAACTCCTGATGGCGCATGAAGCCACAAGTATTTGAATTTGAAGCACGCCATATTGCTGAATGGCACCAAAAAAAAAAATCGCTGAAGATCATGGTGAAAGTGGCCGTAACTAGCAAAGGTCGATGTAAACGTTTTCATCCTGCCTGAGATAGTCAACCCAGTCTACCGGTCGTAATTGGTCTGTGTCAGCACGTGGTCCTGTGTGATGACAAGTGTGCGCTCCGAGAGCGAAACGAGATGGGTGGGGCTAAAGCTTAAGAGGGTATGAATGATGCTGAATGGGTGTAGACAAAGAAGAGCTCTTCACTAGATACCAAAACATTCAAAGGCCATTTTCTCAAAAGTGAGTTTACAAGTTGATCAACTTTAAAAGCAGAATTACTTTCCCATGGTTCCTCAAATGCAGTGTATGATATATAATTTTGTAGCTCTGAGTCTTTACTTTTATCCAATGTAAAAAACACAATTTCAAGTTTTGCTACATAAGACCAAATCCAGGTTGTGAGTCACAAATGTAGTAGTCAGAATGGATCACTATTTAATGAAATATCTCAATTCGTAGCGATCTTTAAAAGAATTCACTGTAGGGATCGTGCTTGATCATAATAAACACATTTTAAAGGCCAATTTACATAGGCTTTCTAGAGTAGACCAGTAGCCAACCAGCTGAGCTCCACGCTCCAGAGTGGACACTGGGGGCCTGGAATGATCAGTGACGCACATCCTCTCTGTCCCCATAGAAGACAACAATATATAAAATACTATGCCTTCAGATAGTATTCATACCCCTTGACTTTTTCCACATGTTGTTGTGTTACAGCCTGAATAAAACAAAATGTGTCACTGGTCTACACACAATACCCCATCATGTCAAAGTGAAATAATGTTTTAGAATTTTTTACTAATTAATAAAAAATGAAAAGCTGAAATGTCTTGAGTAAAGAAGTATTCAACCCCTTTGTTACGGCAAGCCTAAATAAGTTTAGGAATAAAAGTTATCTTAACCTTTTTACTGCTGTGGGCTAAATCACACAGTGTTTATTGGTAGTCTTAAACAAATCTACTTTGAAACAAAAGTATACACCTAACACACATGGTTATGGGCTTAAGAAAAAGAAGATACCTGTACCATGTCAGATATAGAGTTGGAAAGTATTACATTTTGAGTTTGAGTCCCAATATTACACTTTCTACACATCGCAGAACACTGAAATATAACAAACCGTTTGACATAGAAACACCGGATTTCTGCCGTAAAAAAATTATAATGTTGATTAATTATGAAATTAAATATAAAAAAAAAGAATAGCATTCCACCCATGATGCCACTAGAGGGCGATTTGGTTATTTGACTGCAGGAAAGGTCACATATTAAGTTGCATGGACTCACTCTGTGTGCAAAAATCATTTTTAACATTCTCTTTTAAAGAAAACCTCATCTCTGTACCCCACAATTATTTGAAAGGTCCCTCAGTCAAGCAGTGAATTTAAAACACAGATTCAACCACAAAGACCAGGGAGGTTTCCAAACTTTCGCAAAGAAGGACATCTATTGATAGACGGGTAAAAAAATGAACAGACATTGAATATCCCTTTGAGTCAGTACAAAAATACAGACGTCCTTCCTAACTCAGTTGCCTGAGAGGAAGGAATCCTCTCAGGGATTTCATCATGAGGCCAATTGTGACTTTAAAACAGTTACAGAATGTAATGGCTGTGATAGGAGAAAACTGAAGTTGGCTCAACAACATTGTAGTTACTCCACAATACTAACGTAATTGACAGAGGGAAAATAAGGATGCCTGCACATAAAAAAATACAAAAAAATGTGGCAAAGCAATTAACTTTTTTTCCTGAGTGCAAAATGTTATGTTTGGGGCAAATCCAATAAAACACATTACTGAGAACCACTCTCCATATTTTCAAGCATAGTGGTGGCTGACTCATGTTATGGGTATGCTTGTAATCATTAAGAACTGGGGAATTTTTCAGGATTAAAAATAAATGGAATGGAGCTAAGCACAGGCAAAATCCTAGAGGAAAACATGATTCAGTCTGCTTTCCACCAGACACTGGGAGATGAATTCACCTTTCAGCAGGACAATAACCTAAAACACAAGAACAAATATATACTAGAGATACTTATTTAGACCACATTGAGTGGCCTAGTTATAGTTGTTTTGACTTAAATCAGTTTGAAAATCTATGGCAAGACTTGGAAATGGCTGTCTAGCAATGATCAACAACCAACTTAACAGAGATAGAAGAATTAAAAATATAATAATGTGCAAACATTGTACAATCCAGATGTGCAAAGCTCTTCGAGACTTAACCAGAAAGACTCACAGCTGTAATCGCTGCCAAAGGTGATTATAAAATGCATTGACTCAGGGGAGTAAATTAGATGTAACTGATGTTAATGAGATATTTCTGTATTTAATTTTCATGAAATTTGCAAAAATGTCTAAAAACATGTTTTTACTTTGCAATTATGGCATATTGTGTGTAGATGGTTGAGAGAAAAAAATATACTTAAAACATTTTGAATTCAGGCTGTAACAGAACAAAGGGAGGAATAATTCAAGGGGTATGAATACTTTCTGAAGGCACTGTATATATACACAGTATATACAGTGCATTGTGGAAGTATTCAGACCACTTCACTTTTTCCACAATTTGTTACATTACAGCATAATTCTAAAATGTGTATATATACATAAAACAAATAATTCTCATAATTCTACACATAATACCCCATACTGACAAAGCGAAAACCGTCGATTTTTTTGTTGTTGTTGCAAATGTATTCTAAATAAAAAACAGTATATTAGTATATTAGTATTCATACGCTTTGCTATGAGACTCGAAATTGAGTTCATGTGCATTCTGTTTCCATTGATCATCCTTGAGATGTTTCTACAACTTGATTGGAGACCACCCTTGGTAAATTCAATTGATTGGACATGATTTGGAAAGGCACACACCTGTTTATATAAGGTCCCACAGTTGACAGTGCATGTCAGAGCAAAAACCAAGCCATGAGGTTGAAGGAATTGTCCGTAGAGCTCCAAGACAGGAATGTGTCGAGGCACAGATCTGGGGATGGGTACCAAAACACTTCTGCAGCATTGAAGATCCCCAACAACACAGAGGTCTCCATCATTCTTAAATGGAAGAAGTTTGGAACCACCAAGACTCTTCCTAGAGCTGGCCGTCCAGCCAAACTGAGCAATCGGGGAGAAGGGCCTTGGTCAGGGAGGTGACCAAGAACCCGATGGTAACTCTGACAAAGCTCCAGAGTTCTTCTGTGAAGAAGGACAACCATCTTTGCAGCACTCCACCAATCAGGCCTTTATGGTAGAGTGGCCAGACGAAAGCCAATCCTCAGAAAAAGGCACATGACAGCCCACTTGGAGTTTGCCAAAAGCCACCTAAAGGACTTTCAAACCATGAGAAACAAGATTCTCTGGCCTGATGAAAACAAGATTGAACTTTTTGGCCTGAATGCCAAGCGTCACGTCTGGAGGAAATCAAGCACAAGAACTAGACAAGTCGGGACAAGTCTCTGAATGTCCTTGAGTGGCCCAGCCAGAGACCGGACTTGAACCAATTCAAACATCTCTGGAGAGACCTGAAAATAGCTGTGCGGCGACACTCCCCATCCAACTGGACAGCGCTTGAGAGGATCTGCAGAGAAGAATGGGAGAAACTCCCCAAATACAGGTGTGCTAAGTTTGTAGCATCATACCCAAGAATACTAAAGGCTGTAATCGCTGCTAAAAGTGCTTAAACAAAGTACATAGTAAAAGGTCTGAATACTTCTGTAAATGTGATATTTCAGATAACTTTTTTTTATACATTTGTCATTATGGGATATAGTGTGTAGATTGATAAGGATTTTTTTTAATCCATTTTAGAATAAGGCTGTAACGTAACAAAATGTGGAAAAAGTTTGGACACACCTACTCATTCAAGGGTTTTTCTTAGTTTTACTATTTTCTACATTGTAGAAGAGTAGTGAAGACATCAAAACTATGAAATAACACAAATGGAATCATGTAGTAACCAAAAAAGTGTAAACAAATCAAAATATATTTTAGATTTTTCAAAATAGCCACCCTTTGCCTTGATGACATCTTTGCATTCTCTCAAACAGCTTCCTGAGGTAGTCACCTGGAATGGTTTTAGAACAGGCTTGAAGGAGTTCCCACATATCCTGAGTGCTTGTTGGCTGCTTTTCCTTCACCCTGCGGTCCAACTCATCCCAAACAAGCTCAATTGGGTTGAGGTCGGGTGATTGTGGAGGCCAGGTCATCTGATGCAGCACTCCATCACTCTCCTTCTTTTTCAAATAGCCCCTACACAGCCTGGATGTGTGACACACTTAACAATTGATGTTGAGATATGTCTGTTACTTGAACTCTGTGAAGCATTAATTTGGGATGCAATCTGATGTGCAGTTAACTCTAATGATCTTATCCCCTGCAGCAGAGATAACTCTGGGTCTTCCATTCCTGTGGCAGTCTTCATGAGAGCCAGTTTCATCATAGCGTTTCATGGTTTTTGTGACTGCACTAGAAGACATTTTCAAAGTTCTTGAAATGTTCCCGATTGACTGACATTCATGTCTTAAAGTAATGATGGACTGTCGTTTGTCTTTGCTTATTTGAGCTGTTCTTGCCATAATATGGACTTGGTCTTTTACCAAATAGGGCTATCTTCTGTATACCACCCCTACCTTGTCACAACACAGCTGATTGGCTCAAACACATTAAGAAGTAAATAAATTCCACAAATTAACTTTTAAGAGGGCACACCTGTTAATTGAAATGCATTCCAGGTGACTACCTCATGAAGCTGGTTGAGAAAATGCCAAGGGTGTGCAAAGCTTTCAGGAAAAGGGAAAAGGGTGGTTACTTTGAAGAATCTCAAATTTCAAATATATTTTGATTTGTTTAACACTTTTTTAGTTACTACATGATTCCATTTGTGTTATTTCCTACTTTTGATATCTTCACTATTATTCTACAATGTAGAAAATAGTAAAAATAAAGAAAAACCCTTGAATGAGTAGGTGTGTCCAAACTTTTGACTGGTACTGTATATGACTACGACTTTATAAGTTTAATCAGGTAATATTAATTACAGAGAATTCAATTGATAAAATAGTATGTCATATATAATTTAATCCATAGTAAAGACACGACACAGGAGAGTAGCGTTAAGTGTTTGTCACGAAATTAAAATGGCGGAAAATCCATCAAGGCCGACCTTATGGGTCCCTGAGGCAAATCTGTTCCTTGTGAGGAGAGGGAGCTATGTACTGAATTTCATGATTTTAGGTCAAATGGGGTGAGGCGCGTGACCTTTCAAAGTTAGCATTTTCAATCTATTGTTTTAACCCCACCATCTGGCCAATCTATGAATGTTTTTAATGCCAGATCTCTGTGGCAAGACGCATCATTCACCCAAGTTTCGTCAAAATTGGGCCAGTGCTGTCTGAGATATCGTGTGTGACTAACGTACAAACGAACATACTAACTTACTAACAGACGGAGACAAATCCACAGTCCCCTCCCCGATTTCATTGCGGGGGAGAACAAAATATCCTCTTCAATAACAGTCCCAAATGCATATACCCTGCAGTGACAGCTTAGTAAAAGGGGCACAACTTCAGAGACATATTAAGAAAACATAAAATCACCCTCCTCCCACCTCTCTCTATGAAATCCCAACACACTGCTTGGTGTACCATTGGAGAACAAAGAGGTTGGGTAAGGATGCGACCCCCACCCTGACATAAGGCAGGTGCTTAAAGGGGGGTCCGAAACGGTACTAGATGGGTGTACCTAATAAACTGTATATGTGTATATGAGACGTCAACTGTTTGAGGTCTGAATGGCCATCCTCTCTAAACACATTGACTATTAACCGACTTAGTTTAGCCATGGAGGGGCAGGGGTGGGGTGGGGACAGACCCCCCTGGGTGAGTTGGGGGGAGACAGTGGAAGACGGGGGGAAAAATACTTCCTAAATCGCAGAGTGGGTTAGTCACCTGCCACACGACTGCTACTTATAGAGCAGCGAGCCACCAGCAAACCCTGAGGACTGGCGAGCCATATATCAGTCACCGTCTCACCCCACCAGACGCCACGCAGCTAGCCAGATCATCTGCTACCTTACATGGAGGTCTGCCTTTTCATCTGCCACTAACTGTACACAGACCCACAGCCCTGTTATGAGCTATTGTTTTAACTGCACAGTGTTACACTGGGTCGCTCAGCCCAGACACCAGCCTGTTGCCGGAGGGGAAGACTATTGATGTTTGATTATCAATTATAGTACCTGCATTAAAGTTTTGTTTTAAAAGAAAATGTTCATTGCAGGTTTTGTACATGATTCTAGTTTGATTCTAAAGTTCAGTTGCTATATGCTTTGCCTTCGGGAAGTACATTTATATTTACTGTGGTTCTTAGGATTATCAAATTGGATTTAATCTTTTCATGAGGTAGAGTGTAAGGTGATAACCAGTAGCATGCAAAAAAGAGACCGGGTGTGTCTTGATGTTTCCTGCAGTTATCTCTTCACTTTTCAGCAGTTCTTCTAATAAACAGGGTTGTGTCAAACCATGGAATGTTTGTGCAATAGGGTAGCATCAGTGTTACAACAGTCTTTCTTATCAATAGTATCTTTATTTCTAGCTGCACCGCAATGTATGCTCACTATCAGGAAGTACCCCTGGCTGCCCTGGGGCCCTGACCTGAAGGAGTCCCCTATTGATTTCGTTAGTCACTCTCACTCAAATATCATTAACATAAGTCATGGCAAAATGTGTAGAACTGCAGGAAATAAACTTTAAAACATACATTTTTCTCTCCTCCATCAAAAGGGGGGCAACTCAACATTTTTGCCCTCTTGGTGGGTGGGGCTCCCCAACCAAATCTCAATTATGGCCCCCAAAAGGCTACATCCAGCCATGGTCATGAGACTATGCATCTTTCGGTAAACAAAGAGATGGAAAAAGGTACACATCTGTCATCTCATTTAATGTCGAGTTGGTGAAAGTCTTGTATTTGTTAATGATCCTGTTTTTGATACTTCATGTAAGCAATCTTATGTCAAGCCATCCAATCTGATGCCTTGTCATTGTCTTGTAAATTATTGTAGATTGAAAATGGTGTTGTAGCTATATGAATAACCTTCATGAAAGAAACATTTGTTAATATAAGGACATTTACTGCTCTAAGAGACCCCTGTCATCTTAGACAGTGGAACAGTGGAGTCATTTGTTAAAATATATTTGTCTCTGGAGCTGCTGGCTGGCTGGATGAGTCAGTGTTGAGAGAAAGAGTGAGACTAACACACACCAGGACCCCTATAAATCGGCTCAACTAGTAAAAGGCAGAGACACTGGGTATGATGCTTTAGTGGCCCAGCAACTATATAGTATGAATACAAGAGACAGATGTTAATAGCATACCTCTATAAAACCCTCACACACACTCACTGAGTGACAGATGTGTGAGTCCTGTTAGCCTTGAGTGCACCTATGAAAAGGGACAAATTAAGACTCTGGTCCATTTCCACAAGTTTCCTGATCTACTCTGAAGTGTCCTTCCTATGTTTGTGTGTCCCATCGAGGGTGATGTGGTGGTAAATTACCTTTTCGTGCTACAGATGGTGATGGCTGTCAGTACTGAGGAAGAGGGTCCTAGCTGCTTCCCAAAGGGTCTTCACCTCAGAGACTGATGGAATGGTGGATTGGACTGGGCCGTAGAGGTGTGGTGACCTGATGGGATAAGTGGAGATAGGACCGGGCCGTAGAGGAGTGGTGACCTGGTGGGATGATTGGAGATGGGACCGGGCCGTAGAGGAGTGGTGACCTGGTGGGATGAGTGGAGATGGGACCGGGCCGTAGAGGAGTGGTGACCTGGTGGGATGAGTGGAGATGGGACCGGGCCGTAGAGGAGTGGTGACCTGGTGGGATGAGTGGAGATGGCACCGGGCCGTAGAGGAGTGGTGACCTGGTGGGATGAGTGGAGATGGGACCGGGCCGTAGAGGAGTGGTGACCTGGTGGGATGAGTGGAGATGGGACCGGGCCGTAGAGGAGTGATGACCTGGTGGGATGAGTGGAGATGGGCCCGGGCCGTAGAGGACTGATGACCTGGTGGGATGAGTGGAGATGGGACCGGGCCGTAGAGGAGTGATGACCTGGTGGGATGAGTGGAGATGGGCTGGGTCGGAGGACAGAGGTTGGTGGAGATCAGTGATCCTGAGTCGTACCTCTTGCAGACACACCGTCAGATATAATCAACAGGAGCTGGGTAGATCAGAGAAGAATATAATTTCTGTAGAGTGGAGTAGGATCTCTGTAGAGTAGAGTGGAGTAGTGCTGGAGCTCTGTGCTGTCCCAGGGTGGGAATGCTGGCTTGTGCAAGGGGCACGGGAAGAAAAGTAGGGGCATCATGAGAGAGGGTTTCCTCTCTGCCCTCCTCCCTGCCTCTCTGTCATCCGCAGTCTCCTCCCTCCCTCCCTCCCTCCCTCCCTCCCTCCCTCCCTCCCTCCCTCCCTCCCTCCCTCCCTCCCTCCTCTGTCCTCTCCCTCCCCCGTCTTCTTATGGTACATCCCTCTCACAGATTCCCTGGTAGGCTCCCTGGCACTTTATTTTGGTGGGAAGAATTCCTTAGCATCGGGAAGGGAAGTGGAATTGTGTTCAGGGATCAATAGGAATTCCGTTCTGACAAAGCTTTCAGAGGAATTACTTGTCTTTGTTGTGTGTTTTACTCAGTCTTTGTTCTGTGTTTTTTTGTTTTACTACCGTCAACAGTATATTGTCTTTAAAGTGGTAGTCAGCATAAGCAACAGTCTGACATTGCAACACATACTTTCCCAGCATACTATGTAACTACCGTGATTTTTTTTGTGGCGAAATGTGTAGGTAACATGATTCATTATGTCACGGAATATACCTAATAGAATCACTCTACCGGGAGAGAAATATCAGATTTCATATGAATGCAAGTAGTCATGAAGCGTAAGCCTTCTCTGTTTTACATTGTTCAGTAAGTTTGGTGGAAAATGTTAAGTAAAGCAACGTTTTAAGTATGTTATTCGCAGTAAATAATGTCACTGTTATATGTGAAACAGGTTTAATCTTTTATAATAAGTTTACAATAAAAATATAGATTTTATGCAAATGTTATAGGTTACAAACCAAAAAATTATTCATGATGATCAGGGTTCAATAAGCATCTGAATTAGACAGAATCGGGTACCCCACCCTCGTTCAACTACTATGTAATGATAAAGTCAGGGATAATACAAGTTTATCTGGCATACTGTATAATAAAGCATGCCCCACAGATGCCAAAAACAATCTACCCCCTCCACTCTGTGCTGAGAATACCTGTTTTGGTCATGTCTTCTCTTCTTTTCTCTCCCTCCTCCCTTGCTCTCAAACACGGTCCTGCTCCGAAGTCAGGAGACAGAGTTTGGGATGCCAGCCGATACTCCTCTACACCCTCCTACTCCTGTTTCTCCTTCTCTCTCCTTTTGTCCTGTACACAGAGCCAGTGTCTGGCCTGGCTGGTTTCACTGTTCTAGATGTATGGGCCTGCAGCTATATGATGACATTATATAGTGTCAATCCTTTAGGTTGTGATTCCTACTTGATGCAGGGCAGCCTGTTCAAACGACTGTAATTACAGTAGGTGGTGAGGGCACACACACACACATAGACACACACACGTGAATACAAACATACACGCATGCACGCATACACACACGTGAACACAAGCATACACGCGTACACACACAGAAAGACAGATACACAGACACTATGACAATGCTAATTTAGTGGCAGGGGCACCTCTGTCAAATGTGACATTGCTTTCCATCACCTTGTGGGAACTCTGTTTGCATCTATAATGAGAGGGGTGAGAGGAGAGATGGAAAAACATATTTCCCCCCCAACACACACATGGAAACATACTCCCTACAGTATGTGTTGTCTGTGCTGGTCCTAGATCAGCCAGATCTCCAGTGGTGTTACTCTGCGGGTTACTCTAGATCGGAAGAGTGATGTAGGGCCATCTAAAAGAGCCCGTTCTCCCTGTAACAAGTCTGTCTTTGATGGCGGACTGTGGAGAATGCCTGTGCATGTATATATACATCTGGGAAACGAGTTAATGATGCAGATATCATGCTGTGCGCCTTGAGGCTGAATCAATCAATAATACTCTTAAAGGAAATGTTTAAGGAAAGAAAATATGTTAATAATTCCTAATCACTCTCTTTTCGTTCTATGGGGTATTCAACCCCTTTTCACCTCTTAGTGTTTATCATCACCAGGCAGGATTATGGTGAGAGCAGAGTTTGTTTAGTCAAACAGCATCAAGTGATCTGGAACAGAGAGGTGACGCTCTCCAATTTAACTTAATCTCAACATTTACAACAGAGCAGCAGTGCCAGGGTGGGGGCTGTGTGTGGGGAGGAGCGTGTGGGGGTGGGCACTCTGCTGGATCATATTAACATAACCACGTAACAACCCCCCCCCCCCCCCACTACCCCCACTGGTGACTTGACACGATTTCAGCCCTGCTGCTCCTGTGTCCGAGGGAAACCAGGCTTGACCCCAGTCTCCCCCCCAACACACCCTCCCACACCGCTGTAGCTGTAGGCCTGGGTTGCCTGGGTTACACCACTGTGGAACATTGAACAAAAGTTCAGTTCAACACACACAAATAGCACAACTGACCTGACAGTGGCTTTTAAGGGACAAAAACAGTGATATGTTGAGATATAGAATGATACTATCACCAAACCTTACGTGTGTGTGTGTGTGTGTGTGTGTGTGTGTGTGTGTGTGTGTGTGTGTGTGTGTGTGTGTGTGTGTGTGTGTGTGTGTGTGTGTGTGTGTGTGTGTGTGTGTGTGTGTGTGTGTGTGTGTGTGTGTGTGTGTGTGTGTGTGTGTGTGCATACGTGTTCGCACATAGGTGAGATATGTGCTCTAAGTATGTGCTGAGTGATTTGCCAGGGCAGTATGCATTCTTCTTACATACTAAACCACATACAGTAAGTGATCCGAGTAGGCCTTCTGATAAACCAGTGTTGTTCTAATGTAGCCCTCTCTCTCGGTCATTCGATAGGCAAACCCAGAGATGTTGCTTCCATTCCTGCATGGGCCCTGTTGATTCCATGAGCCAGCAAGGTGGGAAAATATCATGTTCTGCCCTCAGAGCAAGGCAGTTAACCCTGAACAACACCTGCTCCCTGGCTGCCGATGATGTGGACGTCGATTAAGGCAGCACCCGCACCTCTCTGATTCAGACGGGTTGGATTAAATGCGTAAAACACATTTTGTTTGAATGCATTCAACTGACGAGGTATTCCCTTCTACCAGACCACTGCTTTTTAGACCACACTCTGAGCTCATCATCATAGTGCTGTTATCCCAGACCTGAGGGATGGAGGGAATATATGGGTCATGTGTGTCTAGGTTGACTGTCGGTTCCCCTCTCTAACCTCCTCCCTTCACCTCCCTCCTATAGCCGCCTCCTAAGTACTGGAGACTGTCATTACATCCTGTGTACGTGTGTGTGTTTTCCTTTCAGCCTCTCAATGATCATTTATGTGCGTTCTAGGCGTTGTCCATACAGAGAATTCTGAGAGGGATTACTTCCATTCGTTGTTACGTAAAAGGGGAAAAAACATGATATTGATAACCTACAGTTATAGGACAATCGACAAAAAGGTTATACTAATATATTACAATTAGCCTATTTCTTAGGAATGTCTCTTTCATCAGTTATTGATGGGAAATGTACTGGGACATAAGCTGGGCCATTGTTATTCAAATTAAGATCTTATCAATGTTTATATTCAAAATGTTCCATGAGTTTTCTGACTTTTTCCTTTAGTAGACCTAACTTAACCTGTTTAGGATAGGGGGCAGTATTTTCACGGCCGGATATAAAACGTACCCGATTTAATCTGGTTATTACTCCTGCCCAGAAACTAGAATATGCATATAATTATTTGATTTGGATAGAAAACACCCTAAAGTTTCTAAAACTGTTTGAATGGTGTCTGTGAGTATAACAGAACTCATATTGCAGGCCAAAACCTGAGAAGATTCTATATGGGAAGTGCCCTGTCTGACCATTTCTTGTCCTTCTATAGCCTCTTTATCAAAAATAGAGGATCTTTGCTGTAACGTGACATTTTCTAAGGCTCCCATAGGCTCTCAGAAGGCGCCAGAATGGGGAATGATGACTCTGCAGTCCCTGGGCGAAAAACAGTAGGGGTTTTGGAAAGTGGTCGTTCTGAGAACAATGACACTGGCGAGCGTGTGCATGTGAAGACTCCAATTTCTATTTTCAGTGTTTGAACGAAAATGAGGTCTCCCGGTTGGACTATTATCGCTATTTTACGAGAAAAATCGCATAAAAATTGATTTTAAACAGCGTTTGACATGCTTCGAAGTACGGTAATGGAATATTTTGACATTTTTTGTCACGATACGCGCCGGCACATCACCCTTCGGATAGTGTCTTGAACGCAAGAACAAAACGCAGCTATTTGGATATAACTATGGATTATTTTGATCCAAAACAACATTGGGTGTTGAAGTAGAAGTCCTGGGAGTGCATTCTGACGAAGAACAGCAAAGGTAATCACATTTTTCTCATAGTAAATCTGAGTTTGGTGAGTGCCAAACTTGGTGGGTGTCAAAATAGCTAGCCATGATGGCCAGCTATCTACTCAGAATATTGCAAAATGTGCTTTTGCCGAAAAGCTATTTTAAAATCGGACACCGCGATTGCATAAAGGAGTTCTGTATCTATAATTCCTAAAATAATTGTTATGTTTTTTTGTGAACGTTTATCGTGAGTAATTTAGTAAATTCACCGGAAGTTTTCGGTGGGTATGCTAGTTCTGAACGTCACATGCTAATGTAAAAAGCTGGTTTTTGATATAAATATGAACTTGATTGAACAAAACATGCATGTATTGTATAACATAATGTCCTAGGAGTGTCATCTGATGAAGATCATCAAAGGTTAGTGCTGCATTTAGCTGTGGTTTTGGTTTTTGTGACATTATATGCTAGCTTGTAAAATGGGTGTGTGATTATTTCTGGCTGGGTACTCTCCTGACATAATCTAATGTTTTGCTTTCGTTGTAAAGCCTTTTTGAAATCGGACAATGTGGTTAGATAAAGGAGAGTCTTGTCTTTAAAATGGTGTAAAATAGTCATATGTTTGAAAAATGGAAGTGTTTGGATTTTCGAGGTGTTTGTAATTTGCGCCACGCTCTCGCCAATATCATTGGATATTGGCGAGGCCTTCCGCTAGCGGAACATCTAGATGTAAGTTAAGCTGTTCAATTATGTTCTTCTTACTATAAAATCATATAAAATTAAATTGTGTCAACACGCATTCTATTCCACTGAAATATATTTTCTTCATATTATAATGTTTCTTAAATACACGATTAAAATAAATAATGGATTTATTTTGATGGTGTATATTAAATTGATGCATTATACTTTTTAAAATGTATGTTCAAAAGGCCTACATCAGTGGCTTGTATGCCTGCATGTCTGGATATGCTAAACGTGTTTGTAGACATAATTTCAACTCTTTGGTTATGCATTTCTCCCTGCACCCCAACTCCTCAAACTATGGATCTGCTTCTTGTTTTCCATACCCTCTATGCTCTTTCCCTCCTTCTTGTCATCTTATCACACTGAACCTGCTCACCTCCTCCACCCCATCCTACCCTCCCTCTTCCTCTCCTCCATTGTGTGTGTGTCGATCATCCTCTACATCCCAAGGTTTCCCGTGGTACAGAGAGGAAGCTGCCCTTCCACATCCTGTCAGAATGGAACAATCCATCTCTCTCTCCCACTCCTTAGGCACAGTGGGGTAAAGTACTTAAGTAAACATACTTTAAAGTACTACTTAAGTCATTTTTTTGGGATATCTGTACTTTTCTATTTATATTATTGACAACTTTTAATTTTACTTCACTACATTCATAAAGAAAATAATGTACTTTTTACTCCATACATTTTACCTGACACCCAAAAGTACTCGTTACTTTTTGACAGGAACTTATCATGTCATGACTTCCGCCGAAGTCAGCTCCCCTCCTTGTTCGGGCGGCGTTCGGCGGTCGACGTCACCGGCCTTCTAGCCATCGCCGCTCCATTTTTCATTGTTCCATTTGTTTTGTCTTGTTCCCCGCACACCTGGTTTAAATTCCCTAATCACACTGCATATATATATTCCTCTGTTCCCCCATGTCTTTGTGTAGAATTGTTTTGTTTTGTGTTTGTTGTATCGCGCCAGTCTGGTTTTTCACCCTGGGCATTGCCTGTACCCTATTTGGGGAATTATTGGTGAACCTTATTGTTATATTATTGACGGTATTTTGCAGTTGTCACCTTTGCCGGTTGGCTTGAGTTGTAGCTGTTTGCTCCCGTCTGTTTGTTGCTCTTGGCTAATAAAGTCGCCTGATCACCTATTCTCTGCTCTCCTGCACTTGACTCGAATGACCAGCAGCGAAAACCCTGACATATCAAGATAACATCCCTACTGCCTCTGATCTGGGGGACTCACTAAACACAAATGCTTTGTTTGTAAATTATGTGTGAGTGTTGGAGTGGTGCTCCTGGCTATCTTTAAATAAA
Source organism: Salmo salar (assembly GCF_965601325.2). NCBI lineage: Eukaryota > Metazoa > Chordata > Actinopteri > Salmoniformes > Salmonidae > Salmo > Salmo salar. The sequence continues at coordinate 29,642,131 of NC_138311.1, read as the reverse complement.
ATAAAGAAATAAATACATGTGCCGTCAGGTTTTCTTAATATAAGGAATTTGAAATGATTTATACTTTTATATTTTAGTAATTACACCAACTTTTACTCAAGTAGTATTTTACTGGATGACTTTTACTTGAGTCATTTTCTATTAAGGTATGTTTACTTTTACTCAAGTATGACAATTTAGTACTTTTCCACCACTGCTCGGGCCCATGTGCTCGATGAGTGTGTTTCCTCGTTTCCAGTAAGGAATTATTTTATTGCATAATTTAAAAGTAATTTAAAAGCTCCCTGGTCTCCAGGCTTACTGGAGCAGGGTTTAGGCTTGTGAACCTGCAGTGAGCTCTGACTACAGGACTCAGGATACCTGAGACTCATTCATCCCTCCTAGCTCCAGGACCAGGACAGATCCCTCACTGGGTGTGTGGGAATGTAGACTAGATGATGCATGGTCACAGAGTCCAGTGTTTTCCCTGCCTTGCCTGTTTGTCCCATGCTCAGGCAAGTTCTCCTCAACATAGTTACCTGCACTAAATACAAACACATCTGTACATGCCAGGAAGCAAGCACTGGTGTAGAGTAGGCCTTTGCCCAGCAGGCAGGAGTATGCTCCACTTCCCATGTGGACCATTAGAACCACTAGATCTCCTAAAAACACTTGTCTGGAGTGGAGGCAACACAGTAAACACAAGCTGAAGACAATAGAGTCCTTCTCGACACGCTTAGTGTTGGATACAGGAACTCTGTCCCCTCACAAACACACAGTAGCCGGCGTGTGTTAGCATTGTATTAGCAATGTGGCAGAACATTGGAAGGGAAGCCTGGAGCAAAAACCCAGGTAGTGAACCCAAACATCGAACAATCTCTAACATTCTTGATAACTTTTTTTACAATCTAATGAGCAATCTAACAGTATTTACCTCTCTAACGAACCATGTAACAATGGTCAACACAAATATTTATCACTGCCTAAGTGTTAAAGATAAGCTAGTCAAATTAACTTCCTTGTTTTGCATAGCTCTAATATCACACTTAAAATGAAGGAAGCTTGGTTTGTGTGTTGGGTGTGTGCGTGTGTGAAATGACCTTGGCTATGCCCCATCTGGTTTATGGAAACAGGTCCAGTGAGGTTATCAACCAGGTCTACTCCAGAAGAGGTAGAGACAGAGTGCTCGTCCAAACCCAACAAACCTGACCTCCCAAATACAATGGTATAACCCAAGTCCAGCTGGCCAACAACAGATCTGCCCTCCTTAACACAATGGTATGGCCTGTGACCAGCCGAATAGCACAATGTCTTTGATAACCCAAGGTGTGTGTGCATATTAGTATGCATGTGAGTGCCTTTACCACTCCACTGGCACAGAAGCTGGTCCAAATGCAGGCTCCAGTTTAGACACTGAGAATAAAAAAGTCTTATCACCAGTTTGACTTGGCCGACGTTGGTGCACATTCTCTCTCTTTCAAACATTTGGCTTTATTTGCTTTGGTGACTATGAGAGGAAAGGGTCGGAAATGCCTTTGTATAGTCTGTTCAATCTTAAGAACAATCATTGGAAAGTAATGAATGTTGGGTTCTCAGAGGAAACACTACATTTCTCAAGGATAGAGAGGTGTTTTGTTCACACATTGGAGGTGCGAGAGGTTGGAGCTGCCATGACCATAAAAGTATTTGGCCTAGGCCTGATTTTACTGGTAAATTGGCTTATATGGCTTAATGAAACCTTTATTAAGCCTTTATAAAGCCTACATAAATGCTTCATGACTTAAAATCAGATGTTCCATTATATAAAGGTGATATATCTAGTATTTTACAAATTGTGACATAGCCCTTTGATAGTGCATTCCAATACTTTAGTGGTCATGGTAGTGTACTAGGTCATGGGAGCATTGCCCCCAGGCCCTCCTATACAGACATCTCCGATTACATCTCTTTAACACTCAGTGAATAACCTCTCTATGCATGTGAGACTGTGCGTGTGATAACCACTCAGGTATGTTTGGTATTGTGATGTGTGTGCAGTGGTGACCCGTCATTCAGAGCCCCACCTGTTTAGCATTTTTTTTTAAATAATAATAATGTGTATATATATATATATATATATTGTTGTTGTTAATGCCTTTTTTGCATGTTATTTTGGCATTAATACATGTCACATATCAGTTTGCAAACAATATAAAACATTGAATAATAATTGAGTTAATAAATCCGCATAGGCAGCTTTAAAATGCAGGTGTTTCATCCTAGCTCAATGCTTTCTGTAGTGGTGGGGCAGCCAGCGGAAAATATTGGGTAGGAGTTGGTAATGTTCTCTAGTTGCGCCTTGACTGGCTCAGTGTTTGGTCACTCATGCGGACACTACGTCACCTCAAAATCTTCAGGGAGAGCTCGACAATTGAAGCCCATTGGGTGCTGCCATAGAGTTACATTAGAAGTGCCCATCCAAGAACGCTCAAGGTCATTGGCCCACAGATAAAATGAAGTCAAATCACATTATACCTACCGTAGCTTTAATTGGACTGATCATGTCAACATCATACTTTCAAAATCTTAGCTAGCAAGCTAGCAGTCATCATCACCAATCAAGTCAACAATCTACTGGAAAATCCTTTTCATCCTTATCATATGAAGAAAAATTATGAAGAGAAATTATAGATAAAATGTTCCAGTGCTCATCGGCCAAAACCCTGCTCCAGTGCTCATCGGCCAAAACCCTGCTCCAGTGCTCATCGGCCAAAACCCTGCTCCAGTGCTCATCGGCCAAAACCCTGCTCCAGTGCTCATCGGCCAAAACCCTGCTCCAGTGCTCATCGGCCAAAACCCTGCTCCAGTGCTCATCGGCCAAAACCCTGCTCCAGTGCTCATCGGCCAAAACCCTGCTCCAGTGTTCATCGGCCAAAACCCTGCTCCAGTGCTCATCGTCCAAAACCCTACTCCAGTGCTCATCGGCCATTTGACATTACACAACACGTTGGAAATCGCAAATTCAACAATGAGTGGTTTGGAAGGAATCAGTGGCTTGGACCACACACCAACTACACTAAATATCAGTCTAGTGATTGCTTTGCAATGTTTAGCAAGCATTGCAAAGCAATCACTAGACTGATATTCAGTGGAGTGTCATATTCGTGAATGTAGGTGGCAGGGAAGTCAGGCGCAGGAGAAACCAAGTTGGTTAAATATGGAGTATTTAATAAAAAACAAACTACATAACCAAAGTACAAAATAAACTGGGTAAAGAATACCCGTCGCACACCGAAACACAAATCCACATAACATAACATACAAACAATCACCGACAAGGACATGAGGGGAAACAGAGGGTTAAATACACAAGTAATTAATGGGATTGGAAACAGGTGTGATGGAAGACAAGACAAAAACAATGGATAATGAAAAACTGATCAATGATGGCTAAAAGACCGGTGACGTCGACCGCCGAGCACCACCCGTGCAAGGAGGGGCATCGACTTCGGCAGAAGTCGTGACATGGAGTGAGTGTGTGGTTCAAGTCTGGGTTTAAAGGTCTCTTTTCCAAGCTTAAAAGGATAAACATTCAACACCGGCCATGCTGTCAATCCAGAGTGACATCTACCGTGTTCAAAACAACTGGAATCTCGGGAACTGGGAAATCTCCGACTTTAGTGAGTTCAAGACAACTGGGAACTCTGAAAAAAACTAGCTCCAACTGGGAAAATAAGTTTTGAACTGTCATCCAACTGAGCATTCCAAGTCGGGATCTCAGACCTCTTTCTAGAGCTCCGAACTGAGGATCACTGATGTCATGATTTGACCTTGTTTTTTTCAGAGTTCCCAGTTGTCTTGAAAGCACCATAAATCCAGAGAATGACAGACTTTGATGACAAAGTTTGATGACAAAATGTGCCCACTAAGGACCGCCTTGCAACCTTCCTGTTCAAGTGAGCACAGCACAACAAGGTGAGTCCAAAAATGTATTATATGCTGCTGCATAAATTATGTAACATGCCAGGGAGACATGTATACTCTATTTAAGAAAGAAATACTAAGGGTATGTTGTGTAGTAAGCTGTTAGTAGCCCATGTGCCTCACCCTTATAATTTGGTCCCTTTTCCCCCTCATAATTTAGCCTACTGTTCTGACTTGGTGGTGCACATGTAGCCTATAGCCTGTTTTAGAGAAATGTTGTCTGCTTTCATTGTCTGCTTATATGCCCCCTTTATTTATCCTATGGTACTGACTTGGTGTACAGGGATAATACTGTAAGAACGGCCCAAGTTCTATATTATGTCACTGTTTCAAAAGTGCTGAACAAATAGTTATATTGACTACGTCCGTCCTAGCTTGATCATTAATGTCTTAATCGAAATTACAGATCGCCTCTTATCCGCTCATCGTCCCGTTATGCCGTAGTTTGTACATCTCAATTGTCAGTAGAAACCACATTTGTTTAAGCAAGTCAGCCATATCAGCTATGTTTTTTTAAAAGGCAGTAAATGAGGCTGAATGAACTGTTTCGCTGCCAGTCAAGGCTCTGCTGATAGCCAGGTGTAGCAGTGGTAAGGACAGCTGTTGGGACTCTGCTGTTGGGACAGCTTTATCCAGACCCTAAGAGTTTTTGGGCATTTTCAGCACTATTGTGATGTTCTGGGACATGTTATGTACATTTAAGCCATCCTTAAGGCAAACACAATATAAACTTTCATTTCTAACCAACTGAGTAAATGGTGGTCAGTGGTCAGGCTAAAAATCTGAGTTTTGTAAATCACATTGAGAATAAAGGAAATCTTCAGTCAATCTTGTAACTTGTAAGGCTGCAGCTTTAAGCATAAAATCAGTATGGCGTGTATTTTATTTTTCTCATTCATCTTACTAGTTCTCAATACATATAAATGGTTATGTAAGATTCTTAACTTTGGGGAAATGTATGTGGAGTCATTGGGAGAGATGTAGGTTTATGTAATGGTATTATTGCAGCAAGGTCAATGACCAATGATGAAAGCTACTGTAGTAACCATAGAAACCTGAGTGGTCTTTTTTGTCTGTGTGGCGTGTCGGTGTGGTTGTGGGTAAAAAGGGAGGGGGCAATGTTAGTCTATTCTACATAAACTCCTCATAACATGATGACAACCATTATGTATTTACCCTGCTTACTGTACTGTCCTTACTGTATTTTTGATCTTACTGTATATTCGTTTTAACTATCACTTTTAGTCTCTCTGTCCATCTCTCTCTCTCCTTTCCTCTCCCTCTTTTCCAATGGCTATGTTGGGAGCAGGAAGCGAGTGGCGCCATCGCGCCGTAGGCAGATCGCCGTACGATAGGTTTGTTAGCGTGTTAGCGTTCTGATTAGTGGCCGGTTAGTGCCCTGCCACAGGAATCTAATCTGGCCTCACGCCTCACCACACATGCTCAATAAAGTCCGCACCCTCCATCATGACATCATGTCTTTGTGTGAAATCCCAGCGCCATTCACGGGCCCACGGCAGGGCTTAGCATGCCAGCGTCCACCATACCAACACACAGCGCTTTAAAGGGAGTCCCCCAGTGCCCCAGTCCCCCAGCCTTCACAGAGGATACATCCTTCACCATGGGTCCACCGGCTCGGATAATGTCAACTTGCCACCTGTGCGTTCTGCTGCGTTTCCTCTAGGGGGTTACTCCCCCGGCCTTGGTGGAGAGGAAATGGGTTTCATAACCTTTTGCTGAGGATTTTCTATGAAATTCACATTTGAGGATGAGTGGCAGGCACATCACAACATGCCTCTTAATTCTGGAAGCACAGAAAACTATTTCCTAAAACACATCCACTAACTTGACACCTGAAGTTCCGGAAGTCTCATCAGCAACTGAGCCATTAGTAATACCACTTATAAGTAATAGGACTTGTTCTGTGTGATAAAGGAAGAGCAGGATTCATTATCTCTTGGTTTTGTCCGGCATTAGTCTTGCAGTAATAAACATATAATAAATTCCTAGGTCAAAAACACTCGGGTTAACTGCTGTTGCTCTTGGTATAGAGATTTTGAGACCAAATACCCAGCTCAATGACACCCCAGAGACTGAAGACCCAGATTGTTGGGTCCAGACCAAAACCCAATGAGAGCGTGATCACTTACTGGTTGGTGGAAATCCCAGGGGAGGGTTAAAATGAGACAGGAGATTGCAGTGGTGTAGAAAGGTGCCGTGGCTTGTGTCCACTTGTGATAATCCATTTAAAGCCCAACAACTATTGTTTTATATCTAATGATGTCTTTAAGGTATCAATTCTAACTGTCCTTATAGGTGTGTGGTAGTCAGTACATCTCAATTTCCAGTAGTTTGTGATACAGTATCTGGTCATTTTCAATAGAAGAACTATGCCCTAAATGAATAGTATGTGCATAAATCTCTTATTGAGTACATGAACCAACTCTGGGTCATGAGAATGAGATCGTGGAGGGGAGATTAAATGTGTAAATCTAAATACATTTCTGTATAGGTTGCATAAAACATTGCCCATTGACTGCGACATAATTCTTTCCCCTTCCGCTGGACTGCGACATAACTCTTTCCCCTTCCGTTGAATCACTGCACCAATGGTTTCCTCTGGAGCACAATATTTCAACAGTTTAGATAACACCCAAACAATTCATTTATTCAAATAAACCTTTCCCACGTCTGAGTGTGGTTTGTATGTATCTGCCATCTCAAGTATTGGCTTGGTGAGATGTAGGACTGTTCAAAGTTCAAATATGCAGGTGTTATATAGTATACAGTGGTATTGTAGTCGCTCATCTTTTTTGACCGTTTTACATTTATGATCATAAAAATGGCACTCAACTGAAAATTCTCATGTTTCTGGCCGTAATATATATCTATATTAGCCACAGATAAGTCACGCATTGTCGTGTATTCCAGACTGTAAGTATGAGAATGTGTGTGTGCGCATGTGTATGCGTCTATGACAGGTGATAAACATGCCACTGCGACCTGCTGTGTCACCTCCAGAATGATGAAGCTCTGGCCTCTTACTGCCATCCTGTTATTGTCTGCTGCTCTAATGCGAGGCTCCTGAATTATGGCCATGTTAACAACAGGGTCAGAGAAACACTGGCATAGAGAGTGTGAGAAAAGTTGCCTTGTTATGTATGAATGATGGGTATTTGAGTTTGACAGTATGAAGCTCAATGCAATAGTGTATGTATTGTATTTGAATTGCATTTATCTTCCTCTGCCAGGCACTGGGTTGAGGTAAATACAATGTAGAGAATGTTGTGGATGGTTTTCAAATGTATAAAATCCTTAATTTTAAGTAATTCATGAATTTTTTTTATTTAATTTGACAAATCTGCTGCAAATCTGTTAAAGTGCTCATATTTTTTTATAAGCATATAATGTAATGATGTTGTAGATGAGTCGTACTGTAGATAGAAAGATAAAAGTGAGCCATAAAGCATTGACATTTTGCCTTACCTGTTCCTGGAAAGCTGTTTTCCAAAATAGAGTCCTTGCCTCATATCCTTTCACTCAATAGCTGAAATTCTTCACATTCTAGACAGATCATTCAAACCTGTGACACTAACTAGCTATGGCATGTATCGAACATACACATGACATGATCCTTACTCAGTTCTTAATCATAAACTAGTCATCAAAGTAATGTAGATGAAAACTGTGAATTCTCATTACAGTATTGTTGTCTTGCTTACCATCTAGCCTACTTACCATTTATAGCCTAATCAACCCGAATGCATGTCACATATCCTATACTGTGAATTGTATGAGAATATGAATGGTTGCAATTTAAGTTATTTACAAAAAGTACACCTACAGAAAATACTTTCTCTCCGTAGAAGACTATAAAATTAAGCTACCATTCACAATTAATAGCAATGATAATATGACCATGGATGAAATGACAACAACCAAAACCCAAGTGCAGGTCCACGAGGAAATTCACCCCCCATCCCCCCACTTCTCATAGCGTTAAAGCCTGACTCGGTCTCTGCAGGCTGATAGTAGGACAGGCACCAGTCAGCTGTTGTGGTTCTCTGTGTGTGTGTGTGCGTGTGTGCGTGCGTGCGTGCGAAGGGCTGTATTGAGGAGAGCTGCAGAGGGGATGTACTCGGTGCCCTGGCTCTGTGGTGTCCATGTTGCTTTGGGAGCCTCAGGCCTGCTCCCATACATCCCACTCTGGGTCTGTTGATCCTATTGTCTCCTCCGTCACCACGCATCGTCCAGCGAATAAAGGCCGTCTGGCTCCAAGCTTAAATATTGCAGCAAACTAAAAACCAACCATCAGAGCCGATTCATTCACATCTGCTCAGTGGGGCAACAAGGACAGGGCTTTAGGTGGGAAAGAGGGCAGAAGTCTACTTTTCCCCGCCGGGTGCCAAGAGAACAGGACAGGACACTACGACTTCGCCGGAGCCGCATCTGTGGCAAGTTAACTATTTGTTAACATTAAACCAAATATCATACCTTCAAGATGTAAATATGTGGGTTATGGATGTGTTATTGCTAGTATTCCAGGAGGGTTGATTTGGTGACTAGTGGAACGGTGCTTTAGTGATAGGCTGTGCAGAGGGACTTTAACTCGACAGATCGCTGTTCTTTCGCCATTATTCAGATTTTGTCATGCAACAGCTTTTTAGCTGAACAAAGACATTGCGATAATCGTGTGGTGAGGGACAGGAATTTTGGAAGTTCCGCTGCTTTCCACGTGTCTGTTTTTAAAACCTATCTCTGTCTCTCTCTCTATATTTCCTCCACCATCCCTATCCCCCTTGCGTCCACCACTTCATTCTATCAACAGCGCTACGGACCGATCATGGGTGACTGGAGCTTTCTGGGTAATATTTTAGAGGAAGTGAATGAGCACTCAACGGTGATCGGCCGGGTGTGGCTCACGGTCCTCTTCATCTTCCGCATCCTCATCCTGGGTACTGCGGCAGAGTTTGTGTGGGGCGACGAGCAGTCAGACTACGTCTGCAACACGCAGCAGCCCGGTTGCGAGAACGTGTGTTACGACGAGGCGTTCCCCATCTCCCACATCCGCCTGTGGGTTCTGCAGATCATCTTTGTGTCCACACCATCTCTGGTCTACGTGGGCCATGCCGTGCACCACGTCCACATGGAGGAGAAACGCAAGGAGCGTGAGGAGGCCGAGCTGAGTCGCCAACAGGAGCTGAGTGAGGAGCGGCTGCCACTAGCGCCTGACCAGGGCAGTGTGCGCACCACCAAGGAGACCAGCACCAAGGGCAGCAAGAAGTTCAGGCTGGAGGGCACCCTGCTGAGGACCTACATCTGCCACATCATCTTCAAGACGCTGTTCGAAGTGGGTTTCGTAGTGGGCCAGTACTTTCTGTACGGCTTCCGCATCCTGCCGCTGTACAAGTGCAGCCGCTGGCCCTGCCCCAACACTGTAGACTGCTTCGTGTCCCGGCCAACAGAGAAGACAGTCTTCATAATTTTCATGTTGGCCGTGGCTTGCGTCTCGCTCTTCCTCAACTTTGTGGAGATCAGCCACCTGGGCTTGAAGAAGATCCGCTTCGTCTTCTGGAAGCCAACCCCGGGGCAAGCCCAGGGTGAAGGCCTGAGCCCCCTGCCCCCCCCAGGGGGGATCCTCAAGAGCCTGCCTCCCCTGGCCGTGCCCTCCATCCAGAGGGCCAAAGGCTACAGGCTGCTGGAGGAGGAGAAAGCCCCGTCCGTGACCCACCTCTATCCTCTGGCAGAGACGTGCATGGAGGCAGGGAGGTTAACCCCCCTGGCACCGCCCTTCCAGTGCATGGAGGAGAAGGCGGAAGAACTGAGGCACACGGAGGATATTTCTAAGGTGTACAATGAGACCCTGCCCTCCTACGCCCAGACCACCGAGATAGGGGAGGACACACTACCACTACACCAAGAGGAGGAGGAGCAGGAGCAGCAGGAGGTGGTGGAGGAGGACAAAGAAGAGGAGGAAGTGGTGGAGGAGGTGGTGGAGCAGGATGTGGTGGATGGAGTGGTGGAGGAGGAGGTGGTGGATGGAGTGGTGGAGGTGGTGGTGGAGAAGGATGTGGTGGATGGTGTGGTGGAAAGGGAGGAAGAGAAAGAAGAAGAGCAGAGGGAGGAGGATGAAGAAGAGAGGGAGGTGGTGGAGGAGGTTGTGGTGGAGGATGTGGTGGAGGAGGATGTGGTGGATGGTGTGGTGGAAAGGGAGGAAGAGAAAGAAGAAGAGCAGAGGGAGGAGGATGAAGAGGAGAGGGAGAAGGAGGTGGTGGAGGAGGTTGTGGTGGAGGATGTTGTGGAAGAGGATGTGGAGCAGGAGGATGCAGTGAAGGAAGTTGTGGTGGAGGAGGAGGTGGTGGTGGACGGGGAAGGGGGACCTCCAACCGAGGCGGAGATGGAGGTGACGGATACGATAGAAGACACCAGACCACTGAGCAGATTGAGCAAAGCCAGCAGCAGGGCCAGGTCAGATGATCTCACCGTATGAACCTGTGAGAGAAAACACGCGCACACACGCACACACTTACACCGAACACAGGAGAACATACACCTAACTCTAGACAACACACACTTAAAACAGTAGGGCTTAACCAAGGGAAACACATGTAAATCCAACAGGGATAGATTCAGTCACAAGTTGCATATTACCCTTATGACGTGGGCAACATAATTCAACAAGGCAAAGAAAGATCTGAGCTTGTTTGTGAGATAAGTGAATATTATAAAAAGTAGCGGTTAACAAGAGGAGGGATAGATTTTTTTTCATTAAGCGTGTTCTTATGTAGAAAATGTAGAAAGGGCAAACATGCAGAAAGGGGAAAATATTTTTACTTTAACAATAACCAATGAAAGTTCACTAATGTTTACATATTCTGGTGGGGTTGAATGGGTAGGGGAAGAGATTGAGCATATATTCCTGTCTGCAAGGCAGTAATATTACTGTAGGCAGGCAAGCACTTTCATTCCCATACAGTCAGTGACAGACTGCAATTATGTAGTTGAAAAACATGTTGCAGGTGGAAGGGCTCTTATACACCAAGTCCTTGCACAGAAAAATCATGGAACAAAATTTACAAACTTATGACTGACTCTTCAACACTAAGTTGATAGTCATTTTTTGGATCAAAAAGAGCATAATTTTGGCACACATTTCCTAGAGAACAGGGAACTCTGTGCAAGGCCAATATAACCCTCATATCAACTCAATTACGCTTAGATTTACATTTCTTTCAATTGAAGGGAGATTTGCATCTATGTACAAGAACATATCTCTCCCTTTCATGTTTATATACAGCGTTGTACAGCCAAAAAGCTGGGTAGTGGAGAAAAACAAACCCAAAAAATACCACATGTTGAATGTCTCTTTTCAATGTGATTCTACAGCTCATCTTTTGGATTGCTTATATATTTTGTTACCTATATAATGCAGAAGTGTGAACTGTTATAATGATGTCTTTTTGTGAAAGAGAGGAGTGCTGGTTTTGCCCGATCACAGACTGGACCATAGTAACAACCTCAGGCCAAATCCTCTCTTTTCGCGCTGTACAAACAGGCTTCAGAGCGATAAAGATCATGCACGATCAGCACAAAGTATTGTGGAGCCACAGACAATAAAAGAAACCACTCTCACATATGAAAAACAAGCTTCCTTGACATTGTTGTGGGGGAAAAATAGTTTTACTTGATTTTATCTGCCCTTGATGTTCCTTGCCCCTGTACAAATATGAAATACTTGTTTACAAAATTTTGAAAGAAAAACAATAAATGGTGAATCTCATTGTACATAAACTATCATCCTATCTGATGTCTAATAGCAAACATAATGTTGAGACACTTAGTTTAAGTTATGATATTATGTCTAGCTAAATTACTAGAAAACAGTCAAGAAACATCATAATACTGATCAAGTCACTGATTTGGTAGGGAAAATTAAGTGCTTATCAAAATTGAATCATTATTTCCATAATTACCAAAGACTTGCTTTGCAGAACTTTGACCTTTCTTATCTCTGTCCAGAGATGTTTTTATTTTTACATGTTTAAAAAGTTGTTAGAGAGCAGAATTCTCTCTTACAAGTACTTTTTAAATTAAAACAAAAAAACAATTCCCCTTGAAAGGGAAGCCTTAAAGTATGACTTATGTGTATGAAATATTTCTATATTTTTCTCTCTTGCTCTCTCTGCTTTATTTAGATTGCTTGGCTATTTTGCTTTCCAATGTATAATTGTATGTGCTTTACCTGTAAATGTAAATTCTCAGATGTCTTTGTAAAGGTTAAAGCACTTCCATTGCTCTGGGAACTATGTGAATGTCATGTCTTAAATTCAACGTTTTTTCCCTTAGCTTTCAAATAATCCTTTGTACATGCAACCCCCCCCCCCCCCTTAATTTGTTAGGGAAATGTAAAGTTTGTCTGCAAATAACTGTACTTGCTTCTCATTCAGTGCTGTGCCTTAAAGCAAAGCATTGGTCAATGCAGCAGTGGGTTTATCCAGTGGCACAGATCAAATGGTGCAGAAAAGCCACACGCACAAGCACACACACACTCACACATGCATACACATGTGCATGCACACGTACACACACTTCCAGTGTTGGTTTTGGGGGTATGATCAAACGGCTCTAGACAAACTCTGACAGAAAGGCAGCTTTGACCCCTTTGTGACCCCTAGCCACTCATTTGCTTCCCATAAGCCAATGCTTTGACAACCTTGTGAATGAGACAACAGGCGTTTCACAAATGCAGAATAGTTTAGCACATTTCAACACTGAAATATATTCCAAAAACAAAATGTGTTCTGGTTCTCATGTGGTAAATTCATATGACTGGTACATATGTGTTTTGTGTTTCAAACAGTTCCCCTTGCTTAATCGTTTGTAAGAACATTTGACTAATCTTCGGAAAGAAAATATCACTTTTTACTAACTTCTAGTCCTCTTTGCTCCTAGTTGTGTGGCTGTATGATCTTTTGGACAGTGAACCAAGGCAATAAAAGGTCACACGTGGGCAAGAAGTGTTGCGTCAGTGTTTCTCTTCAAACTACTCTCTCTCTCTCACCCCCCCCACACACACACTATACAAACACACTCACACACAAACATTTTGCTGACATCTGATGCTTTGCAGCCTATTGCCACAGTACATTACTTACCAGAGAATTCTGAATGTACATGGTTAAACGTGTATCAAGTGTTAGTGAGTATTTACTGCCCTCTGTTGGCAAAGATAGTGACTCAGTCATTTACGTTTGAAACAGCTTTACCAATACTAAGCAATAAGCCCTGCCGACTGCTAACTACTGGTTATCAGGTTACTTTGATACATCAGTACAAGAGATTGATGAATATATAAAAAATGACTGACCACTGACATGTATAGAGCAAACTCTTTCCAGGTCTCAGGTTCAATATACAGTGGGGGAAAAAAGTATTTGATCCCCTGCTGATTTTGTACGTTTGCCCACTTACAAAGAAATGATCAGTCTATAATTTTAATGGTAGGTTTATTTGAACAGTGAGAGACAGAATAACAATCCAGAAAAACGCATGTCAAAAATGTTATGAAATGATTTGCATTTTAATGAGGGAAATTAGTATTTGACCCCTCTGCAAAACATGACTTAGTACTTGGTGGCAAAACCCTTATTGGCAATCACAGAGGTCAGACGTTTATTGTAGTTGGCCACCAGGTTTGCACACATCTCAGGAGGGATTTTGTCCCACTCCTCTTTGCAGATCTTCTCCAAGTCATTAAGGTTTCGAGGCTGACGTTTGGCAACTCGAACCATCAGCTCCCTCCACAGATTTTCTATGGGATTAAGGTCTGGAGACTGTCTAGGCCACTCCAGGACCTTAATGTGCTTCTTCTTGAGCCACTCCTTTGTTGCCTTGGCCGTGTGTCTTGGGTTATTGTCATGCTGGAATACCCATCCACCACCCATTTTCAATGCCCTGGCTGAGGGAAGGAGGTTCTCACCCAAGATTTGACGGTACATGGCCCCGTCCATCGTCCCTTTGATGCGGTGAAGTTGTCCTGTGCCCTTAGCAGAAAAACACCCCCAAAGCATAATGTTACCACCTCCATGTTTGATGGTGGGGATGGTGTTCTTGGGGTCATAGGCAGCATTCCTCCTCCTCCAAACACGGCGAGTTGAGTTAACCTGTTGGGGCTAGGGGACAGTATTTGCACGGCCGGATAAAAAACGTACCCGATTTAATCTGGTTACTACTCCTGCCCAGTAACTAGAATATGCATATAATTATTGGCTTTGGATGGAAAACACCCTAAAGTTTCTAAAACTGTTTGAATGGTGTCTGTGAGTATAACACAACTCATTTGGCAGGCCAAAACCTGAGAAGATTCCTTACAGGAAGTGGCCTGTCTGACCATTTCTTGCCCTCCTTGATCATCTCTAACAAATACAGGGGATCTCTGGCATGACGTGACACTTCCTACGGCTCCCATGGGCTCTCAGAAGGCGGAAAAAAGATGAACGATGTAATTCCATCCCCAGGCTGAAACACATTAGCGCGTTTGGCAAGTGCTCTATCAGAGGGCCATTAGACTGAGGCTCGTGCATGAGGGGATAGCATGCTTTTACTTTCACTCTCTTTGTAATAAAAAACGATTTCCCGGTCGGAATATTATCGCTTTTTTACGAGAAAAATGGCATAAAAATTGATTTTAAACAGCGGTTGACATGCTTCGAAGTACGGTAATGGAATATTTAGAAATGTTTTGTCACGAAATGCGCCATGCTCGTCACCCTTATTTACCCTTTCGGATAGTGTCTTGAACGCACGAACAAAACGCCGCTATTTGGATATAACAATGGATTATTTGGGACCAAACCAACATTTGTTATTGAAGTAGAAGTCCTGGGAGTGCATTCTGACTAAGAACAGCAAAGGTAATACAATTTTTCTTATAGTAAATCTGACTTTGGTGAGTGCTAAACTTGCTGGGTGTCTAAATAGCTAGCCCTGTGATGCCGGGCTATCTATTGAGAATATTGTAAAATGTGCTTTCACCGAAAAGCTATTTTAAAATCAGACATAGCGAGTGCATAGAGGAGTTCTGTATCTATAATTCTTAAAATAATTGTTATGTTTTTTGTGAACGTTTATCGTGAGTAATTTAGTAAATTCACCGGCAGTGTTCGGTGGGAATGCTAGTCACATGCTAGTCACATGCTAATGTAAAAAGCTGGTTTTTGATATAAATATGAACTTGATTGAACAAAACATGCATGTATTGTATAACATAATGTCCTAGGGTTGTCATCTGATGAAGATCATCAAAGGTTAGTGCTGCATTTAGCTGTGGTTTGGGTTTATGTGACATTATATGCTAGCTTGAAAAATGGGTGTCTGATTATTTCTGGCTGGGTACTCTGCTGAGATAATCTAATGTTTTGCTTTCGTTGTGAAGCCTTTTTGAAATCGGACAGTGTGGTTAGATTAACGAGAGTCTTGTCTTTAAAATGGTGTAAAATAGTCAGTCATATGTTTGAAAAATTGAAGTTTTTGCATTTTTGAGGTTTGAGGCAAGCGTCCCACCTAGCCCATAGAGGTTAATGCCAAACAGCTCCATTTTGGTCTCATCTGACCACAACACTTTCACCCAGTTGTCCTCTGAATCATTCAGATGTTCATTGGCAAACTTCAGACGTGCATGTATATGTGCTTTCTTGAGCAGGGGGACCTTGTGGGCACTGCAGGATTTCAGTCCTTCACGGCGTAGTGTTTTACCAATTGTTTTCTTGGTGACAATGGGCCCAGCTGCCTTGAAATCATTGACAAGATCCTCCTGTGTAGTTCTGGGCTGATTCCTCACCGTTCTCATGATCATTGCAACTCCACGAGGTGAGATCTTGCATGGAGCCCCAGGCCGAGGGAGATTGACAGTTCTTTTGTGTTTCTTCCATTTGCGAATAATCGCACCAACTGTTGTCACTTTCTCACCTTTCTGATTGAGAGGGGGTCAAATACTTATTTCCCTCATTAAAATGCAAATCAATTTATAACATTTTTGACATGCGTTTTTCTGGATTTTTTTGTTGTTATGCTGTCTTTCACTGTCCTTTTCTTTGTCAGTGCGCAAACTTACAAAATCAGCAGGGGATCAAATACTTTTTTCCCTCACTGTATGTAAGAATGCTGTTCATCGATTACAGCTCAGCATTTAAGACCATAGTACCCTCCAAACTCGTCATTAAGCTCGAGACCCTGGGTCTCGACCCCGCCCTGTGCAACTGGTTCCTGGACTTCCTGACGGGCCGCCCCCAGGTGGTGAGGGTAGGAAACAACATCTTCACCCCGCTGACCCTTAACACTGGGGCCCCACAAGGGTGCGTTCTCAGCCCTCTCCTGAACTCCCTGTTCAACCATGAATGCATGGCCATGCACGCCTCCAACTCAATCATCAAGTTTGCAGACGACACTACAGTGGTAGGCTTGATTACCAACAATGTCGAGACGGTCTACAGGGAGGAGGTGAGGGCCCTCGGAGTGTGGTGTCAGGAAAATAACCTCACACTCAACGTCAACAAAACAAAGGAGATGATCGTGGACTTCAGGAAACAGCAGAGGGAGCACCCCCCTATCCACATCGACGGGACAGTAGTGGAGAAGGTGGAGAGTTTTAAGTTCCTCGGCATACACATCACGGACAAACTGAAATAGTCCACCCACACAGACAGCGTGGTGAAGAAGGCGCAACAGCACAACAGCACCTCTTCAACCTCAGGAGGCTGAAGAAATTTGGCTTGTCACCAAAAACACTCACCAACTTTTACAGATGCACAATCGAGAGCATCCTGTCGGGCTGTATCACCGCCTGGTATGGCAACTGCTCTGCCCACAACCGTAAGGCTCTCTAGAGGGTAGTGAGGTCTGCACAACGCATCACCGGGGGAAAACTACCTGCCCTCCAGGACACCTACACCACCCGATGTCACAGGAAGTCCAAAAAGATCATCAAGGACAACAACCACCCGAGCCACTGCCTGTTCATCCTGCTATCAATCAAAGATTGATTGTAAACAACGTTTGACATGTTTCTACGAATGGTAATGGAACATTTTGACTTTTCGTGTCTCGATTTGCGCTCGCGCATTATGCCTTTGGATAGTGATCTGAACGCATGAACAAAACTGAGGTATTTGGACATTAATATGGAGTATTTCGAACAAAATGAACATTTCTTGTGAAAGTAGGAGTCCTGGAAGTGCATTCTGCCGAAGATCAGCAAATGTAAGGAATGATTTATAACACTAATTCAGAGTTTTGTTCATGCCAGAACATGGCGGGTAGCTGTATAGCTTGCATTGATGGTTGAGCTATGTACTCAGAATATTGAACAATGTGCTTTCTCCGTAAAGTTATTTTGAAATCTGACACAGCGGTTGCATCAAGGAATAGTGTATCTATAATTCTTTAAATAATAGCAATATATTTTGTCAACGTTTATAATGAGTATTTCTGTAAATGAATGTGCTCATTCACCGGAGTTTTGGTGGGAATACATTTTCTGATCATCACGCGCCAATGTAAAATGCTGTTTTTGGATATAAATATGAACTTGATCAAACAAAACATACATATATTGTGTAACATGATGTCCTATGAGTGTCATCTGATGAAGATCGTCAAAGGTTAGTGCTTCATTTTAGCTGTATTTTGGGTTTTTGTGACATCTCTTTGCTTGGAAAATGGCTGTGGTTATTGTTTGTCTATGTACTGTCCTAACATAATCTAATGTTTTGCTTTCGCTGTAAAGCCTTTTTGAAATCGAACAATGTGGTTACATTAACCTCTCTGGGCTAGGTGGGACGTTTGCGTCCCACCCTAGTCAACAGCCAGTGGAATCGTGTGGCGCGAAATACAAATACCTCAAAAATGCTATAACTTCAATTTCTCAAACATATGACTATTTTACACCATTTTAAAGACAAGACTCTCGTTAATCTAACCACATTGTCCGATTTCAAAAAGGCTTTAGAGCGAAAGCAAAACATTAGATTATGTCAGGAGAGTACCCTGCCAAAAATAATCACACAGCCATTTTCAAAGCAAGCATATATGTCACAAAAACCAAAACCACAGCTAAATGCAGCACTAACCTTTGATGATCTTCATCAGATGACACTCCTAGGACATTATGTTATACAATACATGCATGTTTTGTTCAATCAAGTTCATATTTATATCAAAAAACAGCTTTTTACATTAGCATGTGATGTTCAGAACTAGCATACCCACCAAAAACCTCCGGTGAATTTACTAAATTACTCATGATAAACGTTCACAAAATACATAACAATTATTTTAAGAATTATAGATATACAACTCCTTTATGCAAAGGCTATGTCAGATTTTAAAATAGCTTTTTGGCGAAATCACATTTTGCAATATTCTGAGTACATCGCTCGGCCATCACAGGCTAGCTAATTTGACACCCACCAAGTTTGGGGCTCACTAAACTCAGAATTGCTATTAGAAAAATGTGATTACCTTTGCTGTTCTTCGTCAGAATGCACTCCCAGGACTTCTACTTCAACAACAAATGTGGTTTTGGTTCCAAATAATCCATAGTTATATTCAAATACCTCCGTTTTGTTCGTGCGTTCAGGTCACTATCCGAAGGGTAACGCGTGAGCGCATTTCGTGACAATTTTTTCTAAAATATTCCATTACCGTACTTAGAAGCATGTCAAACGCTGTTTAACCTGTTAGGGCTAGGGGGCAGTATTGACACGGCTGGATAAAAAAACGTACCCGATTTAATCTGGTTACTACTCCTGCCCAGTAACTAGAATATGCATATAATTATTGGCTTTGGATAGAAAACACTCCAAAGTTTCTAAAACTGTTTGAATAGTGTCTGTGAGTATAACAGAACTCAAATGGCAGGTCAAAACCTGAGAAGATTCTGTACAGGAAGTACCCTGTCTGACCATTTCTTGGCCTTCTTTGCCATCTCTATCCATTACAAAGGATCTCTGCTGTTACGTGACACTTCCTACGGCTGCGATAGGCTCTCAGAAGGCGGCAAAAAGCTGAATCGTGGCTTTGCAGGCTCTGGCTGAAAAAAAGTAGCGCGTTTGGGTAGTGGCTGGTTACAGTACTGTGAGACTCAGGCGCGTGCCCGCGTCGACCGAATGCTTTGTTTTCTTTCCTCTGTTTACCTAAACGGAGATTCCCGGGCGGAATATTATCGCTTTTTTACGAGAAAAATGGCATAAAAATGGATTTTAAACAGCGGTTGACATGCTTCGAAGTACGGTAATGGAATATTTATACATTTTTTGTCACGAATTGCGCCATGCTCGTAACCCTGATTTACCATTTCGGATAGTGTCTGGAACGCACGAACAAAACGCAGCTATTTGGATATAACGATGGATTATTTTGGACCAAACCAACATTTGTTATTGAAGTAGCAGTCCTGGGAGTGCATTCTGACGAAGACAACAAAGGTAATCAAACTTTTGTAATAGTAAATCTGACTTTGGTCAGGGCTAAACTTGGTGGGTGTCTAAATGGCTAGCCGTGATGGCTGGGCTATCTACTGAGAATATTGCAAAATGTGCTTTCACCGAAAAGCTATTTTAAAATCGGACACCTCGATTGCACAAAGGAGTTCTGTATCTATAATTCTTAAAATAATTGTTATGTTTTTTGTGAACGTTTATCGTGAGTAATTTAGTAAATTGTTAGTAAATTCCCCGGAAGTTTGCGGGGGGTATGCTAGTTCTGAACGTCACATGCTAATGTAAAAAGCTGTTTTTTGATATAAATATGAACTTGATTGAACAAAACATGCATGTATTGTATAACATAATGTCCTAGTCCTAGGTGTGTCATCTGATGAAGATCATCAAAGGTTAGTGCTGCATTTAGCTGTCTCCTGGGTTTTTGTGACATTATATGCTAGCTTGAAAAATGGGTGTCTGATTATTTCTGGCTGGGTACTCTGCTGACATAATCTAATGTTTTGCTTTCGTTGTAAAGCCTTTTTGAAATCGGACAGTGTGGTTAGATTAACGAGAGTCTTGTCTTTAAAATGCTGTAAAATAGTCATATGTTTGAGAAATTGAAGTAATAGCATTTCTAAGGTATTTGAAATTCGCGCCACGGGATTCAACTGGCTGTTGCGTAGGTGGGACGAATTCGTCCTGCCTAGCCCAGAGAGGTTAAAATGTATTTTTATGCTATTTTTCTCGTAAAATAGCGATAATATTCCAACCGGGCAACGTTGTATTCATTCAAAGACTGAAAGAAAAAAATGGAGAAGTCTCGTGAACGCGCATCTCAGTCTCACTGTCCCCAGGCTGACCACTTACAAACTCTGCTGCTGTACTTTGCCCAGAGACAGCAGACACCCCATTCCACTTTCTGGCGGTTTTAGAGAGCCAATAGAAGCCTTAGAAAGTGTCACGTTACAGCACAGATGCTGTATTTTTGATAGAGATGCAACAGAAGGACAACAAATTGTCAGACAGGGCACTTCCTGTATGGAATCTTCTCAGATTTTGGCCTGCCATGTGAGTTCTGTTATACTCACAGACACCATTCAAACAGTTTTACAAACTTTCTATCCAACTTTCTATCCAAATCGACTAATTATATGCATATTCTCATTTCTGGGCAAGAGTAGTAACCAGTTTAAATCGGGTACGTTTTTTATCCGGCCGTGAAAATACTGCCCCCTTGCCCAGACAAGTTAAGGAGAAGTGTATCTTTAAAATGGTGTAAAATAGTTGTATGTTTGAGAAATTGAAATTATTAGATTTTTGATGTTTTGTATTTCGCGCCCTGCTGTTCCATTGGATGTTGGCTAGGCGTTCCGCTAGCGGAATGTCTGTCCTACATTTACATTTAAGTCATTTAGCAGACGCTCTTATCCAGAGCGACTTACAAATTGGTGCATTCACCTTATGATATCCAGTGGAACAACCACTTTACAATAGTCCTCAACAGGTTTTAAAAAATAACTATATTTTGGAGATGATTTAGTTTTCAAATAACCTAAAGTGAGTGAGAAAAAGGCTATTCTTGAACATGGGGTGAGACATTCTTACTAATTTGTAAATAAAGCCAGTATGTTGTTTAGAATTATTTATTTATGTTTTTAGAGGGAGAGAAACCAAAAGTCCACCATCGCCTCATGGGTTTCCCAGTCGCGGCTGGCATGGGTATCGTACCAGCATCTGTAGCAACGCAGTTTGCACTGCAATGCAGTGTCTTAGACCGCTGCGCCACTCTGTTAGGAAAATATGGCGCTGTACAACGTGACCGTTTCCACACCCTAATCACAGTCAGAAGACAGTTGAAGAAACTTGTGTGGACTTATGGAAAGGCTCGGTAAGACATGTTATATATAATAATAATAAAAAAATTCAGAACATTAACCACGTGTTCACTTGTTTTGTACTGTTTTGTAGTTTCGACCCGATGATTCGTCTGACAAACAAAGAACTTTGCGTCCTGCAGGCCCAGATCAAAGCTGTCGAGACATTCAATGACGTCATCTTCACAGACTAATCAACTCTGGCCCTTGAGCAATTTGCTCAAAATTGCTACAGAAAAAAGGAAGAAGATCAAGCAAGCCGATTCCCAAGCATCTGCTCAAACTCCATGTGTGGGGGGCAATTTCTCGCCAGAGACCAGGCCCATATTTGATTTGATGGTAAGTTCGGCTATTTATAAAGCAAAAGGTACATAAAATATTATAGCCTACACCTCACGGACTGCTATGTGTTCCACAATAATTCACAGTTGGCTCATTTTTCAGGTATCATGGCTCGAGATTTTTTTGAGGAAGAAATCATCAAGAGATATGCTGGACCCTATGTCCGAGAGGTATTTCTGGGACTACATTGTTTCTTTCAAGTTGGGATTATAGCAATATTTTGTTATGTTTAGGCCTATTTACATGTATATTTCTAGTATTGTACCTAATGTTGGCTGTTAGGCTAAAAGTATTTTTTTCTTCTACAAATGCAGACAATGACCCAAAACACACTGCCTCCTGGGTTTGCATTGCAAATGAGGGCTTTTACCCGCGGTCATGGAGCTGGGTGGAAGTGCAACTAAAATGTAGTTTAAATAAACATCTGCATTTTGAATGTCTTTTTTGTCGTTATTTTATTATCGAAAGCATAAAGATGTTGATGAAGAAATACTGTACTGCTGTTTTGAGTTAGAAATGTAACACTTTAGAGTACTTAAGCATTGAATACAAGTTGGGGGATGTTCACTCCTACAGTAGCCGGGCTATAAAGAGTCTATTGTCCTGCTTATAGGGCTACACCTGCTACAGTACACTTTTGAAAAACAAGTGTTTGAAAACCTGTTTTCAAAATGCCTCCAGCTGTCCATCACTACGTTAAATAAAAACACAGCATCTTGTTTACATTTTTTATTGTAACCTCAATGTCACAAGTAATTTGTATCTACCTTTACAATTACTTTTAGAGTTTGGGATTTACAAATGTGTGCTTTTCATGTAATTTTTTGTTAAATCCAGTTCGGATTTAAGTATAACTTTTGACTGACGCCTTAAGTGAGAGGTCTAATGCTTTAATATTTAATAATTTCTGCCCTCAGAATTCATATTTAAGGGGCATTTTTCGCGCCATTATTGGTTACATTGTTTTAGTTTGAACTTGCAGACAGGCACTAAGAACAGCGGGAACATTCCCTAGTCAGCACCATTATTAGTGCAATGCCCCTTAAAGTGTTGCTCTGTGCTACCCAGTGCAATGCCCCTTCCTCCTCCTCCCTTCTAGTGATGGGTCATTCGCGAACGAGCCGGCTCTGGGAGCCTTTGGGAGCCAGCTTGCATATCAGAAGCGCCAAATCTATTTATAGAACTATAAAAAAATTAAGATATGAATAATCAAAAGATTTAAATGAATAGAATTAACTAATTCAAAGAACTAAAAAATATATATGATAATATAGGCCTAAATGCTCAAGCGCGCACAGACATTCCATCTGACTGTCTGCTCAGATTAACAGCCTCACCTGTTGTTCCTGTCAACAGACACGCAGTGTCAACCAACGAACCAAAGATGTGTGAGGGAGGGCCGAGCCAACTCACTCACAGTCACACACTTAGCAACCGAGGAGAGAGAGGAAGGACAGCTGTGAAAACATATTTTTTAAAGAGCCGTTTGGGAGCCAAAAGAGCCGGCTCTTTTTGGTGAGCTGAGCCGAACGAGCCGGCTCACTGAAAAGAGCCGGAATGCCCATCACTACTCCCTTCCCCATGGACCAGGTCCGTCTTCTGTGCGCTGCTCTTCCCTCGTACCTTAAACCTTGTGCGTCCACCGCGATCTCAGTGCTATGCTTGTGAAAAACCGGGTTAATATATCTGTGAGAATATCTAAGGGGCTTTTATATAATTCTAAATGAATTAATAATAATCGCTTTGTTTTAAAAAAGTATGATATTTTGGAGATTATTTCATTTTCAAATAAAGTGAGAAAAAGGCCATTATTAAACATGGTTGTGAGACATTGGTACTCATTTGTAAATAAAGCCAGGTTATTTAGAATTATTTACTTCTTTTTTTAGAGGGAGAGAAACCAAAAGCCTACCATCACCTCATGGGTGAGGTCGCGGACGGCACGGGTATTGAACCAGTATCTGTAGCAACGCAGTTTGAATGGTGATGCAGTGTCATAGACCGCTGCGTCACTCGGGCGTTGTACAATGTGACTGGTTGGGAGTAGGCTACACTACCACAGTAAGTAACATTTCCACACCATAACTGTAGTCCAAGTATCTCTTAGAATAAAAACCTTATTATAACAACAGTTTTAGTAAGTAATACTGAAGTCGTGTACAATTATAAGTTTCTATTTGGTTTATGTCGCCCATTCATTGTCAGTTAGAGACACAGTAGCGCCTTGGAACCCAAAAGCATAATTAGTGGTCTAACTTCCCCTTACGCTGGTCTGCCCCTCCACCACAGAAAGTACTGAGTTAAGCTGAAACACCTGCATTGCTGCTTTACTCAAGAAAGAGACTGTTTGTATGCATGTTTTTTTTTTTTTACATTGTTTGCAAAGTGATATGTGACACAAATTAATAACAAAACATTCTACAATGTAGAAAATAGTAAAATAAAGAAAAACCCTTGAATGAGTAGGTGTTCTAAAACTTTCGACCGGTAGTGTATATGTATGTACACAGCACCAGTCAAAAGTTTGGACACCTACTCATTCAAGGGATTTTCTTTATTTTTGTACTATTATCTACATTGTAGAATAATAGTGAAGACATCAACTATGAAATAACACATATGGAATCATGTAGTAACCAAAAATGTGTTAAACAAATCAAAATATATTTTATATTTCAAATATTTTATTGGTCACATACACATGGTTAGCAGAATGGTTAGCGAAATACAAGATGCAGTAGATGATATAGAACAGTATATACATATGAGTAATGTAGGACATGTAAACATTATTAAAGTTCCGTTATTTAAAGTGACTAGTGATACCTTTTATTAAGTCCGTTTATTTAAGTGGCCAGAGATTTGAGCCTATGTTGGCAGCAGCCTCTCTATGTTGGTGATGGCTGTTTAACAGTCTGATGGCCTTGAGATAGAAGCTGTTTTTCAGTCTCTCAGTCCCAGCTTTGATGCACCTGTACTGTCCTCGCTTTCTGGATGATAGCGGGATGAACAGGCAGTGGCTCGGGTGGTTGTTGTCCTTGATTATCTTTTTGGCCTTCCTGTGACATCAGTGGTGTAGGTGTCCTGGAGGGCAGGTAGTTTGCCTCCGGTGATGCGTTGTGCAGATCAATTAGCCATTTAAAATTATAAACCTGGATTAGTGAACACAACGTGCCACTGGAACACAGGAGTGATGGTTGCTGGTACTGGGCCTCTGTACGCCTATGTAGATATTCCATTTAAAAAAATCTGCCGTTTCCAGCTACAATAGTCATTTACAACATTAACAATGTCTACACTGTATTTTTGATCAATTTGATGTTATTTTAATGGACACAAAAATGTGCTTTTCTTTCAAAAACAAGGACATTTCTAAGTGACCCCAAATGGTAGTGTACATGTATACACATACACAATATATATATTTTGTGTAAATGTGTGTATGTATGTGTGTGTATGTGTATACATGTACACTACCATTTGGGGTCACTTAGAAATGTCCTTGTTTGAAATGTCCACATACATACATACATACATACATACATACATACATACATATATACACACACAGTGGGGAGAACAAGTATTTGATACACTGACGATTTTGCAGATTTTCCTACTTACAAAGCATGTAGAGGTCTGTAATTTTTATCATAGGTACACTTCAACTGTGAGACGGAATCTAAAACAAAAATCCAGAAAATCACATTGTATGATTTTTAAGTAATTAATTTGCATTTTATTGCATGACATAAGTATTTGGTACATCAGAAAAGCAGATCTTAATATTTGGTACAGAAACCTTTGTTTGCAATTACAGAGATCATACGGTTCCTGTAGTTCTTGGCCAGGTTTGCACACACTGCAGCAGGGATTTTGGTCCACTCCTCCATACAGACCTTCTCCAGATCCTTCAGGTTTCGGGGCTGTCGCTGGGCCATATGGACTTTCAGCTCCCTCCAAAGATTTTCTATTGGGTTCAGGTCTGGAGACTGGCTAGGCCACTCCAGGACCTTGAGATGCTTCTTACGGAGCCACTCCTTAGTTGCCCTGGCTGTGTGTTTCGGGACGTTGTCATGCTGGAAGACCCAGCCACGACCCATCTTCAATGCTCTTACTGAGGGAAGGAGGTTATTGGCCAAGATCTCGCAATACATGGCCCCATCCATCCTCCCCTCAATACGGTGCAGTCGTCCTGTCCCCTTTGCAGAAAAACATCCCCAAAGAATGATGTTTCCACCTCCATGCTTCACGGTTGGGATGGTGTTCTTGGGGTTGTACTCATCCTTCTTCTTCCTCCAAACACGGCGAGTGGAGTTTAGACCAAAAAGCTCTATTTTTGTCTCATCAGACCACATGACCTTCTCCCATTCCTCCTCTGGATCATCCAGATGGTCATTGGCAAACTTCAGACGGGCCTGGACATGCGCTGGCTTGAGCAGGGGGACCTTGCGTGCGCTGCAGGATTTTAATCCATGACGGCGTAGTGTGTTACTAATGGTTTTCTTTGAGACTGTGGTCCCAGCTCTCTTCAGGTCATTGACCAGGTCCTGCCATGTAGTTCTGGGCTGATCCCTCACCTTCCTCATGATCATTGATGCCCCACGAGGTGAGATCTTGCATGGAGCCCCAGACCGAGGGTGATTGACCGTCATCTTGAACTTCTTCCATTTTCTAATAATTGCACCAACAGTTGTTGCCTTCACACCAAGCTGCTTGCCTATTGTCCTGTAGCCCATCCCAGCCTTGTGCAGGTCTACAATTTTATCCCTGATGTCCTTACACAGCTCTCTGGTCTTGGCCATTGTGGAAAGGTTGGAGTCTGTTTGATTGAGAGTGTGGACAGGTGACTTTTAATACAGGTAACGAGTTCAAACAGGTGCAGTTAATACAGGTAATGAGTGGAGAACAGGAGGGCTTCTTAAAGAATAACTAACAGGTCTGTGAGAGCCGGAATTCTTACAGGTTGGTAGGTGATCAAATACTTATGTCATGCAATAAAATGCAAATGAATTACTTAAAAAATCATACAATGTGATTTTCTGGATTTTTGTTTTAGATTCCGTCTCTCACAGTTGAAGAGTACCTATGATAAAAATTACAGACCTCTACATGCTTTGTAAGTAGGAAAACCTGCAAAATCGGCAGTGTATCAAATACTTGTTCTCCCCACTGTATGTATGTATGTATGTATGTATGTATGTATGTATGTATGTATGTATATGTATATATATATATATATATATATATATATATATATATATATATATATACATACACACACACATATATACACACACATACATACATACATACATACATACATACATACACATCCATATATATACACACATATATTTATATTTTTTTATTTAACTAGGCAAGTCAGTTAAGAACAAATTCTTATTTTCAATGACGGCCTAGGAACAGTGGGTTAACTGCCTTGTTCAGGGGCAGAACGACAGATTTGTACCTTGTCAGCTCGGGGATCCGATCTTGTAACCTTTCGGTTACTAGAGCAAACCAGAGCATACCGGACCTATTTTTCTCTCCATATCCCCGGATTACTACCGCAAACTCTGAACCTTTTCATCTGGATCATGGCAGCTAGCTAACCGCAACCTGGGTTGACTACTTCTGGCTAACGTTTCCGTCCCGGAGCTAGCACCAACTAGCCTGGAGCTAGCCCATACTAGACCCATCTCCCAGCTAGGGCTCCTGGGCTACTCCTGAAGCCCACTCCTCGGCTACAATATCCGGACCCCTTCTACTGCCGGCACGGGGCACGGAACCCTGCCGATCCTTCACGACTGGAATACCGACATAATCTGCCCGAGGATCCCAACAGGCCCCTCAGGCGCGACGTCCCCTGAAGGCCCATTCTGCTAACCGCGGCCTGCTAGCTATCTAGAGCATATTGGACAGCTGATCCATCGACCAGTTTCTTGAACCATTATACCCATTTTGCCAATTGGACTTGGACCCCTCTGCTACTTGGAACCCTAGTAATTCCACGATTGGTCTATCAACGTCACCGCACGAGGAGGCAAAAACAGACTTTCCCCCATCGTGACATCGATCTAAGGCCCTTATGTTAGCTTGCTAGCCCCGGCCTGCAAACTGCTAGCCCCGGCCTGCAAACTGCTAGCCCCGGCCTGCTAACTGCTAGCCCCGGCCTGCTAACTGCTAGCCCCGGGCTGCTAACTGCTAGCCCCGGCCTGCTAACTGCTAGCCCCGGCCTGCTAACTGCTAGCCCCGGCCTGCTAACTGTCTGAATCAACATGTCCCCAGCCAGCCCGACCCCTCACTGGACCCATACAATCACTTGGCTACGCATGCCTCTCCCTAATATCAATATGCCTTGTCCATTACTGTGCTGGTTAGTGATTACTGTCTTATTTCACTGTAGAGCCTCTAGCCCTGCTCAATATACCTTAACCAACCATGTTGTTCCACCTCCCACATAAGCGATGACATCACCTGGTTTAAACGTCTCTAGAGACTATATCTCTCTCATCATTACTCAATGCCTAGGTTTACCTCCAATGTACTCCCTTCCTACCATACCTTTGTCTGTACATTATGCCTTGAATCTATGCTATCGTGCTCAGAAACCTGCTCCCTTTACTCTCTGTTCCGAATGTGCTAGACGGCCAGTTCTTATAGCCTTTAGCCGTACCCTTCTCCTACTTCTCCTCTGATGATGTAGAGGTTAATCCAGGACCTGCAGTGCCTAGCTCCACTCCTACTCCCCATGTGCTCTCTCATTTGTTGACTTCTGTAACCGTAAAAGCCTTGGTTTCACGCATGTTAACGTTAAAAGCCTACTCCCTAAGTTTGCTTTATTCACTGCTTTAGCACATTCTGCCAACCCGGATGTCTTAGCCGTGACTGAATCCTGGCTTAGGAAAACCACCAAAAAACCCAAAATGTCCATCCCTAACTATAACATTTTCCGCCAAGATAGAACTGCCAAAGGGGGCGGTGTTGCAATCTACTGCAGAGATAGCCTGCAGAGTTCTGTCTTACTATCCAGGTCGGTACCCAAACAATTCGAGCTTCAACTTCCAGAAACAAGTCTCTCACCGTTGCCGCTTGCTATAGACCACCCTCTGCCCCCAGCTGTGCCCTGGACACCATATGTGAATTAATTGCCCCCCATCTATCTTCTGAGCTCGTGCTGCTAGGTGACCTAAACTGGGACATGCTTAACACCCCGGCCATCCTACAATCTAAGCTTGATGCCCTCAATCTCACACAAATTATCGATGAACCTACCAGGTACAACCCCAAATCCGTAAAGACGGGCACCCTCATAGATATCATCCTAAATAACTCGCCCTCCAAACACATCTCTGCTGTTTTCAACCAAGATCTCGGCGATCACTGCCTCATTGCCTGCATCCGTAATGGGTCTGCGGTCAAATGACCACCCCTCATCTCTGTCAAATGCTCCCTAAAACACTTCAGCGAACAGGCCTTTCTAATCGACCTGGTCGGGGTATCCTGGAATGAGAGACCTCATCCCGTTAGTAGAGGATGCCTGGTTATTCTTTAAAAGTGCCTTCCTCACCATCTTAAATAAGCATGCTCCAATCATAATTTTAGAACCGAGAATAGATATAGCCCTTGGTTCACTCCAGACCTGTATGCCCTTGACCAACAGAAAAACATCCTGTGGCGTTCTGCATTAGCATCAAATAACCCCCGTGATAAGAAACTTTTCAGGGAAATTAGGAACAAATATACACAGGCAGTTAGGAAAGCAAAGGCTATCTTTTTCAAACAGAAATTTGCATCATGTAGTACAAACTCAAAAAAGTTCTGGGACACTAAAGTCCATGGAGAATAAGAGCACCTCCTCCCAGCTGCCCACTGCACTGAGGCTAGGAAACACTGTCACTACCGATAAATCCACAATAATTGAGAATTTCAAAAAGCATTTTTCTACGGCTGGCCATGCTTTCCACCTGGCTACCCCTACCCCGGTCAACAGCCCTGCGCTCCCCACAGCAACTCGCCCAAACCCCCCCCACTTCTCCTTCACCCAAATCCAGATAGCTGATGTTCTTAAAGAGCTGCAAATTCTGGACCCATACAAATCAGCTGGGCTAGACAATCTGGACCCTCTCTTTCTAAAATTATCTGCAGAAATTGTTGCAACCCCTATTACTAGCCTGTTCAACCTCTCTTTCGTATCGTCTGAGATTCCCATAGATTGGAAAGCTGCCGCGGTCATCCCCCTCTTCAAAGGGGGAGACACTCTAGACCCAAACTGCTACAGATCTATATCTATTCTACTCTGCCTTCCTAAGGTCTTTGAAAGCCAAGTTAACAAACAGATCACCGACCATTTCGAATCTCACCGTATCTTCTCCGCTATGCAATCTGGTTTCAGAGCTGGTCATGGGTGCACCTCAGCCCCGCTCAAGGTCCTAAATTATATCATAACCGCCATCGATAAGAGACATTACTGTGCAGCCGTATTCATCGACCTGGCTAAGGCTTTCGACTCTGTCAATCACAACATTCTTATTGGCAGACTCAACAGCCTTGGTTTCTCAAATGATTGCCTCGCTTGGTTCACCAACTACTTCTCCGATAGAGTTCAGCACGTCAAATTGGAGGGCCTGTTGTCCGGACCTCTGTCAGTCTCTATGGGGGTGCCACAGGGTTCAATTCTCGGGCCGACTTTCTTCTCTGTATACATCAATGATGTCGCTCATGCTGCTGGTGATTATTTGATCCACCTCTACGTAGATGACACCATTCTGTATACCTCTGGCCCTTCTTTGGACACTGTGTTAACTAACCTCCAGATGAGCTTCAATGCCATACAACTCTCCTTCCGTAGCCTCCAACTGCTCTTAAATGCAAGTAAAACTAAATGCATGCTCTTCAATCATTCGCTGCCCGCACCTGCCCACCCATCCAGCATCACTACTCTGGACGGTTCTGACTTAGAATATGTGGACAACTACAAATACCTAGGTGTCTGGTTAGACTGTAAACTCTCCTTCCAGACTCACATTAAAACATCTCCAATCCAAAATTAAATCTAGAATCAGCTTCCTATTTCGCAACAAAGCATCCTTCACTCATGCTGCCAAACATACCCTCGTAAAACTGACCATCCTACTGATCCTTGAATTCGGCAATGTCATTTACAAAATAGCCTCCAACACTACTCAACAAAGTGGATGCAGTCTATCACAGTGCCATCCGTTTTGTCACCAAAGCCCCATATACTACCCACCACTGTGACCTGTATGCTCTTGTTGGCTGGCCCTCGCTTCATACTCGTCGCCAAACCCACTGGCTCCTGGTCATCTACAAGTCTCTGCTAGGTAAAGCCCCACCTTATCTCAGGTCACTGGTCACCATAGCAGCATCCACCCGTAGCACGCGCTCCAGCAGGTATATCTCACTGGTCACCCCCAAAGCCAATTCTTCCTTTGGCCGCCTCTCCTTCCAGTTCTCTGCTGCCAATGACTGGAACGAACTGCAAAAATCTCTGAAGCTGGAGACTCTTACCTCCCTCATTAGCTTTAAGCACCAGCTGTCAGAGCAGCTCACAAATCACTGCACCTGTACATAGCTCATCTGTAAATAGCCCATCCAATCTACCTCATCCCCATACTGTATTTATTTATTTATCTTGCTCCTTTGCACCCCAGTATCTCTACTTGCACATTCAACTTCTGCACACCCTACAATTCCGGTGTTTAATGGCTATATTGTAATTACTTCGCCACTATGGCCTATTTATTGCTTTACCTCTCTTATCCTACCCCATTTACACATGCTGTATATAGATTTTTTTTTATTGATTGTATGTTTGTTTATACCATGTGTAATTCTGTGTTGTTGTATGTGTCGAACTGCTTTGCTATATCTTGGCCAGGTCGCAGTTGCAAATGAGAACTTGTTCTCAACTAGCCTACCTGGTTAAATAAAGGTGAAATAAATAACACACACACACACACACACACACACACACACACACACACACACACACACACACACACACACACACACACACACACACACACACACACACACACACACACACACACACACACACACACAAGTATTCAGACCCCTTGACTTTTTCCACATTCTGTTACATCCTTATTTTAAAATGGATTACATACTGTAGTTTCCCCCCTCAATTTACACACAATACCCCATGTTGACAAAGCAAAAACAGGCTTTTATAATTTTTTGCACATGTATAAAAAACAAACGGAAATATCACATTTACATAAGTATTCAGACCCTTTACTCAGTAACTTGTTGAAGCGTAAAAAAAGGAGGGGGGTGGTCAATACAAAATAGTCTGGGTAGCCATTTGATTAACTGTTCAACAGTCTTATGGATTGAAGCTGTTAAGGAGTCTTTTTTACCTATACTTGGTCGATACAGCTTGCCGTGCGGTAGCAGAGAGAACAAACTATGACTGGGATGGATGGAGTCTGACAATATTTAGGGCCTTCCTCGGACACCGTCTGGTATAGCAGTCCTGGATGGGAGAAAGCTTGGGCCCAGTGATGTATTGGTCCGTACGCACTACCATTTGAAGCGCCTTGCGGTCGGATGCTGAGCAGTAGCCATACCAGTAGGTGATGCTAACATGGAGATGCCTTGAAGCCTAGGAAATGAGAATTGATCATACAACCTTCCCCATCAACAGGACAAGAGAGAACATTTATAACATCTGAAGGTGTAACCTTGTCAACCCAAAACCACCGACCAATCAAACAATACCAAGTTTACAGTGTAACCTGACCACCAAGGACCAATCTCAACAGGGTGTCACAGCATCTAAGACCAATCTAAGACCAATGTAAATAAGATATAATTTCTGAGAGGACCACACAACTCTATGCATAGAGTAATTTAAAGTTAACCCTGTACAGATACAAGTTACCACAGAGAACATACAGCCACATAGATAACATTAAAGTTATCCTCGGTGAAGAAGTTTTAGATAGATACCAAAAATGGATACTATGGAATTATTCTATCACACATTCAATAGTCAGTCCTCTGGATACTGTAACAGAGATACATTTTGGCCCCTCAAAGGGGGAAGGGCTGACTAGTCCTTGGGCATTGTCCTTTCCTTGTGTTCCTGGACCATTTGCAATACAATTCCAAGTGACAGAGAACACATAAATTAGGGCCGAGCCTACACATCTAAGATTCTTATGGCATTTGCTCTCAGCCTGTCTGGCGACTTCTTCAAGCCAACACAATAAATAGACCTTTACATTTTTTTAGGGGAATAACATTTCAAATGTGTTTCAAAAAAAAAAAGAATAAAAGGGTATGTACCCTACCTTATGATACTTCTTCCTTATCTGCCCTCTTGGTTTACACCCCAGCTTCATCTTCCTCAACCTTGTCATTAGACATTTTAACAGTATTATTACAGAGCAAAAAGTGGCTGAGATAGGTTAGTCACGCAACAATGATGGCCTGTAACATAGTCACATACCTGTGATTGTGCCTCGAACTGGTGATCGCCCATGAATGAACTCCTGGGATATTATCCAGAAAAAGTGAACATGGATTTGAAAGCAAAATCAATGTATGATAATTCAATATAAATACATTTTTCACTATGCAAAACTCAGTGCTTGATTTTGAGAAGCTGACGTTACCAAAGACATTTTCCGTTTTTCCACCGGTACCATATGAGTCCAGCAGCTGCAGCAACAACAATCAGAAATATAATGACAAGTAGAACCCAACAGGCAGCAGATGTATCTGTGAGGAGAGGGGGATACAGTTAATATAAACAGGCTGCATTTACAACTACAATACATGCCCTAGCAATCATCGTAGCGCTAATGCAAACACTTTCCTGTAAGCAAAGAGATAATGCTAGAACGTTATATGTGTACATATGCAATAAGCTAAAAGTGTGTATCATGACTAGGGCTGTGGCAGTCATGAAATTTCTTCAGCTTGTGATTGTCAAGCAAAAAACTGCCGGTCTCACGGTAATTGACGTTAATTGGCATTAACACATTTAGCATCTCCTGGTTTCCAGACATAGCCTAAAAGCCACCCACAAAACACCAGTCTCAATGTCAACAGTGAAGAGGCGACTCTGGGATGCTGGCCTTCTAGGCAGAGTTCCACTGTCCAGTGTCTGTGTTCCTTTGCCCATCTTAATCTTTTCTTTTTAATTGCCAGTCTGAGATATGGCTTTTTCTTCGCAACTCTGCCTAGAAGGCCAGCATCCCGGAGTCATCTCTTCACTGTTGACGTTGAGACTGGTGTTTTGTGTGTACTATTTAATGAAGCTGCCAGTTGATAACTTGTAAGTTTACCTATTCTGTGCAAGAAATAAATATTCCAAAACATAGTCTAGGACAGTTGTAGGATGGGATAGATCCCAAATTAATACAACCACTAGCATAAAAAAAATATTTTTTTAAGCAATGTGGCTGACACAACAGATCTGAACGTTTAAGCTTAAAATGTTGATAAACTATTAGGCTATTTCTTCACATTATAAGCGCTATAAGGCTATAAGCGTGAATGTTCCATTAGCGGGAAAACACCATTCTTAAGTGACCACAAATGCGATTTATGTATGTAAAGCTTTTATTGGGGCGGCAGGTAGTCTAGTGGTTAGAGCATTGGAATAGTAACCGAAAAGTTGCAAGATCAAATCCCTGAGCTGACAAGGTAAAAATCTGTCCTTCTGCCCCTTAACTGACTTGCCTGGTAAAATAAAAATATAAAACAAATTATAAGGTGCATTTTTATGGTGAAAAATGTACTTAATTTTAAGAAATTATTTTGCCACTTTAGTTGTGATACAAACCTTATCAAAACATATAGGTCTATGTGCTAGGCTACATGAGGTGTGAAACTATGATTTGAAAAAGGTCGCAAAATGAGTGTCTTACTGCACACAAGCTGGGCATCATTCACAAATGATAGGCTAATATTGTCACCCATCAGACAATTCTTGATTTAATCTCGCCTTTACATATACTAAATAATATATGTGAAATTTGTTTTAATTTAGAATGGACCATTATCATGCACCTGTATCGAAACAATGGCGGAAGCTTTTCCCGTGATTCATTTTCATGCCAGCCAGGTAGGCTATACTCCTGTAGTAAAGATGTGCTTAATATTAGGAAAGTTGATACATAAATAAATAAAATATAGTAGCCCTAGCCTATAGAAAGCTGATGGGATCCTCTTTTTAATACAGGCCATCACTGTTTTCTCACGCAATTGCATAGCCTATAGAAATGTTGCGCAAACATGAGCTCATGGGCTCTCATGAAGTGTTTGATTCATTTTTAAATTAGAATTGCATTGATGTCTGAGTGATTAGAGGGACAATTGTGCTGAGTACCAGGCAGTTAGCAAGTTTGGTAGGCTAATAATGTCCATCAGCAGCATCAGAGCTTGGAGAAGTCTAACTACCGTGACTGAACGGTCACATGGAATTTGACTGCCATCATGACTCGTGACCGCCGTTGTGCCGGTAATACGGTCACCGTAACAGCCCTAATCATGACAATCTTAGTTTTTAAACTTTCCTGTAGAAAAAGATTTGAGGCCATACGTCTGATACTAACACACGCAGTGAAATATAAGTGAGCATCTTGCTCAACTTTGGTATACATACATGCTACATCACATTTCACATAATTGGCCCTAATATAACAATTCAAGTATAAGCAGCCAGTAAAGAAACCATCATGAATTGTGTATGTGTGCCTGCATGTTGTGGTGGTTCATTCCTTTACTATAAAATGAGGAGAGACAAACTTATCACACAAGTCAGAATTATACTTAAACTAAATCTTTAACAATGAGAGCTTGCAATAGCAATGACTTGTCAACGATTCACCATTTCTAATGATCCGTTGAGAGTGGCGAGACAAAAGTACAAAGGTCTTTTATAGCCAAGATACACCCCTTTCAACCTACATGACGAACATCAGATACATAGAATGGGTCACAAGGTGAGACTTTTTAAATGAGAAAGGAGTATCCCGTAGCCAGATAGCATTCGCTATCAATTATCATTCAGTTTGGTCCCTAAGACGAGGTTCCTATCTCGTTCCTGTTACTCCTAGCACAAAAACACCAACTCGACCAATGGCACAAATCAATTGTCAACTCCAGACACTACAACACACATCCCCCAAGACCAAAGGAGAGAGTAACTGGCACACAAACATTGTGGAAACCAGTAATTGGTTCCCCATTAATCACGCCATCCCTTCACATGGTTTAGAATAGGTAAAGACACATTCACATATGAAGACAATGTTCCCTCCTGTCCTCTTCCCTTTCTGATATTCTGCATAGCACCAGAGACATGTGAAAGACAAGCCTGCTCTCCCCTCTCTGGGCCCCAGGTGACTGAGCCCCAACTGTGGGAAGAAGTGCAACTGCCAACACCAGAGTCCAAAGGGATACATTCTAATAACAAGTATATCATATAAGCATATTATGCAGATAAGACATCTTAATTAACTATGTTACCCAACTAATTCTGATTCATCCGCCACAATGTGTGTGTGTATTTTTATTTTTTCTCTCTCAGGTGTCCTTACTGGAGACAACATGCACATATTGAGAGCCAGTTGCTCGTCCGTAAGGATTGGAGGCCTCACAGGTGTAGAGGCCATTCAGCTCAGAGCTGAGGCTGATGAGGTGCAGTGTGTCTCCCTCTGCTCTCACTGCAGACTGAGGCCATGGCTGGCCCACTCTGGGGGAGAGAGAGAGAGAGGGTGAGGAGAAGGGCTGACCCTGCTGAAAAAAACAGCAGACAAGCATAGGCTGGTGAGCAGCCTTCATTGTGTTTTAGCTAGTAAAAAGCCTTTGTTTTTGCTGTTGACACTTACATTTTAACCATTTAGCAGACACTCTCATCCAGAGCGACTAAGTGTATTCATCCTAAAATAGTGAGGTGGGACAACCACATATCACAGTCATAGTAAGCACATTTTTCCTCAATAAAGTAGATTGAGTAAACACAGCGCTAGTACGGGGGGGGGGGAAAGAAAGTCAAGTGTGAGTGTTAGTTCACCAAACACATTTTTTGGAGGAAAGGGGAGGTGGGGGTGTTGTGGGATTATTTAGAATACACTTTGAAGAGGTAGGGCTTCAGATGTTTTTGGAACATAGGCTTCAGAGGGAAGCTGGTTCCATCACTGGGGTGCCATGACAGAGAAGAGCTTTGACTGGGATGAACGGGAGCTGCCCTCCTGTAGGGGTGGGAGGGCCAAAATAACAGATGTAGGAAGAACGGAGTAATATGGTTGGGGTGTAGGGTTTGAGCATAGCCTGAAGGTAGGGAGGGGCAGTTCCTGTTGCTGCCCCATAGACAAGTACCATGGTCTTGTAGTGGATGCGAGCTTAGACTGGATGCCAGTGGAGTGTGCGGAGGAGCGGGTTGAACACCAGGTGGGTTGCAGCCTTCTGGATAAGTTGCAGGGGTTTGATGGCACAAGCAGAGAGGCCAGCCAACAGCGACTTGCTGTAGTCCAGACGGGTGATGACAAGTGCCTGGATTAGGACCTGCACCGCTTCCTGTATGAGGTAGAGTCATACTCTACGGATGTTGTAGAGCATGAACCTGCAGGTGCGAGTCACTGCTTTGATATTCGCAGAGAACGATGTTGTCTTTATGTTCTCCAGGTTCATCCCAATGTTCTTTGCACTCTGGGAGGGGGACACCGTGGAGTTGTCAATCGTGATGGAGAGGTCTTGGAGTGGGCAGACCTTCCCCTGGAGGAAGATCAGCTCCGTCTTGTCGAGGTGGTGGGATGAAATTCCAAGCTGAGATATCTGTCAAATGCGTGTCGCCACCTGGGTGTCAGAAGGGGGAAGGGAAAAAGTAGGTGTCATCCACAAAGCAATGACAGGAGAGACCATGTTAGAATATGATGGAGCCGAGTAATTTTTTGTGTATAGAGAGAAGAGGGCCTAGAACCGAGCCCTGGGGGACACTAGTAGTGAGAGTATGTGGTGCAGACACAGATCGTCTCTACGCCACTTGGTAGAAGCGGCCTGCCAGGTAGGATGCAATCCAAAAGTATGCAGAGCCCTAGACACCCAGCCCTGAGAGGGTGTCAAAGGCAGTCGAAAGATCTATGAGGATGAGAACAGAGGAGAGAGTCAGCTTTGGCAGTGCGGAGAGCCTCCGTGACACAGAGAAGACCAGTATTGAATCCTTTATTTTCCTTTTCCTTTTTTTATTTATTTTTTCCCCCTTTTCTCCCCAATTTCATGATATCCAATTGGTAGTTACAGTCTTGTCTCATCGCTGCAACTCTCCCATACGGACTCGGGAAAGGTGAAGGTCGAGAGCCGTACGTCCTCCGAAACACAACACAACCAAGCCGCACTGCTTCTTAACACAATGCCCACTTAACCCGGAAGCCAGCCGCACCAATGTGTTGGAGGAAACACAGTACATCTGGCGACCGTTTCAGCGTGCACTACGCCCAGCCCGCCACAGGAGTCGCTAGTGCGCGATGGGACAAGGACATGCCTGCCGGCCAAACCCTCTCCTAACCCGGGCGACGCTGGGCCAACGGAGCGCCGCCCCATTTGTCTCATGGTCACGACCGACTGCGACAGAGCCTGGACTCGAACCCAGAATTTCTAGTGGCACAGCTAGCACTGCGATGCAGTGGCTTAGACCACTGCGCCACTCGGGAGGCGGAGTATTGAATCCTGACTGGTAATGGTCAAGAAGATTGTTCTGAGAGAGATAGTGAGAGAGTTGGTAAGAGACATCGTGCTCAAGTTTTGGAAATAAAATAAAGGGGATTGAGGAGGGGTCAAGGGATTGGTTTCTTGAGGAGGGGAGTGACTTGGGACATATTGAAGTCAGAGGGGACGCAGCTAGTGGTCAGGAATGGGAGAAGGTCTCCAGAGATGGTCTGGGGAAGGGAGATGGGGTCGAGCGGGCAGGTTGTCAGGCGGCTAGACTTCATTAGTCGCAGGATTTCCTCTGGAGAAAGAGGTCAAGGGTATTTTTGTGTGAGTGGGACCAGTGGACTCAATAGGCTGAGTGAATGAGGAACGGATGTCAATAACTTTCTTTTCAAAGTGGTTTTAAAAGTTGTTGATAAAGTCATCCGCAGAGGGGGTGGAGGAATAAGAGGCTTGAAATTGAGAGTGATAGAAAGTGGCTCAAGCAGCGAAAAGGTAGAGATGAGTGAGTGAAAGGATGATTGGTCCCATGGAAATGTAGTTTTCTTCCATTTTCGCACAGCTGCCAACAGCCCTGTTCTGTAAGCTCACAATGAGTCACTCAGCCACGGAGCAGGAGTGGAGGGCCGAGCCAGCCGGGAGGAAAGGTGACAGTGTGAGTCAATAGGATGCGGAATGGGAGGAGAGTAGGGTCGAAGAGGCAGAATCAGGGGACAGGAGGGAGAATGATTTAGCAGAAGGGAGAGATGATAAGACAGAAGATGAGAGAGAGAGAGAGCGAAGCCTTGGTTGTGTTTTCGCTGGTGACCAGCCTTGGTTGATTTTTCAATGCTGGTCAGCAGTGTACCAGCATATACTGGTCATCTGCAAAACCAGCATCAAGTCACATTACTCTGGCTTGCAAAGTGATGTCTAATTCCTATTGGAATCCAGTCTGAGTGGCAATATCCAATAATTTGAACTTTTATTCAACCACAATATGCATTCAGAATGGAATATATGCCATTATTTAGGATGCTTAAGACAGAAGCTTATACTATACTAAATAAAACAAAATAATTGAACAACAGTGCAGTGTGGTTAGAACAATTTTCAAAATATACTGCTCAAAAAAATAAAGGGAACACTTAAACAACACATCCTAGATCTGAATGAAAGAAATAATCTTATTAAATACTTTTTTCTTTACATAGTTGAATGTGCTGACAACAAAATCACACAAAAATAATCAATGGAAATCCAATTTATCAACCCATGGAGGTCTGGATTTGGAGTCACACTCAAAATTAAATAGGAAAACCACACTACAGGCTGATCCAACTTTGATGTAAGGTCCTTAAAACAAGTCAAAATGAGGCTCAGTATTGTGTGTGGCCTCCACATGCCTGTATGACCTCCCTAAAACGCCTGGGCATGCTCCTGATGAGGTGGCGGATGGTCTCCTGAGGGATCTCCTCCCAGACCTGGACTAAAGCATCCGCCAACTCCTGGACAGTCTGTGGTGCAACGTGGCGTTGGTGGATGGAGCGAGACATGATGTCCCAGATGTGCTCAATTGGATTCAGGTCTGGGGAACGGGCGGGCCAGTCCATAGCATCAATGCCTTCCTCTTTCAGGAACTGCTGACACATTCCAGCCACATGAGGTCTAGCATTGTCTTGCATTAGGAGGAACCCAGGGCCAACCGCACCAGCATATGGTCTCACAAGGGGTCTGAGGATCTCATCTCGGTACCTAATGGCAGTCAGGCTACCTCTGGCGAGCACATGGAGGGCTGTGCGGCCCCCCAAAGAAATGCCACCCCACACCATGACTGACCCACCGCCAAACCGGTCATGCTGGAGGATGTTGCAGGCAGCAGAATGTTCTCCACGGCGTCTCCAGACTCTGTCACGTCTGTCACATGTGCTCAGTGTGAACCTGCTTCATCTGTGAAGAGCACAGGGCGCCAGTGGCGAATTTGCCAATCTTGGTGTTCTCTGGCAAATGCCAAACGTCCTGCACGGTGTTGGGCTGTAAGCACAACCCCCACCTGTGGACGTCGGGCCCTATACCACCCTCATGGAGTCTGTTTCTGACCGTTTGAGCAGACTCATGCACATTTGTGGCCTGCTGGAGGTCATTTTGCAGGGCTCTGGCAGTGCTCCTCCTGCTCCTCCTTGCACAAAGGCGGAGGTAGCGGTCCTGCTGCTGTGTTGTTGCCCTGCTACGGCCTCCTCCACGTCTCTTGATGTACTGCCTGTCTCCTGGTAGCGCCTCCATGCTCTGGACACTATGCTGACAGATATTGCAAACCTTCTTGCCACAGCTCGCATTGATGTGCCATCCTGGATGAGCTGCACTACCTGAGCCACTTGTGTGGGTTGTAGACTCCGTCTCATGCTACCACTAGAGTGAAAGCACCGCCAGCATTCAAAAGTGACCAAAACATCAGCCAGGAAGCATAGGAACTGAGAAGTGGTCTGTGGTCCCCACCTGCAGAACCACTCCTTTATTGGGGGTGTCTTGCTAATCGCCTATAATTTCCACATGTTGTCTATACCATTTGCACAACAGCATGTGAAATTTATTGTCAATCAGTGTTGCTTCCTAAGTGTACAGTTTGATTTCACAGAAGTGTGATTGACTTGGAGTTACATTGTGTTGTTTAAGTGTTCCCTTTATTTTTTGGAGCAGTGTAGTATGCCTTCAAGGGGATTCGACCACATACCCTCAATGTTCCATAGTTCCCTACTCTACCTGCTAAACTACCGGTCAGGTGAAACTACATGTACAAAATCCTTACAATATTTGTAAGTACGGTGTCCAGTAGAGGTTGGTGTTTGAAAGCAGCTTGGAATCGATGAAAGCACTGGAACTATTGCGAAATCAGCGGGATCTCACATTTTGAAAAAGCACGTGATCCAACTAAGCTTTGGACGTCATCGGCATACTTGTGATAAAGTGATACGCATCTGTACACTGCTTCGAATGTTAGCTGCTTAGCGATTTCGGCACATGCCTCAGAGCTTCGGTATCAAACCTAACATCACTACATAGAACCCTTTTTTTTGTACCTGTAGGTAGGGGAACCCATTTGAACTCTCTTATTCCAGGTAGAACAAATGACAGGTTCTACAGTTATACTTATGGGATACATCAGATGTCCTAATGGCACACACTTAAAAATTACCTGTAATTTGACAGAAAGTTACAAGCTACCGAGTTGCAGTAAAAATATTGTATTTTTACAGTTGAAATCAGGTGTTATTTTTGAAAATGACTTATTTACCTTACATTTACTGCAGTTTGAAATGTTGATCGGGGAATGTGCTGGCATGGGCTCATTTTCATATTTCGGGACAACAAATCTGTTGCATTTGTGCCAACCGTTAGTGGAAGTGTTGTACCAAATTAAGTGGTTTTATAGCTTTGTTGATAAAGGTTGAGCATCTCATTTGTCCACTCCCAGTTCTACAATCTTTGCAAGCGCTTGTGACAATCAAGAGCTGCACTGTTAAGAGGTTACTATGCATTTTCCTGTAACTTAATGACAGTTGGTCGCTAGAAAGTTCATGTTCATATTTAAAACCCTTTCCAGCCAGAGCATTCTAATTTCGGAATAAAGTTTGATTGTTTAAAGCCTTAACAACACTACCGTCCAATCACAGATTTTATTTCTGAAAACTGCCATTTACACTTGACAACATGAGCTAAAAATAGATAATATGTTTAGGGATTTATGTTTGGGATTTTTTTTTTTACTTCAATTAAAAGTCACGGAGCAAATCCTCCATTAGCCTAATTGCCCCAGTAGGTGATAGCTTCAAAATGGAAACCTGGTGGATCAGTTGAGGTAAGAAAGTTGTCAAATTGGTTATGACATGTTTTATCAATAATGTCACTTGAAAGACTAAATCATTTTGATAAAAAGGTCTGTATTTGCAGCGCTGAATAATGTTAGTTGCAATGCTGCTTGAAGAGGCAGCAGGTAGCGTTAGCTATTGCTCTAGCTAGCTATCTATCCTCCCTCTGATTCTGAATTAATTTGTGGCCATTTCTTTCTAGCTGGCAAAATAAGCAAGTTATGTACTGCCATATGTCGATAGCATAGCCGAGTTTGTCACTGGTTTTGGCTAGTAAATATCCTAAACCTAGCCAGCTAGACAATGATAGCTCAAAGCTAACAGTAGGGAGAGGGAAGGCGAGGAGAGAATTCACATTGTGTCACCTGCTGCTGGCTTGCTAATTTTCACACAAATACATTTTTCCACATGTAATTGATGAAATGTTATTCTATAAAATATTGTAATTGTGTCTATGTTGTGAATACTGTAGAAAAGAAATCTCTGAATATAGCTAGCTACCATGTAAAAGATGTCTAGCTATCCATCAGGTTTTCTGATATGGTTTTTCTACTATTGTACTTAGGTAGTTCGCTAGCTAGATGACTACAATTACTAAATCCTAATTTAGTTAGATAGTGGAACAAACACAAAATATGACATCCTATCACTGTCCATGATCAGCTGATGACTTATCCATCATGATCACCCACCACACATCCATGTGAAGGATGAACCTATCTAGACAAGTGTGAAATGGTTTGCTGTAAATCATTCTGGTTAGTCTATAGCCCTTTAATGACAAAAAAGTTTTTATAGTAATGTGTTATGGATTTATGAAACAAGGCAACTAATTACAGTATACAGTATAATGTTATATATTTTGTAGTGGTAGAGATGGATAGAGAAGAAGGCGGGTACGCTTGCCTACTGCAGTCTCTAGGAGGCGGCCGCTGACAGCTCTGATGAGGTCAGACTCATAGCAGATTAGGATGTTAAGGAAGAGGACCATGAAGGCATTGGCTGATTTGCCAATAACTTTTATTATTACAGTGCCTTCAGAAAGTGTTCATACCCCGCTTGACTTATTCCACATTTGTTGTGTTACAGCCTGAATTCAAAATCGATGAAAAAAATGTTTTCACCCATCTACACACCCCCATAATGACAAAGTGAAAACATGTTTGGGGAAATTTTTGCACATTTATTGAAATGGAAAGAGAAATCTCAGTTAATACTTTGTAGACCACCTTCGACAAGGACTACAGATGTGATTCTTTCTGGGCAAGTCTCTAAGACATTTCCACACCTGGATTGTGCAACATCTGTGTCACGATTCTCTAAGACAGAACCCAGAAGCAGACCAGGACAAGGTGAGTAAAATGAAGGTGAGTATTTATTGGTAGTCTTGATGTGTAATTTGAGTGATCCAGGAGACGGAGCGGCAGCGGAGGTGAGTTGATGAGAGTAAATGGGTTGATCCAATGAAGTCACTGTATCCACCGACGGCCAGGCAAGGGAGTTGAATGTTCCGGGAGAATGACTGTAGACAGAGTAAATGGGAGTGAGTAACCAGTAACAAGCACAAAACAACAAAACTAGCTCAGGAAACATGAGGCTGATACGCTGGCACAACATACTGTTCGTTGCGAACGATCCGGCAGGGAATGGATGTCAGCTCAGGGTTTAAGAAGAGGTGAAGATCAGGACCAGGTGTGCAGAAGGTTGATGAGATGCAGGTGCGGGTAATAAATAGATATCCTGCCTAACCTCGTTGCCTGGCAACCAGACAGGGTGCGTTCAGGAACCTTAGACAACACTCAAACAAAAACAGTCATCTCAGGCAGAAACAGACTAAGGAAGCGGGATTCCTGACAGTACCCCCCCTTCCGACGAACGCCACCGGGCGGACAACCCGGAGCGCCAGGATGGAGGCGGTAGAGGCGGTAGAAGTCAGTAAGGAGGGAATTGTCCAGGATTTGATGCCGAGGAATCCAACTCCTCTCCTCAGGACCATACCCCTCCCAGTCCACGAGATACTGAAAACGCCGACCCCGCTGTCTGGCATCCATAATGCGGCGCACCGTGTAGACTGGACCACCTCCGATCATCCGAGGCGGAGGAGGAGGAGGCGGTAGCAGAGGACTGAGGTGCACAGGCTTGAGGCAGGAGACATGAAAGGTGGGGTGGACTCAGAGTTCTAGGCAACTTAAGTCGAACTACAACGGGATTAATCACCCTCTCCACCACAAACGGACCAATGAACTTAGGTGACAGTTTCCTTGATTCCGTCCGCAGAGGAAGATCCCGTGTAGCCAACCATACCTTATCTCCAATAGCATAAACTGGAGCTGGAATCCGGCGACGATTCGCCTGGAGCTGATAACGGTCAGAAACTCTAAGGAGAGCCTTTCTGGCCCTATGCCAGGTCCGGTGGCAACGACGAATGTGGGCCTGGATCGAGGGTACCGCGAGATCCTTCTCCTGAGAAGGAAACAAGGGAGGTTGGTAACCATACAGGCACTGGAAGGGAGACATCCCAGTAGCAGATGTAGGGAGAGTA
The DNA here is from genome assembly GCF_965601325.2 of Salmo salar. Classification (NCBI taxonomy): domain Eukaryota; kingdom Metazoa; phylum Chordata; class Actinopteri; order Salmoniformes; family Salmonidae; genus Salmo; species Salmo salar. Next base: position 29,597,394 of record NC_138311.1, on the reverse strand, counting down.
TTATGGGCATACTCGACCCACGGCAACTGAGAGGCCCAAGAGGCGGGGTTGGACGAGACAAGGCAGCGCAGCGTGGATTCCATCTTCTGGTTGGCTCTCTCCGCCTGACCATTAGATTGGGGGTGAAATCCAGATGTCAGACTGACTGTAGCTCCAATGGCCAAACAGAAGGATTTCCAGACAGCAGAGGTAAACTGAGGACCACGGTCGGAAACAATGTCACTGGGCAACCCGTGGACCCTGAAAACCTCCCGAACCAGGATCTCGGACGTCTCGGAGGCAGAGGGAAGCTTGGAGATGGGTACAAAGTGGGCGAACTTGCTGAATCTGTCCACAATAGTCAGAATGACCGTGTTCCATTTTTACATTACATTTTAGTCATTTAGCAGACGTTCTTATCCAGAGCGACTTACAGTAGTGAATGCATACATTTCATACATTTTTTCCCCCCGTACTGGTCCCCCGTGGGAATCGAACCCACAACCCTGGCGTTGAAAACACCATGCTCTACCAACTGAGCCACACGGGACCACACGGGCAATCCCGTAACAAAGTCCAGAGCCAGATGCGACCAAAAGCTTCTCCTGACTGATAAGAAGACCGGGAGATGTGTGGGGGAGTACCAAAGGTTCAAGACTTGGGATGGGACAATAACACCACCTGCCTAGCCACAGAGATTCATTGCACATCCTAGACTCAGGAGGGGGAAGGGTTTGTATTAGTATTATATTAGTCAACTGCACATAGCATGCAAATAGAGGGCGAAGTGAGGGTGATATGGCGTGGGAACACCTGCTAACTGACGGGGAAGACAGGGTGAAAGCATGTTTTTTTTTCTTAGGGCTTTCATTTTTGTGGACCCCAGCAGAACAGTATCCTGAAGGTATAGAGTCAGGCTAAGGGAGGTGGCAATCGTCATGTTATCAAACTTCGGTTTTTGCTATATATCAATATGCATAGCTTAACGCATTACTAATACTTGTTATATTTTGTGTTTTCTTGTTCATTTCAAGACTTTTGCTATCACTCTCTTAGGAACCCGAAGGAGGAAGAGAAAGTCACAAGCTCCAGCTGAAATTCTTTATCAGTTGTACAACAGGAGGGGTAATGGCAGATAGGGGGGTGGGGGGTAAGAGTGTGTATAGTGTGATTATAAGTTTGAGACCAGGGCCTAAAGCCATGGAAGAAGACTACATAGTCAGAGGCCATAAGTCTTGGAGGTGTAAACATACAAATCAATTGAGAATATTAATCATGTTTTCTCTTCTGTTCATTTATAAGTAATTTCAAAGTTTATATCATTTTGAACAGTATAGAGCTACTATTCAAAAAAGAGGGACTGTTGTATTCTAGCTTGAAATATACTTATTCATGTTATCATTCTAAAACTTATTGATTACTTTACATGTATAAGGAATGTATATGTTGGGGTCAATGAATAACAACTTAAATATGTCCATACTCAAAAACAGCAGCTCTTTGCTGTATTCGTTGAGTCTCTCTCTAGTCATGGTTTTAAAAGTTTTGAAATCTCACATGATCAATTTTGCTGTGTGTTCGAGGCTTCTTTTTACAGTCTAAGGCGTGAGGAAACTGCAGACACGGTGATCTGAATGGCCAGGGGTACGCCTATAGGTGCACTTGATTTACTCCCTGGACTTGCTTGGTAGGCAGAGTTTTACCTTCAGACATATTAAATAGTTCAAAATGGGAACACTTTGCCTTCTCAACGCCAGGGCCGCTAAATCAAATGCACTTACCACCAACAGCATGAAATGAAAAAATAAATATTGGATTGCAAGAGTGTGCAAAGCAGTCATCAAGGCAAAGGGTGGCTACTTTGAAGAACCTCAAATCTAAAATGTATTTTGATTTGTTTAACACTTTTTTGGTTACTACACAATTCCATATGTGTTATTTCAAAGTTTTGATGTCTTCACTACTTTCTACAATGCAGAACATTGTAAAAATAAAGAAAAACCCTGGAATGAGTATGTACAGAATATATCTATATACACATACAAAAAAAATACATGGGGGATTGAAAATTTAGATAATTATATTGATGGAAGCTACAATTTATCTTCGATATTAAAGCTGATCTACCCCCCCCCCCCACACCATTTATTGATATTTTTATTAAAGATACAGGCGTCCTTCCTATCTTCGTTGCCGGAGAGTAAGGAAACCGCTCACGGATTTCATCATGAGGCCAATGGGGACTTTACAACAGTTACATAGCTTAATGTCTGTGATAGGAGATGGATCAACAACATTGTAGTTACTCTACAATACAAACCTAATTGACAGAGTGAAAAGAAGGAAGTCTATACAGAATACAAATATTCAAATATTCCAAAACATGCATTTTAAGCAGAGTTGTGGCTGCATCATGTTATGAGTATGCTTGTAATCATTAAGGACTGTATAAAAAAGAAACCGAATAGAGCTAAGCACAGGCTAAATCCTAGAGGAAAACCTGGTTCAGTGTGCTTTCCACCAAACACTGGGAGATTAATTAATCCTTCAGCAGCACAATTACCTCAAACACAAGGCCAAATCTACACTAGAGTTACTTACCAAGAAGACAGTGAATGTCGTTGAGTGGCCAAGTTACAGTTTTGACTTAAATCTACTTGAAAATCTATGGCCAGACTTGAAAATAGTTGTCTAGCAATGATACATAACCAATTTGAGAGCTTAAACAATTTGTAAAACAATAAATGGGCAAATGCTGCACGATCCAGGTGTGAAAAGCTCTTAGATACTTAACCCAGAAAGACTCAAAGCTTTAATTACTGCCGAAGGTGATTCTAACATGTATTGACTCAGGGGTGGAAAAACTTAAATAAATAAGATATTTATGCATTTCATTTTCATTATGGGGTATTGTGTGCAGAAGAAAATAAATCAATTTAATCAATTTTGAATTCATGCTGTAACAACAAAATGTGGAATAAGTCAAGGGTTCTGAATACCTTCTAAAGGCACTGTAGGTGTGTGAAAGCATAGGCTACCTGGTCCAGGTGTAGATGGCTTTTGGGTTGCTGTCTGCTACACATAGGAACACTGTGGCTGGGGAGGCCTCACTAAGAGTGATGTTCACTGTCTGAGGTGGATCTATGGAGAGGGAGGGAGAGAGGCATGAGTGTCTGTTATACAAATTGATGGAAAGTTGTGTTGGGGGAAAAAAACACACATTACAAAATCCGTATGCACAAACAAGTGTGCGTTTAAAAATGGCAACACACACATTTCTTTCCACAGGGCCGTGCGGTGAGACAGGGATGCCTTATTTAAAGTTGAAGTCGGAAGTTTACATACACCTTAGCCAAATACATTTAAACTCAGTTTTTCACAATTCCTGACATTTAATCCTAGTAAAAATTCCCTGTCTTTTTTATTTTAAGAATGTGAAATGTCAGAATAATAGTAGAGAATGATTTCTTTCATCACATTCCCAGTGGGTCAGAAGTTTATATACACTCAATTAGTATTTGGTAGCATTGCCTTTAAATTGTTTAACTTGGGTCAAACGTTTCAGGTAGCCTTCCACAAGCTTCCCACAATAAGTTGGGTGAATTTTGGCTCATTCCTCCTGACAGAGCTGGGTTAACTGAGTCAGGTTTGTAGGCCTCCTTGCACGCACACGCTTATTCAGTTGTTCCCACATATTTTCTATAGGATTGAGGTCAGGGCTTTTTGATGGCCACTCCAATACCTTGACTTTGTTGTCCTTAAGCCATTTTGCCACAACTTTGGAAGTATGCTTGGGGTCATTGTCCATTTGGAAGACCCATTTGCGAACAAGCTTTAACTTCCTGACTGATGTCTTGAGATGTTGCTTCAATATATCCACATAATTTTCCTGCCTCATGATGCCATCTATTTTGTGAAGTGCACCAGTCCCTCCTGCAGCAAAGCACCCCCACAACATGATGCTGCCACCCCTGTGCTTCACGGTTGGGATGGTGTTCTTCGGCTTGCAAGCCTCCCCCTTTTTCTTCTAAACATAACGATGGTCATTATGGCCAAACAGTTGTATTTTTGTTTCATCAGACCAGAAGACATTTCTCCAAAAAGTAACATCTTTGGCCCCATGTGCAGTTGCAAACCGTAGTCTGGCTTTTTTATGGTGGTTTTGGAGCAGTGGCTTCTTTCTTGCTGAGCGGCCTTTCAGGTTATGTCGATATAGGACTCGTTTTACTGTGGATATAGATACTTTTGTACCCGTTTCCTCCAGCATCTTCACAAGGTCCTTTGCTGTTGTTCTGGGATTGATTTGCACTTTTCGCGCAAAAAGAACGTCCATCTCTAGGAGACAGAACACGTCTCCTTCCTGAGTGGTATGCCGGCTGCATGGTCCCATGGTGTTTATACTTGCATGCTATTGTTTGTACAGATGAACGTGGTACCTTCAGGCGTTTGGAAATTGCTCCCAAGGATGAGCCAGACTTGTGGAGGTCTACAATTGTTTTTCTGAGGTCTTGGCTGATTTCTTTTGATTTTCCCATGATGTCAAGCAAAGAGGCACTGAGTTTGAAGGTAGGCCTTGAAATACATCCACAGGGACACCTCCAATTGACTCAAATGATGTCAATTAACCTATCAGAAGCTTCTAAAGCCATAACATAATTTTCTGGAATTTTCCAAGCTGTTTAAAGGCACAGTCAACTTAGTGCATGTACACTTCTGACCAACTGGAATTGTGATACAGTGAATTATAAATGAAATAATCTGTCTGTAAACAATTGTTGGAAAAATTACTTGTGTCATGCACAAAGTAGATGTCCTAACCGACTTGCCAAAACTATAGTTTGTTAACCTGTTGGGGCTAGGGGGCAGTATTTTCACAGCTGGATAAAAAAACGTACCCGATTTAATCTGGTTACTAATCCTACCCAGTAACTAGAATATGCATATACTTATTATATATGGATAGAAAACACCCTAAAGTTTCTAAAACTGTTTGAATGGTGTCTGTGAGTATAACAGAACTCATTTGGCAGGCAAAACCCTGAGACATTTTCTGACAGGAAGTGGATACCTGATGTGTTGAATTACCTTTAAGCCTATGCCATTGAAACACACAGGGGCTGATTAATGTTTTGGCACTTCCTATTGCTTCCACTAGATGTCACCAGCCTTTACAAAGTGTTTTGAATCTTCTACTATGAGATCTGACCGAACAAGAGCCTTGGAATGGTGATGGCCGATTAGACTCTGGCGCGCGAGGTCATGTTGGGTACCCTCGTTCCAAAACGTTTTAAAAGAGAATGCATTCGTCCACCTTGAATATTATTCATGTTCTGGTTAAAAAGGCCCTAATGATTTATGCTATACAACGTTTGACATGTTTGAACGAACGTAAATATATTTTTTCCCCTCGTTCATGACGAGAAGTCCGGCTGGCTTAGATCATGTGCTAACAACACGGATCTTTTTGGATATAAATGATGAGCTTTTTTGAACAAAACTACATTCGTTATGGACCTGGGATTCCGGGAAGTGACATCTGATGAAGAGAATCAAAGGTAATGGATTATTTACATAGTATTTTCGATTTTAGATCTCTCAAACATGGCCGTTTGTCTGTATAGCAAAGCATATTTTTCTGGGCGCAGTGCTCAGATTATTGCAAAGTGTGATTTCCCAGTAAGGTTATTTTTAAATCTGGCAAGTTGATTGCGTTCAAGAGATGTAAATCTATAATTCTTTAAATGACAATATAATATTTTACCAATGTTTTCTAATTTTAATTATTTAATTTGTGGTGCTGACTTGACTGCCGGTTATTGGAGGGAAACGATTTCCTCAACATCAATGCCATAGTAAAACACTGTTTTTGGATATAAATATGAACTTGATAGAACTAAAAATGCATGCATTGTCTAACAATGTCCTAGGAGTGTCATCTGATGGAGATTGTAAAAGGTTAGTGCATCATTTTAGCTGGTTTTATGGTTTTGGTGACCCTGTCTTTGAATTGACAAAACATTACACACAGCTATTGTCAATGTACTCTCCTAACATAATCTAACTTTATGCTTTCGCCGTAAAACCTTTTTGAAATCGGACAACGTGGTTAGATTAAGGAGATGTTTATCTTTCAAAGGGTGTAAGATAGTTGTATGTTTGAAAAATTTGAATTTTGACATTTATTTGGTTTCAAATTTGCCGCTCTTGAAATGCACCTGCTGTTGATAGGGTGCACCACGGGTGGCACGCTAGCGTCCCACATAGCCCCAAGAAGTTAACAAGAAATGTGTGGAGTGGTTGAAAAGCAAGTTTTAATGACTTCCACCTAAGTGTATGTAAACTTCCAATTTCAACTGTACATAAGTATTCAGACCCTTTGCTATGAGACTCGAAATTGAGTTCAGGAGCATCCTGGTTCCATTGATCATCCTTGAGATGTTTCTACAACTTGATTGGAGTCCACCTGTGGTAAATCCAATTGATTGGACATGATTTGTTAACCTGTTATGGCTAGGGGGCAGTATTTTCACGGCTGGATAAAAAAACGTACCCGATTTAATCTGGTTACTACTCCTGCCCAGTAACTAGAATATGCATATAATTATTGGCTTTGGATAGAAAACACCCTAAAGTTTCTAAAACTGTTTGAATGGTGTCTGTGAGTATAACAGAACTCATATGGCAGGCAAAAACCTGAGAAGATTTCATGCAGGAAGTGGCCTGTCTGACAAGGTGTCGTTCTTCTTGTCTCTGTTTATTGAAGAGTGAGGATCTTAGCTGTCCCGTGACACTTCCTACGGCTGCCATAGGCTCTCAGAAGGCGGCAAAACGCTGAATCGTGGCTTTGCAGGCTCTGGCTGAAACAAAGTAGCGCGTTTGGGTAGTGCCTGGTTACAGTACTGTGAGACTCAGGCTCGTGCCCGCGTCGACCGAAAGCTTCGTTTTCTTTCCTCTATTTAGCTAAATGGACATTCCCGGTCGGAATATTATCGCTTTTTTATGAGAAAAATTGCATAAAAATGGATTTTAAACAGCGGTTGACATGCTTCGAAGTACGGTAATGGAATATTTAGATTTTTTTTGTCACGAATTGCGCCATGTGCGCGACCCTGATTTACCATTTCGGATAGTGTCTGGGACGCACGAACAAAACGCCGCTATTCGGATATAACGATGGATTATTTTGGACCAAACCAACATTTGTTATTGAAGTAGCAGTCCTGGGAGTGCATTCTGACGAAGACAACAAAAGGTAATCAAACTTTTATAATAGTAAATCTGATATTGGTGAGTGCTAAACTTGCCGGGTGTCTAAATAGCTAGCCCGTGATGGCTGGGCTATGTACTTAGAATATTGCAAAATGTGCTTTCACCAAAAAGCTATTTTAAAATCGGACATATCGAGTGCATAGAGGAGTTCTGCATCTATAATTCTTAAAATAATTGTTATGTTTTTTGTGAACGTTTATCGTGAGTAATTTAGTAAATTGTTAGCAAATTCCCCGGAAGTTTGCGGGGGGTATGCTAGTTCTGAACGTCACATGCTAATGTAAAAAGCTGTTTTTTGATATAAATATGAACTTGATTGAACAAAACATGCATGTATTGTATAACATAATGTCCTAGGTGTGTCATCTGATGAAGATCATCAAAGGTTAGTGCTGCATTTAGCTGTCTTCTGGGTTTTTGTGACATTATATGCTAGCTTGAAAAATGGGTGTCTGATTATTTCTGGCTTGGAGGGAGCAAAGTACAGAGGGATCCTTGATGAAAACCTGCTCCAGAGCGCTCGGGACCTCAGATTGGGGCAAAGGTTCACCTTCCTACAGGACAACGACCCTAAGCAAACAGCCAAAACAACGCAGGAGTGGCTTCGGGACAAGTCTCTGAATGTCCTTGAGTGGCCAAGCCAGAGCCCAGACTTGAACCGATCGAACATCTCTGGAGACACCTGAAAATAGCTGTGCAGTGACTCTTCCCCATTCAACCTGACAGAGCTTGAGAGGGTCTGCAAGAAGAATGGGAGTAACTCCAAAATACAGGTGTGCCAAGGTTGTATCATCATATCCAATAATACTTAAAGGCTGTAATCACTGCCAAAGGTACTTGAACAAAGTACTAAGTAAAGGATCTGAATACTTAAGTAAATGTGATATTTCATTATTTTTATAAATTTGCAAACATTTTGAAAAACCTGTTTTTCCTTTTTCATTATGGGGTGTTTTGTATAGATTGATTAGGGGAAAATGTATACATTTTAGAATAAGGCTGTAACGTAAAATGTGGAAAAAGAAACAGGGTCTGAATACTTTCTGAATGCACTGTGTATATCAAGGAATTGGCGAGGGCACTAGAACAGTCTGCAGCACCCGGGCTCACCCTACTAGAATCTGAAGTTAAATGTCTACTGTTTGCTGATGATCTGGTGCTTTTGTCCACAACCAAGGATGGTCTAGAGCATCACCTAGATGTTCTGCACTGATTCTGTCAGACCTGGGCCCTGACAGTAAATCTCAGTACGACAAAAATAATGTTCCAGTTGCCAGGACCACAAATACAGACACCACAATCTAGACACTGTTGCCCAAGAGCACCTAAAAAACTATACATACCTCGGCCTAAACATTAGCGCCACAATTAACTTCCACAAAGCTGTGAACGATCTGAGAGACAAGGAAAGAAAGGCCATCTAAGCCATCAAAAGGAACATAAAATTCAACATCCCAATTAGGATCTGGCTAAAAATACTTGAATCAATTGTAGAACCCATTGCCCTTCATAGTTGTGGGGTCTGCTCACCAACCAAGAATTCACAAAATGGGACAAAAAACAAATTGAGAATCTGCATGCAGAATTCTGCAAAAATATCCTCAGTGTACAACGTAAAACACCAAATAATGCCTGCAGAGCAGAATTAGGCCGATATCCGCTAAATATCAAAATCCAGAAAAGCCGTTAAATTCTACAACTACCTAAAAGGAAGCGATTCCCAAACCTTCCATAACAAAGCAATCACCTACAGAGAGATGAAGCTGGAGAATAATCCCCTAAGCAAGCTGGTCATGAGGCTCGGTTCACAAACACAAACAGACCCCACAGAGCCCCAAGAAAGCAACACAATTAGACCCAACCAAATTATGAGAAAACTCAAATATAACTACTTGACACATTGGAAATAATTTACAAAAAAACAGATCAAACTAGAATGCCATTTGGCTCTAAACAGAGAGTACACAGTGACAGAATACCTGGCCACTGTGACTAACCCAAAATTAGGGAAAGCCTCGACTATGTGCAGACTCAGTGAGCATAGCTTTGCTATTGAAAAAGGCAGCCGTAGGCAGACCTGGCTCTCAAGAGAAGACAGGCTATGCGCACACTGCCCACAAAAAGAGGTGGAAACTGAGTTGCACTTCCTAACCACCTGCCAAATGTGATCAGGGCAGAAGCCGCAGAACAGGCTCCATGGGTAGAGTAGAGGCCTACCACACACACACACACACAGGTTAGAGGTGCTACTAGGCCCACAGCCAGTGAAGGCAGAGAGTCCATACTTACAGTTGATGTTGATTGTGTAGGCCAGGGTTCTCTCTGTTGCCAGGGCAGACTGCTTGACCACACACTGAACCTGCTGCTGATTGGCTGCTCTGGTTGGCACCCCGAGCAGGTGGCTGACTACCGTGGTGGTGCCGTTGGCGTGCTGGGTGGAGTTGGTCACCGTCCTCACCAAACTGCCGAATGCATCCGTGTTCCACCTCACTTCTGCCTGTGGCTTGGCACCAGCAGCCAAACAGGATGCCAAGAAAACCTCATTCTCTCCAATGACAGGAGGGACATCGACTGTAACACTCGTCACTGGAGGTACTATGACCAGCAAACAAACAAATAGAGAACAAAAAATATGAACTAGTCACTAATTGTACATTTTAGTGAAAAAACAAACACACAGCCAGTCATGTGAAACTTATTCAAATGCTCATGTTGCAATAAGCTTCATTAGTATCTACACATTTACTGTACAGCAAATCCGGTTTTAGCTCACCCTCTGGTGTGAGGTACCGGCACCTGAGGTATTAAGTTTCAGAGGGTGGTGAAAGTGCAAGGTGATGAGCTTGATGCTGCTTTCTAATACATATCAAGGATCTTATTCTGGTGACATGATAATAGATGCTTGTCTGCCTTTTGACAAATACAAATATTCTCGCTCTTATCCATAATAATCTCATCATGCACATTAGACATCCCTCACAGCCCACCCACACAATATCTGCGAACTAGAGCGCAAATGACAAGACCAGAGTAGGTACATTTTAACACAACAGTTTTATGACAAAACTATCAGTTGAGTTAAATGCGATGGAAACAAATGTAACTTTTGATGTTTATTCGATACATGAAAATTTAAGCGAAAAAGTACATTTTGTGTGCACTGTCGTCATGCACTGATTGGTGGGAAAATACACATATTTTATGAGGATTCTAAAATATTCACATGAAAATCTGTCGCCAATTGGATGGAAACCTAACTACAGACACACAAAAAGCATGTTTCATTTCCACAGAAAAGTACAAAGCACTAAACTGGTAACACATTCTTCTTCTGAGAAATGAAGGCTATTCCATGCAAGAAATTTCCAAGAAACTGAAGATCTCGTACAAGGCTGTGTACTACTCCTTTCACAGAACAGCGCAAACTGGCTCTAACCAGAATAGAAAGAGGAGTGGGAGGCCTGAGCAAGAGGACAAGTACATTAGAGTGTCTAGTTTGAGAAACAGATGCCTCACAAGTCCTCAACTGGCAGCTTCATTAAATAGTACCCACAAAACACAAGTCTAAATGTCAACAGCGAAGAGGCAACTCCGGGATGCTGGGACTCTAATTTACTTGTCCTCTTGCTCAGTTCTGCACCGGGGCCTCCCACTCCTCTTTCTATTCTGGTTAGCTTCTGATAGGCTAATTGTCATCATTTGAGTCAATTGGAGGTGTACCTGTAGATGTATTTCAAGGCCTTCCTTCAAACTCAGTGCCTCTTTGCTTGACATCATGGGAAAATCAAAAGAAATTAGCAAAGACCAGAAGGTACCACGTTCATCTGTACAAACAATAGCATGCAAGTATAAACACCATGGGACCACGCAGCTGTCATGCCGCTCAGGAAGGAGACGTGTTCTGTCTCCTAGAGATGAACATACTTTGGTGTGAAAAGTGCAAATCAATCCCAGAACAACAGCAAAGGACCTTGTGAAGATGCTGGAGGAAACAGGTACAAAAGTATCTATATGCACAGTAAAACGAGTCCTATATCGACATAACCTGAAAGGCAGCTCAGCAAGGAAAAAGCCACTGCTTCAAAACCGCCATAAAAAAGCCAGGCTACGGTTTGCAACTGCACATGGGGACGAAGATCGTACTCTTTGAAGAAATGCCATCTGGTCTGATGAAACAAAAATAAAACTGCTGGCCATAATGACCATCGTTATGTTTGGAGGAAAAAGGGGGAGGCTTGCAAGCCGAAGAACACCATCCCAACTGTGAAGCACAGGGGTGGCAGCATCATGTTGTGGGGGTGCTTTGCTGCAGGAGGGACTGGTGCACTTCACAAAACAGATGGCATCATGAGGCAGAAAAATTATGTGGATATATTGAAGCAACATCTCAAGACATCAGTCAGGAAGTTAAAGCTTGGTCAAAAAATGGGTCTTCCAAATGGACAATGACCCCAAGCATACTTCCAAAGTTGTGTAAAAATGGCTTAAGGACAACAAAGTCAAGGTATTGGAGTGGCCATCACAAAACCCTGACCTCAATCCCATAAAAAAAATTGTGGGCAGAACTGAATAAGCGTTTGCGAGCAAGGAGGCCTACAAGTCTGACTCAGTTACACCAGCTCTGTCAGGAGGAACGGGCCCAACTTGTGGGAAGCTTGTGGAAGGCTACCTGAAACGTTTGACCCAAGTTAAACAATTTAAAGGCAACGCTACCAAATACCAATTGAGTGTATGTAAACTTCTGACCCACTGGGAATGTGATGAAATAAATAAAAGCTGTAATAAATCCTTCTCTCTACTATTATTCTGATATTTCACATTCTTAAAATAAAGTGGTGATCCAAACTGATCTAAGACAGGGAAATATAAATATATTTGGCTAAGGTGTATGTAAACTTCCGACTTCAACTGTACATAAGTATTCAGACCCTTTGCTATGAGACTCGAAATTGAGCTCCAGTTTCTACAACTTGATTGGTGTCCACCTGTGGTAAATTAAATTGATTAGACATGATTTGGAAAGGCACATACCTATCTATATAAGGTCCCATGTCAGAGCAAAAACCAAGCCATGAGGTCAAAGGAATTGTCTGTAGAGCTCCGAGACAGGATTGTGTCGAGGAACAGATCTGTGGAAGGGCGACAAAACAATTCTGCAGCATTCAATGTCACCAAGAACACAGTGACCTCCATCATTCTTAAATGGAAGAAGTTTGGATCCACCAAGACTCTTCCTAGAGCTAGCCACCTGGCCAAATTGAGCAAACAGGGGAGAAGGGCCTTGGGCCAAGGAGCTAACCAAGAACCCAATGGTCACTCTGACAGAGCTCCAGAGTTCCTCTGTGAAGATGGGAGAACCTTCCAGAAGGACAACCATCTCTGCAGCACTCCACCAATCAGGCCTATATGGTAGAGTGGCCAAACGGAAGCCACTCCTCAGTAAAAGGCACATCACAGCCCGCTTGGAGTTTGCCAAAAGCCACCTAAAGGACTCTCAGACAATGAGAAACAAAATTCTCTGGTCTGATGAAACCAAGATTGAACTCTTTGGCCTGAATGCCAACAGTCACTTCTTGAGGAAACCTGGCACTATCCCTACGGTGAAGCATGGTGGTGGCAGCATCAGGCTGTGGGGATGTTTTTCAGCGGCAGGGACTGGGAGACCAGTCAGGATCGGAGCAAAGTACAGAGAGATCCTTGATGAAAATCTGCTCCAGAGCGCTCAGGAACTCAGGCTGTGGCAAAGGTTCACCTTCCAACAGGACAACAACCCTAAGCACACAGCAAAGACAACGCAGGAGTGCCTTACGGGACAAGTCTCTGAATGTCCTTGAGTGGCCCTCCAGAGCCCGGACATGAACCCGATTGAACATCTCTGGAGAGACCTGAAAACAGCTGTGCAGAGACGCTCCCCATCCAACCTGACAGAGCTTGAGAGGATCTGCAGAGAAGAATGGGAGAAACTCCCCAAATACAGGTGTGCCAAGCTCGTAGCATCATACTCAAGAAGACTCGAGGCTGTAATCACTGCCAAAGGTGCTTCAACAAAGTACTGAGTAATTGTTTATTTTTTTTATTTAACCTTTATTTAACTAGGCAAGTCAGTTAAGAACAAATTCTTATTTACAATGACGGCCTACCCCGGACGATGCTGGGCCAATTGTGCGCCGCCCTATGGGACTCCCAATCACAGCCGGATGTGATTCAGCCTGGATTTGAACCAGGAACTGTAGTGTCGCCTCTTGCACTGAGGTGCAGTGCCTTAGACCGCTGCGCCACTCGGGAGCCCGCGCCACTTGGGAGTAAAAGGTGTTAATACTTACGTAAATGTGAAATTTCAGTTGTGTGTAAATTGATGAGGGGAAAAAACTATTGAATCCATTTTAGAATAAGGCTGTAACTTAACAAAATGTGGAAAAATTCAAGGGGTCTGAATACTTTCCAAATGCACTTATATGTACATATCTGTCTCAATGAACTCATACTCCTGCACATCAACTCGGTACTGGTACCCCGTGTATATAGCCAAGTTATTGTTACTCATTGTGCATTTATCATTATTACGCGTTACCACTTTTCTATTATTTATCTATTTTATTTTTCTCTGTATTGTTGGGAAGGGCCCGTAAGTAAGCATTTCACTGTTACTTCGTAACCAACAGGTTTAGACTGTGACAAATAAAATGGGATTTTATCTAAAAGTATATAATTCTACTGTATTCAGCAATTATATACCTAAACTGACCTTTCTACAATTTTGATTCAGCAGGTATCAGTTTTGAACTGATGGATTCAGTCATAGTTAAATGTCAAGTAATTTCAAAAGTAAGTGAGTATTGCATTGTGAAAGCAGATACTTATATTTGAAAATGTATTCTAAAGTGAAAGAGTGATTTGGTGCAGTGAACAAATTATTTTGTGTATTTGTTGTCAATTAAAAATAGACTTGCAACATAAGCCATTTTGATGATCTGTTTAGATTTTTGTGCTAATAGTTTATACCTGAAAATTGCACCAAAGTGATTGATATGCAAATTCGGTTTTGGATGACAGGTTAGTCAAATACTATCGTATTGAAAATTATATTTACTATCTACTATTCAGCACTTCAAAAATAACAGTTTTGTAATGTACATCTTGTATCTTTTGCAGTGAGCCTATCATTATCTGTTGTATTAGTGACAAAACAAAATGTTCCCATGGTATTTCATAGAAAACTTAAGATTTTGCATGAATGACTCGGGGGTAAAAGTTGTGTTCAATAAAAATAAATAAAAGGTTCTGAACATAAGATAGGGAGCATTACAAGTGTTATTACCTTACAGTTTTGAACTTAAGACTTTTGAAGAAATACTACTTACATCTGAAAAATGTATATTAATATATGCTGTTTAGCAGACGCTTTTATCCAAAGTGACTGACAGTAAAGCAAAAATGGTTTGCTCCTAAGATTGAGTTAACGTGGCCATGGCTTGCTATATAAAAGCAGGCAGACAGGCGTCGAGGCATTCAGTCACTGTTCGATTGAACGTTAGAATGGGCAAAACGAGTGACCTAAGCAACTTTGAGCATGGTATGATCTGCGGTGCCAGGAACGCCTGTTCCAATATCTCAGAAACTGCTGACCTCCTGGGCTTTTCACGCACGACAGTGTCTAGGGTTTACTGAGAATGGTGCGACCAACAAAAAACAGCCAGTCAGCAGCAGCAGTCCAGTTGGCAAAAACAGCTCGTTGATAGGTCGAAGGAGAATGGCAAGAATCCTACAAGCTAACAGGCGGGCCACAAACAGGCAAATAACGGTACAGTACAATGGTGTGCAGACCGGCATCTTGGAACGCACCACTCATCGGTCCTTGTCACAGATGGGGTACTGCAGCAGACGACCAAACCCGATTACGAAGTGTGTGACAGCGGCCACGCGATCACCAACACTTGACAATTGAGGAGTGGAAAAACATCACCTGGGCTGACGAATCCCAGTTCCTGTTGCTTCATGCTGATGGCAGAGTCAGAATTTGGTGTAAGCAGCATGAGTCCATGGCCCCATCCTGCTTGGTTTAATCGGTACAGGCTGGTGTTGGTGGTATAATGGTGTGGGGCATGTTTTCCTGGCACACGTTAGGTCCCTTGATACCAATTGAGAAACGTTTCCATTCCCCGAAGGCTTCAGGCTGTTTTGGAGGCAAAGGGGGGTTTGACCCGGTACTAGATGGATGTACCTAATAAACTGACCACCGAGTATATTGAGAGTTGATGTGCTCTCGTTACAACTTCGGTGGTAAGTAAGAGAATATTGGTTAAAAAAAACAAATAACAGAAATGTGTAGATGAGGTCTCTGCTCTTACTTCACTTTAATACTGAACCACTACCCACTTTCTGGTATTGATATTTCACACTCTTTCTACAACGTCAAAAGTAGAAACAGTGAGGCAAAGAAGGAAGTGTTCTTACCTAGCACAGTAAGAGGTATCTCTATGCTGTATACTCCACTTGGGAAAACACTGAAGACGCATGTGAAGTTGCCTTCATCCAACAGTCTGGCAGCTTTTATTCGAATAGAACCAATGTTTTCTGTCAGGTTCCCAAAAAACTGGACTCTATTTTCCAATCCATTCGATGAAATAAAGTCAGTAACCCCATTGGGATAAATAAGGAAGAAATTATGGTTCTCTGGTTCTTCCAGAGTCCTTTTCTGCCATGTTATCTGTTCAAGCTCCTCATCTGTCTCTAGCAGACTGCAGGATAAGTCCACGTCCTCTCCCTGTACCACAGTCCTGCTTCCTCCAATCACCCGTATACCTTGAGAAAACATAGGCTCAAAAAACAGTCAAAAATGTACCTGTAGAATAGATGCTTAAACTAAAAAAAATATATAATTTACAGAAATGGTACCTAAACATACACAAATAAGATAATTGTTTGTATATAGCTGTGCTTGTGAAATATGATCTCCTATTAATGCAGACATTTGTGTACGACTATTGCAAAAACATATTTGACCTTAATCCCATTTGGGCAGCCATAGTCAGAGATGGCTAAAGCATATTCAGATCTGTGTCCAGTCTAGGCTGAAGCTACGTAGTGAATATAGTATTAGAATAATAAGTCAAAAACATTGACTCTGTTCATACAGTTATTCAAGAGTAAGATATTCAAGACATTCCAGATGCTTGTGCATGTTCAGCATGTCTCAAAACATAGTGAACATACTGAGCTGATGTGTGTGCCTTGTTGTTTCCTAAAAGGACAAGGTCTAGAATGATGGGAGTGTGTGTTTGGTGTGTTATTGCCTGCCCTGTGTCAATAATAAAAAATAAAAAACTTGAGCTCAATAGTATGAGATTTTATGAGATAAATTGGAAACCTACTTTCAGAAATCCTGTGGATGACGAGAATCACACAGCATAGAACAGCTTCCGTGACATGCTTTGCTCTTCTCATTGCAAGGGTCACTAGGAAAAATGGAATTATAGAATTATATTACATTGATGTAATGTTGTTGCATTTGTTGATAACTAACTGTTGTGCTCTACACCCCCTTGCACTTTTCACATTTTGCTGCCTTCCATTTTTTTTCCAAAATGTGAGGATAAAAATGATCCTACACAACCTATTCCACATTTTGAAAATGAAAGAAAGTTTAGAAAATGTCCCCCACCCCCCCCAAAAAATGAAATATCATACTTGGATAAGTCTTCACCCACCCCGAGTTAATATTTGGTGGAAGCACCTTTGGCAGCCATTACAGCTGTGAATCATTTTCATTAAGATTCTACTAACTTTGCACAACTCTAAGGGCAACATACTGTACAAAAGTGCCTTCAGAAATGATTCACAACCTGTGACTTTTTCCACATTTTGTTTGTTACCACCTGAATTGAAAATTGATTGAATTTAGAGATTTTTTGTCGTCACTGGCCTACACACACAATACCCCATAATGTCAAAGTGGAATTATGTTTAGACAGTTTAAAAAATGTATTAAAAATGAAAAGCTTAAATGTCTGAAGTCAATAAGTATTGTTATGGCAAGCCTAAATAAATTCAGGAGTAAAAATGTGCTTAACAAGTTAAACAGTGCATTCAGTATTCAGAACCCTTCACTTTTTCAAAGTTTTGTTACAGCCTTATCCTAAAATGTAATAAATATTCCCCCAATCTACACACAACACCGAATAATGACAAAGGGAAAGCAGGTTGAGAAATGTTTGCTAATTTATTAAAAATAAAAAACAGATTATTTTTACATTAGTGTTCTGACCCTTTGCTATGAGACTCAAATTAGCTCAGGTGCATCCAAATTCCATTGATCATCCTTGAGATGTTTCTACAACTGTAGAAACATGTTCTACAACATCCTTGAGATAAGTCCACCTGTGGTAAATTCAATTGATTGAACAGGATTGGGAAAGGTACATACCTGTCCATGTAAGGTCCCACAGTTGACAGTGCATGTCAGAGGAAAAACCAAGCCACGAGGTCAAAGGAATTGTCCATAGAGCTCCAAGATAGGATTGTGTCAAGGCACAGATCTGGGGAAGGGTACCAAAACATTTCTGCTACACTGAAGGTCCCCAAGAACACAGTGGCCTCCATCATTCTTAAATGGAAGGAGTTTGGAATCACCAAGACTCTTCCAAAAGCTGGCCACCCGACCAAACTGAGCAATCGAGAGAGAAGGGCCTTGGTCAAGGAGGTGACCAAGAACCCGATGGTCACTTTGACAGAGCTCCAGAGTTCCTCTGTGGAGATAAGAGAACCTTCCAGAAGGACAACCATCGCTGCAGCACTCCACCAATCAAGACTTTATGGTAGAGAGCCAGACGGAAGCTCAGTAAAAGGCAAATAACAGCCCGCTTACAGTTTGCTAAAAGGCAAACCATCAGACCATGAGAAACAAGATTCTCTGCTATAATGAACTTTTTGGCCTGAATTCTAAGCATCACGTCTGGAGGAAACCTGGCACCATCGCCACGGTGAAGAATTGTGGTGCGTGCATCATGCTGTGGGGATGTTTTTCAGTAGCAGGGACTGGGAGACCAGTCAGGATCAAGGAAATTTTGAACAGAGAAAAGTACAGAGAAATCCTTGATGAAAACCTGCTCCAGAGCGCTCAGGACCTCACACTGGGGTAAAGGTTCCCCTTCCAACAGGAAAACAACCTTAAGCACACGGCCAAGACAACACAGGAATGGCTTTGGGACAAGTCTCTGAATGTCCTTGAGTGGCCCAGCCAGAGTCCGGACTTGAACCCGAGCGAACATCTCTGGAGACCTGAAAATAGCAATGCAGCAATGCTCCCCATCCAACCTGACAGAGAGAGGATTGAGAGGATCTGCAGAGAAGAAATGGGAGAAACTCCCCAAATACTGGTGTGCCAAGCCTGTAGCGGCATACCCACGAATAGCCTAGGCTGTAATTGCTGCAAAAAGTGCTTCAACAGTACCAGTCAAAAGTTGACAACCCTATTCATTCGTGTTTTTGTTTTTATAATAGTGAAGACATCAAAACTATGAAATAACAAATTCAATCATGTAGTAACCAAAAATGTTAAATCAAAATATTTTAGATTTGATATTCTTCAAAGTAGCCACCCTTTGCCTTGATTACATTTTTGCCCACTGTTGGCATTCTCTGAACCAGCTTCATGAGGTAGTCACCTGGAATGCGTTTCAATTAACAGGTGTGCCTTGTTAAAAGTTAATTTGTGGAATTTCTTTCCTTCTGAATGCGTTTGAGCCAATCAGTTGTGTTGTGACAAGGTAGGAGTGGTATACAGAAGATAGCCCTATTTGGTAAAATACCAAGTCCATATTATGGCAAGAACAGCTCAAATAAGCGAAGAGAAACGACAGTCCATCATTACTTTAAGACAAGTAGGTCAGTCAATCCGGAAAGTGCAGTCGCAAAAACCATCAAACGCTATGATGAAACTGGCTCTCATGAGGACCGCCACAGGAAAGGAAGACCCAGAGTTACCTCTGCTGCAGAGGATAACTTCATTAGAGTTACCAGCCTCAGAAATCAGCAATTAACTGCATCTCAATTTGCAGCCCAAATAAATGCTTCACAGAGTTCAAGTTACAGACAGATCTCATCATGAACTGTTCAGAGGAGACTGCGTGAAATCAGGTCTTCATTGTCAAATTGCTGCAAAAAAACACTTCTAAAGGACACCAATAATAAAGAAGAAACTTGCTTGGGCCAAGAAACACAAACAATGGACATTAGACAGGTGGAAATCTGAGTCCAAATTTCAGATTTTTGGTTCCAACCACCATGTCTTTGTGAGACGCAGAGTATCGCTGCAGAATGCGCCATCCCATCTGGTTTGCGCTTAGTAGGACTATCATTTGTTTTTCAAAAGGACAATGACCCAAAACACACCTCCAGGCTGTGTAAGGACTATTTGACCAAAAAGGAGAGTAATGGACTTCTGCATCAGATGAACTGTCCTCTACAATCACCCGACTTCAACACAATTGAGATGGTTTGGGATGAATTGGACTGCAGAGTGAAGGAAAAGCAGTGATTAGCATATGTGGGAACTCCTTCAAGACTACCTCATGAAGCTGGTTGAGAGAATGCTAAGCGTGTGCAAAGCTGTCATAAAGGCAAAGGGTGGCTACTTTGAAGAATCAAAAATATAAAATATATTTTGATTTGTTTAACGCTTTTTTGGTTACTACATGATTCCATATGTGTTATTTCATAGTTTTGATGCCTTCACTATTATTCTACAATGTAGAAAATAGTACAAATTAAGAAAACCCCTTGAATGACTAGGTGTGTCCAAACTTTTGACTGGTACTGTAAGTGAGTTTTTTTTTTCTTTATACATTTGAAAAATTCAAAAAACAGGTTTGCTTTGCCATTATGGGGTATTGTGTGTAGATTCAGGAAAAAATGTCCTTAATCCATTTTAGAATAAGGCTGTAATGTAACAAAATTTGGAAAAAGTCAAAAGATCTGAACACTTTCCAAATGCACTTTAATAAGTTGCATGGACTAAATTACTTCCTCATCTCTGTACACAACACATACAGATAATTGTAAGGTCCCTCAGACGAGCAAACAATTTCAAACAGATTCAACAACAAAGACCAGGGAGGTTTTCCAATGCCTTGCAAAAGGCATCTATTGGTGGATAGGTAAAACAAAACAAAAACGCAGACATTGACTATCCCTTTGAGCATGGTTAAATTATTAATTACACTTGCATCAATAGACCCAGTCACTACAAAGATACGGGCGTCCTTCCTAACTCAGTTGCTGGAGAGGAAGGAAACCGCTCAAGGATTTCACCACGAGGACAATGGTGACTTTAAAACAGCTACAGAGTTGAATGGTTGGGATATGAGAAAACTGAAGATGGATCAACAACATTGTAGTTACCCCACAATAGTAACTTAACTGACAGAGTGAAAAGGAAACTGTACAGAATAAAAAAATATTCCAAAACATGCACCATGCTTGCAACAAGGAACTAAATACTGCAAAAAAATGTGGCAAAGCAATTAATTTGACGTGGCAAATCCAATACATTATTGAGTACCACTCTCCAGATTTTCAAGCATAGTGGTGGCTGCATCATGTTATGGGTATGCTTGTAATCATTAAGGACTGGAGAGTTTTTCCAGGATAAAACAAAATTAACAGAATGGAGCTAAGCACAAGCAAAATCACAAGAGGAAAACCTGGTTCAGTCTGCTTTCCACCAGACACTGGGAGATGAATTCAATTTTCAGCAAGACAATAACTTAAAACAAGGCCAAATCTACACTGGAGTTGCTTACCAAGACCACAGTGAAGGTTCCTGAGTGGCCGAGTTACAGTTTTGACTTAAATGTAATTAAAATCTATTGTAAGACTTGAAAATTGTCTAGCAATGATCAACAGCCAATTTGACAGAGCTTGAAGAATTGAAAATAATAAATGTGCAAATGTCACACAATCCAGTTGTGAAAACTCTTAGAGACCTATCCATAAAGACTCACAGCTGTAAATCGCTGCCAAACGTGGTTCTAAACTCTGCAAAAAAAAAAGAAATCTCCCTTTTTCAGGACCCTGTCTTTCAAAGATAATTCGTAAAAATCCAAATAACTTCACAGATCTTCATTGTAAAGGGTTTAAACACTGTTTCCCATGCTTGTTCAATGAACAATAAACAATTAATGAAGATGCACCTGTGGAACGGTCGTTAGACAATAACAGCTTACAGACGGTAGGCAATTAAGGTCACAGTTATGAAAACTTAGGACACTAAAGAGGCCTTTCTACTGACTCTGAAAAACACCAAAAGAAAGATGCCCAGGGTCCCTGCTCATCTGTGTGACCGTGCCTTAGGCATGCTGCAAGGAGGCATGAGAACTGCAGATGTGGCCAGGGCAATAAATTGCAATGTCCGTACTGTGAGTCGCCTAAGACAGCGCTACAGGGAGACAAGATGGACAGCTGATAGTCCTCGTAGTGGCAGACCACGTGTAACAACACCTGCACAGGATAGGTACATCCGAACATCACACCTGCGGGACAGATACAGGATGGCAACAACTGCCTGAGTTACACTAGGAACGAACAATCCCTCCGTCAGTGCTCAGACTGTCCGCAATAGGCTGAGAGAGGCTGGACTGAGGGCTTGTAGGCCTGTTGTAAGGCATGTCCTCACCAGACATCACTGGCAACAACGTCGCCTATGGGCACAAACTCACCGTCGCTGGACCAGACAGGACTGGCAAAAAGCGCTCCTCACTGACGAGATGCGGTTGTGTCTCACCAGGGATTCGCGTTTATCGTCGAAGGAATGAGCGTTACACCGAGGTCTGTACTCTGGAGCGGGATCGATTTGAAGGTGCAGGGTCCGTCATGGTCTGGGGCGGTCTGTCACAGCATCATCGGACTGAGCTTGCTGTCATTGCAGGCAATGTCAACGATGTGCGTTACAGGGAAGACATCCTCCTCCCTCATGTCGTACCCTTCCTGCAGGCTCATCCTGACATGACCCTCCAGCATGACAATGCCACCAGCCATACTGCTCGTTCCGTGCGTGATTTCCTGCAAGACAGGAATGTCAGTGTTCTGCCATGGCCAGTGAAGAGCCCGGATCTCAATCCCATTGAGCACATCTGGGACCTGCTGGATCGGAGGGTGAGGGCTAGGGCCATTCCCCCCAGAAATGTTTGGAAACTTGCAGGTGCCTTGGTGGAAGAGTGGAATAACATCTCACAGCAAGAACTGGCAAATCTGGTGCAGTCCATGAGGAGGAGATGCACTGCAGTACTAAATGCAGCTGGTGGCCACACCAGATACTGACTGTTACTTTTGATTTTGACAACCCCCTTTTTTCAGGGACACATGCCATTTCTGTTAGTCACATTTCTGTGGAACTTGTTCAGTTTATGTCTCAGTTGTTGAATCTTATGTTCATACAAATATTTACATGTTAATTTTGCTGAAAATAAATGCAGTTGACAGTGAGAGGACGTTTCTGTTTTTGCTGAGTTTATAAAGTATTGTCTCAGGGGTGTGAATGCTTACGTAAATTACATATTTCTGTATTTCATTTTCAATAAATTTGCAAAACATCTAGAAACACGTTTTTACATTGTCATTATGGGGTATTGGTGTATAGATGGGTGAGAACAAAATCGATTTAATACATTTTGAATTCAGGCTGTAACACCAAAATGTGGAACAAATCAAGGGGTATGAGTACTTTCTCAAGGCACTATTTCCATAGTTCTTGTCAAAATTGCACAGGCTCCGTAACTTTGGTTAGGAATCATTGATGGACAGCAATATTCTAACCATGCGTCTTATTTTCAAACAATACTACTGACTTAAATTTGCTTGAAGTCAATTTAAAAAGTCAGCATCAAATTATGATATTTCAGTATTTTTTCTTCTTAAGAAAGGCATTGATGTTTATGGTTAGGTACATTCGTGCAACGATTGTGCTTTTTTCACAAATGCGCTTTTGTTAAATCATCCCCCGTTTGGCGAAGTTGGCTGTCTTTGTTAGGAAGAAATAGTCATCACACAGTTCGCAACGAGCCAGGCGGCCCAAACTGCTGCATATACCCTGACTGTTGCACAGAACAGAGATTTCAGAATGTAAGTACACATTTCACCTTCAGAGGTGAATTTATCAAACCTATCATGGTGAAAAAAGTATTTTGTTGTTAGGAGCTCTCCTCAAACAATAGCATGGCATATTTTTTGCAGTAATAGCTACTGTAAATTGGACAGTGCAGATATATTAACAAGAATTTAAGCCTTCAGCCTACATACATTTACATGTATCGACATTTGTTGTTTCTCTAAAATCTGCAATCTTGACATAATGCGCTGCATGATTTACAATCCTTAACAAGACCTTATGGATCAAATCCCGTTAACGGGATCGATTTGGCCACATCCGATGAAATGGCAGAGCGCCAAATTCAAATAAAATTATTAGAAATATTTAACTTTCATACAATCACAAGTGCAATACACCAAATGAAAGCTTTACTTCTTGTTAATCCAGCCACCGTGTCAGATTTCAAAAAGGCTTTACAGCGAAAGGAAACCATGCTATTATCTGAGGAAGGCACTCCACCAAACAAACACAGACAATCATATTTCATCCCGCCAGGCGCGACACAAAACTCAGAAATAACGATATAATTCATTCCTTACCTTTGACGAGCTTCTTCTGTTGGCACTCCAATATGTCCCATAAACATCACAAATGGTCCTTTTGTTCGATTAATTCCGTCATTATATATCCAAAATGTCCATTTATTTGGCGCGTTTGATCCAGAAAAACATTGGTTCCAAGTTGCGCAACATGACTAGACCAATGTCCAACAACATATGGAATAGCTGTTTTGCCTTAGCCTCTCTGGGATAGGTGGGACGCTTACCTACTCAACAACAACCTTAGAAATGATATTACTTCAATTTCTCAAACATATGACTATTTTACACCTTTTTAAAGACAAGACTCTCGTTAATCTAACCACACTGTCCGATTTCAAAAAGGCTTTACAACGAAAGCAAAACATTAGATTATGTCAGCAGAGTACCCAGCCAGAAATAATCAGACACCCATTTTTCAAGCTAGCATATAATGTCACATAAACCCAAACCACAGCTAAATGCAGCACTAACCTTTGATGATCTTCATCAGATGACACCCCTAGGACATTATGTTATACAATACATGCATGTTTTGTTCAATCAAGTTCATATTTATATCAAAAAACAGCTTTTTACATTAGCATGTGACTAGCATTCCCACCGAACACTTCCGGTGAATTTACTAAATTACTCACGATAAACATTCACAAAAAACATAACAATTATTTTAAGAATTATAGATACAGAACTCCTCTATGCACTCGCTATGTCCGATTTAAAAATAGCTTTTCGGTGAAAGCACATTTTGCAATATTCTCAGTAGATAGCCCGGCATCACAGGGCTAGTAATTTAGACACCCAGCAAGTTTAGCACTCACCAAAGTCAGATTTACTATAAGAAAAATGTTATTACCTTTGCTGTTCTTCGTCAGAATGCACTCCCAGGACTTCTACTTCAATAACAAATGTTGGTTTGGTCCCAAATTATCCATAGTTATATCCAAATAGCGGCGTTTTGTTCGTGCGTTCAAGACACTATCCGAATGGTAAAGAAGGGTGACGAGCACGACGCATTTCGTGACAAAAAAATTCTAAATATTCCATTACCGTACTTCGAAGCATGTCAACCGCTGTTTAAAATCAATTTTTATGCCATTTTTCTCGTAAAAAAGCGATAATATTCCGACCGGGAGTGGTGGTTGTCGTTCAAAGAGAGAGAAAATAAAAACATCTCGTGCCCTCGTGCACGAGCCCCAGTCTGATGGTCCTCTGACAGGCCACTATCCAAACGCGCTAATGTGTTTCAGCCAGGGGCTGCCTCGATATCATTCAGCTTTTTCCCGGGTTCTGAGAGCCTATGGGAGCCGTAGGAAGTGTCACGTTACAGCAAAGATCCTCAGTCTTCAATAAAAAGAGCCAAGATGAACAAGAACTTGTCAGACAGGCCACTTCCTGTAAGGAATCTTCTCAGGTTTTTGCCTGCCATATGAGTTCTGTTATACTCACAGACACCATTCAAACAGTTTTAGAAACTTTAGGGTGTTTTCTATCCAAAGCCAATAATTATATGCATATTCTAGTTACCGGGCAGGAGTAGTAACCAGATTAAATCGGGTACGTTTTTTTATCCGGCTGTGTAAATACTGCCCCCTATCCCCAACAGGTTAGATGTTTCCTTTAACCACTAAATGTAATACTTTTTTCTGTCGCAAATGTAGTCAATGTCTCAGTGTAAGGAATCAGTAATCCTTTCCGTTAATCTAATCATTTCAACCTGTTGCATTAATTGAGTAAAAATATAAACCTGTTTAACAAATCTAGAACCTTCAAAAAGATGGTGCTGTCTCATCAGCGCAATAGTCAAAACTAACCTGCAATCCACTTTAATGACTGGACACCGTTCCACATAATGGAAACAGATTATAATGTTGGAATACATTAACTTACTGTGGTACCTAAACTATAAAACCCAGCAAGAGTAATTATCAAAGAACGTTTCCGATTCAACTATTCAGACCTCTACCGCAAATGTCCCACTGCATCCCTTACAGCCCAATATAGCCCAGCGAGCACGACAAAAAAAATATAACCCATTCTCAAACAACGTTCTGCGCTTACCTCTATCGTAAGGTTAAAAACAAACTTGATAATTAGCTCTTCTCTTTCAGCTTTCAACTTATGAAATGTCCAAGACTTTAAAAGTAACTTGTAATGCACCAAATTTATAAAATACATCAGTCAATCCAAAAAAAAAAAAAAAAACACACTTCAGAATACCAGATCCCTTTTCTGCCCACAAATTCAGTTCATTGCATTTGTATCCTGCAATAAGTAATACCCATGTTTAGATTTCAATTATGTTCATGGTCACAGCTCTATCGCAATTACCTATCCACTATTATTAGAACTCATTAGATGTAGGGAACTGTCCCATATTTGATTCAGTTATTTAAATACAACAATATGTTAATCCAGCAGACCATTTTAGGCAACAGACAATGTATTACATTGAAATCGCCTCGCTATTTATAATGAATAAATTAGCCTTTCAATTTGAACTTAAGCAAGCTGTTAAAACGTTCAGTTTATATCTTAAACACTGGCGGCAGTATCTGTCCAGGCAAAACATACCAATACTTGAATTACAATCAGAAACCCATATATTTTGGTCAATATCATAGATGCAATGCTATTGAAATGACGAAGAAATCCCGAAATATCCCAATTACAATGGTTTGTGGTCTTAACATCTGGCCCATAACACACAATTACCATAAATAGCCCTACAGGTCCACGCGCGTCTCTGCAGAGATTCTCACATGCGCAAAAGGAATAGATTAGCAGTCAACGAGTTAAATCGACATTCATTGACTTAAAACCAGATCTTGCGCTTTGTAATAAAAGCAGATTATCTTTTCTCAAGCGACATATTTACATATCACATTTGCTCCACAATGATACTAAGTTTGATGGAAACCCTAGGCTTTGTACGACGTTATAAGTTACGTCGAGATTCCATCTAAATTCGCTCGAACTTTATGGGAAAAGGTTTATTTGATAAATAAAGCAATTCCTCTCATACTGCCTTATGGGCAGTTTTATTTTAAATGTAGTACCCATACAGAGAATAATACAATAAGCATTTTATAGTTACATCGTTAGGTAAGTTAACCAAAAGTGGACACACTCCAATCAGTTTGAGACAATTGCCCAGACTTTGTAGACAGTTGAATAATGCTTAAATCTCATCTTTATCAAATGATCCATTAAAAGGGACCAACTCAAAACCCACGTACGTCAACCTACCGCACCCCAGCTGTGGCCCTCTTAACCTGTCTGGTTAAGATGTAAAGTACACATTGTACAAAGATTAGCCACACAGGATTTCAAACCCTGTCTATATGAACAGGGAAACCCATACCATTATACCAAAGTCAGATGCCTCGCAAGGCGTCAACTGCACTCTCGTTCTTCGTTCAATATCTTAACCTCACCAGTCCAACTGTGATCAAGCCAGTACCACGGATCTGGACTTTTGGTAGCCCACAACTGGCTAATTAACAGTCATGTCCAAGGATACCTCACTTAAGAACACTCGTCAACTCAGTCCTGCTAGTTACCCCAGCTGTGGCCCTCTTAACCTGTCTGGTTAAGATGTAAAGTACACATTGTCAAAAATATAAATAGTAATGTACAGATACATAAAAAAACGATTTAAGTAAAAATACTTTAAAGTACTACTTAAGTATTTTACACCGCTGGATTTAAATAGGCTATCTTATAACTTCAGTTTGTAGTTGTAGCCTTGGCTTATTATGCAATTATTAAATGGCAATGTCTAGATTAGGCTGCAGGTAAAAACACTGGCTGTTGACAAACATGGGCCTATTCAGTTCATATGCATATTATTAATATTTAATTCAGTGATTGAAATTATGAATTCATCCTCAGTAACGTTAGCCTATTCCAGCAGGCTATTAGGCAACGGAAGCACTTCTTACCTCGAAATCGCCCCGTTAGTCATGTTGAATAAATTAGCCTGTCAATTTGAACTAATAAGCAAACTGCTAAATAGTTAATCTTGCCAAGGCTACACTGCCCTCCCATGCTCATTTGGTTGAAAATGTGTTAATGTCATTTTTGTTACATTAAACGCATGCTTAATCATGTGGACAAGTATCCTGCCTCTATTGTATTGTGTTTTGGAGAAAATGGGGGTGGTATTAGTAGTAACTGCAAAAAGTTACTGTGAAACCAAGGTAAATGGCACTAACTGAACATACTGCCTTATAGCTTGGTTTCAACCTGCCCTTGGCTGCAGTTACTGCGTTTTACCTTGGTTTCATATCATTTTATTCTGATAGTGTCATACAAGTTCGATTGTATCACTGACTGACAACTACACACACATAGCTAATCTAGGGATACAACACCATGGCACAGCATTCCCGGGGGAAAATGATGGTTGAACTTGCTCTGAAACGCCGACATCCAGACACTGGTAAGAACTAGCTAGCTAAGTAGATCTGAGATCAAAATGAATTACCTAGCTAGCTAAACTAGCTAACTAGCTAGCGAGCATAGACTAACAATGCTACCTGCTCTCATAAGAGGAGATCTGCAATTGATACTAACTTCAATCTATTAGCCATATAATGAATTATATTCTGAAATGTCATCTGATGGTTTGTTTGAATCAGTACACCATACACACGATTCTAGCCAGTGACAGCCACCTAGCTAAAACTGACGCGCCCCTACCAAAACCTACCTAGCTAGCATTAGCATGTAGCAATAGATTTGTGCTACATGGTCCCATAAGAGACGACCAGCAGTTTATACTAGCTTCAATCTATTATACCTAGAATTAATATAATCCCTATAGTTATATTCTGACATTCCATGGGTTTTTTGAATCAGTAACATTACACCACACACACACGATCTCTTGCCAGCTGACGGTCAGTTGGACTTGCACCCCATACAGATGAGCACACACACAGCATTGCTAGCTCATTAATAATATATCTACTCACATGTTCAGGGTTTCTGGTTTACTTTTATATTCCAGTATTGCGTGACTGTCCCGGTAAGGAAAGTTAAAATCCCAAATTGTATCCATCACCTTTGTTGTTGGCGTATGTAATTAATACAACAAGCTTTGACATGCCCAATGTGTGCTCAATGTGTCTGCTTCAGTGCTATCATTACATGAATGCGGAAAAAACAGTTTTGCATGACTTCCACCAATCCCTGTGGTCTAAATGATTAGTATCTATGCGGATCAAAGTTGCCATGTGAGGGTGTATTAGGAAAGTACAACCACGTCAATACTAGGTTTTATTCCTGTCAATGTCCATCCATGCAATTTCTTTGTCTTTGTAAATAAACATGAAAATGTAAGAGCCTTTTTGGGAGCAAGTATGAAAGTAATAGATGAACTGAGATATGATAGTGAAAATTATGATAATGTTTGCACAAGATAAAATCAACATTGATTATATCCTAAGTTATAGAATAACTGAGAAGGATTATGATCAAATGTTTGCACACCAGAAAATGTCAGTATTAATTATTATCATCCATGACAGAATAGAATCATTAGGATGCATGTCCCTGATTATTTGGTCTGTTTATTTCAGTTGAGTTTTAGGGCCACAATCCAAAGATTCCTGATCTACCCCCTTTAACTGAAGTCACAGTGTCAACACTATTTGAAGAAATAGAGAACCAGTGGGTGGTCTCTGACTCCTTAAAAATCAGTCTATCAGATGAGAAATCAATTGCCAATGATGATGATGAAGATGATCATCCACCTTCAGAGTTGGATGTTCCAGCACAAGTGGCAGCTGAGCCCGTGGACACAACTCCAGACAAC
This sequence comes from Salmo salar, assembly GCF_965601325.2. NCBI lineage: Eukaryota > Metazoa > Chordata > Actinopteri > Salmoniformes > Salmonidae > Salmo > Salmo salar. Next base: position 29,567,642 of record NC_138311.1, on the reverse strand, counting down.
TTATCAGACAAGAAATCCAAGATTCCACCAATGCGTAAGCCATGTGGTCCCAAATGCAAGAGGCAATGTACTCAGAATATTTCAGAGGGTAGGCAAAAGGAAATATGGGGAAAGTATTGGGAGATGAAGTATAAGGAGAAGAGGACATGGGTCTTCCACATAGTGGCACAACAATCTAAGAAGAATATCACCGTTGGCGCTGACAGTCGACGCAGCAGGTCGTTTCTGTACCATCTTCCAAACCAGATGCAGTTTCAACTCTTTTACACTGTCAGTAATTACACTGCTCTTGTATTAATAGCATACATGAGAAGTATAGTAAACTAACAAATGAAAATGGCAGATACTGCTCTTTACTTTGGTTTTACCCTGCAATTTATAACATATCATGCCAAGGAAGAAGACAGTAACTGTCGTTTAAGGGTCAAATGTCATGCCAGAGGTCAGGGTCAACATGAATAAAAAAAAATGTACTCATAGTAAGGCAACAGATCATTACATCTCCAATCTCCCTAGAATTCATTTGGCAGGACAATTAAACTTTGAAGCCATATTTCTCAGTTCCACTCTATGAGCAGTTACTGCCTTTTCGCTTGGGAGGGCAGTACTGTAGCCTATCTCAACAGTGATGCCAATTTAGCAATTTTGTTGCTAATTTAGCAACTTTTCAGACTACCCTGTCAACTTTTTTTCCAAACAGCACCTAGCAACATTGAAAGGAAAAGTCAATCTCGCAAATATGCCATTTATAACGGTTTGTAGTCTTAGCATCTGCCACATAACGGCACAATTGCCAATTTAGCCTAACGTTTTTTATGTTTAATAATGGCGTATTTTTTTCTCTTGCAACATATAAAAATTCATTTGAGTCACATTAGCTCGCAATAATTATTATTTTGATGGGAAATTGTACTTAGACAGTTAGAAGTTATGTCGATATTCCTTCTTAAAAATGGTTTATTGGCTAAATGTTTGCTGCGACAAAATAAAATGGCGTTCAGACATTTTGTTAGTCATGGCAAAGGTAAATATGATGTTCGACGACAGATCGCAGCACGATCTATTCACCTAACTAGAAGCCGAATAGGCATCAACTTACCACGTAGTTTATTTTTTGCGTTTGTCCATAGCACAAACAATTCTTCTTCTTCTAGGTCTGGTCTGTCACCGACGTGTGTATGTGTTGTTTTTGTTCTTCCAAATTGTTGCATTACCGCCAGGGGCGAAAATCTGATATCAACTTTGGAGGGGACAATTACATGAAATTTTCTCAAGAGCAATTCCCGAGGGGGACACCAAAAGTAGTGCTGTAACACATAGCTTACATTGTAATATGGTAAATGTATATTGAGGAACCAAAGAAATAAGGTGTTTGCCGTACTCCTAACTACCGGTACCCAAAACTACACAACTAATCACAACAGCAATACCATTGCCTTTAACAAATCTTAGTTCAGTCACCAGTTTAAGTTGAGAGTGGGGGTATCCATGGCATTTTCCAATTATGTTCCTATTTTACAAATCAAAAAATTGAGAACCTTTCATAATGTTGCCAAACAAAGACTCAACAAACTTACCTGAGACTCCCTGTCTCTGCCAGTCTGTCCCTGCATATCTGTCCCCAACTCTGCTGTCTGTGTGCCATCTGTTGCCTGCTCTGCCTAATGACATCATTGTGAAACATTTCCATTAGAATTTCATTTCTTTCTTATGAACATTTTATCAACTAGTCTTTGAGATATTAGGCTACTAGGGTTCTTACTTTGCGTTTTGCTGTACTGAAAAATACTCTGATGTCTGTCTTTTTTTCTCTACCATTTTTCTACCTGGCTGGTTGGCTGGCTGGCTGGCTGACTACACACACACACAGTGTGTAGGAGATGGGCTTCTATCATCTTATCTTTTATCATTCTATTTGGGCTTCGATCTAAAAGGTAGCTAGCAAATGTGAAACGGATTAAAATGACAAGAGTTGACAGCTGTATGAGTTCACCATTTACACAACATATGCTGCAACCTTTTGTAATTTTAATAGTTTGTTTCATATTGGCTGGCTTCCAACAATAGCTGAATTTGCAAAGCTAGCGAGCACCAATTCAGTTTCAGTGGTGTTTGCTATAATCTTTGCTACCCGGGTTAAATAAAGGTGAAATAAAATAAATATATAAAAGTTCCCTTGTGACAATTTAGCTTTTGCAACGAGACCATTAAATATATTTAAGACAATGGTAGAAGAGAGTGTAGTTCTGTTCAGTTTGGACTTCAGTTTATCGCTAACCTTATCACAGGGACTTTGAAGCACTAACTTACATCATCTGCATGCTGATCTTGGAATAAATTGACGATAGCAAAGATTCCATCTTTGATGACGCCACATAAATGGAATAGGTACTAGCTAGCTTAATAGTTAATATTTGCGCGCTAGCTCTGCATATTCAGCTAGTGTGTGTGCGCGATTGACTGGATTAACCTCACGTCAGTTACGTGCATTGAGTGCCTTTCAGACAGTAGACACAACCCCTCTGTTACCTTGCCAACTAAGGAACTGGCAGTGGATCAAACCATTGAGGCAAAGGGTGGGGGGGTCGCAATCTTTTGAAACTTAAAAACGCGCTATTATGTATCTATAATCAGCACAATTGCTTTCATTGCGTATTATTCATATTATTTAAATTACATAGTTATGTTTCAGTGATATATTGGGGGGGACGAATCATATTTTTCCCAGGATGGGGGGGTCGTGTCCCCCCCGTCCCCCCCGGGATTTCCGCCCCTGATTACCGCCACCTACTAGACTGGAGTACAACTCCTTGTACTTTGCTTGAAAAAATAAATAAATACATAAACATGTACTAAATAAATGCCTACCATCTAACACTACACTCACTAATTTCAAAATTATATAAAATAAAAGGAACACCTCTCCCCTAATTCAATGTATTTATTCCTAACTCATGCCATCATCCTGAAAGGATAGGACATCACCACTTAACACCCTGTAAAGTCTTGCACACCCAAATACCTCTCTGCAGCTGCCACCACAACCTACATTTTCTGAGACTTCTGATCCATCCCTGCTGTACAATTAATAACCATTGCTATAAATGCTAAAATCCCATTTTACTGAAACATATCACTTTTTGGCCTATCCCTCCGTACTGGTATATCTCTACTACTCTCACCACTCCTCCCCCTTAACCCATCTTCCTCTACTTTCTTCACTGCCTCAGCATATGACAACTTCAGCACTACTCTAACCCTGGAAACCTCAACCTGCCTCTCTCACACAGGACATTTCTGATCCCCAGCGCCATGGGCACCGCTACAATTAACACATACCACTATTTTCCCCAATACTTCACATTCCTTTGTCTCATGCCCTTCTGCACATTCATCACACCTTGGACCCTCCCTCCTTCACACTGCTGCTTTTGTTTGTTCATCTTCTGCTGTGGGTTTTATGGTGTACTGCAACCCAAAAGGTGTATTGCAGCCACCAACTGGACGGTTGAAAAACCAAAACAAGGTAAAAAGAAAATCCATATGTGATAGTGAAACTAACTTAATCCACCCAAATAAAAACAGTACATTGACAAAAACAAAACAAAACTCCCTCTTCTTCCTTCTTTCAAATCTCCATATCTCCCTTCTCAGGCTCTAGGGCCTGAGAGGGTGGTACAGCACGTGACAATATTCCATGTAACTCCTCTGCAGAGAAATCTTTCAGTCCCAGGAACCGCTCCCCCACATCCACAATAATATCTATCCTCCTAGACCTTCTCTCCACCTTGGCAGTGCCATTTATCACCATAGCTATAAAGGCCACAAAGTCCACCTTCTTAACCTTTAAAATGTCAGGGTCCTGCTGGTGAAAGGAAACCCCTGCAGCCTGCAGTGAAGGCCTATCCACCACCATGGGCTCTTCAGGTTAACCATTCAAACCCTCAACCCTTTTAACAGCTGCTGCATATGAAATGCTCTGGACAGCCCTGACTTTGGCCACTTCATTCTCTTTCACCATTGTTGGGCAATCGAAAGATGTAGCTTCATGGTTCCCACCACAATTGCAACATGTCACATTTTCCTCACTTTTAAAACACGTGATAGGATCTTTTCCACAACCCTTCTGCAAACACTTGAAACATGACCAAATGACACACTGCATTGGTCTTGGGATAAATGCTCTGACTCTGTAGTTTATATGCCCCAACTGCACTTGAGTAGGGAGAGACTCCATATAAAAAAAACAGAACAGATAGACTTCACTTTTTCACCACACGATTCATCCGAAGTGCATCAATCACTCCAGGAATATTTTTCATTTCTTCAAAATAGACTTTCCACGAGACGCCAGATATAACCCACTTGAGTGGTACCCTGTTCCGAAGAGACACACACACATCACTTCAAATTTATCACATCGTGTAAGAGGCAACGCATTCTCCTTCTGATCCGCGGAAGCACAACAAAATCTAAACAAGCCCGCCACTCGTGATCCTCACAGCCTTGACTTTTCCCAGCACTCTCTCCACCAGTTTGGATATTTTAAAATGTTTCTTAAAGATTGGTAACCTGCTCAGCTGCTCCTCACTAACAAACCGTACTCCTACTAGATACGAAGGGACTTCTCATCACTGTACACTACTTTGCTCCGTTCTCCATTCTTTTGGGCAATACTCCAATTCTCCTTGATTCTATCAACATTAGATTCAGAAACCACTTCATTGTCCGCTTCCGCCATCTTTTCAGCCGTAGGCCTGTGTTTTCCGAGATGACACTTTTTCAATGAGTTAATGAATTGCCTGGCTGCAGGATAATTTCAATGGAACTCTCAACAGGCATTATGTGGGAATTATCGTGAATAACTGCTATCAACCAGTATCCAAACAACCCTTTTTTATGCAGTGTAATTATGTTAGAAGAACACTGGTGGAAAAAGTACCCAATTGTCATACTTGAGTAAAGGTAAAGATACTGTACCTTCATAGGAAATGACTAAAGTAAAAGTGAAAGTCACCCAGTAAAATTCTACTTGAGTAAAAGTCGAAAGTATTGTTTAAAATATGATTAGGTATCAAAAGTAAACGTGTAAATAATTTCTAATTCCTTATATTAAGCACACCAGACGGCACCATTTTCTTTTTTATTTATTTAGGGCTAGCCAGGGGCACACCAACATTTACAAATAAAGGATGTGTGTTTAATAAGTCCGCCAGATCAAAAGCAGTGGGGATGACCAGGGATGTTCTGTTGATAAGTACGTGAATTGGACCATTTTCCTGTCCTGCTAACCATTGAAAATGTAACAAGTAAGGTTGGGTGTCAAGGAAAATGTATGAAGTAAAAAGTACAATATTTTCTTACGGAATGAAGTGAGGTAAATTTACATAACTTACCGTAGGCCTACGTTAGGGATTGTGATATTGAATATGCTTGTGTGTTAGCTTTCTATATCTGGTTAAAATTATTATTTAGAGCATCGAACTCATGTGTCAGAGTAGATTTTTGGGAAGTAGCATATGGTTTAAGTTAACTAAAGAATGACCCCTTCCACACACTTTTTTCAGGTGCCCTATGATGCCAGATCATCACTACACTCAGCTGCTATAGAACCGTCATCTTTGCATGTACATTATGGTATAGCCTAGGCCTAATCCACCTAGAAATGAATGGGTCAGACATTGGAATGCGTATCATAATTTCTCATGATGAAGCACTTTGCTCATATTAGGCATATCTGTAAAATGGGAAAGGAATAGCCTATGTCTTCAGACTATGTTTTCATTATGTTAGTAGTGGTGCTGGTGCTGTTTTTTTGTCCACTGGGTGTCATCAGTGTTAATACTGTATTTTTGTTGGAAACAGTGTGTTTGTTAAGCCAAGTATATGCTTGATATTTCTACTTTATTTGAAAAAAATACATTTGAATTATTTTTACTAAACATTGTTGATTATAGCCTACTGTTTACAGATGACCACCTCATCTAAATCAGTTTTCAATTCCATAATTACAGTGCTTTCGAAAAGTATTCAGCCTTATTCTAAAATTGATTAAATTAACTGTTTTCCTCATCAATCTACACATAATATCCCATAATTATTTTGGTAATCTGAATATTTTTTAAAAATGAGCAAAAATGTCTGAAAACCTGTTGTCACATTGTCATTATGAGGTATTGTGTGTAGATTGCTGAGGATTTATTTTTTGTTCATCCATTTTAAAATAAGGCTGTAACGTAACAAATGTGGAAAAAGTCAAAGGGTCTGAATACTTTCCGAATGCACTGTATTTACATAAGTATTCAGACCATTTGCTATGAGAGTAGAAATTCAGCTCAGGTGCATCCTGTTTCCATTGATCATCCTTGAGATGTTTCTACAACTTGGAGTCCACCTGTGGTAAATTCAATTGATTGGACATGATTTGGAAAGGCCCACACCTGTCTATATAAGGTCCCAGAGTTGTCAGTGCATGTCGGAGTGTTGCCTTTCCAATCATGTGGTCTTGGGGACCTTCAATGTTGCAGACATGTTTTGGTACCCTTCCCCAGATCTGTGCCTCGACACAATCATGTCTTGGAGATCTACAGACAATTCGTTCGAACTCATGGCTTGGTTTTTGCTCTGACATGCACTGTCAACTGTTGTAGAAACATCTCAAGGATGATCAATGGAAATAGGATGCACCTGTGCTCAATTTCGAGTCTCATAGCAAAGGGTCTGAATACTTATATAAATAAGGTATTTCTGTTTTTTATTTTTAATACATTTGCAAAAATGTCTAAACGTTTTCACTTTGTCACTATGGGGTATTGTGTATATATGGATGAGTTAAAGAAATGATTTAATCCATTTTAGAATAAGGCTGTAACATAACAAAATGTGGAAAAAGTCAAGGGGCCTGAATACTTACCAAATGCACTGTATATCTTGAATAGAAACTCTGTAGTCTATTACACGTCTTAACAACCTCTTAAGGATCATACCCTTTTTTTTTCTCCAATTTTCGCCTAAAATTACATACCCAAATCTAACTGCCTGTAGCTCAGGACCTGAAGCAAGGATATGCTTATTCTTGATAGCATTTGAAAAGAAACACTTTGAAGTTTGTGGAAATGTGAAAGTAATGTAGGAGAATATAACACATATCTGTTAAAAGACAATACAAAGAAAAAGACATGCGTTTTCAATTTTTTTGTTGTTCCATGATCTTTGAAATGCAAGAGAAAGCCATTTTATGACTTAGGAGTCTAGGCGCAAGTTTTAGACTGACCCAATGAACCATTGCATTACTCTACAAAATGTTGTATCAAGTCTGCCCAAATGTGCCTAATTTGTTTATTTATACATTTACAAGTGCATAACTGTGCACTCTCCCCAAACAATAGCATGGCATTATTTCACTGTAATAGCTACTGTAAATTGGAGAGTGCAGTTAGATTAACACAAATTTAAGCTTTCTGCCAATATAAGACATGTCTATATCCTGGAAAGTTTGCTGTTACTTACAACTGTCATGCAAATCACATTAGCGCACATTAGCTCAACCATCCCGCTATAGGGACACCCATCCTGTAGAGGTTAACTTTTTTAGGATAGGGGGCAGCATTTGGAATTTTGGAAGAAAAGCGTGCCAAAAGTAAATTGCCTGCTACTCAGGCCCAGAAGCTAGGATATGCATATAATTGGTAGATTTGGATAGAAAACACTAAAGTTTCCAAAACTGTTAAAATGATGTCTGTGAGTATAATAGAACTTATTTGGCAGGCGAAACCCCGAGGACAAACCATCCAGGATTTTTTTGTTTGTTGAGGTGACAGTGTTTTCAATGGGGTTTCTATGTGAATCTAGATTTCTAAGGCACTTGCTTGCAATTCCTATCGCTTCCACTGGATGTCAACAGTCTTTAGAAATTGGTTGATGTTTTTATTTTGAGTAATGAAGAAGTATTGCTGTTCAGAACGAGGGTCGAGTCTAGTTTACTGTTGTGGTTGGGGCGCGTGACCTGAAAGCTCGCTTCAATTTATTTTCATCCTGTATTGAACACAATTTATCCCGTTTAAATTTTATCGATTATTTACGTAAAAAAATACCTAAAGTTGTATTAGGAAAGTTGTTTGGATCAAGATTACAGGTAACTTATTAGATATTTTGTAGTCATGTTGCGCGAGTTGGAACCGGTGTTTTTCTGAATAAAACGCGCCAAATAAATGGACATTTTGGAGATATAACGATGGAATTTAACGAACAAAAGGACAATTTTTGATGTTTATGGGACATATTGGAGTGCCAACAGAAGAAGACCTTCAAAGGTAAGGCCCGAATTATATAGTTATTTCTGTGTTTTGTGTCGCACCTCGCGGGTTGAATTATGATTGTCATGTGTTTGTTTGATGGGGTGCTGTCCTCAGATAATAGCATGGTTTGCTTTCGCCGTAAAGACTTTTTGAAATCTGACACGGTGGCTAGATTAACAAGAAGTTAGGCTTTAATTTGGTGTATTGCACTTCTGAATGTATGAAAGTTAAATATTTGTTATAATTTTTGGGGAATTTCGCGCTCTGCAGTTTCACCAGATGTTGTCGAAACGTTCCGCTAGCGGAACCCCTATCCCAAACAGGTTTTAATAAAGCACTAGGGCTGATGTTATACAATTATTACAAATGTGTTCGATTGCGTGATGCAATTTTGGGGGGGATGAGACCAAATTATGCTCTGGAAAAGTTAGTGCCACCAGGGGAAAATGTTTGTCTGAAGCCCTGGGTTTACATATTATATTTGTGCCCAGCTAAGAGAGTATGGTTCGAGCTGCTTAAAATCCACCAAATACGTAATGAATGTTTCTTGGGCTGTTCTAGAATTAGTATCTTCAGATGAAGACCCAGACCACCAGCTCCTTTGAAAATGTTTACGTATTACAAATGGATTATAAATATATGGCATATACACTTTTGCCATGCTTCAAACATGCTTCAATTGCTTTTGAAGCATGGATGAGTTCATTATCATGGATATTTTACTGATGTCATTAACGTTAGCTAGGTCCCACAGCTGACAGTGCATGTCAGAGCAAAAACCAAACCATGAGGTCGAAGGAATAGTCTGTGTAGCTCCGAGACATGATTGTGTCGAGGAACATATTTGGGGAAGGGTACCAAAACATTTCTGCAGCATTGAAGGTCCCCAAGAACACACCGCCAAGACTTTTCCTAGAGATGGCCGTCCGGCCAAACTGAGCAATTGGCGGAAAAGGGTCTTGGTCGGGGAGGTGACCAAGAACCTGATGGTTCTCTGTGGAAATGGGAGAACCTTCCAAAAGGACAACCATCTCTACAGCACACCACCAATCAGGCCTTTATGGTAGACTGGCCAGACGGAAGCCACTCCTCAGTAAAAGGCAACTGACAGCCCACTTGGAGTTTGTCAAAAGGCCCCTAAAGGACTAAACCAAGATTGTACTCTTTGGCCTGAATGCCAAGCAACAAGTCTGGAGGAAACCTGGAATCATCCCTACGGTGAAGCATGGGGGTGGCAGCGTCATGCTATGGGGATGTTTTTCAGCGGCAGGGACTAGGAGACTAGTCAGGATCGAGGAAAAGATGAACAGAGGAAAGTAGAGAGATCCGTGATGAAACTGATTCAGAGCACTCAGGACCTTAGACTGGGGCGAAGGTTCACCTTCCAACAGGACATCAAGTCTAAGCACACAGCCAAGACAATGCAGGAGTGGCTTTGGGACCAATCTCTGAATGTCCTTGAGTGGCCCAGCCAGAGTCCGGAATTGAACCCGATCAAACATCTCTGAAGAGATCTGAAAATAGCTGCATGAAACGAACATATCAACTCTTTGGCTTCATTCATACATTAGACCAGTCAGTCACGTTAGCAGCCTGTAGGCTTAACTAACACATTTAGGCTACTTAACATAAAGTTCCCAATAGAAAACATCACTTAGGCTACTTGCATGACGTCTGTGAATTGAATTGCAGTGACTATCATCGTGGGCAGATTGGCCGTCTGGCAATTCCCAGAAGGACCATCTTTTATTGTGGTTTATTGGTCGTAATTGACTCTCCGACAAAAAATAACATAAATATTTGTGTATATATATATATATATACTGCTCCAAAAAATAAAGGGAACACTTAAACAACACAATGTAACTCCAAGTCAATCACACTTCTGTGAAATCAAACTGTCCACTTAGGAAGCAACACTGATTGACAATAAATTTCACATGCTGTTGTGCTAATGGAATAGACAACTGATGGAAATTATAGGCAATTAGCAAGACACCCCCAATAAAGGAGTGATTCGGCAGGTGGTGACCACAGACCACTTCTCAGTTCCTATGCTTCCTGGCTGATGTTTTGGTCACTTTTGAATGCTGGCGGTGCTTTCACTCTAGTGGTAGCATGAGACGGAGTCTACAACCCACACAAGTGGCTCAGGTAGTGCAGCTCATCCAGGATGGCACATCAATGCGAGCTGTGGCAAGGTTTGCTGTGTCTGTCAGCGTAGTGTCCAGAGCATGGAGGCGCTACCAGGAGACAGGCCAGTACATCAGGAGACGTGGAGGAGGCCGTAGGAGGGCAACAACCCAGCAGCAGGACCGCTACCTCTGCCTTTGTGCAAGGAGGAGCAGGAGGAGCACTGCCAGAGCCCTGCAAAATGATATCCAGCAGGCCACAAATGTGCATGTGTCTGCTCAAATGGTCAGAAACAGACTCCATGAGGGTGGTATGAGGGCCCGACGTCCACAGGTGGGGGTTGTGCTTACAGCCCAACACCGTGCAGGACGTTTGGCATTTGCCAGAGAACACCAAGATTGGCAAATTCGCCACTGGCGCCCTGTGCTCTTCACAGATGAAGCAGGTTCACACTGAGCACATGTGACAGACGTGACAGAGTCTGGAGATGCCGTGGAGAACGTTCTGCTCCCTGCAACATCCTCCAGCATGACCGATTTGGCGGTGGGTCAGTCATGGTGTGGGTTGGCATTTCTTTGGGGGGCCACACAGCCCTCCATGTGCTCGCCAGAGGTAGCCTGACTGCCATTAGGTACCGAGATGAGATCCTCAGACCCCTTGTGAGACCATATGCTGGTGCGGTTGGCCCTGGGTTCCTCCTAATGCAAGACAATGCTAGACCTCATGTGGCTGGAATGTGTCAGCAGTTCCTGAAAGAGGAAGGCATTGATGCTATGGACTGGCCCGCCCGTTCCCCAGACCTGAATCCAATTGAGCACATCTGGGACATCATGTCTCGCTCCATCCACCAACGCCACGTTGCACCACAGACTGTCCAGGAGTTGGCGGATGCTTTAGTCCAGGTCTGGGAGGAGATCCCTCAGGAGACCATCCGCCACCTCATCAGGAGCATGCCCAGGCGTTGTAGGGAGGTCATACAGGCACGTGGAGGCCACACACACTACTGAGCCTCATTTTGACTTGTTTTGAGGACATTACATCAAAGTTGGATCAGCCTGTAGTGTGGTTTTCCACTTTAATTTTGAGTGTGACTCCAAATCCAGACCTCCATGCGTTGATAAATTGGATTTCCATTGATTATTTTTGTGTGATTTTGTTGTCAGCACATTCAACTATGTAAAGAAAAAAGTATTTAATAAGATTATTTCATTCATTCAGATCTAGGATGTGTTATTTTAGAGTTCCCTTTATTTTTTGAGCAGTATATATACACACAAAAATGATAAGGTTTTTGTCCCAGTCCACCCCTGACCATGCCTATGCTACACTCAACCTAAGTAGTTACGGTAGATACATTTCCATCTCACATTAACTCTCCACACTACAGTAGCTGTACAGTATTGGCAGAGGCTCAAAACGTCTGTTAACAAAACAGCTGATACACTGGGTCCAAAATAGATATTTGCAACATTGTCCCATGATGCTACACTACAAATACCTCAGCTGCCTGGTCCGACGTGCATTTCTCTGGCGCCGTTAGGGGATGGGTGAAGTGAGCTGCATGAAGTGAGAAGGACAGTAACTAGCATGGGCAGTGGACATTCTCAAATGTCATTTAAAACCTTCACCTTTGAGATAGAAATATGACTAGGCCTAGTTAAACATAGCCTATAATAGTTTCCTTACATCCCTTTATTTAATTACAAGTTTTGCACTTTATTCAATACTAAAAAATAAGTGTAAGCACATGGACCTTGTGTCAATGAGGCATTCACCATAGGCTTTAAAGAGTAAACATGGTTGAACTAAACAGAAAATATATTTACTATGTAATTTGAGTTACAGAAGCCAATAACAATTAGCCTAGGTGCAATCACAAGTTTTCATATGTGTTGGAAAACTGTAAACAGTTTGACGTACTGAATGTTTAAACCATATGGTTGAGATGGTAAGAGGACTAATACAGTCAGGATAGTATAACTTATCATAATCATACCCAAGACATTTAGCACTGTCTTCCAATACGTTAGATTCATCAAGAGTCAATTACTTTATATCATTATGGTGGGCTTGACAGGCAAATGGGAATTTGACCTGGTGTCACGTCTGCTCCCCCCCGGCGCTTGAGGGCACCAGACTGCCCTGCATCACGCACTCCTGCTATTCATTACGCACACCTGCCTCCCCTCATCACGCGCATCAGCGATATTGGACTCACCTGGACTTACTCATCACCTGTGCCTCGACAGGCGTCTTGCCTCAGCCGGCTCGTCAGGCTCCCGTGCCTCAGCCGGCTCGCCAGGCTCCCGTGCCTCAGCCGGCTCGCCAGGCTCCCATGCCTCAGCCGGCTCGCCAGGCTCCCATGCCTCAGCCGGCTCGCCAGGCTCTCACGCTCCTGCCGGTTTGTCGTGCTTCCACGCCCCAACCGGCTTGCCCAGCGCCCATGTCTTGAACGGTTCGTCCAGGTAGGATGCCGGGTGGTGCCCCAAGGGGGGTACTGTCACGTCTGCTCCCGCTCTTCCCCCCCTGGCGCTCGAGGGCGTCAGGTTGTCCTGCATCACGCCTCCCTCGCTGCAGCGAGATCGACAAGCATCTTGCCTCAGCCGGATTGTCTGGCTTCCATGCCTCAGCCGCTCCTGCCAATTCGTTGGGTTCCCACGTCCCAACGGGCTTGCCCAGTGCCCATGTCTCGGCCGGTTCGCCCAGGTGGGACGCTGAGTGGCGCCCCAAGAGGAGGAGGGTACTGTCTCTTCTGCTCCCACTCTTCCCCCCCGGCGCTTGAGGGCACCAGGCTGCCCTGCATTACGCACTCCTGCTATCCATTATGCACAGCTGCCTTCCCTCGTCACGCGCATCAGCGATATTGGACTCACCTGGACTCACTCATCACCTGTTTATTTCCTTCCCTATATTTGTCAGTTCCCCTGCTCTGTTCCCCACTTCTGCATTTATTTGTCTTTGTTTCCAGTATTTTTGACACTGTTCCTGTCTCGTGCCATGTCCGTTATTTAGTAAATGTTTTACTCCCCGTACCTGCTTCGTCTCACCAGCGTCATTCATGTGACACCTGGACTTCAATTTCAACAGTCAGACAACCTACAACAAAAGAAACCCCAACAAAACATAAATCTACTGAAATCCACTGTCCTTCAATTATGCCTGCTCCTACAGCTCAACCATAGTAACTGTCTATACAGTCGAGTATTGCAATATTATTTGACATTATCGGGGTGCAAAGAGTACTGAAATATCCTAAGGTAAAACTACAGTTATTTTAATGACATTTTACTTAAGTGGTAAAATGACTGGTGTAAAAATAAAGTACAAGTAAAAAGTAGCTATTTTAATACTCGGAGTAAAAGTAATAAAGTTATTTAAACAATCTAACATTGACCTTGATTATAAACACATTTTTCTATGGTTACCTGAAATGTCACACATTATATTTGCCATACATAAAATGTAAGGGAGAAGTAACAAATGCACTGTAGGAACTAAGTTCATTTTACTTTCTGTGTGTCCAAAAAACCCTCAGGATTTGTCCAATAAACTATTAACATTTGAAAAGAAATTAAACATACAAAGCAATTGATAAAGCTATACAAATTAAATTGCATTATCAAAGTTTCCAGACTAGTCATGAAATCTATGCAGCCTACTCACTCACTTTTTATAGCTACTGTTTACAGGCCTCCTGGGCCATATGCAGTGTTCCTCACTGAGTTCCCTGAATTCCTATCGGATCTTATAGTCATAGCAGATAATATTCAAATTTTTGGTGACTTTAACATTCACATGGAAAAGTCCACAGACCCACTCCAAAAGGCTTTCGGAGCCATCATCGACTCAGTGGGTTTTGTCCAACATGTCTCTGGACCTACTCACTGCCACAGTCATAATCTGGACCTAGTTTTGTCCCATGGAATAAATGTTGTGGATCTTAATGTTTTTCCTCATAATCCTGGATTATCGGACCACCATTTTATTGCGTTTGCAATTGCAACAAATAATCTGCTCAGACCCCAACCAAGGAGCATTAAAAGTCGTGCTATAAATTGTCAGACAACCCAAAGATTCCTTGATGCCCTTCCAGACTCCCTCTGCCTACCCAAGGACGTCAGAGGACAAAAATCAGTTAACCACCTAACCGAGGAACTCAATTTAACCTTGCGCAATACCCTAGACGCAGTTGCACCCCTAAAAATTAAAAACATCTGTCATAAGAAACTAGCTCCCTGGTATACAGAAAATACACGAGCTCTGAAGCAAGCTTCCAGAAAATTGGAACGGAAATGGCGCCACACCAAACTGGAAGTCTTCCGACTAGCTTGGAAAGACAGTACTGTGCAGTATCGAAGAGCCCTCACTGCTGCTCGATCATCCTATTTTTCCAACTTAATTGAGGAAAATAAGAACAATCCGAAATTTATTTTTGATACTGTCGCAAAGCTAACTAAAAAGCAGCATTCCCCAAGAGAGGATGGCTTTCACTTCAGCAGTAATAAATTCATGAACTTCTTTGAGGAAAAGATCATGATCATTAGAAAGCAAATTACGGACTCCTCTTTAAATCTGGGTATTCCTCCAAAGCTCCATTGTCCTGAGTCTGCACAACTCTGCCAGGACCTAGGATCAAGGGAGATACTAAAGTGTTTTAGTAATATATCTCTTGACACAATGATGAAAATAATCATGGCCTCCAAACCCTCAAGCTGCATACTGGACCCTATTCCAACTAAACTACTGAAAGAGCTGCTTCCTGTGCTTGGCCCTCCTATGTTGAACATAATAAACGGCTCTCTATCCACCGGATGTGTACCAAGCTCACTAAAAGTGGCAGTAATAAAGCCTCTTGAAAAAGCCGAATCTTGACCCAGAAATTATAAAAAACTATCAGCCCATATCGAATCTTCCATTCCTCTCAAAAATTTTAGAAAAAGCTGTTGCACAGCAACTCACTGCCTTCCTGAAGACAAACAATGTATACGAAACGCTTCAGTCTGGTTTTAGACCCCATCATAGCACTGAGACTGCACTTGTGAAGGTGGTAAATTATCTTTTAATGACGTCAGACCGAGGCTCTGCATCTGTCCTCGTGCTCCTAGATCTTAGTGCCACTTTTGATACCATCGATCACCACATTCTTTTGGAGAGATTGGAAACCAAAATTGGTCTACATGGACAAGTTCTGGCCTGGTTTAGATCTTATCTGTCGGAAAGATATCAGTTTGTCTCTGTGAATGGTTTGTCCTCTGACAAATCAATTGTACATTTCGGTGTTCCTCAAGGTTCCGTTTTAGGACCACTATTGTTTTCACTATATATTTTACCTCTTGGGGCTGTCATTCGAAAACATAATGTTAAATTTCACTGCTATGCGGACGACACACAGCTGTACATTTCAATGAAACATGGTGAAGCCCCAAAATTGCCCTCGCTAGAAGCCTGTGTTTCAGACATAAAGAAGTGGATGGCTGCAAAAGTTCTACTTTTAAACTCGGACAAAACAGAGATGGTTGTTCTAGGTCCCAAGAAACAAAGAGATCTTCTGTTGAATCTGACAATTAATCTGGATGGTTGTACAGTCGTCTCAAATAAAACTGTGAAGGACCTCGGCGTTACTCTGGACCCTGATCTCTCTTTTGAAGAACATATCAAGACTGTTTCAAGGACAGCTTTTTTCCATCTACGTAACATTGCAAAAATCAGAAACTTTCTGTCCAAAAATGACGCAGAAAAATTAATCCATGCTTTCGTTACTTCTAGGCTGGACTACTGCAATGCTCTACTTTCCGGCTACCCGGATAAAGCACTAAACAAACTTCAGTTAGTGCTAAATACGGCTGCTAGAATCCTGACTAGAACCCAAAAATTTGATCATATTACTCCAGTGCTAGCCTCCCTACACTGGCTTCCTGTTAAGGCAAGGGCTGATTTCAAGGTTTTACTGCTAACCTACAAAGCATTACATGGGCTTGCTCCTACCTATCTTTCCGATTTGGTCCTGCCGTACATACCTACACGTACGCTACGGTCACAAGACGCAGGCCTCCTAATTGTCCCTAGAATTTCTAAGCAAACGGCTGGAGGTAGGGCTTTCTCCTATAGAGCTCCATTTTTATGGAATGGTCTGCCTACCCATGTGAGAGACGCAGACTCAGTCTCAACCTTTAAGTCTTTACTGAAGACTTATCTCTTCAGTAGGTCCTATGATTAAGTATAGTCTGGCCCAGGAGTGTGAAGGTGAACGGAAAGGCTGGAGCAACGAACCGCCCTTGCTGTCTCTGCCTTGCCGGTTCCCCTCTTTCCACTGGGATTCTCTGCCTCTACCCCTATTACAGGGGCTGAGTCACTGGCTTACTGGTGTTCTTCCATGCCGTCCATGGGAGGGGTGCGTCACTTGAGTGGGTTGAGTCACTGACGTGGTCTTCCTGTCTGGGTTGGCGCCCCCCCCCTTGGGTTGTGCCATGGCGGAGATCTTTGTGGGCTATACTCGGCCTTGTCTTAGGACGGTAAGTTGGTGGTTGGAGACATCCCTCTAGTGGTGTGGGGGCTGTGCTTTGGCAAAGTGGGTGGGGTTATATCCTGCCTGTTTGGCCCTGTCCAGGGGTATCATCGGATGGGGCCACAGTGTCTTCTGATCCCTCCTGTCTCAGCCTCCAGTATTTATGCTGCAGTAGTTTATGTGTCGGGGGGCTAGGGTCAGCCTGTTACATCTGGAGTATTTCTCTTGTCTTATCCGGTGTCCTGTGTGAATTTAAATATGCTCTCTCTAATTCTCTCTTTCTCTCTTTCTGTCTTTCTCTCGGAGGACCTGAGCCCTAGGACCATGCCTCAGGACTACCTGGCATGATGACTCCTTGCTGTCCCCAGTCCACCTGGCCGTGCTGCTGCTCCAGTTTCAACTGTTCTGCCTGCGGCTATGGAACCCTGACCTGTTCACCGGACGTGCTTGTTGCACCCTCGACAACTACTATGATTATTATTATTTGACCATGCTGGTCATTTATGAACATTTTAACATCTTGACCATGTTCCGTTATAATATCCACCCGGCACAGCCAGAAGAGGACTGGCCACCCCTCATAGCCTGGTTCCTCTCTTGGTTTCTTCCTAGGTTTTTGCCTTTCTAGGGAGTTTTTCCTAGCCACCGTGCTTCTTTCACATGCATTGCTTGCTGTTTGGGGTTTTAGGCTGGGTTTCTGTACAGCACTTTGCGATATCAGCTGATGCACGAAGGGCTATATAAATACATTTGATTTGAAATTTGATTTGACTATAAATAAATATTTCTAATTGGTAAAAGCTACTCAAATACAGTACCGAGAGTAGTTGGTGGGACTTGCCACAGCAAAAGTCCCATTCTAAATCTTTGTCATACTTTAGCATGCAATTTTTAGTACACAGTTTAAGCGGGAAATGTCATTCAAACTTTAAATTGTACAGACCAGTCTGGAATACGTTGCTTGTATACAACTTTTTGATATTGTTTATACTTTTTAAACTATTGTGCTTGCCCTCTTTGTTCCTCTTCATCTAATAATGGGATTTCTTCAACATTCTAAAGATCCCATGACTTCCAACACTCTATGCACTGTAAAATCTGCTACTTTTCACCACTTTCCCAACATCTTAGACAATAACTGAGAGTGCATGAAAACTTAGTCGACATCTCTGCTATTCATATCTGAAACCAGAACAGAAATAACTTCTACCAATCAGATGATACAGCCATTTTAGTAACTGCAGCAACTACATTTTCGTCCATTTTTACAAATAACTGATATTGACTACTTTCCAAAAAAGTTTGACAAACTTAGAGCGTATTAAATCTTTATCTACTTCTCTGCTTTTTAAATCAGAACACTTCCTCCACTACCACAAAAATACTTTAAGAGCTAAAGCAAGTCCCACAGTTTTAATTCATGTAAAATGACCATCTAGTTGTAATTAGTTACTTTAGAAGTCTGGACTGTCACGCTCTGACCTAGGAGAGCTGTGTTTTCTCTGTTTAGTTAGGTCAGGGTGTGATAGGTGGGTGGGCATTCTATATTTTTGTTTTCTAAGTTTTGGCCGGGTATGGTTTCCAATCAGAGGCAGCTGTCTATCGTTGTCTCTGATTGGAAGACATACTTAGGCAGCCTGTTTTTCCCTTTGTGTTTGTGGGTAGTTGCTTTCGGTTTAGTTTGTATTTACCTGACAGAACTGTCATTGTTTGCTTATTTGTATAAGTGTTTACTTTAATTAAAATTACAAAGATGAGCACTCAACACGCTGCGCCTTGGTCTCCGCTATATGACGGCGGTGACATGGACATTATATCAATTCCACACAATAGTCCAATCCACGATTGCTAATGTTTTTGTTTATCTAGCCACTGCCATTAAATTCTAGGTGAAATCATTCACTGACAATTTATGCAAGAGATGATTTGGACATGAATGTGACAAAGACAGTTTGTTCAAGAAAATGATAAGTATTTGTTGGTCGTGGACAGTTAAAAAAAAAAATCGGAAAATTGAAAAACCTGAAGATGGAAGTCACTACCTGCTTTAAAGCCAGACTCAGTTAGTACAATATAAAATATAGCATTTTTAATTTTGGTTTATATCTCTAAAATAAGAGATTTGAAGTCTTCATTTTACTTGTTCAGTGCCTTGACGCCACAGCATTGGAAATACCAGAGCTTTTTTCCATTTACCCCTTCAGGTTTGTTTACATTTTGCAGCTGATTTCTCAGCCAGGCGACATGACATTGAGCTCGCGTAGCCAAAATGTAATCTTGCTCATGTGCTGAGTGATGTTTACTACTCAACTGTCACTGCCATAGTGCTAGTTAGCCTTGCAGTCAATCCAGTCAGATTATAGGCAAAGATACTGGTAAGAGTACTTTTTGGAATAAAACATTCAATTATTTTATGTAATTAGCCATCATCCGTTATATTGTACCATTTTTTATTAGCCATCATCCTTTATATTATACTTTGTTCTGTTTTGGAAAATAGCTTGTTTCTGCCAACCTGTTCTGCATGTTCTGTAGTGTTTAGCTGTGTTCTGCCTGTTGTTGGCTACACAAGGCAGCTACTAGTAGCTTGCTGGCTAAATTAGTTAGCTTGCTAGCTAGCAAAATAACTGTTAGCTAACCTTAAGCTCGTCGAAATCAAAAATCCTTGTTTTCATTTCATGTATTTGCAAAACATTGAGTATATTCATGTTAGCTAATTTGTCATGTTTGTCTTCCTTCCACAACATAAATCCAAAGAGCTAACGTTATCAGAAATGTCAGATCACGTCGAGGTAATATAGATAATATCTAATGACCATATGAATGTATCAAAAGTTGTAGCTAAGTTAGCTATCAGTCATAGCTAGGTCTATGAAATATTTACAGCAAATAAGATTACCATCTAATTGCTATTCTTACATAGAGTATATTTTCTGTCAATTGCTGGCAGCACCATTTCACCAGGTCAAATTTCTGACACAGGTAAAATGTACTTGGCAGATAAAAGGTGATCCTGATTCTTGAAATGATTGCTTTTGGGAGAATCTGCTGCCTGAACATGGCACACATAGAGCCAGGGGCAGAGGTCCAAGGGTCCGTGGAGGACTACTGAGGCCCAGTGTCAAGACGGGCCCATATAGAGGGCAGGGCAAGAGGATCAAACAGGGCCAGGAGAGGGAACAGGGGGAGAGGTAGAAGGGGCAGAGGCAGAATCTGGGAAATATCCATGGCTGACAGGGAGAGACTTGATCATCATCCTCGAGATAGACTTGCACAGGTGAAGGTTTGTAAGCCACATTACACCATGTCTGATTAGTCTAAACAGAATCTAGAACAGATTGTCAACTCTGGTTCTCATGTCAACCAGGAAATATTACTTTAGGTGTATCATGAACAGCTGTTCGAGAGAAAGAGGCATGGTGTCTTGATGATGCTGGAGAGGACACCAGAAGCAGTTTGATGTGGTCCATCTCATCCAGGGAGGTGGTGGAGGTGCAGAAGGAGGCCATTTTTGGTACACCTGTTGGCAAGTGTCGAGAAATGCCAACTGACATGGAGAAGTGCTGTGGTGGGGGGCCAAATACCTGCATCAGTACAACACTGCACATACACTTACTGTCTGGAGGCTGGAAACATCAGGGTTGATAGTAATGATCTATTAGCTCTGGATGAGAGCACAAAACAGGGAGAAGACCATGCAGTGTACAGGCATACTGCCTATCAGCAGTTAATCTGTTGGCAGCATGGCATGCTTTCGGCAGGGCCACAGAATTGTTATTCCAAGCTATTGCGCATCAGAGACACTTTCCCTGACCCTAATGGCCAGTATAAAGGATTCACTCCTGGCAGACTGACCTAAAGAATTGTCCATGTATTTTGAACTGTTTTGTTTGGTTATTTTTGTATATGTGTTAGCTAAAGCACTGTTTAATAAAAACAACTGATGTTAGACAAAGGTTGAATATAGTGTAAGTGTACTTTTGTTTTTCCACAAATAGTTCAAAATGTTTATATGAAACAATCATAGAACAAATAAGACTAACTACATTTATTTAGACATAAGACAACATATATAAGTGACAAAGTATTCATAAGGTATATTTATAGGTGGTTTGAGTAGAGGCGACTGCATAAAACATTATCAATAACATGAGGTTATTTACAATTGCTATTAATAAGAACATTTGGTATATTTAATTGAGTAGATGGGACTGTACAATAACATAATGGTTATTTGTAATTGTTATTTACAAGAAACTATAGGAACTAATAGTTAGCTATTGGTATTCAGTGTGTATGGACATGGGGTTTCCAGTCATTGTAGCTGTTCAGATCCTAGGGAGAGGGAGGAAAAGATACATCTCGAAACACTCCGTTTGACCGTACTTTTTAAAAACACTATCGTATCACTCATACATAGCCCTCGGCTGACATGTGCCTGAACCAGCTCCTGGATGGGTGGTGGTGTAATGTTAGGGTGTCACGCCCTGACCTGAGAGAGCCTTTTTTATGTCTCTATTTAGGTTTGGTCAGGGTGTGATTTGGGAGGGCATTCTATGTCCTTTTTTCTATGCTTTGTATTTCTTTGTTTTGGCCTGGTATGGCTCTCAATCAGGGACAGCTGTACATGGTTGTCGCTGATTGGGAGTCATACTTAGGCAGCCTGTTTTCCTTTGGGGTTTGTGGGTAGTTATTTTCTGTTTTGTACATTTTGTGACCTGACAGAACTGTTGGCTGGCGTTCATTTTCTTGTTTTTGTTTGAAGTGTTTCTTATTATTTAATCCTTAATATGAACACTCACCACGCTGTGCCTTGGTCTACTCTTTCAGACGGCCGTTACACAGGGAGAAGGCCAAGATTACTTGGGTCACTGGCTACACAAGGGATGATCCTTGGCATTCCTACGCTGGATGCCAACTTCAGGGATGTAACTGTTGGGTTTTACTGGCCCTGCAAAAAATAAAATAATCTGTAGTAGCTGAGGGTATAGAACACAGAACAGCAAAGAAAGAGTAATTACTATTACAATATCAAGATATAACCAATAGGCAGTAAAATGTGCTGATGCACTGAACAAGTTTGGGCAGGTTTTGGTTCTGACTGGAGATGTACATAATATAAAATAATTTTTATTTTTCCAGAACATTAACCATGTGTGTTCTCTTGTTTTGACTGTTCTGTAGTTTCAACCCAATGATTCGTCTGACAAAAATAACTTTGCATACCCCAGGCCCAGGCATGGATCAAAGCTGGCGAGACGTTCAATGACATCATCAAGATATATGCTGGACCCTATGTCAGAGAGGTGTTTTTGGGACCACATCGTGTCTATTGTCCTGCTAATAGCCCTTGTGAAAAACAAGTGTTTGTGTCTTGGTAGGCCGTCATTGTAAATAAGAATTTGTTCTTAATTTACTTGCCTAGTTAAAATGCAATAAAAAAATTTATATAATATCTCAGGAATTTACCTGGAGTAGGAGTGATGCATTTGTTGCTAATGTGGATGAGGCAGCGGCTCAAGTGTTTCCACTGTACAAGATATCTGTGGAATGGTTACAGACAGTATACAGGTCAGAGGTCAAAAGTCTTATATGCAAATAACAGGATTGGGTTGTGCAACTGAAAGTGGCTCGCTCAATCTTTACATACATCCCTCCTTTCTCCCTCCCTAGAAGTAATCACTTATTAGAAATTACTAGACAGGTAAAAGCCATGTAATGGAGCCCTTGGCTTCACCTGCCCAATCCTGTCTAAGCAGCGATTACTTTAAGGAGGGAGGAAGGAGTTGCTCAGTAATTCATACCAAACATCTCAGTTCTCCCAAAGTGCACCTGTTCTCTGCATGAACAGGTAATATGGTGCAAACTCCTTTTAGGCCATGCATACGCCAATCTAATGCTTTTACATTTGTGGGGAATAGTGCATGTGTGTTGTGGCAGATGAATCAGAATTAGTTGGGTAACATAGATAATTAAGATGTTTTATTTGCATAATATGCTTATGTGAGATACTTGTCATTAGAATGTATCCCTTTGGACTTTGGTGTTGGCAGTTGTACTTTTCCCTTAGCTAGGGCTCAGTCACTTGGGGCCCAGAGAGGGGAGAGGTCAGGCTTGTCTTTCACATGTCCCTGGAGCTATGCAGAATATCAGAAAGGGAGAGGACAGAATGGAACATTGTCTTCATATGTGAATGTGTCTTTACCTATTCTTAAACCTTGTGAAGAGATGGCGTGATTAATGGGGAACCAATTACTTGTCTCCACAATGTCTGTGCGCACTTCACTCCCTCCTTTTCTATTGGGGGGAGGTGTATGGCAGTGTCTGGAACCATTGTATGTCTTCTCTCAGATCTTGCACTTATCCTGGGATAGTGTATGACCTAGAGGCTCACTCCCCTCAGTAAGCTTGTCCAGGAGTGGGGTCAAGAGGGGGTTTGCTTGAGATGGGAGTATCTAGAATTGACAATTGATATATGCCATTGGATGAGTTGGTGTTTTTGTACTATGAAGTACCAGGAACGAGATTAGAACCTCGTCATAGGGACCAAACTGAACGATAAGTTATAGCGAATGCTATCTGGCTATGGATACTCCTCTCTCAAGTAAAAGTCTTTCTTTGTGAACAGTTCCTAAATATCTGTGGTTTGTCATGTCAAAGGGGGGTGGATCTTTGCTATAAAAGATCTCAGTAGCCATTGTGTTGACACTCTCAACGGTTCATTAGAAATGGAGAATCGTTGAAAGTCAAGTGCTAATGCAACACTCTTATAATTAAAGATGTAGTTTAAGTATAACTCTGACTGGTGTGTGAAGTTTGTCTCTCCTCATTTGGTAATACAGAAATTAGCAACCACAGTGTCCTTCAGGAGAAATTAGAGTTTGATGGAATCACATGTTATAATGAATAACATGTGATTCCTTAGACATCCTACCAAATGATCTTATAATAATATATAGTCATGATACCGTCCTCTATACTCATGTATAGTCATGTTACCATAAGAATGACTTAAAATGAAATATTTCACTCACATATTATACTTATCCAAAGTATGTCTACATGAACATGCATAGTGAATGATATGTAGAATAAATGAGACATTTCAATTGTCAGGGATTGACATTTCCCCTCATCCCAATTCACATTTCATGCCTACATCATGTAGAACCTTTCCATTTAACTGCGTAGTAGGCCAGACAACATGGGACAAGTGCTGGGGAAAAACAGTCATGCTAGATAAACAATGATATGAGAACAAAGTTCAGCAGGATGTCATACTGAATATTGAAATGTAAGCCCATTTCCAAGGGGTCAAAGGTAAGAATGGGGCAAAATGGGCATAATGGAAAGTATCACCCATAAACAGAGACTGGATTCATTAATAGTATGTTTGTATACAGTTACGCTTTAAGACCAGCACATACACAGAAAAGATCCGGTTAATTTTTCAGTCATTAGTTTCAATGTCTCTGCCTCACACTGTCAGATCCTCAAGTTAGTGCTTGTTGTTCGTGAGCATCTTTAACACTGTATGAAAAGTTGTGGTTAGCCAATGACCTACTTTGACCAAATTGGAGAAAGAGCTTTTGTATATGCTTGACTTAAAGCATAATACATGACAAAAGTAACTAAATGTTTTCTGATATGGTCTACTACATCATCTGAGAATGGTCTTTGGTGGTGCTGCAGACCACCAAGGTAGCTGTCACAGGTGTCGTAATGTAGAGACCAAGGCGCAGCAGGTTGCGTGCTCATAATTATATTTATTATAGCGAACACGGAAAAACAATAAACAAAGAACGACAGCTAACAGATTTGCAGGCTATAACTACAAGCAGTGCAAATACAACTACCCACAAAATAACCAAACCAAACACACACCTCTATATAGGACTCTCAATCAGAGGCAACTAGAAACACCTGCCTCCAATTGAGAGTCCAACACCCAATCCTAAACATAGAAAACTAAACTAGACAGACCGTCGAAATGCATACACAACACAACCCCTCTGCCACGCCCTGACCAAAACTAATACAATTACTCCCTCTGCTGGTCAGGACGTGACAGTAGCAGAAAACATCAAGCTTTAATGTTTCTGCATATTTTGTTTATTTTTTATTTAGTAATTTTAGCAGACGCTCTTATCCAGAGCGACTTACAGTAGTGAATGCATACATTTCATACATTTTTTTTCTGTGCTGGCCCCCCGTGGGAAACGAACCCACAACCCTGGTGTTGCAAACACCATGCTCTACCAACTGAGCTACATTCTATATTCAGGACACTCTCCACCTATAACGTGATCTTCACTCTATCATTTGATCTAGCATGGATGACTGACTGCCTGCAATAAGACATTTTTCCAGCATTTTGTCAAAAGTGGATGATCTAGAATCAATTCAAATGTGGGAATGGACTTGGAATTACAGAGCAATCCTATTTGAATTCTTCTTGTGCCTCCGGCAGACCCTTTCAACACTCCCTCCAGTCTCCCACTAACCTCATTTACCACGTGATTTTCTTATTCAAGAAATGACATTTCAGGGATGTGAAGCTCTAAAATCTGTTACGTTCTCCAGCAAGAAAAACAAAAAAGTTGCTCAAACAGAACAGAAGGGGGAACTAACAAAGAGTCACTGACAACAACCAAAGTGAAACAGGGGGGGTTTTACGAGAGGTTCTGAAAAACACTCATGGGCTATCCACTGAAAGTTGACTAGCAACAACTGGAACCAGAAACCCACCATGAGCACCCACTAAATGTACCCACTAAGAGGCAAACAAAAGAAAAACACACATCAAACTTAAAGACAGGAAGAAAACCAA
Organism: Salmo salar; assembly: GCF_965601325.2. Classification (NCBI taxonomy): domain Eukaryota; kingdom Metazoa; phylum Chordata; class Actinopteri; order Salmoniformes; family Salmonidae; genus Salmo; species Salmo salar. The sequence goes on along the minus strand of NC_138311.1, from coordinate 29,541,877 downwards.
AAAGTTTGGGAAACCTAAAAACAGAGAAGATCTGACAAAGGAATGTTTTTCTAGAAATCAAATAGGGAAAGCCAACTAAACGGTGTTGACCCTCCACATCTCTCAAGACAACTGGATCACTGAGCCAGCCACTCTTAAATATCACTTCGCCAGCACAGGCAAAATACCTTTCAACTAACAAGATGGACAAGCCAGCACTGGTGTAACACATACTTACTAACAAGGTGACACCAATTGGTGCACCATACGTGCTAAAGTCCAAACTCAAAACAAATGGAAAAAACAAAACCTGTAACAATCTAAGTAGGTGAAATGCTTTCATTACACTACTGTTGAAATGTGAAGATAAGTCTTACATTTTAGACTGTGGGGTAACATACTTTCACTTCCAATTAAGTTGCCGGAGACTTTAATGCATGGAAATTTAAATCAGTTCTACCAAATTTCTATCAACATGTTAAATGTGCAACCAGAGGGAAAAAAATTGTAGATCACCTGTACTCCACACACAGAGACGTGTACAAAGCTCTCCCTCGCTCTCCATTTGGTAAATCTGACCACAACTCTATCCTCCTGTTTCCTGCTTACAAGCAAAAATTTAAGCAGGAAGCACCAGTGACTCGGTCTATAAAAACGTGGTCAGATGAAGCAGATGCTAAACTGCAGGACTGTTTTGCTATCACAGACTGGAACATGTTCCGGGATTCTTCCGATGGCATTGAGGAGTACACCACATCAGTCACTGGCTTTATCAATAAGTGCATCGAGGACGTCGACCCCACAGTGACTGTACATACAGGGGCGGAAATCCCGGGGGGGACGGGGGGGGACACGACCCACCCATCCTGGGAAAAATATGATTTGTCCCCCCAATATATCACTGAAACATAACTATGTAATTTAAATAACATTAATAATACGCAATGAAAGCAATTGTGCTGATTAGACACTTAATAGCGCATTTTTAAGTTTCAAAAGATTGCGACCCCCCCACCCTTTTCCTCACAATGGTTTGATCCACTGGCAAGGTAACAGAGGGGTCTTGTCTACTGTCTGAAAGGCACTCAATGAACGTAACTGACGTAAAGTTAATTCAGTCAATCGTGCACACACACTAGCTCAATATGCAGAGCTAGCGCGCAAATATTAACTATTAAGCTAGCTAGTACCTATTCCATTTATGTGGCCTCGTCAAAGATGGAATCTTTGCTATCGTCAATTTATTCCGAGATCAGCATGCAGATGATGTAAGTTAGTGCTTCAAAGTCCCTGTGATAAGGTTAGCGATAAACTGAAGTCCAAACTGAACAGAACTACACTCTTCTTCTACCATTGTCTTAAATATATTTAATGGTCTCGTTGCAAAAGCTAAATTGTCGCAAGGGAACTTTTATTTATTTATTTTATTTAACCCGGGTAGCAAAGATTATAGCAAACACCACTGAAACGGAATTGGTGCTCGCTTGCTTTGCAAATTCAGCTATTGTTGGAAGCTAGCCAATATGAAACAAACTATTAAAATTACAAAAGGTTGCAGCATATGTTGTGTAAATGGTGAACTCATACAGCTGTCAACTCTTGTCACTGCAATCCATTTCACATTTGCTAGCTACCTTTTAGATCGAAGCCCAAATAGAATGATAAAAGATAAGATGATAGAAGCCCATCTCCTACTGTAAATAACCTATGTGTGTGTAACCAGCCTGTGTGTGTGTAGCCAGCCAGCCAGGTAGAAAAATGGCAAAAAAATAAAAGACGGACATCAGAGTACTTTTCAGTACACCAAAACGCAAAGTAAGAACCCTAGTAGCCTAATCTCTCAAAGACTAGTTGATAAAATGTTCATAAGAAAGAAATGAAATTCTAATGGAAATGTTTCACAATGATGTCATTAGGCAGAGCAGGCAACAGATGGCACACAGACAGCAGAGTTGGGGACAGATATGCAGGGACAGACTGGCAGAGATGGAGTCTCAGGTAAGTTTGTTGAGTCTTTGTTTGGCAACATTATGAAAGGTTCTCAATTTTTTTTACTTGTAAAATAGGAACATAATTGGAAAATGCCATGGATTCCCCCACTCTCAACTTAAACTGGTGACTGAACTAAGATTTGTTAAAGGCAGTGGTATTGCTGTTGTGAGTAGTTGTGTAGTTTTGGGTACCGGTAGTTAGGAGTACGGCAAACACCTTATTTCTTTGGTTCCTCAATATACATTTACCATATTACAATGTAGGCTATGTGTTACAGCACTACTTTTGGTGTCCCCCTCAGAAATTGCTCTTGAGAAAATTTCATGTAATTGTCCCCCCCAAAGTTGATATCAGATTTTCGCCCCTGTGTACATACATGCCCCAACCAGAAGCCATGGATTACAGGCAACATTCGCACTGAGCTAAAGGGTAGAGCTGCCGCTTTCAAGGTGTGTGACTCTAACCCGGAAGCTTACAAGAAATCCTGCTAAGCCCTTCGACGAACCATCAAACAGGTAAAGCGTCAATACAGGGCTAAGATTGAATCATACTACACCGGCTCCGACGCTCGTCTTATGTGGCAGGGCTTGCAAACTATTACAGACTACAAAGGGAAGCACAGCCGCGAGCTGCCCAGTGACACGAGCCTACCAGATGAGCTAAATCACTTCTATGCTCGCTTCGAGGCAAGCAACACTGAGGCATGCATGAGAGGATCAGCTTTTCCGGATGACTGTGTGATCACGCTCTCCGTAGCCGACGTGAGTAAGACTTTTAAACAGGTCAACATACACAAGGCTGCAGGGCCAGATGGATTACCAGGACGTGTGCTCTGGGCATGCACTGACCAACTGGCAAGTGTCTTCACTGACATTTTCAACATGTCCCTGATTGAGTCTGTAATACCAACATGTTTCAAGCAGACCACCATAGTCCGTGTGCCCAAGAACACAAAGGCAACCTGCCTAAATGACTACAGACCTGTAGCACTCACGTCCGTAGCCATGAAGTGCTTCGAAACATTGGTAATGGCTCACATCAACACCATTATCCCAGAAACCCTAGACCCACTCCAATTTGCATACCGCCCAAACAGATCCACAGATGATGCAGTCTCTATAGCACTCCACACTGCCCTTTCCCACCTGGACAAAAGGAACACTTATGTGAGAATGCTATTCATTGACTACAGCTCAGCGTTCAACACCATAGTGCCCTCAAAGCTCATCACTAAGCTAAGGATCCTGGGACTAAACACCTCCCTCTGCAACTGTATCCTGGACTTCCTAACAACACATCTGCCACGCTGATCCTCAACACTGGAGCTCCCCAGGGGTGCGTGCTCAGTCCCCTCCTGTACTCCCTGTTCACCCACGACTGCATGGCCAAGCACAACTCCAACACCATCATTAAGTTTGTAGACGACACAACAGTGGTAGGCCTGATCGCCGACAACGACGAGACAGCCTATAGGGAGGAGGTCAGAGACCTGGCCGGGTGGTGCCAGAATAACAACCTATCCCTCAACGTAACCAAGACTAAGGAGATGATTGTGGACTACAGGAAAAGGAGGACCGAGCATGCCCCCATTCTCATCGACAGGGCTGCAGTGGAGCAGGTTGAGAGTTTCAAGTTCCTTGGTGTCCACATCAACAACAAACTAGAATGGTCCAAACACACCAAGACAGTTGTGAAGAGGGCACGACAAAGCCTATTCCCTCTCAGGAAACTAAAAAGATTTGGCATGGGTCCTGAGATCCTCAAAAGGTTCTACAGCTGCAACACCACAACACCACAGCCACTGCTAGCTAGCCAACTTTACCAACTAGCAGTACTGTAGAAACTAAATACATTACAACGGAATGTTTTGATTAGTGTAATGTTAGCTAGCTACATAGTTGTCTTTGTATCAAAGATAAAGGTAAGATAAAGATAAAGGTAAATGCAGCCATTGCTAGCTAGCCAACTCTAGCAGCTAGCAGTACTGTATCATTTTTAGTCAATAAGATTTTTGCAATGTAAGCTTAACTTTCTGAACTTTCGAGTTGTGTAGTCCACTTGTGTAGCTAGCAGGACTGACTTTGTGTTAGCTAGTCAACGTTTAATCACTTCTGCATTATGAAAGGAACTAGACACGGACACGTATGATCCACTGGTAGTTTGTTGTAACCAAGTATTGGTGCTAACATTGTTTATTGGTGCTAACCGTGTGTTATTGGATGCTAGCATGCTAGTTAGCTACGGAGTCATAGGACACGGTGCACTGGGTGGGTTTCACAGAAGAATACTGTACCAAGTTATCTAGCTGAATAAACTAAGTTTGAGCCTATTCCTGGAAACATTGAACCACTGTAGTTTACATCAATTATATTTCTAAAGTGGAAGTTGGAAAAGTTATATGAGTGTTTCAGTGAATAGTTAGTGAGGTAGGCCCTGCGCTCTCGCTCCCCCAGTTGTTTAGTTCATTTTCATTCCAATCTCCTTTGCATTAGCGTAGCCTCTCCTGTAGCCTGTCAACTATATGTCTGTTCTATCCTCTCTGCACAGGCCACACAAACGCCTCACACCGCGTGGCCGCTGCCACTCTAACGTGGTGGTCCCAGCACGCACGACCCACGTGGAGTTCCAGGTCTCCGGCAGCCTCTGGAACTGCCGGTCTGCGGCCAACAAGGTAGAGTTCATCTCAGCCTATGCTACCCTCCAGTCCCTCGACTTCTTGGCGCTGACGGAAACATGGATTACCACAGAAAACACTGCTACTCCTACTGCTCTCTCCTCGTCTGACCACGTGTTCTCGCATACCCCGAGAGCATCTGGTCAGCGGGGTGGTGGCACTGGAATCCTCATCTCTCCCAAGTGGACATTCTCTCTTTCTCCCCTGACCTATCTGTCTATCTCCTCATTTGAATTCCATGCTGTCACAGTCACTAGCCCATTCAAGCTTAACATCCTTATCATTTATCGCCCTCCAGGTTCCCTTGGAGAGTTCGACGCCTTGATAAGTTCCTTTCCTAAGGATGGCTCACCCCTCACAGTTCTGGGTGACTTTAACCTCCCTACGTCTACCTTTGACTCATTTCTCTCTGCCTCCTTCTTTCCACTCCTCTCCTCTTTTGACCTCACCCTCTCACCGTCCCCCCCACTCACAAGGCAGGCAATACGCTTGACCTCATCTTTACTAGATACTGTTTTTCTACTAATCTCACTGCAACTCCCCTTCAAGTCTCCGACCACTACCTTGTATCCTTTTCCCTCTCGCTCTCCTCCAACACTACTCACTCTGCCCCTACTCGGATGGTATTGTGCCGTCGCAACCTTCGCTCTCTCTCTCCTGCTACTCTCACCTCTTCCATCCTATCATCTCTTCCCTCTGCTCAATCCTTCTCCAACCAATCTCCTGATTCTGCTTCCTCAACCCTCCTCTCCTCCCTTTCTGCATCCTTTGACTCTCTATGTCCCCTATCCTCCCGGCCGGCTCGGTCCTCCCCTCCTGCTCCGTGGCTTGACGACTCATTGCGAGCTCACAGAACAGGGCTCCGGGCAGCCGAGCGTAAATGGAGGAAAACTAGCCTCCCTGCGGACCTGGCATCTTTACACTCCCTCCTCTCTACATTTTCTTCCTCTGTTTCTGCTGCTAAAGCCACTTTCTACCACTCTAAATTCCAAGCATCTGCCTCTAACCCTAGGAAGCTCTTTGCCACCTTCTCCTCCCTCCTGAATCCTCCTCCCCCTCCCCCCCTCTCTGCAGATGACTTTGTCAACCATTTTGAAAAGAAGGTTGACGACATTCGATCCTCGTTTGTTAAGTCAAACGACAGCGCTGGTCCTGCTCACGTTGCCCTACCCTATGCTCTGACCTCTTTCTCCCCTCTCTCTCCAGATGAAATCTTGCGACTTGTGATGGCCGGCCGCCCAACAACCGCTTGACCCTATCCCCTCCTCTCTTCTCCAGACCATTTCCGGAGACCGTCTCCCCTACCTCACCTCGTTCATCAACTCATCCTTGACCGCTGGCTACGTCCCTTCCGTCTTCAAGAGAGTGAGAGTTGCACCCCTTCTCAAAAAACCTACACTCGATCCCTCTGATGTCAACAACTACAGACCAGTATCCCTTCTTTCTTTTCTCTCCAAAACTCTTGATCGTGCCGTCCTTGGCCAGCTCTCTTGCTATCTCTCTCAGAATGACCTTCTTGATCCAAATCAGTCAGGTTTCAAGACTGGTCATTCAACTGAGACTGCTCTTCTCTGTGTCACGGGGGCTCTCCGCACTGCTAAGCTAACTCTCTCTCCTCTGCTCTCATCCTTCTAGACCTATCTGCTGCCTTTGATACTGTGAACCATCAGATCCTCCTCTCCACCCTCTCCGAGTTGGGTATCCCCGGCGCGGCTCACTCTTGGATTGCGTCCTACCTGACAGGTCGCTCCTACCAGGTGGCGTGGCGAGAATCCATCTCCGCACCACGTGCTATCACCACTGGTGTCCCCCAGGGCTCAGTTCTAGGCCCTCTCCTATTCTCGCTATACACCAAGTCACTTGGCTCTCCTATCATTACTACGCAGACGACACACAATTAATCTTCTCCTTTCCCCCTTCTGATAACCAGGTGGTGAATCGCATCTCTGCATGTCTAGCAGAAATATCAGTGTGGATGACGGATCACCACCTCAAGCTGAACCTCGGCAAGGCGGAGCTGCTCTTCATCCCGGGGAAGGACTGCCCGTTCCATGACCTCGCCATCACGGTTGACAAATCCATTGTGTCCTCCTTCCAGAGTGCTAAGAGCCTTGGCGTGACCCTGGACAACACCCTGTCGTTCTCCGCTAACATCAAGGCGGTGACCCGATCCTGTAGGTTCATGCTCTAAAACATTCGCAGAGTACGACCCTGCCTTACACAGGAAGCGGCGCAGGTCCTAATCCAGGCACTTGTCATCTCCCGTCTGGATTACTGCAACTCGCTGCTGGCGGGGCTCCCTGCCTGTGCCATTAAACCCCTACAACTCATCCAGAATGCCGCAGCCCGTCTGGTGTTCAACCTTCCCAAGTTCTCTCACATCACCCCACTCCTCCGCACACTCCACTGGCTTCCAGTTGAAGCTTGCATCTGCTACAAGACCATGGTGCTTGCCTACGGAGCTGTGAGGGGAACGGCACCTCCGTACCTTCAGGCTCTGATCAGTCCGTACACCCAAAGAAGGGCACTGCGTTCATCCACCTCTGGCCTGCTCGCCTCCCTACCTCTGCGGAAGCACAGTTCCCGCTCAGCCCAGTGCTCTGGCACCTCAATGGTGGAACAAGCTCCCTCACGACGCCAGGACAGCGGAGTCAATCACCAACTTCCGGAGACACCTGAAACCCCACCTCTTTAAGGAATACCTGGGATAGGATAAAGTAATCCTTCTAACCCCCCCCCCCCAAAAAAAAAGATATATATGTACTATTGTAAAGTGGTTGTTCCACTGGATACCATAAGGTGAATGCACCAATTTGTAAGTCGCTCTGGATAAGAGCGTCTGCTAAATGACGTAAATGTAAATGTATTTCTGTTTTTTTATATTTCATATATTTGCAAAAATGTATAAAAACCTGTTTTCACTTTGTCAGGATGGGATATTGTGTGTAGATTGCTGAGGTTTAAAACAAATCTATTTTAGAATAAGCCTGTAATGTAACAAAATGTGGAAAATGTCAAGGGGTCTGTATACTTTCCGAAGGCACCGTATATAGTGTTTGTTGAGATGTTCTTTTGTCACAGTATCTAACGAAGGTGGCACCCCTCCTCGGTCGGGCGGCGCTCGGCGGTCGTTGTCGCCGGTCTATTAGCTGCCACCGATCGTTGTTTCTGTGTCTTTTGGTTTTGTCTGTCTATCCCGCACCTGCTTTGTGTCTGTCATTAGTGGGGGGTTATTTAGTGTGTATTTTCAGTTGGGGTTCTCGTGCAGGATTGTTTATTGTCTACTCTAGACAGTTGCGAGTGTAGCTGTTTTTTCGCTGGTTATTGTCCATTGTATTGCCGGGCTGCGCCCCGTGCGCTTTTTCCAGAGTGTTTATTTTTGGGAATGTGTTTTCCCCTGGCGGACTTCGTCACGAGCCCTGTGCCCTACGGCTATTGCGTTTGCCATTATTATTAAAACACTGTTGCTCCGGCCCTCTGTCTCCTGCTCCTGATTCCACATCTCCACTGGTCCTAGACAGTCGTGACATCTTTGTTGACAAACGGAGTAAAACAAGCTTATATTTTGGGTTTGCAAGGGGTGTTTAACTGGCGGCAGAGAAGTCAGACGCAGGAGAGAAATAACTGTGTTTCCAACGGCGCAGTTTATTACAAAAATCCCACCGGAAAACATAATCATAAAAATCAATGGGTAAACATAACCCAATGCACACCAGTACAGACGTACACAAACACTTACAATAAACATTCTCCGACAAGGATATGAGGGGAAACAGAGGGTTAAATACACAACATGTAATTGATGGGATTGGAACCAGGTGTGAAGGAAGACAAGACAAAACCAATGGAAAATGAAAAATGGATCAGTGATGGCTAGAAGGTCGGTGAAGTCGACTGCCGAACACCGCCTGAACATTGAGAGGGACCGACTTCGGCTAAAGTCGTGACAGTACCCCCCCATGACTCGCGTCTCCAGCAACGCGTTGGCACCGACCTCGGAGACGACCCGGAGGGCGAGGCGCAGGGCGATCCGATGCAGACGATGGAAATATCGCAGCATAGAAGGATCCAACACGTCCTCCACCGAAACCCAGCATCTCTCCTCCGGACCATACCCCTCCCAGTCCACAAGGGAGGGGTATGGTCGTTGCTGCAGGTCGTTGCTGCAAATGAGAACGTGTTCTCAGTTAACTTACCTGGTAAAATAACAGATAAATAAAAAATATAATAAAACTGGAACGAGAGACACATGGAACGAGGGGTTAACCTGTTTAGGATAGGGGGCAGTATTTTCACGGCCAGATAAAAAACATACCCGATTTAATCTGGTTATTACTCCTGCCCAGAAACCAGAATATGCATATAATTATTTGATTTGGATAGAAAACACCATAAAGTTTCTAAAACTGTTTGAATGGTGTCTGTGAGTATAACAGAACTCATATGGCAGGCCAAAACCTGAGAAGATTCTATATGGGAAGTGCCCTGTCTGACCATTTCTTGTCCTTCTATAGCCTCTTTATCAAAAATAGAGGATCTCTGCTGTAATGTGACATTTTCTAAGGCTCCCATAGGCTCTCAGAAGGCGCCAGAACGGGGAATGATGACTCTGCAGTCCCTGGGCGAAAAACAGTAGGGGTTTTGGAAAGTGGTCGTTCTGAGAACAATGACACTGACGCGCGCGTGCATGTGAAGACTCCATTTTCTATTTTCAGTGTTTGAACGAAAATGAGGTCTCCCGGTCGGAATATTAGCGCTATTTTACGAGAAAAATCGCATAAAAATTGATTTTAAACAGCGTTTGACATGCTTCGAAGTACGGTAATGGAATATTTTGAAATGTTTTGTCACGATACGCGCCGGCGCGTCACCCTTCGGATAGTGTCTTGAACGCAAGAACAAAACGCAGCTATTTGGATATAACTATGGATTATTTGTAACCAAAACATTTTACATTTACATTTAAGTCATTTAGCAGACGCTCTTATCCAGAGCAACTTACAAATTGGTGGATTCACCTTATGATATCCAGTGGAACAACCACTTTACAATAGTGCATCTAAATCTTTAGGGGGGGGGGGGGGGGGGGGTTAGAAGGATTACTTTATCCCATCCTAGGTATTCCTTAAAGAGGTGGGGTTTCAGGTGTCTCCGGAAGGTGGTGATTGACTCCGCTGTCCTGGCGTCGTGAGGGAGCTTGTTCCACCATTGGGGTGCCAGAGCAGCGAACAGTTTTGACTGGGCTGAGCGGGAACTGTGCTTCCTCAGAGGTAGGGAGGCGAGCAGGCCATTGGGTGTTGAAGTAGAAGTCCTGGGAGTGCATTCTGACGAAGAACAGCAAAGGTAATCCAATTTTTCTTATAGTAAATCTGAGTTTGGTGAGTGCCAAACTTGGTGGGTGTCAAAATAGCTAGCCATGATGGCCGGGCTATCTACTCAGAATATTGCAAAATGTGCTTTCACCGAAAAGCTATTTTAAAATCGGACACCGCGATTGCATAAAGGAGTTCTCTATCTATAATTCTTAAAATAATTGTTATGTTTTTTGTGAACGTTTATCGTGAGTAATTTAGTAAATTCACCAGAAGTTTTCGGTGGGTATGCTAGTTCTGAACGTCACATGCTAATGTAAAAAGATGGTTTTTGATATAAATATGAACTTGATTGAACAAAACATGCATGTATTGTATAACATAATGTCCTAGGTGTGTCATATGATGAAGATCATCAAAGGTTAGTGCTGCATTTAGCTGTGGTTTTAGTTTTTGTGACATTATATGGTAGCTTGAAAAATGGGTGTGTGATTATTTCTGGCTGGGTACTCTCCTGACATAATCTAATGTTTTGCTTTCGTTGTAAAGCCTTTTTGAAATCGGACAATGTGGTTAGATAAAGGAGAGTCTTGTCTTTACAATGGTGTAAAATAGTCATATGTTTGAGAAATGGACGTTTTTGGATTTTTGAGGAGTTTGTAATTCGCGCCACGCTCTATCATTGGATATTGGCGAGGCGTTCCGCTAGCGGAACATCTAGATGTAAGAAGTTTTAATGCGGTAATCGGGGGGAAGCTGTAACCTGTAACATACCTCGTTCACTCTCCTCAGGACTTTAAATGGCCCCACAAACCGCGGACCCAGCTTCCGACAGGGCAGGCGGAGGGGCAGGTTTTGGGTCGAGAGCCAGACCCTGTCCCCTGGTGTGAACAGCGGGGCCTCACTGCGGTGACCCAGTCGTCCACCACAGGAGCCTCGGTCTGACTCTGATGCCAAGGAGCCAGAACCGGCTGATACCCCAATACACACTGGATGAGAGAAAGGTTAGTGGAGGAGTGGCGGAGCGAGTTCTGGGCCATCTCTGCCCAGGGCACGAACGCTGCCCACTCCCCCGGCCGGTCCTGGCAATAAGACCTCAGAAACCTACCCACATCCTGGTTAACTCTCTCCACCTGCCCGTTACTCTCGGGGTGAAAACCTGATGTAAGGATGACCGAGACCCCCAGACGTTCCATGAACGCCCTCCAGACCCTCGACGTGAACTGGGGACCCCGAACAGACACTATATCCTCAGGCACCCCTCCGCAGTCTGTAGGGCCGTAGGGAGACCGGGCAAAGGGAGGAGACGACAGGACTTAGAAAAACAATCCACAACGACCAGGATCGAGGTGTTACCCTGTGAAGGAGGAAGATCAGTCAGGAAATCCACCGACAGGTGCAACCATGGCCGTTGTGGAACGGGTAAAGGTTGTAACTTACCTCTGGTCAGGTGTCTAGGAGCCTTGCACTGGGCGCACACCGAGCAGGAGGTAACATAATCCCTCACGTCCTTAGCTAAAGTGGGCCACCAGTACTTTCCACTAAGACAGCGCACCATCTGACCGATACCAGGATGACCAGAGGAGGGTGACGTATGGGCCAAATAGATTAGCCGAATGCGGACAGCAGACAGTACGTACAGACGCCCAGCCGGACACTGAAGGGGAGCGGGTTCTGTACGCAACGCCTGCTCAATGTCTGCGTCCAGCTCCCACACCACCGGTGCCACCAGGCAAGAGGCCGGAAGTATGGGAGTGGGATCCATGGGCCGCTCCTCTGTGTCATACAGCCGGGACAATGCGTCTGCCTTAACGTTCTGAGAGCCTGGTCTGTAGGAAAGGGTAAATACAAAACGGGTGAAAAACATGGCCCACCTTGCCTGGTGAGGGTTCAGTCTCCTCGCTGCCTGGATGTACTCCAGATTGCGTTGGTCAGTCCAGATGAGAAAAAGGTTGTTTAGCACCCTCAAGCCAATGTCTCCTTGCCTTCAAGGCCTTGACGACAGCCAACAGGTCCCGGTCCCCCACATCATAAATTCACTCCGCCGGGCTGAGCTTCTTCGAGAAGAAGGCACAGGGGCGGAGCTTCGGTGGCGTACCCGAGCGCTGAGAGAGCACCGCTCCTATCCCAGCCTCGGACGCGTCCACCTCCACTATGAACGCCAAAGATGGATCCGGATGGGCCAACACGGGAGCCGAGGTAAACAGAGCCCTCAGGTGACTAAAAGCCCTGTCCACCTCAGCTGACCACTGCAAGCGCACCGGGCCCCCCTTCAGCAGTGAGGTTATGGGAGCCGCCACCTGACCAAAACCCCGGATAAACCTCCGGTAGTAGTTGGCAAACCCTAAGAACCGCTGCACCTCCTTTACCGTGGTGGGAGTCGGCCAATTACGCACGGCTGCAATCCGGTCACTCTCCATCTCCACCCCTGAAGTGGAAATGCGATACCCTAGGAAGGAGACGGACTGTTGGAAGAACAGGCATTTCTCAGCCTTGACGTACAGGTCATGCTCCAACAGGCAACCAAGCACTCTGCGCACCAAGGACACATGCTCAGCGCATGTAACGGAGTATATCAAAATGTCATCAATATACACCACTACACCCTGCCCGTGCAGGTCCCTGAAAATCTCGTCTACAAAGGCTTGGAAGACTGATGGCGCATTCATCAACCCGTACGGCATGAAGAGGTACTCATAGTGCCCAGAGGTGGTCCTGAAAGCCGTCTTCCACTCGTCTCCCTCTCGGATACGCACCAGGTTGTAGGCGCTCCTGAGATCTAGTTTAATGAAGAAGCGCGCCCGTGCATTGACTCTATCGCTGTGGCCATGAGCAGTAGCGGGTAACTATACCTCACAGTGATCTGATTCAGACCCGATAGTCAATACATAGGCGCAGACCCCCCTCCTTCTTCTTCACAAAAAAGAAACTCGAGGAGGCGGGTGAAGTGGAGGACCGAATTTATCCCTGATGCAGGGATTCGGAGACATATGTTTCCATAGCCTCCGTCTCCGCCTGTGAGTGGGGATACACATGACTCCTGGGAAGTGCAGCGTCTACCAGGAGGTCTATCGCACAATCCCCCCATCGATGAGGTGGTAATTGAGTCGCCTTCTTTTTTGAGAAGGCGAGAGCCAAATCGGCTTATTCAGGCAGAATGCACATGGTGGAGACCTGGTCTGGACTCTCCACCGTTGTAGCACCAACGGAAACCCCTAAACACCTACCTGAGCACTCTCGTGACCACGCTGTGAGAGCCCTCTGTGGCCAAGAAACAGTTGGGTTATGACAAGCTAACCAGGGTAGGCCCAGCACCACGGGAAACGCAGGAGAGTCAATAAGGAAGAGAATCATTCTCTCCGTATGACCCCCCTGCGTCACCATGCCCAGAGGCGCGGTGACCTTCCTAATCAACCCTGACCCTAATGGTCGACTATCTAAGGCGTGAATGGGGAAGGGCACATCCACGGGAACAATGGGGGTCCCTCAACTATGAGCTAACGCTCTATCAATGAAATTCCCAGCTGCGCCTGAATCTACGAGCGCCTTATGCTGGGAATGCGGGGAAAACTCAGGAAAAGTGACAGACACAAACATATGTGCAACATAGGGCTCTGGGTGAGAATGGTGCCGGCTCACCTGGGGTGACGCCAGAGCGCCCTGCCTGCTGCCTCGATTTCCAGAGGAACCAACCCGGCACCGACCAGCAGTGTGACCTCTGCGGCCACAGATGGTGCACGAGCGGGAACCCCCTCCGGTCTCCCTGTGCACCGCCCCTCCCAGCTCCATGGGTATCAGAGAGGGGGTGCGAGAGGATGGAACCACCAGACCCTGATCTGGACGTCTGCGAGTAGCCAGCAGGTTGTCCAGCCGGATGGACAGGTCCACCAGCTGGTTGAACGTGAGGGTGGTGTCTCTGCAGGCCAGCTCTCGACGGACGTCCTCACGCAGACTGCAATGGTAATGGTCGATCAGGGCCCTGTTGTTCCATCCCGCGCCGGCAGCCAGGGTCCTAATCTCCAGGGCGAACTCCTGGATGCTCCTCATCTCCTGCCTCAGATAGTAGAGGCGTTCACCCACCGCTCTACCCTCGGGCGGGTGAACTCCTCAAACTTGTCCAACGCCGCATCTCCCTCTCTCCACACGGCGTTGGCCCACTCCAGGGCTTTTCCGGTGAGGCACGAGACGAGTGCCGACACCCTCTCACGACCCGATGGAGCTGGGTGGACGGTGGCCAGGTAGAGGTCTAATTGTAACAGGAACCCCTGGCAGTTCACAGCCCTCCCGTCGTACTCCTGGGGCAAGGAGAGGTGAATCCCACTGGGTTCAGGCGGGAAAGGGGCACTCAGGGAAGACCCCGGCTCCCTGTCTCTCCCAGCGGTCCATTGTCTGGACAACGCGGTCCATGGTGGTGCCAAGATGGTGTAGTATTGCTGCATGCTCCTGGACGTGCTACTCCACTCCTATTGCCGGGGTACCGTCTCCTGCTGACTCCATAGTAAGGTCGGAGATTCTGTAAGGGGTGTTTAACTGGCGGCAGAGAAGTCAGACGCAGGAGAGAAATAACTGTACTTCCAACGGCGCAGTTTATTACAAAAAACCCACCGGAAAGCATAATCATAAAAATCTATGGGTAAACATAACCCAACGCACGCCAGTACAGACGTACACAAACACTTACAATAAACAATCTCCGACAAGGACATGAGGGGAAACAGAGAATTAAATACACAACATGTAATTGATGGGATTGGAACCAGGTGTGAAGGAAGACAAGACAAAACCAATGGAAAATGAAAAATGGATCAGTGATGGCTGGAAGGTCGGTGACGTCGACCACCGAACACTGCCCGAAAAAGGAGAGGGACCGACTTCGGCGGAAGTCATGACAGGGTTCTATTGAGGTACAACAGTTGAACTAAGGTCATGAAGCATTTATAACTTATATTCTTCAAGAATTAGTGGATACATATAATTAATTTATATGTCCAAAAATGGATGTAACAACTGCTGATTGCCCCCTTTAAAGTCTGCACATTAGACAAACGATCTATTAATGCCAATTGGAGACTACCCCACTGGAAGAAGAGGTCAACCACCTCAGCTGTCAACTGCCTGTCTCTGCCAACTCAGAAAAAGCAGTGCCTTGCCCACACTAAGGTAGTGACAAGGGAGAGGGAGGCAAGAACAACAGTCAAGATCTCGGTGGAAAACTGCTGGAAGACCATGCCAGAGATGCCTACAACAGAGAACTTCGAAACATAGGCCTATATTAAAATACTTACGCAATAAAAATTTAGCTTAAGCCATGATATTGGATAGCCTATTCTTATCAAGTATCTATTTGCATAGTGTGAATGATATAGAGTTACAATTGTTATCTAATTATTTATAGGACTCTGGAAGGTACCTGTAATGGTGTTCTGTAATGACTGTATTTATGCTCTGCAACTACATTCTCTGTGTCCACATTCATAGGTCATGGTCAGGGCACACCAGACAGGGCCCACCGGACCTAGAGCCATCTTGGGTGGTGTACACCCCAGACTGGCAAACCTGGATAAGGTGTTGTTTGTCCTTAATGTGATGTTCCCCAAGGTGACATTCTGAGTATATCCACCCTACTACCTGGTGATTTATTATGTCTGCATATCATCAGTCTACCATAATTCTATCTACAGTATAACTGCATAATATCCTACTAAAGCAAATTTGATGGGTAGCCAGGCTGGGACTCCCTGTTACAATCAGGCCAACAGCTTTGTTCAGGGGTGCAAACTAAACTTCTGGAGGGCCCCGTGTCTATTGGGTAATTTCCTTTGAATTTGTGTTAAATTAAGACCTAGAAAACCAGGCGAGAAGAGTTCCAAACGAATAATCCAACAGACACTCGCCCCTCCAGGAACTGAGTTTGACACCCCAGTCCTTACACCAAAAGGTCTGAGCTTAACAATATATTTTAAATGTCCGAATTCGGGATCAATTGGGCTTCAAAAAATAATATGGTCGCTGGGATAGGTTTATTTTGATTGCAGATTTTCCGAAAAAAATAAGTTATACATCTGAACAGCAGCTGTGCACCGATTTTAAGTCCCAATGAGGGGATTAAATTAAGCTGGCCCAGGTGCCCGGGGAGGGGGTGGAGATTTCACCGGGTGAAAAGTGATTGCATTTGTTTTGAAACTGGTAAGACAAGGGGTGAGGGTCTATGTATATTTGTAAACAACAGCTGGTTCACGATATCTAAGGAAGTCTCAAGGTTTTGCTCACCTGAGGTAGAGTATCTCCTGATAAGCTGAAGACCACACTATCTACCAAGAGAGTTTTCATCTATATTTGTCAAAGCTCAGGAGAATACCCAGATGCAGATAGTTTCGAAGAAGCAAAAGTGTATTACTCAAACGGGGGGCAGGCAAATGACAGGTCAAGGGCAGGCAGAGGTCAGTAGTCCAGAGCAGAGTCCAAAAGGTACAGAACAGCAGGCGGGCTCCGGGTCAGGGCAGGCAGAGGTCAGCAATCCAGGGTGGTGTGGCAAGGTACAGAATATTGTCATTCAAAGAATTATAGATTAACATCCCGTAAATGCTACCGCATTGCCAGATTTCAAAATAACTTTACTGGGAAATCACACTTTGCAATAAACGGGGTGCTATGCTGAGAACAATAAGCTAGGCTATACAGGTTAGCACCATCTTGGAACCATCTAATATCAATAATACTATTGTAAATATTCCCTTACCTTTGATTATCTTCATCAGAAGGCACTTCCAGGAATCCCAGGTCCACAACAAATGTTGTTTCTTTTGACAAAGTTCATAATTTATGTCCAAATAACTCCAAGTTGTTCCATGTTAGCGCGTTCAGTAGGCTCCTCAAAATGTAGGGCGGGGGGTGGGGGGGGGGGGGGGTGGGAAAGTCACGACGAAAAGTACAAAAAAATCTATTTACGTTCGTTCAAACATGTCAAACGTTGTTTAGCATCAATCTTTAGGGCCTTGAGAACGTGAAACGGATAAATATTTCAACAGGACCTCTCCTGTGTCTTGATAAACGTTTGAAATACAAAGTCTCATCTCACATGAACGCGCATGTGCGCGCAATAATGAAGTGACGACATCCCAGGGACGTCAACTTCCCTTCCTTGTCATCCGGTCTCTGTTCATCATAGATGCTTCAAACAACTTTATAAAGATCGTTGACATCTAGTGGAAGCCGTAGGAAGTGCAAAATGAATCCTTTGTCACTGTGTGTTCTATTAGCAATGACTCGAAAATAGTACAGCCACAAAATGTTCATTTCCTGCTTGTATTTTTCTCAGGTTTTTGCCTGCCATATGAGTTTTGTTATACTTAGACACCATTCAAACACTTCCCTCTGCAACTGGATCCTGGACTTCCTGACGGGCCGACCCCAGGTGGTAAGGGTGGGTAACAACACATCTGCCACGCTGATCCTCAACACGGGGGCCCCTCAGGGGTACGTACTCAGTCCCCTCCTGTACTCCCTGTTCTCCCCTGACTGCATGGCCAGGCACGACTCCAACACAATCATTAAGTTTGCCGATGACACAACAGTGGTAGGCCTGATCACCAACAACGACGAGACAGCCTATAGGGAGGAAGTCAGACCTGGCCTTGTGGTGCCAGGGCAACAATCTCTCCCTCAACATGATCAAGACAAAGGAGATGACTGTGGACTACAGGAAAAGGAGGACCGAGCAGCCCCCATTCTCATCGACGGGGCTGTAATGGAGCAGGTTGAGAGCGTCAAGTTCCTTCACGTCCACATCACCAACAAACTAACATGGTCCAAGCACACCAAGACAGTCGGGAAGAGGGCACAACAAAACCTATTCCCCTTCAAGAGACTGAAAAGATTTGGCATGGGTCGTCAAATCCTCAAAAGATTCTACAGCTGTACTATTGAGAGCATCCTGACTGGTTGCATCACTGCCTGTTATGGCAACTGCTCGGCCTCTGACTGTAAGGCACTACAGAGGGTAGTGTGTACGGCCCAGTACATCACTGGGGCCAAGCTCTCTGCCATCCAGGACCTCTATACCAGGCGGTGTCAGAGGAAGGCCCTAAAAATGGTCAAAGACTTCAGCTACCCTAGTCATAGACTATACTCTCTGCTACAGCACGGCAAGCGGTACCGGCGCGCCAAGTCTAGGTCCAAGAGGCTTCTAAACAGCTTCTACACTCAAACCATAAGACTCCTGAACATCTAATCAAATGGCTACCCAGACTATTTGCATTGCTCCCCCCCCTCTCCCCCCTATTTTACACTGCTGCTACTCTCTGTTTATTATCTATGCATAGTCACTTTAATAACTCTATCTACCTACTCTATGTACATATTACCTCAATTACCTCGACTAACTGTGCACCCGCTCATTGACTCTGTACCGGTACCCCCTGTATATAGCCTCGCTACTGTTATTTTACTGCTGCTCTTTATTTATTTGCTACTTTTGTTTCTTTTTTTGTTGCCATTTTTCGGGGTATTTTTTCATAAAACTGCTTTGTTGGTTAAAGACTTGTAAGTAAGCATTTCACTGTAAGGTCTACACCTTTTGTATTCGGCGCATGTGACAAATAAAATTTGATGTGATTTGATTCGAGAGTTTTAAACCAATGCATCAACCATACCCATTGTTTACAAGGCTAGAATACATCTTGGACATGTTGTGGTGAGAGATGAATGACTGTTTGCATTTCATCATTAACCCTACAACACAATATAACACAGGGTGGCACTGTCTGCAACACTGTTCTACACTTTCTTGCCATGCACATATAAAAATAAGTGTGACAATGTTTTGAAGCTGCAATATGTAACTTTTGGGCAACCTGATCAAATTCACATAGAAATGTGAGGTCTATACTGAACAAAAATATAAACGCAACATGTAAAGTGTTGGCACAAATTTGTTTACATCCCAATTAGTGAGCATTTCTCCTTTGCCAAGATAATCCGTCCACCTAACAGGTGTGGCATTTAAAGAAGCTGATTAAACAGCATGATCATTACACAGGTGCACCTTATCCTGGGGACAATAAAAGGCCTCTCTAAAATGTGCAGTTTTGTCCCATAACATAATGCCACAAATGTCTCAACTTTTGAGGGAGCATGCAATTGGCATGCTAACTGCATTGAACGTACACCAAAGCTGTTGCCAGATAATTGAATGTACATTTTTTTACCAATGTCATTATAGAGAATTTTGCAGTATTGCATGTCCAATTGGCCTCACAACCGCAGACCACGTGTAACCATGACAACCCAGGACCTCAACATCTGGCACCTTCACCTGCGGGAACATCTGAGGGCAGCCAACTGGACAGCTGATGAAACTGGGTTTGCACAATCAAAGAATTTCTGCACAAACTGTCAGAAAACGTCTCAGGGAAGCTCATCTGCGTGTTCGTTGTCCTCACCGGGGTCTTGACCTGACTGCAGTTCAGTGTCGTAACCAATTTCAGTGGGCAAATGCTAACCTTTGATGGACACTGGCACACTGGAGAAGTGTGCTCTTCACGGATGAATACGGTTTCAACTCTACCGGGCAGATGGAGAAGTGCGCTCTTCACGGATGAAACCCAGTTTCAACTCTAACGGGTAGATGGAAGACCGCATGTACGTCGTCATGTGGGCAAGCAGTTTGCAGATGTCAACATTGTGAACAGTGTCCCATGGTGGCGGTGGGGTTATGGTATGGGCAGGCATAAGCTACGGACAATGAACACAATCACATTTAATCGATGGCAATTTGCATGCACAGAGATACCGTGACAAGATCCTGAGGCCCATTGTAGTGCCATTCAACTGCTGCCATCACCTCATGTTTCTGCATGATAAAGCACAGCCCCATGTCGCAAGGATCTGTATGTACACAATTCCTGGATGCTGAAAATGTCCCAGTTCTTCCATGGCCTTCATACTCACCAGGCTTGTCACCCATTGAGCATGTTTGGGGTATCTTTAAGGTAGTTGTGACCAACAGATGCATATCTGTATTTCCAGTGATGTGAAATCCATAGATTAGGGCCTATTGAATTGACTGATTTCCTTATATGAACTGTATCTCAGTAAAATCTTTGAAATTGTTGCATGTTTCATATTACATATTGTGTTAGTATAGATCTGTCATTCTCATTGAAAGCAAGTCTAAGAAGCAGTATATCTGTTGTGTGTGCTATTTCTATGCTTCCCGTTCTTAAGTTTCCTTTTTGCATATTTTACTTTTGGTTTTGTACACCAGCTTCAAACAGCTGAAAATACAATACAATTTTGTTTGTAGAAAGTATATTTCACAGCGGTTTAGATGGTGCAATGGTTTTCTATACAATTACTGCTCGTTTTGTCACATAAACTGAAATTAGGCAAACAATTAGAATTTTTGCAACCAGGAAATGGCAGTGATTTCTGCATATTGCTCCTTTAATGTATGAAAGTATATTACCTAATAAGAAGGCAATGTTTTTAGTTTAATTGTTTTACTCTTACTGTACATTTGAGTGTAATTCCATAGCCAGAGGAGAGAGTAGGTTTACACACATTCCTAATTTATTTACATAAATAAGGTCTTTATGAGGTATAGGTGAATTCACTTTAAAGGGGAAATCTGCAGTAGCTTTGTCAATTTATACATTTGTGATATATACCCATTGATTCTTGAAGAATATAACTTATAAATGCCTCATGAACTTAGTTCAGCTGTTTTACCCTATCAGAACTCGATATATAAGAATATTTTACTCCAATGTTTGCAAACAAACTAAATGTAAACAAACATGGTGCCTCAAAACATGGTGAAAACTATAATTGTTATATAATCAGTCCTTGCATCCATAGCTCTGTCCAGGAATTTGAGAGTGGTTACATTTCTCCAGCCCCATCCTTCAGATTTTTACCAAAACAGGTGGGGAGTGATTTGTTATTGATTCAACTTCTGATTGCTTCTGATGTGTTCAGTAATGTCCGTAGACTGAGTTGAATCTTTCGAAGTACTGACTCCGCTGGCGTTGTGCTCTTTGGGCAGCGTGACCTTGAGATGGGGCATTGCTCTCCTGGAGAGAAGAGAGGTGAGCAGAAGAGAGGAGTGAAGGAGAGAAAAATGAAGATAAGAGATCAATGAGAGGTGAAAAGAGGGGATGAAAGGAGGGAGTTAAAAGATGTAAGACAAAAACAGAAGTTAATGTGACAACGTGAAGAAACGTGACAACATGTGAAGCAACATGTGATAACAAAACTACACATGACAACATCTTAGCACATGTGAGAACATGATCTCATGTGAAATAAACAACATGACAAAACAGGAGGCCAAATTTCAACATATGATCCCATGAGTTGGATACTATTTTTACAGCTAAACTAAGGTGTTAATACTGAAGGACAGTATGCTGCTGTATAATGTTTACCAGGATTTGAACTAACAACTTCTTGGTTGCTAACTACCTGAAGTTCCAGCTGTGCCACCAGGTCTGTGGACATAATGGTGATAGAGTATATATTTATTGGCAACAATACATTTCTGCGCTTTGCCTAAAATTCCAGTAAAAATAAAGTAAATATATACAAAAACATGAAGGTGTTATTTCTTTAAATTAACAGTATGCTACTGTATTCTGATTTAAATTACTATAAAATCTTGTACTGTGATGACAATTGGGATTTAACTTCTTGGTCAATAGCAATCTATAATGTCCTGCTACTGTGCAGCTCCACCACCAGATCTGTGAAAGTAAAAGATATAAGGGCCACAGACTTATTGGAAACATCTAACTGCATCTGGAAGTAACGTCAGCACATTAACTTTGTGAGATGGGAATAGCCGCACACAAGCCTTAGATTACCATGTGCAATGCCAAGCGTCGGCTGGAGTGCTGTAAAGCTTGCCGCTATTGGACTTTGGAGCAGTGGAAACGTGTTCTCTGGAGTGATAAATCACTCTTCACCATCTAGCAGTCCAACGGACTTATCTGGGTTTGGGGGATGCTAGGAGAACGATACCTGCCTTAATGCATAGTGCAAAATGTACAGTTTGGTGGAGGAGGAAAAATGGTATGGGAATGTTTTTCATGGTTTGGGCTAGGCCCCTTAGTTCCAGTGAAGGGAACTCTTAAAGCTACAGCATACAATGATATTCTAGACGATTCAGTGCTTCCAGCTTTGTGGCAACAGTTTGGGGAAGGCCCTTTCCTGTGTCAGCATGACAATGCCCCTGTGCACAAAGCGAGGTGCATACAGAAATGGTTTGTCGAGATCGACGTGGAAGAACTTGACTGGCCTGCACAGAGCCCTGACCTCAACCCCATCGAACATCTTTGGGATTAATTGAAACGGCAACTGCAACAATGTCCCAACATCTAGTGGAAAGCCTTCCCAGATGAGTGGAGGCTGTTATAGCAGCAAAGGGGGGACCAACTTGACATTAATACCCATGATTTTGGAATGAGATGTTGGATGAGCAGGTGTCCACATACTATTGGTCATGTAGTGTATATTCACATGTCACCAAAAAGTTGAATAAAACATTGTTTTGCAATGAAGGCCCACAGTAGCCTTAACAGCACTCTTCGGGGTAGCATCATTGTGTAGCCGGAGGAAGGCTAGTTTCCATCTAACTCTGGTTACATTGACTTGAATACAAAACCTAGGAGGCTCATGGTTCTCATCCCCTTAGACTTGCACAGTAATTATGACAACTTCCGGAGGACGTCCTCCAACCTATCAGAGCTCTTGCAGCATGAACTGACATGTTGTCCACATGTTGTCAAAGGATTAGAGAATTAATCTAGTACTAGCTAACACTGCAGTGCATAAAATGTGGTGAGTAGTTGACTCAAAGGGATAGAAAGACTATAGTTGAACAGTTATGAACAAATAGATTTCTTAAAAAATGAAGGAGAAGCAAGAGCAAAATTGAGAGAGAGAGAGAGCTAGCTATGTTTTGATGTATTTTTTCCACTTTCACTTTCACTTACTTAGCTAGCGAATGCAGCTTGCTAGCTTAGCCTTATCAAACACCCCGGCTCAAACAGACAGGGATGCTATGTTAGCTAGCTGGCTATGGCTATCCAGCACCGGAATTCTTCCAAGTCAATGTAAGCTTTTGGTTTTATTAATTTATTGCCACGGGACCTGCCAGTGTAACTGCTAAACTGCTTTCTGCCTGTACACTGTACTGCATGATTGAAGCGCGTTTACTAACATACTGACCACACCGCTTCCGTCACGTGCTCGAGCACCGGGTGCGCGAGCGTTGCAAAATACATTTACACATAAATGTTATTCAGTCATTGCACCCATGCTGATCGCTAGCGTCTGCGTAGCCAGGCGCTAAAATAGAACTTGGTTTTATTTGTGACGCTTGACGCACTGCAAGTCCCGCCTCTCCCATCTCCTCACTGGTATTTAGGAGCATATACCCATGTGGGTGATTGAAAGATGAACTGAGGTCCATACTCAAGTCCAGTTGGTGGTGGTAATGCGCCTTAAAGTTGGTTGCCAACCGCCATATAAAATCCAAAGACTGCTATTGTTATGTGGCTGCTATGAAAGTAACCATCTGAAGGCACTGCTGAAACATTAATACACTCCAGGCCAAAAGGTTGCAAGTTCAAATCCCGACAGCATTTATGCACACTTAGGGCTAGATTTTAGCGGACAAATCAAATTGTATTTGTCACGTGCGTCGAATACAACAGGTGCAGGTAGAACTTACACGGAAATACTTACTTACAAGCCCTTAACCAAAAATGCAGTTTTAAGAAAAATAAGTGTTAAATAAAAAATACAAATAGTTAAAGAGCAGCAGTAAAATAAAAGTAGCGAGGCTATATACAGGGGGTACCGGTACAGAGACAATGCGCGGGGGCACAGGTTAGTCGAGGTAATTGAGGTAATATGTACATGTAGGTAGAGGTAAACTGACTATGCATGGATAATAACCAGAGAGTAGCAGCAGCGTAAAAGAGGGGGTGGGGGAGAGGGGCAATGGAAAGTCTGGGTAGCCATTTGATTAACTGTTCAGGAGTCTTATGGCTTGGGGGTAGAAGTGTTCAGAAGCCTTTTGGACCTAGACTTGGTGCTCTGGTATCACTTGGCGTTCTGTAGCAGAGAGAACAGTCTATGACTAGGGTGTCTGGAGTCTTTGATAATTTTTAGGGCCTTCCTCTGACACTGCCTGGTATAGAGGTCCTGGATGGCAGGAATCTTGGCCCTGGTGATGTACTGGGCCACACGCACTACCCTCTGTAATGCCTTGCGATTGGAGGCCGAGCAGTTTCCATACCAGGCAGTGATGCAACCAGTGCAGCTGTAGAATCTTTTGAGGATCTGAGGACCCATGCCAAATCGTTTCAGTCTCCTGAGGGGGAATAGGTTTTGTCATGCCCTCTTCACAACTGTCTTGGTGTGTTTGGACCATGTTAGTTTGTTGGTGATGTGGACGCCAAGGAACTTGAAGCTCTCAACCTGCTCCACTACAGCCCCGTCGATGAGAATGGGGGCATGCTCTGTCCTCCTTTTCCTATAGTCCACAATCATCTCCTTTGTCTTGATCACATTGAGGGAGAGGTTGTTGCCCTGGCACCACACGGCTATGTCTCTGACCTTCTCCCTATACGCTGTCTCATCGTTGTCGGTGATCAGGCCTACCACTGTTGTGTCGTCTGCAAACTTAATGATGGTGTTGGAGTCATGCCTGGCCATGCAGTCATGGGTGAACAGGGAGTACAGGAGGGGACTGAGCACGCACCCCTAAGGGGCCCCTGTGTTGAGGATCAGCTTGGCAGATGTGTTGTTACCTACCCTTATCACCTGGGGGCTGCCTGTCAGGAAGTTGAAGAGGGAGGTGTTTAGTCCCAGGTCCTTAGCTTAGTGATGAGCTTTGAGGGCACTATGGTGTTGAACGCTGAGCTGTCGTCAATAAATAGCATTCTCACATAGGTGTCCCTTTTGTCCAGGTGGGAAAGGGCAGTGTGGAGTGCAATAAAGATTGCATCATCTGTGGATCTTTTGGGTGGTATGCAAATTGGAGTGGGTCTAGAATTTCTGGGATAATGGTGTTGATGTGAGCCATGACCAGCTTTTCAAAGCACTTCATGGCTGCAGACATGAGTGCTGCGGGTCTGTAGTCATTTAGGAAGGTTACCTTAGTGTTCTTGGGCACAGGGACTATGGTGGTCTGCTTGAAACATGTTGGTATTATAGACTCAGTCAGGGACAGGTTGAAAATGTCAGTGAAGACACTTGCCAGTTGTCAGTGCATGCTTGGAGTACACGTCCTGGTTATCCGTCTGGCCCTGCGGCCTTGTTAATGTTGACCTGTTGTAAGCTCTTACTCACATCGGCTACGGAGAGCGTGATCACACAGTCGTCCGGAAAAGCTGATGCTCTCATGCATGCTTCAGTTTTGCTTGCCTCAAAGCAAGCAAAAAAATTATTTAGCTCGTCTGGTAGGCTTGTGTCACTGGGCAACTCATGGCTGTGCTTCCCTTTGAAGTCTGTAATAGTTTGCAAGCCGTGCCACATCCGACGAGTGTAGGAGCCAGTGTAGTACGATTCAATCTTAGTCCATTATTGACGCGTTGCCTGTTTGATGGTTCGTCTGAGGGCATAGTTGGATTTCTTATAAACATCCGGGTTAGAGTCCCGCTCCTTGAAAGTGGCTTCTGTACCCTTTAGCTCAGTGCGGATGTTGCCTGTAATCCATGGCTTCTGGTTGTGGTATGTACGTACGCTTACTGTGGAGACAACATCATCGATGCACTTATTAAGCCAGTGAATGATGTGGTGTACTCTTCAATGCTTCTGGAATAATCCCGGAACATATTCCAGTATGTGCTAGCAAAACAGTTAGCATCTGCGTCATCTGCACACTTCTTTATTGACCGAGTCACTGGTGCTTCCTGCTTTAGTTTTTGCTTGTAAGCAGGAGTCAGGAGGATAGAATTATTGCCAGATTTGCCAAATGGAGGGCAAGGGAGAGCTTTGTACACATCTCTGTGTGTGGAGTAAAGTTGGCCTAGAGTTTTTTCCTCTGGTTGCACATTTAACATGCTGGTAGAAATGAGGTCAAACGGATTTAAGTTTCTCTGCATTAAAGTCCCCAGCCACTATGAGCGCCGCCTCTGGATGAGCGTTTTTCTGTTTGCTTATGGCCATATACAGCTCATTGAGTGCGGACTTAGCATAGCAGTTGTTTTGGCGGTGTCGGAGGTGGAACTGCGTTAGAGCTATCAAATCAACAAGCAGCTCCTGGCATTATACTGATAGCAGACATTGTCATTGTCTATGATTGGAGAAAACTGAGGATGGAACAACAACATTGTAGTGACTCCACAAGAATAACTTATAGGATGAATGCAAATACACAGAATAAAAATATTCTTAACTTCTTCGGGGTAGGGGGCAGTATTCCGAAGTTTGGATGAATGAGGTGCCCAAAGTAAACTGCCTGTTACTCAGGCCCAGAAGCTAGGATATGCATATAATTGGTAGTATCGGATAGAAAACACTAAAGTTTCTAAATCTGTTAAAATAATGTCTGTGAGTATAACAGAACTGATATGGCAGGCGAACACCTGAGGACAATCCATCCAGAATGTTTTAGCTCACCACTGATTACAATGCCTTTCTATGGAAATATAAAATAAATACCATATTGCAGTTCCTATGGCTTCCACTAGAAATCAACAGTCTTTAGAAAGACTTTCAGGCTTGTTTTTGGAAAAATGAGCTAGAAATTGTTGTTTTTCTAAGTGGCTCCTAGGTCTGTGAGAGCCGGAATTCTTAATGGTTGGAAGGTGATCAAATACTTATGTCATGCAATAAAATGCAAATTAATTACTTAAAAATCATACAATGTGATTTTCTGTATTTTTGTTTTAGATTCCGTCTCTCACAGTTGAAGTGTACCTATGATATAAATTACAGACCTCTACATGCTTTGTAAGTAGGAAAACCTGCAAAATCGGCAGTGTATCAAATACTTGTTCTCCCCACTGTATGTCTGCGTATTGGAGTGTGCCCCTGGCTATCGGTAAATAGCAAAAACATCTGGTTCGCTTAAAAGCAATTTGAAATGATTTTCACTTTTGATACTTTTGATTTTACTAGGCAAGTCAGTAAAGAACAAATTCTTATTTTCAATGATGGCCTAGGAACAGTGGGTTAACTGCCTTGTTCAGGGGCAGAACAACATATTTTTACCTTGTCAGCTCGGGGATTCGATCTTGCAATTTTTCACTTACTAGTCCAACGCTCTAACCACTAGACTACCTGCCGTCCCGTACTTAAGTATATTTAAAAGCAAATACATTTAGACTTTTACTCGAGTAGTATTTTACTGGGTGACTTTCACTTGAGTCATTTTCTATTAAGGAATCTTTACTTTTACTCAAGTATGACAATTGAGTACTTTTTCCATCACTGGGGAGGGCCTTGTATGCTTGCTTTATCATCTACACACCTACTCACTTATTATTGATATCTACGTAGTCCATTGATGTGAATCACACTGCTCTCTCATTTAGCTATTTGCACCTTACGGATTTTGGTGGTTGTGGATGGCTGTTCACAAATCTAAATGTGTATTTGAACCCAATAATAATGGAATTCAAGAAGTTTAAGCTGCCTATCAATCATTGTTTTTTAAACCACAACACAAACAATACCTCACAGTGATGGGGTGCAAAGAACTGGACTAAATAGTGTGTGATAATGACATACAAGTGTGTGAACAGGTGATTAGAATTCAGGTGATTGGGATCTGGAGAGTGAGATGCATTCAGGGGATCTAGCTGTTTGAGGGTGTGAGTTGGAAGCAGATGTTACAGTACCCCCCCCCCCCCTCCATGGGCGGCTCTTGACGGCCTAGGAAGCTGAGCAGGGGTCCTTCACCTGGGGCGTGGAGCTGGGTGGTCAGGATGGTTACGGTGGAAAGCCAGGATCATGACTGGGTCGAGGACATCCTGGGTGGGGACCCAGGACCGTTCTTTCGGTCCGTACACCTCCCAATCCACCAGATAGCGGATGCAACCAGCCAGGTGCTTGGAGTCAAGGAGGGCTCGGACGGAATAAGCCGGTGCACTGCCGACGTAAAATGGAGGGGGTGCGCCACAGGAGGATGGAGAGGGCTGTACCTCACAGGCTTGAGAAGGGACACATAGAAGGATGAGGAGATCCAGTAATGGCGGGGCAACTGGAGACGGTAGGTGACAGGATTGATGCGGTGTGTTATTTTGAAGGGACCAATGAACCGAGCACTGAACTTTTTGCAGGGGTCATGAAGCCGGATGCCCAGGGTAGAGAGCCACACACGTTGCCCAGGGTGGAAGAGTAGAGTAGGTCAGCGACGCTGGTCAGCAAACCTTTTCTAGGGAGAGGGAAGCTTGATGGAGGTGCCGATGTGCGGTCTCCCAAACCTGCTCGCTCCGTCGAACCCACTCGTCGACGGCAGGCACAGTTCCGGGCTCTGTCTCCCATGGGAACACAGGGGGTTGGTATCCGAGGACACACTGAAAAGGAGTGAGATGGAGTGAGGAATGCAGCATGGAGTTCTGTGCGTATTCGGCCCAGGCTAGATAGCGACTCCACTCGTGTAGTTGGTGGGTGCAGTGTTGGCAAAGGCACTTCCCTATTTTCTGATTCAGGCGTTCCGTCTACCCGTTGGTTTGGGGATGGTATCCATAGGATAAGCTGATGGAGACCCCCAGTTGGTTGCAGAAGGCTCGCCACACCCTGGAGACGAACTGGGGTCCCTGATCCAAAACAATGTCTTCTGGGATCCCATAAGGACGAAACACCTGTTGGAACATGCACTTGGCCATTTCCATGGCATTGGGTAGATGCAGAAGGGGGATTAGTTGGCACATCTTGGAGCACCGGTCCACTACAACTGAAAAAGTCGTGAAGCCTGAAGAGTAGTCGTGAAGCCTGGCAGATCCGTGAGGAAATCCATGGCGATGTGGGACCATGGTCTATGTGGTGTAGGTAAAGGTTCGAGCTAACCGGTAGGTAGTTGGCGAGGGCTCTTTGCCCAAGCACAGACAGGACAGGAAAGAATGTAATCTCGGATGTCGGCTGTTAGGGATGACCACAAGAACTTGCTTGTCTGTAGGGGTCTGACGGACGCAGGGACATAGGTCTTCTCGGAGTGAAGGAGGCCAATCTGAAGGGTGAAACTTTCAGTCATGCAAGTCACAAGACCAATTCCGAGAGGTTGTCCATCCAGCGCATTAATCCTAAAGGGAGAATTAACAGGGATTAGCTTGACTCGTAACTGTTGTGCCAATTGTTCATCAATGAAATTTCCTGCAGCTCCCAAGTCCCTCCACAAACTGAGTGACCCCATTAGCAGAAAGAAGAGCCGGGATCCCAAACTGCCTTTTGGTAATGTTCAAAAACGTAGAGGTGCTTACCTGGGCGGAAGTGGAGGGGTTGTGGTCACCCCTTCGTGGGGGGCGAATCAGACAGCTATTGAGTTAGGTGGTTACTCTCTCCACAATAGAGGCACAGATTCACGTAACCTCCGGTGTCTCTCGGCAGGCATGAGAGGGGCGTGGCCGAGTTGCATGGGTTCGGGGCTATTGGACCTTGTTGGACGAGAGAAGGGTTTGGAAGACTTGCAGGCCATGGATGACTGTATAGGTCTGCGGTCCACCAGCAGGTTGCCAATGGATATGGACATCTGGATGTATTAGTTTAGTTTAGGTTCACGACGAAAAGTAAAAAAAATTATCTATTTACGTTCGTTCAAACATGTCAAACGTTGTTTAGCATCAATCTTTAGAGCCATTTTTAACGTGAAACATCAGTAATGTTTCAACCCGACCTCTCCTGTGTCTTGAAAAATGTATTTGAAAAATGTATCGCATCACATGATTGCGCAGGTGCAGCCAATAATGAAGTGACGACATCCCAGGGAGGTCAACTTCTCTTCCTTGTCATCCGGTCTCTGTTCATCATAGACGCTTCAAACAACTTTATAAAGATCGTTGACATCTAGTGGAAGCCGTAGGAAGTGCGAAATGAATCCTTTCTCACTGTGGTATCTAATAACAATGACTCAAAAAAAATAGTACAGCCACAAAATTATTTTTTTTTCTCAGGTTTTTGCCTGCCATATGAGTTTTGTTATACTTAGACACCATTCAAACAGTTTTAGAAAATTCAGAGTGTTTTCTATCCAAATCTGATAATAATATGCATATCCTAGCTTCTGAGTTGGTGTAGGAAGCAGTTAAAAATGGGCACATATTTTTTTCAAAATTCTCAATACTGCCCCCTAGCCCCAACAGGTTAACTTCGTCCCACCTACATAACAGCCAGTGGAATCCTGTGGCGTATTATTGAAATACCTTAGAAATGCTATTACTTCAATTTCTCAAACATATGACTATTTTACACCATTTTAAAGACAAGACTCTCGTTAAGCTAACCACACTGTCCGATTTCAAAAAGGCTTTACAACGAAAGCAAAACATTAGATTATGTCAGCAGAGTACCAAGCCAGAAATAATCAGACACCCATTTTTCAAGCTAGCATATAATGTCACAAAAACCCAGAAGACAGCTAAATGCAGCACTAACCTTTGATGATCTTCATCAGATGACACACCTAGGACATTATGTTATACAATACATGCCTGTTTTGTTCAATCAAGTTCATATTTATATAAAAAACCAGCTTTTTACATTAGCATGTGACGTTCAGAACTAGCAAAACCCCCGCAAACTTCCGGTGAATTTACTAAATTACTCACAATAAACGTTCACAAAAAGCATAACAATTATTTTAAGAATTATAGATACAGAACTCCTCTATGCACTCGATATGTCCGATTTTAAAATAGCTTTTCGGTGAAAGCACATTTTGCAATATTCTAAGTAGATAGCCCGGCATCACAGGGCTAGCTATTTAGACACCCAGCAAGTTTAGCACTCACCAAAGTCAGATTTACTATAAGAAAAATGTTATTACCTTTGGTGTTCTTCGTCAGAATGCACTCCCAGGACTTCTACTTCAATAACAAATGTTGGTTTGGTCCCAAATAATCCATTGTTATATCCAAATAGCGGCGTTTTGTTTGTGCGTTCAAGACACTATCCGAAAGGGTAAAGAAGGGTGACGAGCATGGCGCATTTCGTGACAAAAAATTTCTAAATATTCCATTACCGTACTTCGAAGCATGTCAACCGCTGTTTAAAATCCATTTTTATGCAATTTTTCTCATGAAAAAGCGATAATATTCCGACCGGGAATCTGCATTTAGGTAAACAGACGAAAGAAAATAAAGCATGGGGTCGACTCGGGCATGCGCCTAAGCCCATTGTCCTCTGATCGGCCACTTGCCAAAAGCGATAATGTGTTTCAGCCAGAGGCTGCCTCAATATCATTCAGCTTTTTCCCAGGCTTTGAGAGCCTATGGGAGCCGTAGGAAGTGTCACGTTACAGCAAAGATCCTCAGTCTTCAATAAAAAGAGCCAAGATGAACAACAACTTGTCAGACAGGCCACTCCCTGTTCAGAATCCTCTCAGGTTTTTGCCTGCCATATGAGTTCTGTTATACTCACAGACACCATTCAAACAGTTTTAGAAACTTTAGGGTGTTTTCTATCCAAAGCCAATAATTATATGCATATTGTAGTTACTGGGCAGGAGTAGTAACCAGATTAAATCGGGTACGTTTTTTATCCGGCCGTGTCAATACTGCCCCTACCCCCAACAGGTTAACTTCTTGCGGATCAGTGGGACGCTAGCGAAATTGCAGAGCGCCAAATTCAAAATAAATTACTATAGATATTAAACTTTCAGAAATCACAAGTGCAATACATCAAAATAAAGCTTAACTTGTTGTTAATCTAGCCGCCGTGTCAGAGAGTCATTATTGTCTTTACTGGAGAAAAATACCAAATAACGCACTCTCATTCACACGCTTGGAAACACTAGAGCCAAAATGGGAGCCACCTAGAAAAACGACAATTTCTGGCAAATGTTTTCAAAAACCAGCCTGAAACTATTTCTAAAGACTGTTGACATCTAGTGGAAGCCCTAGGAACTGCAATCGGGCACGATTTCGCCCTATTATAAAAGTGCCAGCCATTGAAATCAGTGGTAGGATGATTTTTTTGGGGGGGGGGATGGTTTGTCCTCGGGTTTTCGCCTGCCATTTTAGTTCTGTTATACTCACAGACATTATTTTAACAGTTCTAGAAGCTTTAGAGTGTTTTCTATCCAAATCTACCAATTATATGCATGTCCTAGCTTCTGAGCCTGAGTAGCAGGCAGTTTACTTTGGGCACGCTTTTCATCCGGACGTCAAAATACCGCCCCCTATCCCAAAGAAGTTAAACCTCTGCAGGCCAGTTCGGTCTGTAACTCCCGATTAAGACCCCTCCGGTAGACTGTAAGGAGAGCTGGTTCACTCCATCCGCTGCCGGCAGCCATGGTACGGAACTCAAGGGCATACTCAGTGGTGGAGCGACGGCCCTGTCGCAGCTCACATAACAGGTCCCCATTGTGACGACCTGAAACTGAATGGTTGAACACTTCCTTGAAGAGGGCGTGGAAACGTGATTCAGAGGACAGATCAGAACTTTGAGCGGGCCACAGGGCTGTGACCCAATCCAGAGCTTTGCCTGTGAGTAGGGAGATGATGAAGTCCACCCTGTCTTTGTCAGAGGTGAAGTCAGCGGGGTGATGGTCTATGTACAGGTTACACTGCATGAGAAATACTTGACATATTAGGCATGGATATGGGGGGAGATGAACGAGAGGAGGCTGTGGCATCTGATATGGGGAAGCAGGAATGGACTGGCGAAGGAGATTGCAGAGTGCATCGATTCGTTCCTTTTGTCGGGCCAGACGTAGCTGCAGCTCCGCTGAATCCATCTGTCGTTTTTTTGGTGAGGTTTCAAACACAGGGCGCAGCAGGTTTATTGCAAAGGACCACAGGCTGAGGCAGGTAGCTTGATCCAGGGGCAGGCAGAAGGTCATACACAGGGGGTCCAAAAGGGCAACAGTACAGGCAGGGTAAAGGCTAGAGGCCTCGTTAGTGAGGCAGGCAAAAACTATCATACACTGGAGGAGTACATCACGGGAAAACCAGCACTCTGAAAGACGTGTGTCACAAAACAAACAATACCTCACAGTGATGGGGTGAAAAGAACTGAACTAAATAAATAGTGTGTGATAATGACATACAGGTGTGTGAACAGGTGATTAGAATTCACGTGATTGGGATCTGGAGCGTGAGCTGCGTTCAGAGGATCTCTCCTTCATAACTGTTTGAAAAGCATTCACTGGGAAACTTGTTGAGAGAATGGAAAGCGTGTGCAAAGCTATCATGAAGGCATAGGTTGGCTACTTTGAAGAATCTCAAATATAATATATATTTTGATTTGTTAAACACTTTTTTGGTTACTACATGATTTCATGTGTTATTTAATCGTTTTGATGTCTTTATTATTATTCTACATTGTATGAGTAGGTGTGTCCAAACTTTTGACTGGTACTGTATATAAAGTGTAATATTGGGATGCATACTTAAAATGTTATACATTTCATCTCTATATCTGACATGGTACAGGTGTCTTCTTTTTTAGGCCCATAACCATGTGTCTGAGGTGTATACTTTTGTTTCAAAGTAGATTTCAAAGTAGATTTGTCTGTGTGACCTTGATTTATCCCACTTCAGTATAGGGTTTTATTAATGACACTGAATTTAAATCGGCAACCACAAGAAAAGCATCCTCCGGATGTAAGTTATCCTCCTTGTTTATAGCCTCGTACAGTTCGTTGAGTGCCAGCTTGCTCTTTTTCTTGTCCTGAGATGGAATGTACAGTGCATTCAGAAAGTATTCAGACCCCTTGTCTTTTTCCACATTTGGTACATTACAGCCTTATTATAAATGTAATTAAAAAAGAAATAATCCCTCATCAATCTACACACAATATCCTCCTAATGACAAAGCAAAAACAGATTTTAAAGTAAAAACTGAAATAACATATTTACATAAGTATTCAGACCGTTTACTCAGTACTTTGTTGAAGCACCTTTGGCACCAATTCCAGCCTCGAGTCTTCTTGGGAATGACGCTACGAGCTTTACACACCTGTATTTGGGGAGTTTCTCCCATTCTTCTCTACAGATCCTCTCAATCCTCATTTCACAAGTGAGAAATCACATTATTTCAAGTGAAATTTCACGTTTCATGTGTTTTTGTAACACTTCACATGTGAAAACGTGTTTCTGGAAAACTTCACGTGACATTTCAGATGTGAAATCATGTGAAAACATTTGTTTTATGAACACTTCACGCAACATTTCACATGAAAACGTGTTTTTGAAACACTTGATCATGTTTTCATGTGTAATTTCATGTGTTATTGCTGTTCAGCTAAAACACTAATGCAGTATCCTATTACTGTAGAAATGTACTGTAAAATGAAAAAAATATCTCAAAATTAACAGCAATGGCCAACTGCGTAGTTTCATGTTATCGTGAACGTTAATGTGAAATTTCACATGTGAAAATGTGTTTTTGTAACACTTCATGTGACATTTCACTTGTGAAAATGTGTTTCTGGAACACTTCATATTTGACATTTCATGCGAAATAATGTGAAAACATGTTTTTGGAACACTTCACGTGACATTCCACATGTGATGACATGTTTTCATGTGTAATTTCATGAGTTATTGCTGTTCAGCTAAAATATGACTCCACCTTTGATTTGAACTCATAACCTCTGAATGTGAAGTACACTGATCTTTCTGCTGCACCACAAAGACTGTAGCATTCTTCTACACATGAATTACCTATAATACATCTCTGCACTTAGCAAAAGAGTGCCATCTGCACTGCTATTTTAGCCCAGAATATAATCCGATCAAGGTCATAGGCATTGCAGCTTTTAAAGGCAATGTTTCTGTGTTCCTGGAGACTCCATTCACGGTAAATGCTGCATATGTCAGCTCAATCGGATATTACTTTTGGATTTCTATCGCAGAATCTGTTACGTTTCAGCAATAACAGATTGAATGGAGACCTTAGTTATCCGTTATTCTGACTATTCTCTCATCATTGATTTCTTTGACTTATTTCTGTAATATTAAAGTTTTCTGTATAGTTGTCTAATGTTGGTGGTGCCTATTATTCTGTTTTAATGTTACTCATGAATCACTATGATAAATACAATTGTTTTTCTTTAGTGTATTTTTAACAAAGCTGAGATTTACTTTGATGTCCAAAGTGTAGGACTACAAGTGAAATCAGTTATTGACACAGACATGGTGGTGTAGCAGGAAAATTGGGATTCCATGAACCAAGAGGTTGTGAGTTCCCATCCCAGGTAAGGACATGTTTAATAATAATGAATGTATAAGCTGATTAAGAGAAGACAACATCCCTGGTTTTAGGCAGAGGCTGTGCAAACTTGTGTTCATCCAGCCCCCAGGATGACATTTCCCATTTTCTAAAACTCCTTACATTGAAAGGCACTCACTTTTTTTTTAAAACAACATAAACATAAGTAGGATGTGTAAAGGTTTAAGTGTGTAAGGAAAACATGAAAAACAGGAGTTTGAGAAGATGTGAAATGGTGTCCTGGGGGCAGGATGAACACAGGTTGAGCAGCCATTCCGTTTAGAAAAATGATCAAGTGCTTTCAGCTACTGACCTCTCCTCGCCTTTCACAATGACTTGTCTGTTCTTTTTTTATTTTCCTGCAGAAACAAGATAACATGTATTAGGGCTGGGATTCAATCCAATCGTGCTGTGTGGGCGTTGCACCTTTTAAAGGCACTCTTTCAGTATTAGTGGAGCCCACTATCACAGTAAATGCTGCATATGTCGGCTCAATCGGAAATTACCTTTTAAATGTCAAACGTGCTATAACGTGGATCGACCAATGATCAGATTGAGCCCTTAGATACACTTCTTTGAGTTACTCACCTACACAGCCAGACCATACAGCAGATACCAATGAACAGAGCCACTCCTCCAATAGCAGACGGAATTGTGAAGACCAACAACATCTGTAGGCCATTTTCAGCATTATCTGTGTTAAATCAAACCGACAAAACAAAATTGGGATTATCAGAAAAGTCTCAAAGATCTAAAATGAGTGTCATATTCCTTTGCTTTACAACAATATATTAAATTGGGGGAATAACATTCAATATTAATTGTTTGCAATAATTATCACAATAATGTCCACACAACAACATCTGATTGGTAAATTGAACACTGTGGCTGTTCAATTTTAACACTTTTGAAGTGTTTATATGAGAACCACCAGAAAGTGTTGAATTTACACTTTGCAACATAATATTTTACACGAACTCTTTGTTAAAGGTACACTGTTATGGTGTTCCCTACTACCTTGTATTTAACACTTTAGAAATAGATTTATACAAGGTCAGTGTTAAAGGTACACTGTTATGGTGTTCACTGATACCTTCACAGCAAATTCTCCAGTGTTAAATTAACACTGGTCCTGTGTCTAATTAACACTGGTCCTGTGTCTATAAGGGTACACACTTTTCAGTGTTAAATTAACATACTGCTTAGTGTAAAGCCTTATTTGCATATTTCCCAGAGTGCCTTTCAATGTGAAATGTAGAGTTACCACCCATGACTGTATTTGTTAGTGACAAGACATGGTTGTTGCATTCGTCCATTTTCAGTCCTGTGGCCTTCAGGAAGTGAGATCCTAAGTGAATGTTATCATTACAATCTAATTGTTTAACACAATACCACAGGTACTTCATGAGACCTTATTATGATGGCCTAGTTTTACCCTAATACAAAGGCCTGCAAGTCACATTATGCTGGTTTGCAAAGTGATGTGTAATTCCTATTGGAATCCAGCCGGAGTGGGGATAGCCATCATAGGCTGTCATTGTAATTAAGAATGAGATCTTAACTGGTTTGCCATGTTAAATAAAAGTTAAATGTAAAAAATAGCCTACCGTTGGAATTGTATTCACCCGTAACCCGCATTCAGAATGACTGTTTGTTTTAAAAGACTAAGATATGAGACTACCTTCAGCATCTAAACTGGAACAACCATTTCAGTAAAGGGGAGCAATAAATCCATATAACAGATTGGATTATCTTAGAAAAATGTATCTTATTTATATAAGCATAAGATTAATCAATCAATATACATGCAAAAACATAGATAGTGAAACAAACGATTCGAAAAAATGCTGGAAAATATGATAATGATGTTCGTGGTTTTGGTTTAACACCGGTTATTAACACCAACACTGGGGTTCTTTTACACCAATGAGTGTTAATTTAAGACTTACAGAGTTAATTTAACACCTGAATCAAAATGACAAATATTACACAGAAAAATCTACATTAGGTAATACGGGCCAATTTAACACCCTGATATGTTTTTACACCAGCATAAAAAGCAACACCAGCTGGTGTTCAGTCCATTCAGAGTAACAGAAAGTAACACCAAAACCATATCAACACCAAAACTGCTAACACTAGGATATGAACAATGACGATTTTCCTGGGCAGTTTTGCTCATGTCACAATTCCTGTGCAGTTTTGGTCATGTCACAATTCTACTTTACTTTATATCTAGTCTTACAGAATACGGTTTCTTCTCCACGTTTTACAGTATCAACAGAAAATCACAATCATTACCTATGAGGTTATCTGTGATAGTCAAATTCCACTCCATTGTCTTAACACCCCTTCGATCTGTGACAGTACAGTTGTAGGTCCCGGTGTCAGTTAGCTCTACAATAGATATAATAAGCTCTGTAGGAGTAAGAGAGTCAGCACTCATCCTGCCTGAGGTGAAGTTTCTGTGAGTTCTTTTCCCCTTGGAATGAGAGAGAATAAGAACCGTGTCCTTTCTCCAGATGACTTGATTAGTTGTGTTCGTCATGGATTCATTGCACACCAAATAAACATCTTCTCCCAAAGAAGCTGATTTATTTGTTTTAATTTTTGTCACTGACTCTATGGGAGAGAAAAGAACAAAGACAATGTTTACAGACAGACAGGCAGGTAGGCAGATAGACAACAAGGTGATCAGATATTAAACAAGAAGGTCTGAATTCATTATTACTGTGTAACGCCCTGGCCATAGAGAGGGGTTTTTGTTCATTATTTTGGTTAGGCCAGGGTGTTACATTGTTCCTTTTTCTATGTTTTTGTATTTCTTTGTTTTGGGCTGAGTAGGGTTCCTAATCAGAGGCAGCTGTCTATCGTTGTCTCTGATTAGGAATCATACTTAGGCAGCCTGTTTTCGTTTGGGATTTTGTGGGTAGTTGTTTCTGTTGTGTGGTTTGCACCGGCAGAACCGTTGGCTTTCGTTTTCCCTGTTTGTTTTTTGAAGTGTATCATTAAAAATCATTATGACCACTTACCACGCTGCATCTTGGTCCCCTCTTCCAGATGATTGTTACAGAACTACCCACCACAACTGGATCAAGCAGCGTGCTCGGGAGGAGATGGACACCTGGTCTCATCAGGAGTGGATTGGGAGGAGAGACTGGACTTGGGGCCAGGTGATCGACAGATATCGGAGCCTACCCGGGAAGAACGAGAGGCAGCCCCCAATTTTTTTTTGGGGGGGCCACTGGTAGTTCGGCTGGACCAGGGGTGAGGCCTGAGTCAACTACCCATGCTTTTCAGGTGCCTGCCTCTCGCACTCTCTCTCTCCAGTACATCCTGTTCCTGCTCCTCGCACTAGCCTTGTAGTGCCTCCTCCCAGGGCCAGAGCCGCCAGAGCCTCCCGCCAGTCCGGAGCCGCCAGAGCCGCCCGCCAGTCTGGAGCCGCCAGAGCCGCCCGCCAGTCCGGAGCCGCCAGAGCCGCCCGCCAGCCTGGTGAGTCCGCCAGCCCGGAGCCGCCCGCCTGTCCGGAGCCGCCAGAGCCGCCCATCTGTCCGGAGCCGCCAGAGCCGCCCGCCTGTCCGGAGCCGCCAGAGCCGCCCACCTGTCCGGAGCCGCCAGAGCCACCCGCCTGTCCGGAGCCGCCAGAGCCACCCGCCAGCCTGGTGAGTCCTGTGCCTGCGCCAGGCCTCCTTCATGTCTCACCAGCCTGGTGAGTCCTGTGCCTGCGTCCAGGGCCAGGCCTCCTTCATGTCTCCCCAGCCTGGTGAATCCTGGGCCAGAGCCGCCAGAGCCGCCCGCCAGCCCGGAGCCACCAGAGCCACCCGCCAGCCTGGTGAGTCCTGTGCCTGCGCCTAGGGCCAGGCCTCCTTCATGTCTCCCCAGACTGGTGAGTCCTGTGCCTGGGCCCAGGGCCAGGCCTCCATGTCTCCCCAGCCTGGTGAATCCTGGGCCAGAGCCGCCAGAGCCGCCCGCCAGCCCGGAGCCGCCGGAGCCGCCCGCCTGTCCAGAGCCGCCAGAGCCGCCCGCCTGTCCGGAGCCGCCAGAGCCGCCCGCCTGTCCGGAGCCGCCAGAGCCACCCGCCAGCCTGGTGAGTCCTGTGTCTGCGCCCAGGGCCAGGCCTCCTTCATGTCTCCCCAGCCTGGTGAGTCCTGTGCCTGCGCCCAGGGCCAGGCCTCCTTCATGTCTCCCCAGCCTGGTGAATCCTGGGCCAGAGCCGCCAGAGCCGCCCACGAGCCCGGAGCCGCCGGAGCCGCCAGAGCCACCCGCCAGCCTGGTGAGTCCTGTGCCTGCGCCTAGGGCCAGGCCTCATTCACGTCTCCCCAGCCTGGTGAGTCCTGTGCCTGTGCCCAGGGCCAGGCCTCCTTCATGTCTCCCCAGCCTGGTGAATCCTGGGCCAGAGCCGCCAGAGCCGCCCGCCAGCCCGGAGCCGCCAGAGCTGCCCGCCAGCCTGGTGAGTCCTGCGCCTGCGCCCAGGGCCAGGCCTCCTTCATGTCTCCCCAGCCTGGTGAATCCTGGGCCAGAGCCGCCAGAGCCGCCCGCCAGCCCGGAGCCGCCAGGGACGCCCGCCAGCCCGGAGCCGCCAGGGACGCCCGCCAGCCGGGCGCAGCCAGAATCGCCCGCCAGCCGGGCGCAGCCAGAATCGCTCGCCAGCCGGGCGTAGCCAGGGTCGCCCACCAGTCCTCCGGCGCAGCTAGGGGCGCCACCTAAGTGGCCGAAGCCAAAGGTAGAGCGTGGAGCGGGGTCCACGTCCCGCACCGTAGGAAGGCCCACCCAGACCTTCCCCTTCAGAGTCAGGTTTTGCGGCCGGAGTCCGCACTTTTGGGGGGGGGGGGGGGGGGGGGGGGGTACTGTAACGCCCTGGCCATAGAGAGGGTTTTTTTTTCTTTATTTTGGTTAGGCCAGGGTGTTACATTGGGTGGGCGTTCTATGTTTCTTTTTCTATGTTTTTGTATTTCTTTGTTTTGGGCCGAGTAGGGTTCCTAATCAGAGGCAGCTGTCTATCGTTGTCTCTGATTAGGAATCATACTTAGGCAGCCTGTTTTCATTTGGGGTTTTGTGGGTAGTTGTTTCTGTTGTGTGGTTTGCACCGACAGAACTGTTGGCTTTCGTTTTCCCTGTTTGTTTTTTGAAGTGTATCATTAAAAATCATTATGACCACTTACCACGCTGCATCTTGGTCCCCTCTTCCAGACGATCGTTACATACTGAAACAAGGCCCTAGTGGTAAATATAAACATCCAGTCCATTTAAAAAATTGGAGGCCCCTTACACTACAGTGTTGTGATGCATAAATTCTAGCAAAGTGTGTAGCCCATAGAATTAAAAAGGTATTGTTGGATATTATTCATCCTAATCAGACAGATTTTTTTACATGGACAATACATTGAAGATAATATAAGACAAGTACTGTAAACAACAGAACATTATGAATAATCTGGGAAACCCGGCCTGGTATTCATAGCTGACTTTGAAAAGGCTTTTGATAAAGTATGACTTGCATTATAAATGCATAGAACATTTCAATTTTGGAGAATCTCTTATATAATGGTTAAAGTTATGTATAGTAACCCCAGGTGTAAAATAGTAAATAATGGCTACTTCTCAGAAAGTATTAAACCGTCAAGAGGAGTAAAACAAGGTTGTCCATTATCGGCATATCTACTTATTATGGCCATTGAAATGTAAGCTGTTAAATTAGCTCTAACAATAACATCAAGGGCCTAGAAATCTAGGGCTTATAATCGAAGGTGTCATTGTATGCTGATTATTCATGTTTTATTTTAAATCCACAATTTGGATCCTTCCACAGTCTCATAGATGATCTAGATACTTTTTCTAACCTTTCTGGATTACAACCGAATTATGATAAGTGTATTATATTACATATTGGATCACTAAAAATATTACTTTTACATTACCGTGTAGTTTACCAATAAAATGGTCTGATGGTGAAGTGGATATACTCGGAATTCATATATCGAATGAAAGAAATGATCTCACTACAATACATTTTAATAGAAAGTTGGCAAAAAAAGATAAGATCTTGTTATGGTGGAAAGGAAAATACCTGTCTGTTGAAAAATCCCCATTATTAACTATTTATTCATATCTCAGTTTACCTATTTGCTTATGGCTTGTCTACACCTAGCGACTTGTTTTTTTAATTATATGAGCAAAACATATTCAATTTTATTTGGAACGGCAAGCCAGATAAAATTAAATGGGCCAATTTATATAATTAATATGATTTCGGAGGGCAGAAATGTTGAAATATTAAAGCATTAGACCTCTCACTAAAGGCTTTAGTCATACAAAAGTTACATTTAAATCCAAACTGGTTCTCTAGCAGATTAATAACAATGTCTCACCCCATGTTCAAGAATGGCCTTTTCCCCTTTATTCAGATTACAACCTCTCACTTTCGGTTATTTGAAAATGAAATGATCTCTAAAATATTGTTAATTTTAAAACAAGCCATAAAAAGTTGGTTGCAATTTCAGTTTAATCCACCAGATAAAAACAAATATTTTTGGAATAAAAAATAAAAAAGGTATAATCTTTGTAAATTATATTATAAATAGGACTGGTGGAGTTATGTTACACATGCAGCTAATAAAAATATATGGAAATGTTGTCACGTTCTGACCTTAGTATGAGGTCATTTTTCCATAGTAGATTGGTCAGGGCGTGACGGGGGTGTTTTTGTCTATGTATTTTGGGTTTTCTGTTTTCTATGTGGGTTGTCTAGATTGTCGTTCTATGTTGTATTTTCTATGTTGGTGCCGGGTATGGTTTCCAATCAGAGGCAGGTGTTTTTCGTTGTCTCTGATTGGAAGCCATACTTAGGCAGCCTGTTTTTCATGGGGTTTTGTGGGTGGTTGTTTTCCGTTTTAGTCTTTGTACCTGACGGGACTGTGATGGTCATTTTTGTTATTTTGCAAAGTGTTTTCATTAAAAGTAAATTATGAGCACTTCACACGCCGCATTTTGGTCTCCTTTAGACGACCCCCATTACAGAACCACCCACCATGATTGGATCAAGCGGCGTGCCCGGGTAGATATGGACACCTGGTCAGTGGAAAAATGGTGGGAAAGGAGAAACTGGACTTGGGGCCAGGTAATCGAGAGATTTCGGAACTTACCTGGAAGAAAAGGGAGGCAGCCCCCAAAAAATGTTTTGGGGGGGCACACGAGTAGTTTGGCTGGGCAAGGGTTGAGGCCTGAGTCAACTACTCGTGCTTTTTGTAGCGAGCATGTGCCTGCCTCTCGCACTCTCTCTCCAGTGCGCCTCTGCAGCACAGTATGTCCTGTGCCTGTTCCTCGCACTCTTCCTCTAGTGCGCGTCCATAACCCGGTATGGCCAGTGCCTGCTGTGAGCACTCGGCCCTTAGTGTGTCTCCCCAGTCCGATGAGACCGATTCCTGCTCCTCGAAAAAAGCCTCCAGTGATAGTCGATGGTCCGACGCCCGTAAGGATTATCCTTGGCAAGGAACCTATTGAAATGGATCCCAGATCCTCTAGCGGCGGCTTGGAGGTCGGAACCTCCAGTAGTGGACGTTGTGACAAATGTCTGCTCTACTCAAAATTACAACTGACTAATTGCGACATTACCGCAAAAATGGAAGCGGCAAGTGGAAGGGGAAGAAAATAAGGAACTTATCTGTCATCCTTGCATTAAAGACCAAAATTGGCTAAAGAAAATTGTGATAAATAAAAAAGTATACCAGTTTCATTTAAGGACCAAAAAATGTACAGCTGTGTCATATAGATTGCAAAATAGTTGAAAAGATATTTTCGATGTACCGATTCCATGGCACATGGATTATGATCTGATACACAAAACACCGCTGGATTCAAAACTTTGTTTTTCAAGTAATGCGATGTTATATACATACCAGTCAAAAGTTCAGACATGCCTACTCATTCAAGGGTTTTTCTTTATTTTGACTATTTTCTACATTGTGGAATAATAGTGAAGACATCAAAACTATGAAATAACACACATGGAATCATATGTAACCAAAAAAGTGTTAAACAAATCAAAATATATTATCCCAGTTTTGTTGTGACAAGGTGGGGGTGATATACAGATGATAACCATATTTGGTAAAAGACCAAGTATTAGGGAAAGAACAGCTCAAATAAATGAAGAGAAATGACAGTCCATCATTACTTGAAGACATGGTCAGTCAATGCATAAAATTTCAACAACTTTGAACGTTTCTTCAAGTGCAGTCGCTAAAACCATCAAGCACTATGATAAAACTGGCTCTCGTGAGGACCACCACAGGAAAGGAAGACCCAGAAGTACCTCTGCTACAGAGGATAAGTTCATTAGATTTGTCAGCCTCAGAAATTGCAGCCCAAATAAATGCTTCACAGAGTTCAAGTAACAGACACACCTCAACATCAACTGTTCAGAGGAGACTGCGTGAATCAGGTGTTCATGGTAGCATTGCTGAAAAAAACACTACTAAAGGACACCGATAATAAGAAGAGACTTGCTTGGACCAAGAAACACGATCAATGGACATTATGGACTGGTGGAAATCTGTCCTTTGGTCTGAGTAGTGCAAATTTGAGGTTTTGGGTTCCAACCGCCGTGTCTTTGTGAGACACAGAGTAGGTGAACGGTTGATCTCCGCATGTGAGGTTCCCACCATGAAGCATGGAGGAGGAGGGGGTGTGATGGTGTGGGGGTGCTTTGCTGGTGACACTGTCAGTGATATATTTAGAAGTCAAGGCACACTTAACCAGCATGGCTACCACAGCAACATTTGTTTTTCAACAGGACAACCTCCAGGCTATGTAAGGGCTATTTGACCAAGAAGGAGAGTGATGGAATGCTGCATCAGATGACCTGGCCTCCACAATCACCCTACCTCAACCCAATTGAGATGGTTTGGGATGAGTTAGACCGCAGAATGAAGTAAAAGCAGACAACAAGTGTTCAGCATATGTGGGAACTCCTTCAAGACTGTTGGAAAAGCATTCCAGGTGAGCTGGTTGAGAGAATGCCAAGAGTGTGTAAAGCTGTCATCAAGGCAAAGGGTGGCTACTTTCAAGAATCAAAAATATAAAATATATTTTGATTTGTTTAACACTTTTTTGGTTACTACATGATTCCATATGTGTTATTTCATAGTTTTGGTGTTTCACTATTATTCTACAATGTAAAAATAGTAAAAATAAAGAAAAACCTTTGAATGAGTAGGTGTGTCCAAACTTTTGACTGGTACTGTATATGGCGGATACAACCATCCCAGCTCTGCAGATTTTTCTGCGAATAGATAGAATCATTAGAAGATTTTGGTACTGTCCATATGTAGCTTGTTTTTGGACGCAGCTTCAGGAATGGCTGAAGAATTGCAGCATTTACCTGGAGCTAACTCTGCAAATTGCACTGCTGGGTGATTTAAAAAGTTTTAGTCAATCAATAAATAATATAGTAATACTCTTAGCAAAAATGTTTATCTTTAACTTACAGTATGTAGAATCAATGAGAATAGAAAGGTTCAGAACTTTTTTGAAACATCACAGCACAATTGAAAAATATATGGAGAATATAAATAAAA
Source organism: Salmo salar (assembly GCF_965601325.2). Taxonomy (NCBI): domain Eukaryota; kingdom Metazoa; phylum Chordata; class Actinopteri; order Salmoniformes; family Salmonidae; genus Salmo; species Salmo salar. Next base: position 29,496,962 of record NC_138311.1, on the reverse strand, counting down.
ACTGGATGGTGTTCAGCAATATATGGGAGGGGCTGAGTGGAGCTGAAGGATGGGACTAAAAACAAACAAAAGATAAGTATTGTAAAATATACTGTGTCCATAAAATTAATATAGTATGTATAAGCTGGAAGTGGAAGCCTAATTGTTATTGTCCTTTAGTTTACTCCAATAAGGGGAGGGATGGTAGGGTTAAGGGAATATATATTTTAAAATCTCTATATATATTTTATATAATAATACAAACATATATGGGGGATTGGAAATGATGCAGACAATTACATTGATGGAAGCTACAATCTATATGCAATATTAAAGCTGATCTACCCCCTAAAAAAGTAGGCAGATAGGCAGGATTGCTGGCACGCACACACACACTCACAAACACACACACACACACACACACACACTCACAAACACACACATAGTACTGTAGTTTACCTGTGTAGACAAGGAACAGCATGATGACCACAGAAACCAAATCCCAGGACAGGAGAGTCGCCATGAAGACCCTGGACGTGACTGACAGAAAGAGACGGACAGAGTGGAGTGGAACTTTAGAGTTAGTGATCAGTGCCACAGCTAGCTAACCAGGAACCATACCACTGTTTCGGATGAGGAAGACGGCGAAAAGAGGAAGTGGTCGTCTTAGAGAGAAGCATAGAGATGTTTAAAACCTCGCAACCATGGAGCTCAGAGACATCACACATACCCATTCAGCAGCGATTACTGAGTGATTGACTGTGTGCTCAGAGTTTGATTTCAAAGTGGAATTAACATCCAAAACATCCAAATTAATTTCATGCCCCATCAATGTCTGTTAAGAAGTGGTGTAACTGGTCGAATTCGTACCACATGATCAACTCATGAGTCGGCGACCCAGGAATTACCATTTGTTTCAATTTCTGGATATTTTGTTAGTGTATGACATATGCAAATACCCTATGTGTTTGGACACCTGCTCGTCGAACACCTCATTCCAAAATCATGGGCATTAATATAGAGTTGTTCCCCCCTTTGCTGTTATAACAGCCTCCAATCTTTTGGGAAGGCTTTCCACTAGATGTTGGAACATTGCTGCGGGGCCATTCAGCAGAGGTGTTGACTCGATTCACATGACCGTACTCGAGTCAGACTCGAGTCACAAATATGATGACTTGCAACTCGACTTTGACTTTGACTTGAGCCTTATGACTCGACCTGACTTGATACCCTCCCCAAGCCCAAATATTAAAAATGGTGCTATTAAAAAAAGTGTGCAGTGCATCAACTCTTCATTTAATGGATTACAGTTTGAATCGGACTGCAGCCAATAAAATTGTGCCAACTGAGAAAAAGTTGTGAGTGGCAGTGCAGAGGAACGTCAGCGGGTGAATTCAGACGGAGCCCTTGGAAAGATGATACCCAAAATTATTATTTTCGGATATAAAGACAACACTATCAACAAAAAATTGATTGCAACTTGCAAAACATGCTGGAAGAAAATTACAGACGTAGGCGCAACAATTTCCAACTTTGTTCGACATTTGAAGCTGCACAAAGAATGGTAAATCGTGGCTAATATAGCCGACAGCTATATTTTTTATTACTTTACTAGTGTATCATGTAGGCTAGCGTAACGTTAAATCAATGAGCCTCCACACAGTCAGTCAGTGCGGGAATGTGATCATTGCACCCAAGATTGAGCTACAACTGGTTAGGCAGTTGGTAGCCTAAATCCTACCTGATGTTCCTAAAACAAGTTTGGGCGATTGTGTACAAGTCTACATCGCCCGATTGCGCCCCATAGCGCCCCATAGCGATCTTCAATAGTCGATCACTATTGGGGAGGGGGTGTCTTTCTCATGGTTACCCATGTATTACCATGGAAATATAACGTTTATTTGGAAAGTAATAAATATATAGGTATTTTTAAAAGCATTCATGATTTGCGTAAATGTAATATGCTAACTATTACTCTTGTTAAAAATATGAAATGGTGAACATTTGAAATGGTGAAACATTACATTTGGTGAAGAGCACGCATAGCACATTCATCTCCTGCACATCTATCACTCCAGTGTTTTATTGGTATATTGTAATTACTTCGCCACCATGGCCTATTTATTGCCTTACGTCCCTTACCCTTCCTCATTTGCACACACTGTATATAGACTTTTTCTACTGTATTATTGACTGTATGTTTGTTTATTCCATGTGTAACTCTATGTTGTTGTATGTGTCTAACTGCTTTGCTTTATCTTGGCCAAGTCGCAGTTGTAAATGAGAACTTGTTAAAGGTGAAATAAAAAAATATAATAAAGTCACACCAGCTCTGTTAGGAGGAATGGGACAACATTCACCCAACTTATTGTGGGAAGCTTGTGGAAGGCTACCCAAAACGTTTGACCCAAGTTAAACAATTTAAAGGCAATGCTACCAAATACTAATTGAGTGTATGTAAACTTCTGACCCACTGGGAATGTGATGAAAGAAATAAAAGCTGATATAAATCACTCTCTACTATTATTCTGACATTTCGCTATCTTAAATAAAGTGGTGATCCTAACTAACCTAAAACAGGGATTTTTAACTAGGATTAAATGTCAGGAATTGTGAACAACTGAGTTTAAATGTATTTGGCTAAGGTGTATGTAAACTTCCGACTTCAACTGTACATAAGATACAGATGTTGAGAGACAGCCATGCAAAAGAGTGGGAGGCTGGAGTGTGGGTGTCAAACTGATACAGGATGTGTTTGGTCTTGAATAGAGCGAGAGGTATGGAAAGAGGAAATGCCACATCCTGTAACTGTGAGGTGCTGTTTTGAACATGCACTCATAAATTCCATTATATTTCTTAACGGAGAGTTCAGAAAGTTCAGCTCATGCTGATAAGATCTGTTCATCTCCTGCTGTTATGTGGAGTGGGTCTGATACTGTTTGTAATTTTGGAATGTCTTCTTTGGGAAAGGCTGCTACAGCTCTCTATGTCCTTCTTTTCTAGCATTGACCACTGTAAATGTCAAATTATTTTGATTTCCTTGATACAACCCCCCGAGGTTGATCTAAATTCCATGATAAATAAAATTGCCGTCTGGGACTGCGTTTTTTGCATGGGTTAGGTCTCAACCTACCACATCCGCCGATGTCTGCCTTTCGCAACTGCGGTGAAAGGAGGTGGAGCTACAGTTGTATTTGCCAGACCATAGGCGTCATTTATAACCTTTGCGTATATTTCCCGCCAAATTTCTGCTTGTCACATTTCTGAATAGTCTGCGCAAATACAAAAATATAGAGATTTATAAACTTAGCGCACATCATACATACACGTTTCACGTTATAAATCAGAACTCAGGCTGGAAAACGCCTTCCATTTACCTTTTATGGTGACAATAATGCCCTTTATTTGAGGTATAATGTAGAACTATTGGCATTAGGCCACGGCATGCATAATACAAATTGTTGTTAAATATTTAGTTTATAAATAGGTTATTGAGTATATGTCCTACCTTGGTATAGGCTCTGAGATTAAATTTGCAATTATATTGCGGTCCTATCGCACAGCAATACTGTAGCCTACCCCTACTGTCAAATATTTTACATAAACTACCAGCCTATTTACTGTGTTGGCAGAATGTTTTCATCTTTAGAAGTGATTTTTGCTGTATCTGGAAAAGGACTGTGTCAGTTTCTGGAAAAGAAAACAATGACAAATTGTCGTGGATCTGTCAGCAGCACGTTTGAATTCATCAACTTTTCCCCCAGCAAATTCTGAAACATTGTAGGCCAGGCTACAAAAAATAAATAAATGCAATCACAGTACTTGTAGATTGTTGATGATTAGTTATTTGAGAAGGAGACAAGTCAAGACGCTGGACCGGGTGATTCAGTTTATAGTAAGGCAGTTTATTATGAGACAAAGATATTTGGCAAAGCGTGCACGGACTCCTTCGTTTAGCTCATAGGGAACTAGCGGAAGAGAGCCCCGAAACATAGTATACATCCAATTTATACAATGAAATAACAGTGTGTTGACGTTGAGTCTAGTAGGTCCGCTCTCCTGACTGGTCGATGAGTGGAGGGACGGTCCACTCTCCAGGTGGTGTCGACTTCCCATTGGCCCTTGGCAGTGTCCTTTGTCCTCGGAGTCCAACACACCTAAGTGTGTGTGTGTGTGTGTGTGTATTTCTGGTAATTCGTGTCTGAGTGCTTGCGATATTCATGGAATGTTGTTCTTTACACCAGTGGTCAGTTCGTGTGGCTAGGGCTTAAGTCAGCCATCTGTCTCTGGGTGTGGTCGTGATTGGTATCAGTTGGTCGCTCAATATGTCTCTGGAATTTTGTTGTGTGCTGTTGTGAAACATGTTGTGCAAATGCCCTCCTTATATATCATTAGGTAAAACGTTAGATTATCTTTATTACAAATCCCCCTCTTCACGTCTGCAAGACGTGACAAAAAAGAACAATCTGCGGCACAGTGGGAGTGAAAACAAACAAACGGAAGTCAGAGACAAATTTTGTGAGTCCCCCTCTTCACGTCTCACCTCAGCAGATAGCTTGTCAAGTCTCAATAGGGATTAAAATCATATCATTTCCATTACAATCCACCCGTTTTGCTAGATATTTCACATACATTATAACACATCTATTTTGATTGGATTCAGAAATTTCACACAAATTCAAACTAATTCATGCATCCCAATAGATGGTCTCATCTAACATGTGCTCGTCATATTTGAATGAATCCTCCACCTTGCTCGGCGGTAGGTACTTGTCATCTCATTGATCTGAACTTTGACTCGGTCCGTAGCTCACCATCTGCTCCGTTATCATCTCTCTAGAGTTCTGGTGATTAAACCTCTTGCACACGGGACCAAACAACAACCACACAACCCAATCACACTCATACAGGTGAAAGCAGCCCATAATACAGTTCTTGCAACACTTTTCCATTTCCCAAACATGATCTGTGTTATCAAAAATGTACGTACAGCAATGAACCTAATCATTCTACCTACACCATCCTCTTTGCCCGTAACCTATCGAGAGTCAGTCTATTTTACCAGGTCATGAGGGAGGTGGCGGATAATTGGTCAGAGAACCTCTTTACTGCATCCCCTGTTTCATTCATGAATCTCTGTTGATTAAAATATGTCATTAATTCAATCCACATTATTATTTATTGTCAACTACCAAAATAATGTAGTGTTAAAGCCTTCACATATTTGATTCATAGCTTTGTATTCATCTGGAACTTCCCTGAAGATGCCAATAGCATCCATCTTGTAAAGCTACTCCCATCCTGGTCAAAACTCCTCCTGTGCCTACTTTAGCCTCCTATAACTGGCCTCTGATGACTAACTCGAACTGGTTAGACCAATAACCCCAGGGCGCAATTCCTAACCACCCTTTGTGGTAATTTCTGTCGTATGCGTCCTTTGCTGGTACTAGCCCACCCTTCATCAGTTATAGGTGCTATGAGGTTACACATTTTCTCCTGTGCTTTCAAACCTAAGTCAGTCATATTAACAATTACCTTTCCAGCCATTAAAATCATCTTAATTCTCGGTGCCATTTTTGTATCTATAACACTGGTATTCATCCGGAATTTAGGTGAACCGAGGTGGGTTGGCTGAGTACTTCAATCTGGCCAACCCATATTCCTGTACAGTTGTCTGCTTCCCCAGGAAATTGTTTAATGTTTACCTTAAATTCTACATCTTGATCTTCTTTGATTCCTTATTCTGTACGTCACTCATCAGTGTATTATATAGTTTATCTTTTACTTCTTCTCCATGACAACGGTAACCTATGTTTAGTACCAGTAGGTGGTGGATCTGAATATATCAGAAAGATTAGACTATGATGCAGCTCAGAGTTTCTACTCTTCCCAAAAACCGTCAACCCTCTCCTGCCCTTAGTCTCTCTGCTTGGTACCACCCCATACTCACACCTCTAGGAGCACACATGAACGGTCGGAATAGGGAATCTTCGTTAAGGAGGTAACCCCCGGACCCTGTTGGTATCGGTTCTTCTCCTAACTCTGTGTGTGATCAGCAGTGGTCATATGTGTACATACCTCCTTGCAGTGGGTAACGTGGACCCAAGTGACTCTCTCAGCTTTTCTAATGGCAAAGGCAATGGTTTAACAGCACCTGGTATGGGCCTTCCCCACGGGGCTGCTTCCCGTCTTTTCTCCTCAGGGACTGGATCCACACCCAGTCTCCTGGTTGGATTGAGTGAATCACCTTCTCCTGTAATTCACCTGTTGAACACAAAATCTTGGACATACGGGTTTGGTTAACAAACAGTCTTCTCATGTGCTCTGCTAGTATATCTTTAACTTCTATGTCTACCTGTTCTGGTATCTCTATTCTCCCTAACTCTGGCATTCTATAGGCTCTACCTGATTAGCTAAACTGTCATCCATCATTTAAAGAGATAGATCCCAGTATCAACACTAGGGATTATATCTTGTCCTAATATTCTAGCTACCATAATCATGTCCACCAAGTAAGTTGGGAACACTTCTACCCATTTGCTATACTTATCTGTTATTGTTAAACACCCCTTCTTCCCCTTAATTCTGAATAGTTCAATAAGTCCATTTCCAAATGTTGGAATGGACATTCTACAAAAAATGTTTTTGTTCTAGTAGCATCCTATCCTGTTCTATCGCCTGCTCTACCATACTCCCCCTATTTATACATGGCTCAAGCCATGTATCAATTTTGCTGCATTTCTTAATAATGTCTTTTGTAAGGTTAGTAAATTATCCTTATGTCAGCCCTTCTCTTGTAGGATTGCCCCCTTTCATATACCACATGTACAATTCTCCCTGGGGCATTCATCCTTAGCTACCCTGTGCATTTCTCTATCAAGTGTCCTATCTTCTTTAAGATTGAACAACTTCTTTCAACTAAATTATCATATCTTTTCCTAGCGAATTTTACCAAACATAACTTAAAATCATAACTATAATACATGCCTATGGAGCCGATAGTCTCTCCATGTATTAATATCCTAACTAAATGAACCTAACATCTTCTATTCTTATGTCTTTTCTGTCTCTCCAGTGTTATTTCTGTCCTCACCTGTTTATAATTTAACTATGCTGGTCTCCACTCACTAACCGTTATCTAATTCTTCTATGTTACTTTTATCTTCTCTTCCTTGTTTATGCTCTCCTCCTTCTACTTCCAACCCATCAAGGTCTCAGCAGTGCAGGGGAGTACTAAATGTCTCATGGTCTTATTACATAGCTACTTACATTTATCTCGATACCCTCAATAATCCTGGATTCCCTACAGATGTCATATATTCCTGTCCTGTTGGCTTAAGTCTACCATTATTAACCTGTTTTATCAACAAAATATAATATTACTATTATATTAATTCCACAGTCTTGTTGTGTTAAATCTCTTCCACTAAATACAACCACAGCTGACTTCCTAAGGGAAAATAAACTTATCTAGATAATGTAAAAAGTACCCCTACTTATCAAACGATATTCACGTAACATAATCAGATCAAAATGACTAATCTGAACTACTCCCCAAAGAAAAATTATTGTACCCTTTTCGTCATTTTGTCTTCTCATTGGTTCAAATTATCAATTGTGTCTAAGAACTTTAACTCCATCATAATTATCAGTTCTCCTAGCTTCCTTAAAGTTAGTATCCCAAATTACCTTAAATTCACCATCCAATGGCTTTTCATTGCGGCTGATCAGACCACAAAAGGAAAAGTCACCAGTGGGGTCAAAAAAGTCATAACCCCTTTTCAGAACCGTTTTTTCTTTCTTACTACATTAGACAAATGAAAGCTAATAACCTTATCTACATTTTGTATCTCAAGTTCCCAGAACATTCCCTATCAAAAGAATTTCACGTGTTTAATTAAAACTCAGAAAATAAAACTTTAAAATGCCATGTGTGTCTACCCCTTTAAGATATCCTGTCCCTAGGAATTTTTCCCCAAAGAGCTAAGCGCTCCATATTCCATAAAATAACCACTTGGTCAGCATTTCCTCATACTACACCGATTCAGAAACCCAAAAGTTAACTACAAACAAAACCTAAAAATGCTTATACTTCCATTGTACTCCCCCCAATCATTAGTTTTAAACTTAATTGAACATGCGCTACCCTTGGATACAATACTGTACTTCAATCTATGAAACCCCATATTTTAACGTACTATTTAACCAATTTGACCCAAGATTGCTTAAAACCCTAAAACCCTTTCAGTTTGTCTGCAAACCAGCCCATTCTGTTTGCTAGGAATACCCTGCCATTATACACAACTGTGTTTAATGTGCACCTTCCCAGTTAATTATAAAATTAACTCCACCTGTAATTCACCTTAATGACTTGATATTTTTCCTTGCAATGTTCAATTCACTGGTGTTACTAAACAATCAATACCACGAATCAATAACCAGAATTTATCACAAAACAAAACGCTTCTTTCCCGCCAAACATAGCCCAGCGATTACCTCTTTTCAAACAGCGTTCTGCCTTTCCTCTATCACAAGATTAAAACCAATATTACAACTGTATCTCTCTTTCGGCTTCACACTTATGAAATGTCTATGTCCTTATATGTACCATGTAAATCGCCATACTTATAAAAATAACATCATTCAACTCTTTCTCTGTATGCCATTTCCAGCAACAGAGAACGTATTATATCAAAATTCTCTCGCTATTATTTTCTAATTAGTTAGCCTTTCAATTTAAACTAATCAAGCTATCAAAACGTTACATTTATATCTTAAACAAACGCTAGCAACCGTATCTCTCCAGGCAAAACATATCTTCTTACATTTTAGTCCCATGGTGCATGGGCTGGGATCCGAACCCGGGCCTCCCGCGTGGCAGGCGTGAAAACTAAACTATTCGAATGCATACTCGGGTTCAGTGTCTTCCACCTGAAGCAAAGGAAACATTAGGCCCCTATCAGCCTGACCAGGGTCAATAGCGGTGGTGATCAGCCTAGTAGTGTACACTCACAAAAATAACAAACAGGGGAGCTGATATCCCCAGCCTCTCCCAGGGAGGGATGTACCCCGACCCTGGGCGTGGTGCCTTAGGTCGTGGAAACGGAAGCCATTGTCCCATTTTCCCCAACTAAGGTTTCAGTGGTTGGAATCGAATTTATGTAGGGCGCGCAAATCGGCCTTGGTTTCAGTCAAAGTTCTGGAAGGGGTTGGGGCTGGAGTGCAATGTGTAAGGTGGTGCCAAGGTGCTCCTGATTTACCTTTGACCTGGACAGAGTGTGAAGTAACTTCCTTCACTTCGTACAGCCCAGTCCACCTGGGTTCCAGCCACTTTCTCTTGTGGACTTTGACCCTCACCCAGTCCCCAACTTTTACCTTCAGTGGTGGCGAGTCTCCCAACAGCTCCCCCTCTTTGACCTTGCGGATCTGTGTGGAGAGAGCTGCAGAAAGTTCCGTCAGTTTTCTCACATACAGACATTACAATTTGTTGTACATCAAGGGCGGGCATATGACCTCCCTCCCTTGGTGGACCAGGCATATTCAAACCTGCACATACCTTAGCTATTTAGCCTTAAGGGTTTGAGTGGCGCGTTCCACGAGGCCCTGAGATTGGGGCCTGCACACCTACCCAAATTTGTGTACAATCCCGAATCTCTCCTCCACCTGTCTCAGGTGCTTGTTACTGATTTGCAGCCACTTTATGACTGACTTGGCCTCCTCTCGTGCCTTTGGTATTGCTCTGGTACTACTGTTACCCACCCAACAAACCTGTCTTTCACTCCCACCAGGTACCCCCTTTCCACTTGCCACGTTATCTGGGCCCCTGACGGTGTCTTCCTTTTCTCTGTTTTTTTCTTTTTTCTTCCTTCTTAAACATGTGGTTCCTGTTTCTGTCCTTTTCACTTTCTATTCCCTTCTCAACTGCTTCCTTCAAACCTTCCTCCATCACTACCTTATTGCTTTATAATGTTCCTTTCCCCCCGCTCTATCCTGTATCTTCTGATCTAAATATTCGCTAAATTTAAGTTTAATTGGTTGGCTTGTCGCCATTATGTTTTAACGATTCTAGTCCTTTTAACTTTGTAAACTTAGCCCGTCGTTGGTTAAGACCAACGATGTATTCTCGGTGCGGACACTGACTTAACTCTGGTGCCCCACCCTCGTAAACAAAGTGTTACTACTTGTCTAATTTCCCAGGCAATACCCACGGCACGGCGGCCTTTTCAATTTATTATCACAATTATGTGGACCAAATTAGGCTCTAACTTAGTGTTCGGGGTCTCAAGGAACGGACCCTTATGTTACATACAATTACTCGACAGGGATTATACACTTTCACAATTGGGTATACAAATACAATTAAAACAAATTATGACACCTTCACTGACTACCGGGCAGCAAAGAAATTGACTGACATCCGGGACGGGGTTAACAATTATAGTGTCACGTCAGAAGGAGCCCCCGGGCAGCGACTAATTCGCTGACATCCGGGACAAGATTACACAGTTGTCAAACCGAGCAGTAACTATTTTACTGACATTCGGGACAGGGCTAAACAATTATAATGTCACACCGAGCAGTGAATAGTTCACTGACATTCGGGACAGAGCTAAACAGTTATAACAATATTATTCTATTTTTAAATTCATCCGACTTTTCATTGGTGGTCCCGGCAGGTTGCCACTCCAGCCGTCCTCCAATGTCACGAATTATTATGCTATCAAAAGTATGTCACACAGACTCTTTATCTACTTTTAATTGATCTGAATAATATGGGTGGACTCAACTGGTTGCCACGTCAGTCGTCCCCCAAGTCAACAGATATATTCTATCAATGATGGGCCCACACAGGCCGGGTCCACACAGGACGGGTCCACACAGGACGGGTCCACACAGGACGGGTCCACACAGGACTTAACTTAAAATCTATTCAGTCAAATATCTTTGTGTTCGGCCTTAACATTTAATTATAGTTATTACAATTTCGACAACAATTCATACTCACGCCCAGTACTACTGATCAGAATTTGGATGAGACTATAATACAATATGCAGATTTTGTTTTAACAGGCTCTGCTTACCTTATTTAGTGGAGCTCGTTGATCAGTTTCCTGGGGCGGGCAGAATCGCCGATGTCTCCTGCGAACAGGTCACCCGTCCTTACGAGATTGTCCCGGACTTGTCTCCTCTCACATCAACCATTAATGGACCGAATTCAGGAGTTTGAAACCATCCTCTGCTACCAATTCTGTTGATGATTAGTTATTTGAGAAGGAGACAAGTCAAGACGCTGGACCGGGTGATTCAGTTTATAGTAAGGCAGTTTATTATGAGACAAAGATATTTGGCAAAGCGTGCACGGACTCCTTCGTTTAGCTCATAGGGAACTAGCAGAAGAGAGCCCCGAAACATAGTATACATCCAATTTATACAATGAAATAACAGTGTGTTGACGTTGAGTCTAGTAGGTCCGCTCTCCTGACTGGTCGATGAGTGGAGGGACGGTCCACTCTCCAGGTGGTGTCGACTTCCCATTGGCCCTTGGCAGTGTCCTTTGTCCTCGGAGTCCAACACACCTAAGTGTGTGTGTGTGTGTGTGTGTATTTCTGGTAATTCGTGTCTGGGTGCTTGCGATATTCATGGAATGTTGTTCTTTACACCAGTGGTCAGTTCGTGTGGCTAGGGCTTAAGTCAGCCATCTGTCTCTGGGTGTGGTCGTGATTGGTATCAGTTGGTCGCTCAATATGTCTCTGGAATTTTGTTGTGTGCTGTTGTGAAACATGTTGTGCAAATGCCCTCCTTATATATCATTAGGTAAAACGTTAGATTATCTTTATTACAAGATCAACTTTAATATTTCAGATAGATTGTGGGTTCTATCAATTTAAATGTCCACATAATTTCCAATCCCCCTAATTTTTTCGCCCTTTCCTCTATACTTCCCCCCACCCTACTGTACCTACGATCTCAACCCTTCTTGCAGCCTGGTCTCATAGGCTAGACATAACATAGTAAACGTAAAAACGGGACCCTCAAATTAGTATGAAATGCCCCACCTGTTTTGAGCCCCACCTGTTTAGCTAAAAAAATATATATAAAATACAAAATTATTGCCTGTTTTGCATGTTATTTGGGCATTAATACGTGTCACATATCAGTTTGCAAACAATGTAAAAAAAAGAAGAAGAGTGAGTTATTGAACAAACATGGTCTCTTTTTTGCTTTCTTGAGTAAGGCAGCTCCAAAATGTTGTTTCAGCCTAGCTCAGTGACTTCTGTGGTGGAGGGGCAGCCAGTGGAAAATACAGTGTAGGCATTGGTAATCTTCTCTAGTTGTGCCGTGATTGGCTCAGTGTTCTGTCACTCATGGGGACACTACATCACCACATAATCTACAGGGAGAGCTAGGCAGTTCAAACCCCCTTGGGTACTGCCATAGATTTACATTAGAAATGCCCATCCAAGAAGGCTCAAGGTCATGGCCACAGATAAAATGCCATCAAATCACGTTATGCAATAAGACCAACAGCCATGAAGATAGGTAAAGAAATTGCTGAACTTAAAAGATTGAGGGAAGAGAATCTTGTTAAGAAAATACTATCTTTAATCTCTATGGAGGACCTTGATGAAGAAGGAAAGGGTCAGTTATTTTCTTTAAAACTGGAAATGGACCGAATGTATGAAGAGAGAGCAAAAGGAGCATTTGTAAGATCAAGAAGGAGATGGTTGGAGGAAGGTAAAAAAAACACAAAATACTTTTACAATTGAGAGAAAAAAATTTTTTTTACTGCTATTCATAAGCTTAATATAGATGGGAAATCTTTACACCAGTAATGCCTGTCCTATTAGTGACATGTCTGCCTTTCTAGACTCTGTCAAAGACTATGCAAAATTCATAGATGAAGACTTCCAAAAGTCTTGTGATTCATTTATTTTAATCGATGAAATAACATTTTTTTTTATCAACAAGTTAAAAGAGAACAATCTCCACGGAATGATGGTATAATTTGTGAATTCTCTAAATATTTTCAGGAGGAACATTTCTGGAGGCAAATGATTTAGGGGTGCTGCCTGTTTCTATGAGACAAGGCCTCATTTCTGTAATCCCCAAACTGAACAAAGATCCCTGCATCCCACTGCTGGCTTGCTTCTGAAGCTAAGCAGGCTTGGTCCTGGTCAGTCCCTGGATGGGAGACCAGATGCTGCTGGAAGTGGTGTTGGAGGGCAAGTAGGAGGCACTCTTTCCTCTGGTCAAAAAAAACTATCCCAATTCCCCAGGGCTGTGATTGGGGACATTGCCCTGTGTAGGGTGCAGTCTTTTGGATGGGACGTTAAATGGGCGCTCTGAGGTCATTAAAGATCCTATTGCACTTAACCCTGGTGTCCTGGCTAAATTCCCAATCTGACCATCATGGCCACCTAATCATCCCCAGCTTACAATTGGCTCATTCATCCCCCTCCTATTCCCTGAAACTATTCCCCAGGTTGTTGCTGTAAATGAGAATGTGTTCTCAGTCAACTTACCTGGTAAAATAAAATCCTATGAAGTTAGAAAATTGGAGACCAATCACATGAATGAACAATGATTGAAAGCTACTTGCATCCATCTTTGCAGAAATACTTAAAAAAGTTATTGACCAAATCATTGATGATACCCAGTCTGGTTTTATGAAGGGCAGACATATATGTAATAATATTCAACTAGTATTGGACTTGATAGACTACAATGAGCACATTATGGAAGATAGCTTCATTTTATTTGTGAACTTTTACAAGGCTTTTGATAGAGTTGAACATTGTCGAGACTTCGATTTTTGGGTTTTGATCAATATTTTCAAACTGTAATTAAGACACTTTACAATAATAAAAACAGCTCTGTTAAGTTATCCCATAGAACTTCACAAATATTCAATATTAGACACGGAATTAAACACGGATGCCCAATTTCTCCTTTCTTATTTTTATTGGTCACACAAGTTATGGCACTTCATATTAATAAGGATAGTTTTAGGGGTGTTCAGATACTCGATAAAGAGAGAAAATGTTCACAACTGGCTGATGACAACACCATTTTTTTAAAAGATCATAATGAAGTCAGGAAAGCTATTGAGTGTATTATTGCCTTCTCACATGTATCAGGTTTATCTCTGAATATTAGGAAATGTGAATCATTTGCATTGAAAATATGTGACTTAAACGCAATATGTAATATCCGTGTAAAAGATGTGATCACATATCTTGTTATTAAAGTTTGCAAAGATCAGAAAGAAAGGGGCAATTACATATGTTCTCCTTTTGTAGAGAAAATAAGACAGATATTTAACTCCTGGTTATTATGAGCTCTTTCTTTATCTGGACGTGTACGTTTGTCAAAATCTGAAGGTCTGTCCAGATTAGTTTATACCTCCATTGCCTTAAATGTTCCTCTGTCAGTAACTAAAATGGTTGATACTAAATTATTGAACTTCATATGAGGAATAAACCTCTTTATTTAAGAAAAGCAGTAATATGTAGCACCCAAAGCAAGGGAGGGTTGAATGCTCTGGATTTTAAAACCTCTAATACCATCTTTAAGATCAAATGGATACAAAACTATTTAAGAAATAAGGATTGCATTTGGAATATAATCCCTAATTTAAACAATTATTGAGTAATGATGGACAACGATATGACTATTCAGAATTCATGAGAACCCACAATGTTACAGTCACTCCTGAGGAGTTTCAAATAATTGTTTGCGCTGTCCCTGAAGGTGCTATTCTTCTTTTAGGAGAAAATAACAGTACTCCAAGTGCAACTGTTGAGGATTTTGTAGCTTCAATACAGCTAGAAGGAATTGACATTTTAAACTATAAATGTAATAGCATGTATATAAGAAAACTATGTCAAAATGTTACTATTCCCTCTGCTAGAATATACTGTAATGCAGCCCTAGGACAAGTGAACTGGAACAAAGTCTTGTCTGGCAAATATTGTATATATAATAAGGTGAAAGTATCATACGAACTCTTTCATAGAATTTACCTTGTAAAGTCCTTTATTGTACAAAGATTCAAAATAGCTATTGATAACAAATGTGTATTTTTTTGGTTGTAACCCAGAGACTCTTGACAATTTATTTTGGGACTGTTCTTATGTCAGAAGATTTTGGAGTGTGTTAGAAGATTTTATTTTTAAATAAACTACTAATAATGTTAATTTGAAGGATATTATGTTTGATTTTGATCCAAATGATATGGACCCTGATTTAACTTTGTTTATTTTTTATGGAAGATTCTTCATCCATAAAATGAATTGATGTCACGACTTCCACCGAAGGTGGCTCCTCTCCCTGTTCGGGTGGTGCTCGGCGGTCGTCGTCGCAGCCTACTAGCTGCCACCGATCCATTTTTCCTTTTCGTTTGTGTCTGTCTATTTTGTTTTACACCTGTGTCCTATTAGTTCATTTCGGAGGGTTTATTAACCCCCGCTGCCTGCTATTCTTTGTGCGGGATTATTTTGCTGTTGTTGCTACAATAGGTGTGTGTGTTTGCGCCACAGGCTTTTTTTTCCTCACAGTCGTGTTGTACCGTTTGTAGTGTATTTAGGAGTAGAGATTTCTCCTCCGTGTGTTACGTTTATTTCCCTGTGTGTGGCGACTTCGTTGAGTGTGTTTCCCCACCTGTTGTTGTCGTGTTTGGAACGTTCTAATAAACATTTATGCTTCTGGAAATCCTTGCTCTCCTACTCCTGACTCTTGCACCTACCTCTCTTAGGAGGCACGTAACAATTGGGCAGAGAACAAACCCCTTTTCACATTGTTTAAGATATAATTTAAATATTATTTTTGAAATTCTCAGTAAGTGTAAAAACAAAAAAGTACCATATAACTTCTTGACAAATTGAAAATGTATTTTGACATGTAATACCCCAGTGTGGAAGACAATAGAGACTGTGTCATCTGTGGATCTGTTGGGATGGTACAGGGGTTGCGAAAGTATTCACCCCCCTTGGCATTTTTCCTATTTTGTTGCCTTACAACCTCAAATTAAAATATATTATTTTTTTGTTGGGGGGGGGGGGGTTTGTATCATTTGATTTACACAACATACCTACCACTTTGAAGATGCAACATATTTTTTATTGTGAAACAAACAAGAAATAAGACAAAAACATGCATAACTATTCACCCCCCCAAAGTCAATACTTTGTAGAGCCACCTTTTTCAGCAATTACAGTTGCAAGTCTCTTGGGGTATGTCTCTATAAGCATAGCATATCTAGCCACTGGGATTTTTGCTCATACTTCAAGGCAAAACTGCTCCAGCTCCTTCAAGTTCGATGGGTTCTGCTGGTGTACAGCAATCTTTAAATTACACCACAGATTCTCAATTGGATTGAGGTCTGGGATTTGACTAGGCTATTCCAAGACATTTAAATGTTTACCCTTAAACCACTCGAGTGTTGCTTTAGCAGTATACTCAGGGTCATTGTTGTGCTGGAAGGTAAACCTCCGTCCCAGTCTCAAATCTCTGGAAGACAAACAGGTTTCCCTCAAGAATTTCCCTGTATTTAGCGCCATCTATCATTCCTTCAATTCTGACCAGTTTCCCAGTCCCTGCTGATGGAAAACATCCTTAGAGCATAATGCTGCCACCACCATGCTTCATTGTGGGGATGGTGTTCTTGGGGGGATGAGAGGTGTTGGGTTTGCACCAGTCATAGTGTTTTCCTTGAAGGCCAAAAGCTCAATTTTAGTCTCATCTGACCAGAGTATCTTCTTCCATATGTTTGGGGAGTCTCCCACATGCCTTTTGGCGAACACCAAACGTGTTTGCTTATTTTTTTCTTTAAGCAATGGCTTTTTTCTGGCCACTCTTCCTTAAAGCCCAGCTTGGTGGAGTGCATGGCTTAAAGTGGTCCTATGGACAGATACTCCAATCTCTGCTGTGGAGCTTCGCAGCTCCTTCAGGGTTATCTTTGGTCTCTTTGTTGCCTATCTGATTAATGCCCTCCTAACCCAACCCTGATCTGTATTTCTCCACAACTTTGTCCCAGACCTGTTTGGAGAGCTCATTGGTTTTCATGGTGCTGCTTGCTTGGTGGTGTCCCTTGTTTAGTGGTGTTGCAGATTCTGGGGCCTTTCAGAACAGGAGTGTATATATATACTGCTCAAAAAAATAAAGGGAACATTTAAACAACACATCCTAGATCTGAATGAAAGAAATAATCTTAAATACTTTTTTCTTTACATAGTTGAATGTGCTGACAACAAAATCACACAAAAATAATCAATGGAAATCCAATTTATCAACCCATGAAGGTCTGGATTTGGAGTCACACTCAAAATTAAAGTGGAAAAACACACTACAGGCTGATCCAACTTTGATGTAATGTCCTTAAAACAAGTCAAAATGAGGCTCAGTAGTGTGTGGCCTCCACGTGCCTGTATGACCTCCCTACAATACCTGGGCATGCTCCTGATGAGGTGGCGGATGGTCTCCTGAGGGATCTCCTCCCAGACCTGGACTAAAGCATCCGGCAACTCCTGGACAGTCTGTGGTGCAACGTGGCGTTGGTGGATGGAGCGAGACATGATGTCCCAGATGTGCTCAATTGGATTCAGGTCTGGGGAACGGGCGAGCCAGTCCATAGCATCAATGCCTTCCCCTTGCAGGAACTGCTGACACACTCCAGCCACATGAGGTCTAGCATTGTCTTGCATTAGGAGGAACCCAGGGCCAACCGCACCAGCATATGGTCTCACAAGGGGTCTGAGGATCTCATCTCGGTACCTAATGGCAGTCAGGCTACCTCTGGCGAGCACATGGAGGGCTGTGCGGCCCCCCAAAGAAATGCCACCCCACACCATGACTGATCCACCGCCAAACCGGTCATGCTGGAGGATGTTGCAGGCAGCAGAATGTTCTCCACGGCGTCTCCAGACTCTGTCACGTCTGTCACGTGCTCAGTGTAAACCTGCTTTCATCTGTGAAGAGCACAGGGCGCCAGTGGCGAATTTGCCAATCTTGGTGTTCTCTGGCAAATGCCAAACGTCCTGCACGGTGTTGGGCTGTAAACACAACCCCCACCTCTGGACGTCGGGCCCTCATACCACCCTCATGGAGTCTGTTTCTGACCGTTTGAGCAGACACATGCACATTTGTGGCCTGCTGGAGGTCATTTTGCAGGGCTCTGGCAGTGCTCCTCCTGCTCCTCCTTGCACAAATGCGGAGGTAGCGGTCCTGCTGCTGGGTTGTTGCCCTCCTACGACCTCCTCCATGTCTCCTGAAGTACTGGCCTGTCTCCTGGTAGCGCCTCATGCTCTGGACACTATGCTGACAGACACAGCAAACCTTCTTGCCACAGCTCGCATTGATGTGCCATCCTGGATGAGCTGCACTACCTGAGCCACTTGTGTGGGTTGTAGACTCCGTCTCATGCTACCACTAGAGTGAAAGCACCGCCAGCATTCAAAAGTGACCAAAACATCAGCCAGGAAGCATAGGAACTGAGAAGTGGTCTGTGGTCCCCACCTGCAGAACCACTCCTTTATTGGGGGTGTCTTGCTAATTGCCTATAATTTCCACCTGTTGTCTATTCCATTTGCACAACAGCATGTGAAATGTATTGTCAATCATTGTTGCTTCCTAAGTGGACAGTTTGATTTCACAGAAGTGTGATTGACTTGGAGTTACATTGTGTTGTTTAAGTGTTCCCTTTATTTTTTGAGCAGTGTATATACTGAGATCATGTGACACTTAGGTTGCACACAGGTGGATTTTATTTAACTAATTATGTGACTTCTGAAGGTAATTGGTTGCACCAGATCTTATTTAGGGGCTTCATAGTAAAGGGGTGAATACATATGCACGCACCACTTTTCAGTTTTTTATTTGTTCGATTTTTTTGAAACAAGTTATGTTTTTCATTTCACTTCACCAAATTGGACTATTTTGTCTATGTCCATTACATGAAATTCAAATAAAAATCTATTTAAATTACAGGTTGTAATGCAACAAAATAGGAAAAATGTCAAGGGGGATGAATATTTTTTGCAAGGCACTATGCGAATTGGAGTGGATCAGGGTGTCTGGGATGACGGTGTAATACCTACATGCTTCAAACAGACCACCATAGTCCCTGTGCCCAAGTAAGTGAAGGTACTGTAAACGGCCTAAATGACTATCGCCTGTAGCACTCACGTCGGTAGCCATGAAGTGCTTTCAAAGGCTGGTCATGGCTCACATCAACACCATCATCCCGGAAACCCTAGACTGAATTCAATTCGCATACCGCCCCAACAGATCCAAAGATGACACAATCTCAATCACACTCCACACTGCTCTTTCCCACCTGGACAAAAAGAACACCTATGTGAGAATGCTGTTCATTGACTACAGCTCAGCGTTCAACACCATTGTGCCCACAAAGCTCATCACTAAGCTAAGGACCCTGGGACTAAACACCTCCCTCTGCAACTGGATCCTGGACTTCCTGACGGGTCAGGGGTGCATGCTTAGTCCACTCCTGTACTCCCTGTTCACCCACTGTGTGGCCAAGCACGACTCCAACATCATCATTAAGTTTGCTGGTGAGTCAACAGTGATAGGCCTGATCACCGACAATGATGAGACAGCCTATAGGGAAGAGGTCAGACCCCGAAGTGTGGTGCCTCAACGTGAGCAAGACAAAGGAGCTGATCATGGACTACAGGAAAAGGAGGGCCGAACATGCCCCCATTCAAAGGGGCTGTAGTGGAGTGGGTCAAGAGTTTTTCAAGTTCCTTTGTCTCCACATCACCAACAAACTATCATGGTCCAAACACACCACGAAAGTCGTGAAGAGGGCACGACAGCGCCTTATCCACTCAGGAGACTGAAAAGATTTGGCATGGGTCCCCAGATCCTCAACAAATTCTACAGCTGCACCATCAAGAGCATCCTGACCGGTTGCATCACCACATGATATGGCAACTGCTTGGCATTTGACAGTAAGGCGTTACAGAGGGTAGTGCGTACGGTCCATTACATCACTGGGGCCAAGCTTCCTGCAATCCAGGACCTATATAACTAGGCAGTGTCAGAGGAAGGCCCCAAAAAATTGTAAAAGACTCCAGTCACCCCAGTCATAGACAGTTCTCGCCGCTACCGCACGGCAAGCGGTACCGGAGCGCCAAATCTAGGTCCAAAAGGCTCCTTAACAGCTTCTACCCCAGAGTCAAAAGACTGCTGAACAATTTATCAAATGGTCTCCTGGACTATTTGCATTGACACCCTACCCCCCTTTGTTTTTACATTGCTGCTACTCGCTGTTTATTATCCATGCATTGTCACTTTACCCCTACATGTACAAATTACCTTGACTATCCTGTACCCCCTGTACATAGCCTCATTATTGTTATTTTATTGTGTTACTTTTTATTTTACTTATTTTATATTTAGAAAATATACAGTTGAAGTTGGAAGTTTACATACGCTTAGGTTGGAGTCATTAAAACTTGTTCTTTCCTGTTAAGAAACTATAGTTTTGGCAAGTCAGTTAGGACATCTACTTTGTGCATGACACAAGTCATTTTTCCAACAATTGTTTACAGACAGATTATTTCACTTATAATTCACAGTATCATAATTCCAGTGGGTCAGAAGTTTACATACACTAAGTTGACTGTGCTTTTAAACAGCTTGGGAAATTCCAGAAAATTATGTCATGACTTTAGAAGCTTCTGTTAGGCTAATTGACATACTTTGAGTCAATTGGAGGTGTACATGTGGATGTATTTCAAGGCCTACCTTCAAACTCAGTGCCTCTTTGCTTGACATCATGGGAAAATCAAAAGAAATCAGCCAAAACCTCAGAAAAGAATTGTAGACCTCCATAAGTCTGGTTCATCCTTGGGAGCAATTTCCAAACGTCTGAAGGTACCACGTTCATCTGTACAAACAATAGTACGCAAGTATAAACACCATGGGACCACGCAGCCATCATACCGCTCAGCAAGTAGACGAGTTCTGTCTCCTAGAGATGACTTGTACTTTGGTGCGAAAAGTGCAAATCAATCCCAGAACAACAGCAAAGGACCTTGTGAAGATGCTGGAGGAAACAGGTACAAAAGTATCTATATCCACAGTAAAACGAGTCCTATATCGACATAACCTGAAAAGCCGCTCAGCAAGGAAGAAGCCACTGCTCCAGAACCGCCATAAAAAAGCCAGACTACGGTTTGCAACTTCACATGGGGACAAAGATCATACTTTTTGGAGAAATGTCCTCTGGTCTGATGAAACAAAAATAGAACTGTTTGGCCATAATGACCATCGTTATGTTTGGAGGAAAAAGAGGGAGGTTTGCAAGAACACCATCTCAACCATGAAGCACGGGGGTGGCAGCATCATGTTGTGGGGGTGCTTTGCTGCAGAAGGGACTGGTGCACTTCAGAAAATAGATGGCCTCATGAGAAAGGAAAATTCTGTGGATATATTGAAGCAACATCTCAAGACATCAGTCAGGAAGTTAAAGCTTGTTCGCAAATGGGTCTTCCAAATGGACAATGACCCCAAGCATACTTCCAAAGTTGTGGCAAAATGGGTCAAGGTATTGGAGTGGCCATCACAAAGCCCTGACCTTAATCCTACAGAACATTTGTGGGCAGAACTGAAAAAGCGTGTGCAAGGAAGATGGCCTACAAACCTGACTCAGTTACACCAGCTCTGTCAGGAGGAATGGGCCAAAATTCACCCAACTTATTGAGGGAAGCTTGTGGAAGGCTACCTGGAACGTTTGACCCAAGGTACACAATTTAAAGGCAATGCTACTAAATACTAATTGAGTAAACTATGTAAACTTCTGACCCACTGGGAATGTGATGAAAGAAAGAAAAGCTGAAATAAATCGTTCTCTCTACTATTACTCTGACGTTTCACGTTCTTAAAATAAAGTGGTGATCCTAACTTACCTAAAACAGGGAATTTTTACTGGGATTAAATGTCAGGAATTGTAAAAAAAACTGAGTTTAAATGTATTTGGCTAAGGTGTATGTAAACTTCCGACTTCAACTGTATGTTACTTCAGCTGCATTGCAAGGCAAGCTTACACAATTATACATTCAATTTGCAGTAAATGCTTTAGCTAGCTAGCTTCTTTACATCCACTGTTTCACAAGACGACAGCCTGGTTTGCTGGTTTTCTCAGGAGTCGCTAAAACATTAAACATGAATTACAAAGTCATTCTCCTAACACTAGCTAGCTGGCTAATGTTAGATAGTCAGATAACTTGCTAAATAGCAATTTTCGTGAATTAACTTTATGAAAATGCAAATCAATTTATAACATTTTTGACATGCGTTTTTCTGGATTTTTGTTGTTGTTATTCTGTCTCTCACTGTTCAAATAAACATACCATTAAAATTATAGACTGATCATTTCTTTGTCAGTTGGCAAATGTACGAAATCAGCAGGGGATCAAATACTTTTCCCCCCTCACTGTAGCTAGCTAGCTATAGGTCTTAAGCTAAAGTGCACTGTTATCTAGCTAGCTAACGTTAGCTTGCGGCTCCCTAGCGGACGTTTTTATTTGTTTCCCAGAGCTGTTTGCTTTTCTAGTTAAAGCCAATGTTAGGCATTGTTGGCACTTTGTTCATTGTTTAACTAGCTAACGTTAAATGTCTGGCTCGTTAGGTTACGTGACGTGTGTACAACACCCGTTGAATATGGCCAGTGTCAGTAAACGTCTGCAAAAAAGCGTAATGAAATTGTTGCCACCAGAGCTGGCTAGGCTGTTTTCATGTTATCCAGAGGTAAACAAATCATCGGTCAGAGTGTCAAGTGTGGCTCCGAGAGCGAAATGAGATGGGAGGGGCTAAAGCTT
The DNA here is from genome assembly GCF_965601325.2 of Salmo salar. NCBI lineage: Eukaryota > Metazoa > Chordata > Actinopteri > Salmoniformes > Salmonidae > Salmo > Salmo salar. The sequence goes on along the minus strand of NC_138311.1, from coordinate 29,474,139 downwards.
AAGAGGGTGTGAACGATGCTGAATGGGTGTAGACAAAGAAGACCTCTTCACTAGATACCTTAACATTCCAAGGCGATTTTCTCAAAAGTGAGTTTACAAGTTGATCAACTTTCAAAGCAGAATTACTTTCCCATTTTGTAGCTCTGAGTCTCTACTTTTATCCAATGTAAAAAACACCATTTCACATTTTGCTACATAAGATCGAATGCAGGTGGTGAGTCACATATGTGTGACTCATAGAGATAGAAAGAGGACTCATCTGTGTATCTGTGCCATTATAAGCGTATGTGACAGCATGGGCGGTGCCACTGAGGCAATCTCCATTTTGAAGTAGACCATTTTTTTCTTCACAATTGGCTAATCCCTCCTGATGACCCAGTTGGACATGACAAGGGTTGCAAAGGCTCGGAAACTTTCCTGTAAACTTCCAGCATTTTTTCTGAAATTTTCCTGGGAATTTGGGTAATTTTGCTTAAATTCATCAAAATAAGCTCGTTTTTTTGTGGGATACACAGAAGGTAATTATAGGTCTTGTGGCATATTTTGGTTGAACTATCCCCAATTCAATGGAATTGCAACCCTCTGCATGCACGGTGCATTCTTCCATCACATGTACAGATGATTCTCAAGATCTTGCACACTAATGAGATGCTATTGAGCCCACACTACTACACTGTCTGAGCCAAGTTTTGATTACAAAACTGGAAGGGGTGAATATATTTTATATGACATACATTATTTTTTGTTAACTAATAAATAGTAGCCTACAGCAAAGTGTGCTTAAATAATTTCTAATTTGTTAACAATTTCTGCTAGTTAGTTTTTGCTAACATGTGGGTTTTAGCTTGCCTGAGCCTGCTAACTGAGGATTCCTAAAATGGCACTGGAGCAGAAGGCAGACGATTTACGTGCCCCCAACCGATTGTGTTTTTTGTTTGTTTATCTGCGTTGTTTGTAACTTATTTTTTTATTAATTTTGTACATAATGTTGCCGCTACCGTCTCTTATGACCGAAAATAACTTCTAGACATCAGGACTTTGATTACTCACCACAGACTAGCAGAATCTTTTTTCTTCATCCACGACTCTGACACGCCCGAGCCGGAGGATATACGGCTCCCTCGGGAACAGGCCCCAACCCCAGTGATCTGCGTGAAGAGGAGGCGGAGAAAGAGAGGCCGGAGGGCGGGCTGCCTTCTGAGGAGTAGGAGGCGATCGAATGGACCCCCACTCTCCTCAATTCTGCTCGCAAACATGCAATATTTGGACAATAAAATGTACAAGTTATTTGGAAGATTAAACTACCAACGGGACATTAAAAACTAACATCTTATGTTTCACGGAGTCGTGGCTGAACGACGACACTATCAACATAGCTGGTTATACGGTGTACCGGCAGGATAGAACCGCGGCGTCTGGTAAGACAAGGGGCGGCGGTCTATGTATTTTTGTAAATAACAGCTGGTGCACAATATCTAAGGAAGTCTCGAGCTATTGCTCGCCTGAGGTAGAGTTTCTCATGATAAGCTGCGATAGCATTGAATGAGCTGTTTTCCGCCATAAGCAAACAAGAAAACGCTCACCCAGAGGCGGCGCTCCTAGTAGCCAGGGACTATAATGCAGGGAAACTTAAATCAGTTTGACCTAATTTCTATCAACATGTTAAATGTGCAACCAGAGGGAAAATAACTCTGGACCCCCTTTACTCCACACACAGAGATGCATACAAAGCTCCACCTCGCCCTCCATTTGGCAAATCTGATCATAATTCTATCCTCCTGTTTTCAAGCTAAAATTAAAGCGGGAAGCACCAGTGACTAGATCAATAAAAAAGTGGTCAGATGAAGCGGATGCTAAGCTACAGGACTTTTTTGCTAGCACAGACTGGAATATGTTCCGGGATTCCTCCAATGGCATTGAGGAGTACACCACATCTGTCATTGGCTCCATCAATAAGTGCATCGATGACGTCGTCCCCACAGTGACCGTACGTACATACCCCAACCAGAAGCCATAGATTACAGGCTACATCCTGAATAAGCTAAAAGCTAGAGCCGCCGCTTTCAAGGAGCGGGACTCTAACCCGGAAGCTTATAAGAAATCCTGCTATGCCCTCCGACGAACCATCAAACAGGCAATGCGTCAATACAGGACTAAGATCGAGATGTTCTACACCGGCTCTGACGCTCGTCGGATGTGGCAGGGCCTGCAAACCATTACAGACTACAATGGGAAGCCGAGAGCTGCCCAGTGACACAAGCCTACCGGAGGAGCTAATATACTTCTATGCTTGCTTCAAGGCAAATAACACTGAAACATGCACGAGAGCACCAGCTGTACCGGAAGACTGTGTGATCACATTCTCTGCAGCCAATGTGGGTAAGACCTTTAGACAGGTCAACATTCACAAGACCACAGGGCCAGACGGATTACCAGGACGTATACTGCGAGCATGCGCTGACCAACTAGCAAGTGTCTTCACTGATATTTTCAACCTCTCCCTGTCCGAGTCTGTAATACCAACATGTTTAAAGCAGACCACCCTAGTGCCTGTGCCCAAGAACACAAAGGTAACCGGCCTAAATGACTACCGACCCGTAGCACTCACATCTGTAGCCATGAAGTGCTTTGAAAGGCTGGTCATGGCTCACATCAACACAATCATCCCAGAAACCCTCGACCCACTCCAATTTGCATAACGCCCCAACAGATCCACAGATGATGCCATCTCTATTGCACTCCACACTGCCCTTTCCCACCTGGACAAAAGGAACACCTATGTAAGAATGCTATTTATTGACTACAGCTCAGCGTTCAACACCATAGTGCCCTCAAAGCTCATCAATAAGCTAAGGACCCTGGGACTAAACACCTCCCTCTTCAACTGGATCCTGCACTTCCTGACGGGCCGTCTCCAGGTGGTAAGGGTAGGTAACAACACATCCGCCACGCTGATCCTCAACACAGGGGCCCCTCAGGTGTGTGCTCAGCCCCCTCCTGTACTCCCTGTTCACCCATGACTGCACGGCCAGGCACGACTCCAACACCATCATTAAATCTGCAGATGACACAACAGTGGTAGGACTGATCACCGACAACAACGAGACAGCCTATAGGGAGGAGGTCAGAGACCTGGCCGTGTGGTGCCAGGACAACAACCTCTCCCTCAACATGTCCAAGACAAAGGAGATGGTTGTGGACTACAGGAAAAAGAGACCCGAGCACACCCCCATTCTCATCGATGGGGCTGCAGTGGAGCAGGTTGAGAGCTTCAAGTTCCTTGGTGTCCACATCACCAACAAACTGACATGGTCCAAGCACACCATGACAGTCGTGAAGCGAGCACGACAAAACCTATTCCCCCTCAGGAGACTGAAAAGATTTGGCATGGGTCCTCAGATCCTCAAAAGGTTCTACAGCTGCACCATCGAGAGCATCCTGACTGGTTGCTTCACTGCCTGGTATGGCAACTGCTCGGCCTCCGACCGCAAGGCACTACAGAGGGTAGTGCGCACGGCCCAGTACATCACTGGGGCCAAGCTTCCTGCCATCCAGGACCGCATTGTCAGAAGAAGGCCTAAAAATTGTCAAAGACTCCAGCCACCCTAGTCATAGACTGTTCTCTCTGCTACCACACGGCAAGCGATTCCGGTGCGCCAAGTCTAGGTCCAAGAGGCTCCTAAACAGCTTCTATCCCCAAGCCATAAGACTCCTGAACATCTAGTCAAATGGCTACCCAGACTATTCACATTGCCCCCATCCCCTCTCCACACCACTCTCTGTTGTCATCTATGCATTGTCATTTCAATTAACTCTACCGCCATGTACATACTACCTCAACTAACCTGTGCCCCCTCACATTGACTCTGGGGGGGCTGATGCTCACGCCTGTATATATTGTTCTTTTTTACTGCTCCTCTTTAATTACTTGTTACTTTTATCTCTTATTCTTATCCATATTTTTTGAAACTACACTGTCGGTTAGTGGCTCATAAGTAAGCATTTCACTTTAAGGTCTACACCTGTTGTATTTGGCGCATCAAATTTGATTTGAGTTGAGGAGTGTTAATTCACCTGTTTCCATACATGTTTCATTTGAAAACATTTATCTTACAAAGGAGTAGTTTAATCTATCTGCTTAACCTCTATGGGCTAGGTGGGACGCAAGCGTCCCACCCGTGGTGCACTCCATCAACAGCAGGTGCATTTCAAGAGCGGCAAATTTGAATCCAAATAAATGTCAAAATTCAAATTTTTCAAACATACAACTATTTTACACCCTTTGAAAGATAAACATCTCCTTAATCTAACCACGTTTTACGATTTCAAAAAGGTTTTACGGCAAAAGCATAAATTTAGAGTATGTTAGGACAGTACATTTACAAGAGTTGTGTGTAATGTTGTGCCAATTCAAAGACAGGCGTCACCAAAACCATAAATCAGCTAAAATGATGCACTAACCTTTTACAATCTCCAACAGATGACACTCCTAGGACATTGTGTTAGACAATGCATGCATTTTTAGTTCTATCAAGTTCATATTTATATCCAAAAACAGCGTTTTACTGTGGCGTTGATGTTCAGGAAATCGTTTCCCTTCAATAACCGGCAGTTAAGTCAGCACCACAAATTAAATAATTAAAATTAGAAAACATTGGTAAAATATTATATTGTCATTTAAAGAATTATAGATTTACATCTCTTGAACGCAATCAACTTGCCAGATTTAAAAATAACCTTACTGGGAAATCACACTTTGCAATAATCTGAGCACTGCGCCCAGAAAAATACGCGTTGCGATACAGACTAGCCGCCATGTTGGGGAGATCTAAAATCGAAAATACTATGTAAATAATCCATTACCTTTGATTCTCTTCATCAGATGTCACTTCCAGGTATCACAGGTCCATAACGAATGTAGTTTTGTTCAAAAAAGCTCATCATTTATGTCCAAAAATCTCCGTCTTGTTAGCACATGATCTAAGCCCGCCGGACTTCACTTCATGAACGAGGGGAAAAAATATATTTACGTTCGTTCAAACATGTCAAACGTTGTATAGCATAAATCATTAGGGCCTTTTTTAACCAGAACATGAATAATATTCAAGGTGGACGAATGCATTCTCTTTTATAACGTATTGGAACGAGGGTACCCAACATGAACTCGCGCGCCAGGTGTCTAATGGGCCATCATCGTTCCATGGCTCTTGTTCGGTCAGATCTCCCTCCAGAAGACTCAAAACACTTTGTAAAGGCTGGTGACATCTAGTGGAAGCAATAGGAAGTGCCAAAATATTCCTCAGCCCCTGTGTTTTTCAATGGCATAGGTTTAAAGGTAATACAACACATCAGGTATCCACTTCCTGTCAGAAAATGTCTCAGGGTTTTGCCTGCCAAATGAGTTCTGTTATACTCACAGACACCATTCAAACAGTTTTAGAAACTTTAGGGTGTTTTCTATCCATATATAATAAGTATATGCATATTCTAGTTACTGGGTAGGATTAGTAACCAGATTAAATCGGGTACATTTTTTTATCCAGCCGTGCAAATACTGCCCCCTAGCCCCAACAGGTTAACTATTTATTTGTACATTGAATTGTATTTGGTGTTTTTTTACTCGTTTTTTCTAATCTTTACAGGAAAATGCCATGGGCGCTATCTGATGTGTGGAGACATTTCACTGCAGCTAATGTAGAAGGAAAAGCTGTGTATTTTTGCAACAAATTTTTATTTCACCTTTATTTAACCAGGTAGGCAAGTTGAGAACAAGTTCTCACTAATGTGCCAAATCATATGTGAAGAATGCAACAAAGATGCAGAATCAACTGGCCAAGTGCATAAAGTTCCCTCAGCACTCTAAACAAGCAACCTCAGACAAAAGTCCCTCTACTTCTATTTAAGGTGAAAATTATGAATCAGACACCTTATCGATAGCAACAGCTCATGGTCCTCCTGGAATCAGAAGGTTTTTGGACTCAATGGAGGAGAAATGCTGATGAATGTCTTGCTCGAGCTGTGTATGCAAGTGGTTCACCTCTGATGCTCACAGACAATGTGTATTGCAGAGATTTCTGAATGTTCTTCGCCCAGCATACACCCATCCAACCAGACATGCTTTATCTATTCGTTTGCTGGATGCAGAGTTCAACAGAGTTAAAGTGAAGGTCAAGCAAATCAGAGAAAGCAGACTGTATTGCAATCATCTCTGATGGGTGGTCGAATGTTTGTGGGCAAGGAAAAATGAACTACATCATCTCCACCCCTCAACCAGTATTCTACAAGAGCACAGACAAAAGGGACAAGACACACACCGGTCTCTACATTGCAGATGAGCTGAATGCAGTCATCAATGACCTTGGACCACAGAAGGTATTTGCACTGATGACAGACAATGCTGCAAACATGAAGGCTGCTTGATCTAAAGTGGAGGAGTCCTACCCTCACATCACACCCATTGGCTGTGTTGCTCATGCATTGCATCTGCTCCTCAAGGACATCATGGCACTGAAAACAATGGATACACTCTACAAGAGAGCCAAGGAAATGGTTTGGTATGTGAAGGGTCATGAAGTTATAGCAGCAATCTACCTCACCAAGCAAAGTGAGAAGAAAAGAGCACCACATTGAAGCTGCCCAGCAACACCCGTTGTGGTGGTGTTGTCATCATGTTTGACAGTCTCCTGGAGGGGAAGGAGTCTCTCAAAGAAATGGCCATATCACAGTCTGCCAATATGGACAGCCCCATTAAGAGGATCCTCCTGGATGATGTAATTTGGGAGAGAGTGGTAAGCAGCCTGAAACTCCTGAAACCTATAGCACTGTTGCTCCAAGCAGAGGAAACTGCAGTTCTGAAATGCATCAAAAAGCGTGAAGACTTCTGCCTGAAGCCCATACACGCCGCAGCGTACAAGTTGGACCCCAAGTATGCTGAAAAGAGCATCCTGTCTGGTGCAGAGATCAACAAGGCCTATGGTGTCATCATTACCGTGTCTCGCCACCTTGGCCTGGATGAGAGCAAGGTTCTTGGCAGTCTGGTGAAGTACACTTCCAAGCAAGGGCTTTGGGATGGAGATGCAATATGGCAGTCGTGCCAACATATCTCATCAGCCACCTGGTGGAAGGGACTTTGTGGATCTGAGGCTCTTTCCCCTGTTGCCTCCATCATCCTCCAAATCCCACCAACATCAGCCGCCTCAGAGTGCAACTGGTCCTTGTTTGGGAACACACACACACTAAAGCACGCAACAGGCTGACCAATACAAGGGTCGAACAATTGGTGGACATCCGGGCAAATTTGAGGCTTTTTGAGCCTGACAATGAGCCATCCTCAACAAGGTTGGAAAGTGACAGTGAAGATGAGGCCTCAGAGTCTGATGTTCAAGAGGTGGACATTGAGGAAGTCCAGGGAGAAGACATGGAAGCCTGAGAGGAAGACAAATGAAAAACTTTAGTTTCAAGACTATCATTTTACAGATGTATGTTGAAAACGTTTTTGGGAGATGCGATGGATCATTGGGGATCATTCAATATTCCCTTTCTTTTGTTGTTCAGTGAAATCATCCCATGTGAAGAGTCAACTCATTTAATGAAAGTTCAATTTGTAACTCTTTAAAAAAAAAAATGCAATTATGTCTACTTATGATAAGGTAAAAGGTTTATGTTTCTGTCTCCATATGATGTGGTAAATATATCCAATGCAAAAAAAACATCTACATTTTAAATGGTATTAATAATAATTAGCATATATTTCCATTAATTCCCATATTCCCATATATTCCCATTAATTCCCATGGAAAGTTTCCACCTCTGAATATTCCCCAAAATGTGCAACCCTAGACATGACTCCAACAGGGTCACCAGGAAGGATAAGCCAAAGAAGTTGGAAGTCCCACCCAGTTGACTACACTAAAATGGTGGAAGCCCTCAATGGTGCTGCCCATGCTAAATACACTTTTGGCCACTAGAGGGGTCTATCATTCTCTATGATGTGTCTACTGTGTGCGTGTGTCTGTGTGTGTGTGTGTGGGGGGGGGGGGGGGTGTCTAATGAAATTATTTGGATTGGGAAGCATTCAGCTTTGACATGCAGGGAATAAAGTCAATTAACAAAGCGTCAGTCTTTTCTCCCCTAGAGGAAATGTCGTCTGGGTGTACCATTGCCAAGTTGTGTCTCCATGGTGATGTGGTATAGGTCTGTCTGTCTCTCTTATTGTAATTCTCTTTCTCTCATTCTGATTCTCTTTTTGACATTCATGCGTGATTGAGCCAGCTTTGAAGATGTCAGGCCTCTGATGTATGTCTTACAGTAATACATGCCCTTGCTTATGGTCACCCTAATCATGCTCTCCCTATCTCTCTCTATCCCCCTCTCTCTCTCTCATGTTAATGAATCAATGTGTGCTACAGTCGCAGACTCCTTTGGTATGTTCACCAGCTCACACACCTAGAGAAGAGAGAGCAGAGTTCCAGCTACATTTAACACAGAGTAGAGCAGGATGGCGAGCAAACCTGTCCTTGCTTGGCCTAGCGTGTCCTCCCTCTTTATGGAGTGCTGGAGTACGGGTTAAATGCGAAGATACATTTTGGTTGAATTAATTCAGTTGTGCAACTGATTAGGCATCCCCTTTCCACACACACATACTCATTTACAAATAGGACTCCATAATACTTTAAAGTTCTGTGATCACTGAGAACATAGATATGAGTACACACACAAACAAACAAAACCTGCTGTGAGTCCCAGTTGGTAAACCCTACACACATCTGACAGATGTTGGTGTGAGCCTGTGGTGCAGACCCAGACAGACGGCTCTGCTCAGCTTCTTTATCTCTGAATCTGCCTCTCACTCCTCTAATGGAGACCTGCAAAGAAAAAAGAGATTAAACAAAACATTGATCATAGAGAACAACACGGCAATTATATAACATGACATAAGTTGTATTGATATGTGTGTGTATGGCGATAGGATGTGGAGTGTGTGTCAGCCTGACGGAACCGCCCCTTTTGAACAAACTGTATAAAATGATGGGTTAAAAATTAACATACCAGACCAGAGAGACGTAGAGCTGCAGCTTTACGTTTCAAGTGGTTTGATCTCTGAATCTCAACACGAGGTAGAGATGATAAACTCACCTCCTATAAACTCACCTCCTGAACAATCACTGGTACGGCTGACTAGCTGTCCTAAGTATCTAGAAAAGGGAATTGAAGTGGAACCATTCTACTACTCTGCTCAAACCATTGTATTACGCTACTCTCATCACACTACTGTGAACCATCGACACAGCTGGCTAGCATATCTTCAAAGAGGCAGCTTCAGGAGCGAATGGAAGGAAAATCAATTCTGTAGTTCTGTTCAGGACTACACGACAAGTCACCAGATACCAGACAACTACAGAGAAGAACAACAGTAGAAGACTTGTTGGAACCATTTTGGGACAATTAGAGCCTAACAAGCGTGCCACGAAAAGTCCCAACCCCCTTTCCAAGGCCCTGTCGACTGAGAGAAACCAAGGCATTTCACGTAAATACATTCATGATTTCTTACTTCAAGTGGGCGGCGATTCATGTGCAAAGTATAAGAGTACTATAAGTGAGAGTAGTTTCTACATGTGCCAACGTTAATTGTCTCTGTCCCTCTCTCTCTCTCACCATCTCCATGTATTTTGTAACAAGCAGCCGTATTGTTGTCAGTCTGCTAGGGACTGTGTATGTTTATCCTGTGTTACCATCTAATTAGCAAGTAAATAAATAATTAAACCAATTTGTGTCATACTGAATCATAAGTAAGGCTCGGGTTTTTGCAAATGCAAGTAGGTTACGACTGTTCAGAATGATGATATGATACGAGGTTATGATTAATAAATTGACTGTTTATAGATGTGATAGGTAAAGAACTTTAGAGTTTAATTCGGGAGATGGTAACTCTTTAAAGAACCGCTCTCGTGGTGCCCCAGATCCCAATGAGTTAATTGTTACATGATTAATTTAATCGGGTAACAATTAAACATATTTAGATAATTAGATAAATAAATCTTCAGATTAATGTTAAAGTCAAGTCACGACATATTGGTGCCCCGTGCAAGGCATCTAAAACAGAATTAGGCCTTAATGCTGAATTAGTCCTCTACATGAATGGTGTAGCAAATTACGTTATACCCAGAAAGAGCAGTAGGCAGGATTGTCGTTGAGTGTGTGTGTGTGTGTTTCATTTCAACCAGATAGCAGGGAGAGATTGACTCCGGTGTTGAATACCTGACAAAAGGTCAGAGTGTGTAGGGTGAATTATTAAGTTTCCAGAGCTACGACATAAGGGTCAGACGATTTAAAGAAATTTGAGAAGATATATTCGTTTGGCCGAAGCAAAGTATTATCTCTCTTGCGCGCTTCAGGAGCGTGAGTAGACACGGCGAGTATTTATTTATGTTACCGTGTATTCCTGTAACATTGTAGCAAGAAACACTGATTGGGTTGAACGTGAGACGTCGTTAGTAAACCAACATTCCCCAATTGAAGAGGACCATTTTGTGCTTGAAGTGAACATTCTTGTACAAGAACAACTAGCTTTGCATTAGCTAAGCTAGCAAACCGAGAGAAGCCAACTTTGCTGGAATCCTATATGATTTGTATTTGTATTTATTATGGATCCCCATTAGCTGCTGCCAAAGCAGCAGCTACTCTTCCTGTGGTCCAGCAAAATTAAGGCAGTTTATACAATTGTAAAACATTTCAATACATTCACAGATATCGCAACACACTGTGTGCCTTCAGGCCCCTACTCCACCACTATGAACATATCTACAGTACTATCCATGTGTATGTATAGTGCATATGTTATTTACATTTACATTTAAGTCATTTAGCAGACGCTCTTATCCAGAGCGACTTACAAATTGGTGCATTCACCTTATGATATCCAGTGGAACAACCACTTTACAATAGTGCATCTAAATCTTTTAAGTGGGGGGGGGGGGGGGGGGGGGGTTAGAAGGATTACTTTATCCTATCCTAGGTATTCCTTAAAGAGGTGGGGTTTCAGGTGTCTCCGGAAGGTGGTGATTGACTCCGCTGTCCTGGCGTCGTGAGGGAGCTTGTTCCACCATTGGGGTGCCAGAGCAGCGAACAGTTTTTACAGGGCTGAGCGGGAACTGTGCTTCCTCAGAGGTAGGGGGGCCAGCAGGCCAGAGGTGGATGAACGCAGTGCCCTTGTTTGGGTGTAGGGCCTGATCAGAGCCTGAAGGTATGGAGGTGCCGTTCCCTTTACAGCTCCGTAGGCAATCACCATGGTCTTGTAGCGGATGCGAGCTTCAACTGGAAGCCAGTGGAGAGAGCGGAGGAGCGGGGTGACGTGAGAGAACTTGGGAAGGTTGAACACCAGACGGGCTGCGGCGTTCTGGATGAGTTGTAGGGGTTTAATGGCACAGGCAGGGAGCCCAGCCAACAGCGAGTTGCAGTAATCCAGACGGGAGATGACAAGTGCCTGGATTAGGACCTGCGCCGCTTCCTGTGTGAGGCAGGGTCGTACTCTGCGAACGTTGTAGAGCATGAACCTACAGGATCGGGTCACCACCTTGATGTTAGTGGAGAACGACAGGGTGTTGTCCAGGATCACGCCAAGGTTCTTAGCACTCTGGGAGGAGGACACAAGGGAGTTGTCAACCGTGATGGCGAGATCATGGAACGGGCAGTCCTTCCCCGGGAGGAAGAGCAGCTCCGTCTTGCCGAGGTTCAGCTTGAGGTGGTGATCCGTCATCCACACTGATATGTCTGACAGACATGCAGAGATGTGATTCGACGCCTGGTTATCAGAAGGGGGAAAGGAGAAGATTAATTGTGTGTCGTCTGCATAGCAATGATAGGAGAGACCATGTGAGGATATGACAGAGCCAAGTGACTTGGTGTATAGCGAGAATAGGAGAGGGCCTAGAACAGAGCCCTGGGGGACACCAGTGGTGAGAGCGCATGGTGCGGAGACAGATTCTCGCCACGCCACCTGGTAGGAGCGACCTGTCAGGTAGGACGCAATCCAAGCGTGGGCCGCGCCGGAGATGCCCAACTCGGAGAGGGTGGAGAGGAGGATCTGATGGTTCACAGTATCAAAGGCAGCAGATAGGTCTAGAAGGATGAGAGCAGAGGAGAGAGAGTTAGCTTTAGCAGTGCGGAGAGCCTCCGTGACACAGAGAAGAGCAGTCTCAGTTGAATGCCCAGTCTTGAAACCTGACTGATTAGGATCAAGAAGGTCATTCTGAGAGAGATAGCAGGAGAGCTGGCCAAGGACGGCATGTTCAAGAGTTTTGGAGAGAAAAGAAAGAAGGGATACAGGTCTGTAGTTGTTGACATCGGAGGGATCGAGTGTAGGTTTTTTCAGAAGGGGTGCAACTCTCACTCTCTTGAAGACGGAAGGGACGTAGCCAGCGGTCAAGGATGAGTTGATGAGCGAGGTGAGGAAGGGGAGAAGGTCTCCGGAAATGGTCTGGAGAAGAGAGGAGGGGAGGGGAGTGGGCAGGTTGTTGGGTGGCCGGCCGTCACAAGACGCGAGATTTCATCTGGAGAGAGAGGGGAGAAAGAGGTCAAAGCACAAGGTAGGGCAGTGTGAGCAGGACCGTGTCGTTTGACTTAGCAAACGAGGATCGGATATCGTCAACCTTCTTTTCAAAATGGTTGACGAAGTCATCCGCAGAGAGGGAGGAGGGGGGGAGGGGGAGGAGGATTCAGGAGGGAGGAGAAGGTAGCAAAGAGCTTCCTAGGGTTAGAGGCAGATGCTTGGAATTTAGAGTGGTAGAAAGTGGCATTAGCAGCAGAGACAGAAGAGGAGAATGTAGAGAGGAGGGAGTGAAAGGATGCCAGGTCCGCAGGGAGGCGAGTTTTCCTCCATTTCCGCTCGGCTGCCCGGAGCCCTGTTCTGTGAGCTCGTAGTGAGTCGTCGAGCCACGGAGCAGGAGGGGAGGACCGAGCCGGCCTGGAGGATAGGGGACAGAGAAAATCAAAGGATGCAGAAAGGGAGGAGAGGAGGGTTGAGGAGGCAGAATCAGGAGATAGGTTGGAGAAGGTTTGAGCAGAGGGAAGAGATGATAGGATGGAAGAGGAGAGAGTAGCGGGAGAGAGAGAGCGAAGGTTGGGACGGCGCAATACCATCCGAGTAGGGGCAGAGTGAGAAGTGTTGGATGAGAGCAAGAGGGAAAAGGATACAAGGTAGTGGTCGGAGATTTGGAGGGGAGTTGCAATGAGATTAGTGGAAGAACAGCATCTAGTAAAGATGAGGTCAAGCGTATTGCCTGCCTTGTGAGTAGGGGGGGAAGGTGAGAGGGTGAGGTCAAAAGAGGAGAGGAGTGGAAAGAAGGAGGCAGAGAGGAATGAGTCAAAGGTAGACGTGGGGAGGTTAAAGTCACCCAGAACTGTGAGAGGTGAGCCATCCTCAGGAAAGGAACTTATCAAGGCATCAAGCTCATTGATGAACTCTCCAAGGGAACCTGGAGGGCGATAAATGATAAGGATGTTAAGCTTGAAAGGGCTGGTAACTGTGACAGCATGGAATTCAAATGAGGAGATAGACAGATGGGTCAGGGGAGAAAGAGAGAATGTCCACTTGGGAGAGATGAGGATTCCAGTGCCACCACCCCGCTGGCTCGATGCTCTAGGGGTATGCGATATGTTATAGTGTGTGTGTGCGTGTGTATGCATGTGTCTGTGCCAATGTTTGTGTTGCTTCACAGTCCCCACTGTTCCATAAGGTGTTTTTTTTTAATCTGTTTTTTAAAATCTAATTTTACTGCTTGCGTCAGTTACTTGATGTGGAATACAGTTCCATGTAGTCATGGCTCTATGTAAAAGAAAGGTCCCTTTTTCAGGACCCTGTCTTTCAAAGATAATTCATAGAAATCCAAATAACTTCAACAGATCTTCATTGTAAAGGGTTTAAACACTGTTTCCCATGCTTGTTCAATGAACCATAAACAATTAATGAACATGCACCTGCAGAACGGTCGTTAAGACACTAACAGCTTACAGACCGTAGGCAATTAAGGTCACAGTTATGAAAACGTAGGACACTAAGCAGGCCTTTCTACTGACTCTGAAAAACACCAAAAGAAAGATGCCCAGGGTCCCTGCTCATCTGCGTGAACATGCCTTAGGCATACTGCAAGGAGGCATGAGGACTGCAGATGTGGCCAGGGCAATAAATTGCAATGTATGTACAGTGAGACGCCTAAGACAGCGCTACAGGGAGACAGGCTGGACAGCTGATTGTCCTCGCAGTGACAGACCACGTGTAACAACACCTGCACAGGATCGGTACATCCGAACATCACACCTGCGGGACAGGTACAGGATGGCAACAACAACTGCCTGAGTTACACCAGGAATGCACAATCCCTCCATCAGTGCTCAGACTGTCCGCAAGAGGCTGGACTGAGGGCTTGTAGGCCTGTTGTAAGGCAGGTCCTCACCAGACATCACCGGCAACAACGTCGCCTATGGGCACGAACCCACTGTCGCTGAACCAGACAGGACTGGCAAAAAGTGCTCTTCACTGACGAGTCGCGGTTTTGTCTCACCAGGGGGGATGGTCGGATTTGCGTTTATCGTCGAAGGAATGAGCGTTACACCGAGGCTTGTACTCTGGAGCGGGATCGACTTGGAGGTGGAGGGTCTGTCATGGTCTGGGGCGGTGTGTCACAGCATCATCGAACTGAGCTTTTTGTCATTGCAGGCAATCTCAATGCTGTGCATTACAAGGAAGACATCCTCCTCCCTCATGTGTTACCCTTCCTGCAGGCTCATCCTGACATGACCCTCCAGCATGACAATGTCACCAGCCATACTGCTTGTTCTGTGCGTGATTCCCTGCAAGACAGGAATGTCAGTGTTCTGCCATGGCCAGCGAAGAGCCCAGATCTCAGTCCCATTGAGCACGTCTGGAACCAGTTTGATCAGAGGGTGAGGGCTAGGGCCATTCCCCCCAGAAATGTCTGGGAACTTGCAGGAGCCTTGGTGGAAGAGTGGGGTAACATCTCACAGCAAGAACTGGCAAATCTGGTGCAGTCCATGAGGAGGATATTCACTACAGTACTTAATGCAGCTGGTGGCCACACCAGATACTGACTGTTACTTGTGATTTTGACTCCACTTTTGTTCAGGGACACATTATTCCATTTCTGTTAGTCACATGTCTGTGGAACTTGTTCAGTTTAGTTCAGTTTAGTCTCAGTTGTTGAATCTTGTTATGGTCATACAAATATTTACACATGTTAAGTTTGCTGAAAATAAACACAGTTGACAGTGAGAGGACATTTCTTTTTTTGCTGAGTTTAGTACTGTGTGCCTCCCATAGTCTTTTCTGGACTTGGGGACTGTGAAGAGACCTCTTGTGGCGTGTCTTGTGGAGTATGCATGTGTATCCGAGCTGTGTGCCAGTATTTGAGACAGACAGCTCGGTGCATTCAACATGTCAACACCTCTCATAAATAAAAGTAGTGATGAAGTCAATCTCTCCACTTTCAGCCAGGAGAGATTGACATACATATTATTAATATTAGCTCTCTGTGTACATCCAAGGGCCAGCCGTGTTGCCCTGTTCTGAGCCAATTGCAATTTTCCTAAGTCCTTTCTTGTGGCACCTGACCACACGACTGAACAGTAGTCAAGGTGCGACAAAACTAGGGACTGCCTTGTTGATAGTGTTGTTAAGAAGGCAGAGCATAGTTTTATTATAGACATACTTCTCCCCATCTTAGCTACTACTGCATCAATATGTTTTGACCATAACAGTTTACAATCTAGTGTTACTCCAAGCAGTTTAGTCATCTCAACTTGCTTAATTTCCACATTATTTATTACAAGATTTAGTTGAGGTTTAGGATTTAGTGAGTGTTTTGTTCCAAATACAATGCTTTAGTTTTAGAAATATTTAGGGCTAACTTATTCCTTGCCACCCACTCTGAAACTAACTGCAGCTCTTTGTTGAGTGCTGCAGTCATTTCAGTCGCTGTAGTAGCTGACGTGTATAGCGTTGAGTCATCCGCATACTTAGAAACTCTGGCTTTACTCAGTCAGTGGCATGTCATTAGTAAAAAAAATTTCAAGCAAGGGGCCTAAACAGCTACCGTTGGGAATTCCTGATTCTAACTGGATTATATTTGATAGGCTTCCATTAAAAAACACCCTCTGTGTCAACGTCCTGACCAGTAAAAGGGGTTATTTGTCATTGTAGTTTGGTCAGGGCATGGCAGGGGGTGTTTGTTTTGTGTGTTTCGGTGTTTTTTGGGTTTAGGTTCTATGTTATCTATTTCTATGTTGATATCTAGTTTTCTATTTCTATGTTGAGGTTTTGGCAATGCCCTCCAATTAGAGGCAGCTGGTTGTCGTTGTCTCTAATTGGAGGCCATATTTAGTTGTGTTTGTTTCACTTGTGTTGTGTGGGTGGTTGTATTCCTGTGTTGCCTTACGGAACTGTTTTGTCGTTTTGTTTATTTTGTTCAGGTGTTATCTTTAAATAATTTAAGAAGATGAGCACTTTACCCTCTGCGCCTTGGTCCAATCCTTACGACGCCTATGACACTCTGTGTTCTGTTAGACAAGTAACTCTTTATCCACATTATAGCAGGGGGTGTAAAGCCATAACACATACGTTTTTCCAGCAGCAGACTATGATCAATAATGTCAAAAGCTGCACTGAAGTCTAACAAGACAACCCCCACAATAATTTTATCATCAGTTTCTCTCAGCCAATTCGTCATTTGTGTAAGTGCTGTGCTTTTTGAGTGTCCTTCCCTATACGCATGCTGATATTCTGTTGTCAATTTGTTTACTGTAAAATAGCATTGTATCTGGTCAAGCACAATTTGTTCCAGAAGTTTACTAAGGGTTGGTAACAGGCTGATTGGTCGGCTATTTGAGCCAGTAAAGGGGGCTTTACTATTCTTGGGTAGCGGAATGACTAACTTCCCTCCAAGCTTGAGGGCACATGCTCTCTAATAGGCTTAAATTGAAGATGTGGCAAATAGGAGTGGCAATATCGTCTGCTATTATCCTCAGTAATTTTCCATCTAGATTGTCAGACCCTGGTGGCTTGTCATTGCTAATAGACAACATTAATTTTTTCACCTCTTCCACTGACTTTACAGAATTCAAAAGTACAATTCTTGTCTTTCATAATTTGGTCCGATATACTTGGATGTGTAGTGACAGCGTTTGTTGCTTGCATGTCATCCCTAAGTTTGCTTATCTTGCCAATGAAAAAGTAATTAAAGTAGTTTGCAATATCAGTGGGCTTTGTGATGAATGAGCCATCTGATTCAATAAATGAAGGAGCCGAGTTGAGTTTTTCCCCCAAAACTTTCATTTAAGGTGCCCCAAAGCTTTTTACTATCATTCTTTATGTAATTTATCTTTGTTTCATAGTTTAGTTTATTGTTATTTAGTTTAGTCACATCATTTCTTAATTTGCAGTACGTTTGCCAATCAGTTGGGCTGCCAGACTTAATTGCCATACCTTTTGCCTCATCCCTTTCAATCATACAATTTTCAATTCCTCATCAATCCAAGGGGATTTAACAGTTTTTACAGTCATTTTCTTAATGGGTGCGTGCTTATTAGTAACTGGAATAAGTAGTTTCATAAATGCGTCAAGTGCAGCATCTGGTTGCTCCTCATTACACACCACAGACCAGCAAGTATTCTTTACATCATCAACATATGAATCACTACAAAACTTCTTGTATGACCTCTTATACACTATATTAGGCCCAGCCTTTGGAACTTTGGTTTTCCTAGATATGGCTATTATATTGTGATCACTACATCCTATGGATTTGGATACTGCTTTAAAGCAAATATCTGCAGCGTTAGTAAAAATGTGATCAATACATGTTGATGATTTAATTCCTGTGCTGTTTGTAACTACCCTGGTAGGTTGACTGACAACCTGATCCAGGTTGCACGCTCTGGTTACAGTTTGAAGTATTTTCCTGAGTGGGCAGAATGATGATAGCTAGTCAATATTTAAACCACCCAGAAAATATACTTTTCTGTTAGTATCACATACATTATCAAGCATTTCACACACATTATCCAGATACTGACTCTTAGCACTTGGTGGTCTATAGCAGCTTCCCAAAAGAATGGGCTTTAGGAGAGGCAGATGAACCTGTAGCCATTTCAGAATATGAGTGTCATCTGTTACTAGCAAGTTATTGACTTCATGGACCTTGTTTCTTAGGCTCCATATGTTAATATGCGCTATTTTTAGCACTTTTCTGGGTTGCTTGATTGTTTTTAATGCTTTACTGGGAAGCGTATCAGAAGTAGACTTACTCATGTTATTTACATTGGAGCTGATAGTGCAGGGTGAGCTGCATAAAGTGGTCTTCCTACTATTGCACACTGCATCAGTGCTAACAGTGCAACTCTGGTTTATAGGATCATGAGTACTGCTAATAATAGCTGTAGGATAAACAGATGTATTCAGTGCAATTAGGGGTACATAAATTAAATTACTTACATTGTGTTTGCCGATGTCCCTAAGCTCATGTACATTTGATGCAGCATTATGACGGCTCATTGTCACAATGGTAGGGATTAACTGAGCTGGTCTTGGATCATTTACCAGTCATTGTTTCAACACAGCCTTGAAGTGTGTGGACAGAGTTGTCATGTCAAGACCATAGTAAGATGTTATTTTCTATGGTAGAGTAGGTCAGGGCATGACAGGAGGTGTTTTTCTGTTTTGTATTTCTATGTTGGGTTTGTTTGGGATGATCTCCAATTAGAGGCAGCTGGTCCTCGTTGTCTCTAATTGGAGATCATACTTAACCTCTTACGACACCAATCGCATAGGGGGCAGTATTGTCACTTTCAGATTAAATACGTGCCCATATTAAACTGCCTCCTACTCAAACTCAGAAGCTAGGATATGCATATTATTAGTAGATTTGGATCGAAAACACTCTGACGTTTCTAAAACTGTTTGAATGATGTCTGTGAGTATAACAGAACTCATATGGCAGGCAAAAACCTGAGAAAAATCCTACCAGGAAGTGGAAATCTGACGCGTGGACTCTTTTCAAGTCATTGCCTATCGAACACACAGTGACGTAGTAATCATTTTGCACTTCCTAAGGCTTCCACTAGATGTCAACAGTCTTTAGAACGTTGTTTGATGCGTCTATGAAGAACAGAGACCGAACGAGAAGGCTGGGAAGTTGTTGACCCAGGGAAGGACATCAGTTCATTGGCGCGATTCACGCGAGAGATAGCTGTGTTCAAAAATGTTTTTCAAGACACTGAAATCGTCCGGTTAGAATATTACTGAAGTTTCACGTTATAAAAGCCCTAAAGATTGATGCTTTACAACGTTTGACATGTTTGAACGAAGGTAAATATAACTTTTTTTTACTTTTCGTCGTGACATTTTCCATGCGCTTCCTACATTTGGAGTAGCTAACTAAACGCGCGAACAACAAGGAGCTATTTGGACATAAATTATGGAGTTTATTCGAACAAAACAACATTTATTGTGGACCTGGGATTCCTGGAAGTGCCTTCTGATGAAGATCATCAAAGGTAAGTGAATATTTCTAATGGTATTTAATATTTTAGATGACTCCAAAATGGCGGCTATCTGTATTGCCTAGTGTATTTTTCTGAGCGCAGTACTCAGATTATTGCAAAGTGTGCTTTCCCAGTAAAGTTATTTTGAAATCTTTCACAGCGTTTGCATAAAGGAGATGTTCATCTATAATTCTTTGAATGACAGTTTAATATTTTATCAACGTTTATGACGAGTATTTTTGTAAATTGTTGTGCTAATTCACCGGCAGTATTTGAGGGAAAATATTTTCTGAACGTCACGCGCCTATGTAAAATGCTGTTTTTAGATAAATATGAACTTTATCGAACAAAAATGCATGTATTGTGTAACATGATGTCCTAGGAGTGTCATCTGATGAAGATCGTCAAAGGTTAGTGCTTCATTTAGCTGTGTTTTGGGTATATGTGATGCATCTAGTTGCTTGGAAAATGGCTGTAAAGCCATTTTGAAATTGGACAACGTGGTTCGATTCAGGAGAAGTGTATCTATAAAATGGTGTAAAATAGTCCTATGTTTGAGAAATTGAAATTATTAGATTTGTGGTTTTGAATCTGGTGCTCTGATTTTTCACTGGCTATTGTCAAACTCAGTCCCGCTGACGGTCTTGGATCATTTTCCACCTGGGTTTGTGGGAGATACATTTTTAGTTGTGTATGTTTCACCTCTGTGTCACGGTTTGTTGTTTTTTTGTCATTCAGTTTATTTATGTATTGCATAGTTTCACAGTATAAATAAAATGTGGAACGACACATACGCTGCACTTTGGTCCGCTCCTCCTTTCGACAACCGTGACAAGAGTCCAGGGGCCAGGATGATTTGGATAGGACTCCATCATTCCTGTAGAGTATCTTCTGTTTCCAAGTGTCAAAGTTATCAATAAAAGTGACTCCAGCAGAGCTACAGTAGTCTTTTAGCCAGATGTGTAATGCCAGCAGTCTGTTCAATCTTTCACACCCGCGGCCCAACGCAGGTACTGGACCAGAAATTATTGCCCATTTTTTTTGGAGTCTTTTAATGCTAAATGCTTATTTAAAATCAATTTTCAAATGTTCTGAGCTAGCCCTCCCGATGTCGTTTGACCCCACATGGACTAAGACCATGTCAGTTTCCGGCATCTGTGGTAGAACAGTCGGAAGCAGCCATGTTATGTCCTCTACTTGTGCTCCTGGGTAGCACAGGGTTTTTGCCTTGGGGACCGAGATGTTTCTCACCATAGAGCTGCCTATAATGACAGCTGGTGATGTTGAATGGGTCGGTCTTTCAGGCAGCCTCACAGTCTGGTTAGGCTGGGAGCTCCAAGGATCTGAAGCTGAGGTAGAAGCCACCGGAGAGGGAGACAGTGCCGAGGATAAAGACGCAGGTACCTCCGGATATGATCTTGATTGG
Source organism: Salmo salar (assembly GCF_965601325.2). Taxonomy (NCBI): domain Eukaryota; kingdom Metazoa; phylum Chordata; class Actinopteri; order Salmoniformes; family Salmonidae; genus Salmo; species Salmo salar. Next base: position 29,453,162 of record NC_138311.1, on the reverse strand, counting down.
GATGCCACCACGGACGAAGGCGCCGGAACATCTGGATCCAAGGCGGCAAAGCTGTTTCTGGTCTTTGTCAGATCTGGGCTCAACATCTCCATGGAGACCCCCATTGCCAGAGGACGCCTTCTTCAACTTCCACAGTGAGTGACGTACCTCCATGGCTGGTTGGTTGGGTCGAGATCAGCTCCGTTCTCCAGGGAAGGGGGAGACCCCTTCGGGGATGGAACCCTGCCTAGCACCGGCCAGTCGGCTGTGGAGAGCTGGCATGGCGGCGACACTTCCACCAGACCAGAGCGACGTCCGGCTACAGGGGTGAAAGAAAAATAAAAAGTAGGTGGACGTGTGTTCCCCAGTAGCTTATGTAGGTTTGCTACTTGCTTGCTAAGAGTAGCTACAAAGCAAAGTAAACACATCTCCTGCAACGTTGGAAACGTTCAATAGTGGCCTCCAATTGAGACCGCTGAGCCAGCTAGGCTAGCTGGTCTTTCGTGTCTCTCCCCCTATATTTGGAATCTGGCAGGATCCTGGGACAGATGGCAGCGCTCACAGCAATTTAGCCCGACAGAGCCGCAGGATTCAAAATAAAATAAAAGTATATCAAAATACAGTCAGCTTTTAAACCGAGGTCTTTAGTTCGGGTTTCAGCGTCCGACAGGTTTCAGTTTCGGCGTTCGACAGCGTTCAACAACAACAAACATACGTTGTGCTCTGATGACGTCGAAATCGCTGCAGAATGTTTCTACTTTCAGGGGTAAGTGACCCCTTCTGGTGAAGAATCACCCCTGAAATGTTTTTGAAAAACAAAATGTCCAATGTGAGAGCAAAACGTCTTCTCACATCTGTAACAACTGGTTACACTTATAATATCCAACCAATCTCATCTGATTGGATATCTTTAATTATTCGATTTAACAAGGAAGTTAACCTGTTATGGCTAGGGGGCAGTATTTTCACAGCCGGATAAAAAACGTACCCGATTTTATCTGATTATTACTCCTGCCCAGAAACTAGAATATGTATATAATTATTAGCTTTGGATAGAAAACACTCCAAAGTTTCTAAAACTGTTTGAATGGTGACTGTGAGTATAACAGAACTCATTTGGCAGGCCAAAACCTGAGAAGATTCCATGCAGGAAGTGGCCTGTCTGACAATTTCTTGCCCTTCTTGATTATCTCTATCCATTACAGAGGATCTCTGCTGTTACGTGACACTTCCTACGGCTCCCATGGGCTCTCAGAAGGCAGCAAAAAGCTGAATCGTGGCTTTGCAGGCTCTGGTTGAAAAAAAAGTAGCGCGTTTGGATAGTGGCTGGTTACAGTACTGTGAGACTCAGGCTCGTGCCCGCGTCGACAGAATGCTTTGTTTTCTTTCCTCTGTTTACCTAAACGCAGATTCCCGGTCGGAATATTATCGCTTTTTTACGAGAAAAATGGCATAAAAAATGGATTTTAAACAGCGGTTGACATGCTTCGAAGTACTGTAATGGAATATTTAGAAAATCTTTTGTCACGAATTGCGCCATGCTCGTGACCCTTATTTACACTTCGGATATTTTCTTGAACACACGAACAAAACGCCGCTATTTGGTTATAACGATGGATTATTTTGGACCAAACCAACATTTGTTATTGAAGTAGCAGTCCTGGGAGTGCATTCTGACGAAGACAACAAAGGTAATCAAACTTTTGTAATAGTAAATCGGAGTTTGGTCAGGGCTAAACTTGGTCGGTGTCTAAATGGCTAGCCGTGATGGCTGGGCTATCTACTGAGAATATTGCAAAATGTGCTTTCACCGAAAAGCTATTTTAAAATCGGACATAGCGAGTGCATAGAGGAGTTCTGTATCTATAATTCTTAACAATTATTTTATGTTTTTTGTGAACGTTTATCGTGAGTAATTTAGTAAATTCACCGGAAGTTTGCGGGGGGTATGCTAGTTCTGAACGTCACATGCTAATGTAAAAAGCTGGTTTTTGATATAAATATGAACTTGATTGAACAAAACATGCATGTATTGTATAACATAATGTCCTAGGGTTGTCATCTGATGAAGATCATCAAAGGTTAGTGCTGCATTTAGCTGTGGTTTGGGTTTATGTGACATATGCTAGCTTGAAAAATGGGTGTCTGATTATTTCTGTCTGGGTACTCTGCTGACATAATCTAATGTTTTGCTTTCGTTGTAAAGCCTTTTTGAAATCGGACAGTGTGGTTAGATTAACGAGAGTCTTGTCTTTAAAATGGTGTAAAATAGTCATATGTTTGAGAAATTGAAGTAATAGCATTTCTAAGGTATTTGAATAACGCGCCACGGGATTCAACTGGCTGTTGAGTAGGTGGGACGATTTCGTCCCGCCGACCCTAGAGAGGTTAAACCGTGATGCGCTAATTGATTCAGGCTCGACAATATCGCTCATCTCTCAAACATTGTTCAATGATCTCAAAAGGGCTGTGAACCCAGCTAAACGTTGGCTAAAAACGGAACGATGCAACACTAAACTTTGAGGTTTCACTCAGACTACCTCTCCTCTCACATTGAGACTCATGCTGAAACTACACTTCCAAAACGTATCGCTTGTTCACCCTGTGTATGGTTACAAGCCTCGAAACTTTACACCTTCTACTCGGAGCAGACTTGATGGATCGTTTGGTCCCACTGATGGATTGGATAAACAACCAATTTTGGTCACAAGTAACCGTGCCGTCTCCACCGACCACACTGTCTTCTCCTAACGCTGGCTGCAACACAGTCATCCACAAGGCGTATCTGTCGACAGGACCCCTTGGGATAAATACTTTTCAATACCTCTTCGTGCAGAATCTGACTCAAGCCGATATTACGATATCTCGGCACATACAATCAACAAACATGGTAGACTATTCTTTTCATGGTTTTGAGTCCACAGTCTCTGTGAGAGAGCAACATCCTCCTCCTTGGAGTCATGCGATACTGTAGCTAAGATTAACTTATCTTGTCCTTCAGACATTTCCACTAGCACCGCGGCCGTATCAGGAAACAAAGCATCAACGTTCAGAGTGGACACTGCCTCTGATGATACATTTTCCGCTTTGAGGGGGACTGAAACACCTTGAAATGCAACTAACGGAGTCAGTCCCGCCACTGATCCGGTGACTCCAACTGGTGAAACACTGTGCGATATTGCTGAAAGATATCCTCGTCTCAGTTTGCAAGTACAGGAACGGTTGCCACACGTGCACACTGTGGTGAATGGCAGGCCACAACAGCCACTGAGCGTTTTGAAGCACGTACAACTTGGTTACAAAGGTTACAACCAATCTACTTACAACATGGCTGCTGACAACTCGTACAAAGGGCACAATCTTTTAGTTTGTGCCTCAGACACCAACATCAACCACTGGGAGAGGGGTCCCGAGACACAAAGGGGGGGAATACTAGCCGAGACCCATGATGAGCCTCGTCGAGGCTAGTGGGGGGGGGGGGGGGGTCGAGGCTACGTGCAACACTGTATGAGGCCGCCCGATCAGGAAACAAATCAATTTGTAACCCTCCCCATGAAAACAAAGAGGAGCGGACAAGCCCCTCGATGGCGATAACCTTAGAATACATCTTGAGGTGTCCCACACTGGTCTTAAAAGAAGTCCAGTGGACTTTCCACCTACCCCCCCCAAAAATAGTAACAATGATTATTCCTTGCCATGTGTAGTCTCAACTACACTGCAACTAGTAAAATGCTCTAATCATGTGTTCCAGTAGGATAACATTTCGGCAAAAATTGGTAGGGTAGCTGGTCCCCTTGGGTAACAGTACCAATGCCAGCAACTGTCAGTCCAGCGACAGTCAGTAAGAAGGTTAGAGACCAAACATTGTCAAATTGCCCTTGATAACAGCGACAGAGGAGATAGTAGTCACTCAGATTGCAACACATGGAAGGGAATCTCCAAAACACTCTTCTGATGGTTAATACACATGCCATTAATAAATAGAACCCTCCATTCAGGAGTAAAGTTATTAGAAGTCATGAACCATGATCACACCGCATATGACTGGTTCAGTGCTTATAGAGTACTTCCGTCGTGAGGTTAGCTCCTCCATGGATAACATAGCTATGAAATAGACTTCTTCATACCTATTGCCACTACAATAGTGTAAGACACATTGACTTGTACTAAAACCACTACAGGTCCCCTTGGCATATGGCTTGAGGTCGGCACCCATTCTTACTGACACATGGTCATTGACATGGAAATTATCTGATGACGTCAGACTCATTCTGCCCAGGTTGCAGTCTACCAGGATACTTGGTTTTCTTGCCCTTGGCATGTACACTTGTGCAAGCATAAACGCACATGCACAATGAAACATTTAATGAGGATTTATACTATGATCAGAGCAAAATACAAAGGTTCAGAGCAAAATACCAGTCTTGGTAAAGTTGAAAATAGACCCTGAAGCCCCTTTGACTCTACAGCTACATTAATCACCCGTTTCTCCCAAGAGGTCCAAAGGTCATCCCTGTAGACTGTTCAAAGCTAGTGCCTTACAAATGTAGACTCATCATGTAGTTATCAACTTAGGCCCTAAGCAACACACCGCTACAACCACCAGTTAGGGCCACAATGCCGTTAATTTGGGGAAGAAATGTAATGATGTATTGCACGAGTGTTGTGCGTTATTAACGTCTGTCTAAGTTACTGCATAGATCCACCAGCCTGGACAACCGGACGACGGGTCTGGATAGACAATCCACAACCAGGACATCCCATGTCCATTCTTGTGGGGGTCTGCAGCTTGCAGAAATCCTACCAGGTTTAACCATCAGAGGTGGACTGTCATGATGATTCACAAACCAGGACACCCTGAGATCATTCATGTGGTGGGTTGCAACTTGCAGAATCCTTCCAAGATTGAACCCACTAGAGGGGGACTGTCGTGAGTGTCCTGTGAGGATCCAAATAGGTCAGAACAGATTTGCAATGAATGACTTCAACCAGACCCCCTCTCACCTGCAGAGGGGGGAGGAGGGAACTGGTGGGGGTTAATAACTCACACCCTGTTGGAAATGAAGGACAGAACATTCAGCTCTCCCTCTCCAAATTCACCCAATGAATGTGCTTTGTTACAAGAATACCTTTTCCCCCCCGAAACTCGAACACTCAAAAGCAACTACTGGAACAATATTTCTAACATAGAACGTGGGGAATGGTCAGAGGTGATCTATAGAACACTGTCATATTGTGTGTTATTTTGTTATGTCATGAAAAATGTTATCAAGGAAATACTGTAACTTGGAAAGTATACCCACTATATGTACACATTTTCCATCCGATGCGTTGTGCATGAAATATGGACACTTATGAAAGTGTTTTTGTTAAGAGAGGGATATGATTTTAGGAGCCATAAGAAATAATTGTTTTACATAAACTTTGCACAGTGACAAGTCACACCCCTGAATCAACTCTGTAGTTCTGTTCAGGACTACAGGACAAGTCACCGGATTCCAGAAAACTACAGAGAACAACAAATCAAATCAAAGTTTAATTGTCACGTGCGCCAAATACAACAGGTGTAGACCTTACAGTGAAATGCTTACTTACAGAATCTAACCAACAGTGCAAAAAAGGTATTTTGTGAACAATAGGTAAGTAAAGAAATAAAAACAACAGTTAAAAGACTGAAAAATAACAGTAGCGAGGCTATATACAGCAGCGAGGCTATAACAGTAGCAAGGCTACATACAGGCACCGGTTAGTCGGGCTGATTGAGGTAGTATGTACATGTAGATATGGTTATAGTGACTATGCATATATGATGAACAGAGAGTAGCAGTAGCGTAAAAGAGGTGGTGGCGGGTGGTGGGTGGCGGGACACAATGCAGATAGCCTGGTTAGCCAATGTGCGGGGGCACTGGTTGGTCGGGCCAATTGAGGTAGTATGTACATGAATGTATAGTTAAAGTGACTATGCATATATGATAAACAGAGAGCAGCAGCAGAGTAAAAGAGGGGTTGGGAGGGGGGGGGGGGGGGGGTACACAATGCAAATAGTCCGGGTAGCCATTTGATTACCTCTTCATGAGTCTTATGGCTTGGGGGTAAAAACTGTTTAGAAGCCTTTTTGTCCTAGACTTGGCACTCCGGTATCGCTTGCCATGCGGTAGTAGAGAGAACAGTCTATGACTGGGGTGGCTGGGGTCTTTTACAATTTTTAGGTCCTTCTGGTGTAGAGGTCCTGAATGGCAGGCAGCTTAGCCCCTATGATGTACTGGGCCGTACGCACTACCCTATGTAGTGCCTTGCGGTCGGAGGCCGAGCAATTGCCGTACCAGGCAGTGATGCAACCAGTCAGGATGCTCTCGATGTTGCAGCTGTAGAACCTTTTGAGGATCCGAGGACACATGCCAAATCCTTTTAGTTTTCTGAGGGGGAATAGGCTTTGTTGTGTCCTCTTCACGACTGTCTTGGTGTATTTGGACCATTCTAGTTTGTTGGTGATGTGGACCAAGGAACTCAACCTGCTCCACTACAGCCCCGTCGATGAGAATGGGGGCGTGCTCGGTCCTCCTTTTCCTGTAGTACACAATCATCTCCTTAGTTTTGGTTACGTTGAGGGATAGGTTGTTATTCTGGCACCACCCGGCCAGGTCTCTGACCTCCTCCCTATAGGCTGTCTCGTCGTTGTCGGTGATCAGGCCTATCACTGTTGTGTCCTCTGTAAACTTAATGATGGTGTTGGAGTCGTGCCTGGCCATGCAGTCATGGGTGAACAGGGAGTACCAGAGGGGACTGAGCACGCACCCCTGGGGGGCTTCAGTGTTGAGGATCAGCGTGGAAGATGTGTTGCTACCTACCCTCACCACCTGGGGGCAGCCTGTCAGGATGTCCAGGATCCAGTTGCAGAGTAGAAGACTTATTGGAAACATTTTGGGACAATCAGAGTCTTACAAGCGTACCCCGAAATGGCCCAAACCCCTTTCCAAGGCCCTGTCCACCGAGAGAAACCAAGGCATTTCACGTAAATATGTTCATAATTTCTTACTCCAAGCGAGTGGTGGTTTGTGTGCAAAGTATAGGAGTACTATAAGTGAGAGTAGTTTCTAAATTTGCCAATGTTAAGTGTCTCCGTCCCTCTCGCCTTCTCCATGTAATTTGTAACAAGCAGCCATATTGATGTCAGTCCACTAGGGACCTGTTTTTAACACATTAAGTGTGTATTTTTATCCTGTGTCACCATTTCGGTAGCTAGTAAATAAATAATTAAACCAATTTGTGTAGTACTGAATCGTAAGTAAGGCTCGGGTTTTTGCAGATGCAAGGAGGTTATGACTGTTCAGAATGATGATATTATACGAGGTTATGATTAACCTCTTTGGGCTAGGTGGGACGCTTGTGGTTAGATTAACGAGAGTCTTGTCTTTAAAATGGTGTAAAATAGTCATATGTTTGAGAAATTGAAGTAATAGCATTTCTAAGGTATTTGAATAACGCGCCACGGGATTCCACTGGCTGTTGAGTAGGTGGGACGATTTTGTCCCACATACCCTAGAGAGGTTAATCTAACCACACTGTCCGATTTCAAAAAGGCTTTACAACGAAAGCAAAACATTAAATTATGTCAGCAGAGTACCCAGCCAGAAATAATCAGACACCCATTTTTCAAGCTAGCATATAATGTCACATAAACCCAAACCACAGCTAAATGCAGCACTAACCTTTGATGATCTTCATCAGATGACACCCCTAGGACATTATGTTATACAATACATGCATGTTTTGTTCAATCAAGTTCATATTTATATCAAAAACCAGCTTTTTACATTAGCATGTGACTAGCATGTGACTAGCATTCCCACCGAACACTTCCGGTGAATTTACTAAATTACTCACGATAAACGTTCACAAAAAACATAAATTATTTAAAGAATTATAGATACAGAACTCCTCTATGCACTCACTATGTCCGATTTTAAAATAGCTTTTCGGTGAAAGCACATTTTGCAATATTCTCAGTAGATAGCCCGGCATCACAGGGCTAGCTATTTAGACACCCAGCAAGTTTAGCACTCACCAAAGTCAGATTTACTATAAGAAAAATGTTATTACCTTTGCTGTTCTTCGTCAGAATGCACTCCCAGGACTTCTACTTCAATAACAAATGTTGGTTTGGTCCCAAATAATCCATAGTTATATCCAAATAGCGGCGTTTTGTTCGTGCGTTCAAGACACTATCCGAATGGTAAAGAAGGGTGACGAACACGACGCATTTTGTGACAAAAAATTTCTAAATATTCCATTACCGTACTTCGAAGCATGTCAACCGCTGTTTAAAATCAATTTTTATGCAATTTTTCTCGTAAAAAAGCGATAATATTCCGACCGGGAATCTGCGTTTAGGTAAAAAGACGAAAGAAAATAAAGCATGGGGTCGACTCGTGCACGCGCCTAAGCCCATTGTCCTCTTATCGGCCACTTACCAAAGGCGATAATGTGTTTCAGCCTGGGGCTGCCTCGATATCATTCAGCTTTTTCCCGGGTTCTGAGAGCCTATGGGAGCTGTAGGAAGTGTCACGTTACAGCAAAGATCCTCAGTCTTCAATAAAAAGAGCCAAGATGAACAAGAACTTGTCAGACAGGTCACTTCCTGTATGGAATCTTCTCAGATTTTTGCCTGCCATATGAGTTCTGTTATACTCACAGACACCATTCAAACAGTTTTAGAAACTTTAGGGTGTTTTCTATCCAAAGCCAATAATTATATGCATATTCTAGTTACTGGGCAGGAGTAGTAACCAGACTAAATCGGGTACGTTTTTTATCCGGCCGTGTAAATACTGCCCCCTATCCCCAACAGGTTAATAAGTTGACTGTTTATAGATGTGATAGGTAAAGACCTTTAGAGTTTAACTTGGGAGATGGTAACTCTTTAAAGTACCGTTCTCGTGGTGCCCCAGAACCTAATGAGTTCATTGTTACATGATTAATTTAATCGGGTAACAATTTCACGTATTTAGGTAATTAGATAAATAACAGTCTTCAGTGTCACGACTTCCGCCGAAGTTGGTGCCTCCCCTTGTTCATTCGGCGGTCGACGTCACCGGCTTTCTAGCCTCCACCGATCTACATTTCTTTTTCCATTTGTTTTGTCTGTATTGTACACACCTGGTTCCCATTTTGTTTGAATTATTTCCCTATTTAACCCTCTAGAGACATCATGGTTTTGTGTGTATTTATTGTTGTCAATTGTCTCGTTTATGTAATTCTGGATTTTCGTTCTCCTTGTTGGGGGATTATTTTTGAGTAAAGTTACTATTATTACTCATCTCTGTGTCCTGCGCCTGACTCCGCCTTACCCACATCACATAGACTCTGACATTTAGATTAATGTTAAAGTCAAGTCACAACAATGATCTAAATTGATATTGTTTCATGATGACACCATCTATCTTTCCATATTTGTGCAAATCTTTCTAAAACAGAAAATGGATACAATTCAATGGATATCAATCAACAAAGAGGTAAGAATATGTAGGCTAAGAATGTGTTGAATGCTTGGGTGCAGAAGACTGAGCTGCTCACGTGTGTGTCTGCCGATATACAGACAAGGAGGCATTCAAAGGTATGTCAATTGGTATTGGTGTGCAGATCACATTTACCATCCTCTTTTCTCATCAATGAATATCCCATAGGCCTCTACATTATGGACAAGGTATGTGTATGAAAACCATTAAACTGTTTTTTTATTTCTCAATCACCACAAAGACCAAGGTATGAATACTGTCATGTGCATGTTTTGTTAATCATATGTATAATAAAATTCAGAGACTTCACCTTCCCTACACCTGATGAATATAACAGGAAACCTGTAAAATCACCATGCATTGCAAAATCATTCTGGCTATGGATACGGAGAACATCAACACGCCAGAGGATATACCCATTGGACTTGTGGTTCTTCTGGGAGTGTACCTCATTTAAAAAAAAATATTCTGCTTTGCCACTAAAATCATAATAAACACAGAGAACTAAAATATAGCGTTATTGTTGTTATTGTTATGCATATTATTTTTATTAATAATAAAAACAGGATGGGGGCAGGCAGTTAAATGTACCACAAAAGGTTATTCTGAGGGTTATTTGAGGATGCATTAAAAGGGGTTATTTGAGGAACCCTTTCTTTGAAGAACTTATAGGGGTTCCCCCACAGTTTCAATTTGAAAAACCCCTAAAGGATACTCCAGGAACCTTTTCTTTTTAGAGTGTAGATATAGGACAGACACTTCAAAACCTTTTTCCTTCTGATTTATTATTTTACTTTCTTTTTTTGGGCAATTTATGAATTGTACAAAAGGCCAAACTCAATATTTTATCAAATTATATTTTTTTATATACACTGCTCAAAAAAATAAAGGGAACACTTAAACAACACAATGTAACTCCAAGTCAATCACACTTCTGTGAAATCAAACTGTCCACTTAGGAAGCAACACTGATTGACAATAAATTTCACATGCTGTTGTGCAAATGGAATAGACAACAGGCGGAAATTATAGGCAATTAGCAAGACACCCCCAATAAAGGAGTGGTTCTGCAGGTAGTGACCACAGACCACTCCTCAGTTCCTATGCTTCCTGGCTGATGTTTTGGTCACTTTTGAATGCTGGCGGTGCTTTCACTCTAGTGGTAGCATGAGATGGAGTCTACAACCCACACAAGTGGCTCAGGTAGTGCAGCTCATCCAGGATGGCACATCAATGCGAGCTGTGGCAAGAAGGTTTGCTGTGTCTGTCAGCGTAATGTCCAGAGCATGGAGGCGCTACCAGGAGACAGGCCAGTACATCAGGAGATGTGGAGGAGGCCGTAGGAGGGCAACAACCCAGCAGCAGGACCGCTACCTCCGCCTTTGTGCAAGGAGGAGCAGGATGAGCACTGCCAGAGCCCTGCAAAATGACCTCCAGCAGGCCACAAATGTGCATGCGTCTGCTCAAACGGTCAGAAAAAGACTCCATGAGGGTGGTATGAGGGCCCGACGTCCACAGGTGGCATTTCTTTGGGGGGCCACACAGCCCTCCATGTGCTCGCCAGAGGTAGCCTGACTGCCATTAGGTACCGAGATGAGATCCTCAGACCCCTTGAGACCATATGCTGGTGCGGTTGGCCCTGGGTTCCTCCTAATGCAAGACAATGCTAGACCTCATGTGGCTGGAGTGTGTCAGCAGTTCCTGCAAGAGGAAGGCATTGATGCTATGGACTGGCCCGCCCGTTCCCCAGACCTGAATCCAATTGAGCACATCTGGGACATCATGTCTCGCTCCATCCACCAACGCCACGTTGCACCACAGACTGTCCAGGAGTTGGCGGATGCTTTAGTCCAGGTCTGGGAGGAGATCCCTCAGGAGACCATCCGCCACCTCATCAGGAGCATGCCCAGGCGTTGTAGGGAGGTCATACAGGCACGTGGAGCCTCATTTTGACACACTACACACTACTGAGCCTCATTTTGACTTGTTTTAAGGACATTACATCAAGTTGGATCAGCCTGTAGTGTGGTTTTCCACTTTAATTTTGAGTGTGACTCCAAATCCAGACCTCCATGGGTTGATAAATTGGATTTCCATTGATTATTTTTGTGTGATTTTCTTGTCAGCACATTCAACTATGTAAAGAAAAAAGTATTTAATAAGATTATTTCATTCATTCAGATCTAGGATGTGTTATTTTAGTGTTCCCTTTATTTTTTTGAGCAGTATATATTTATTTTATTCCTAAAGGGGTCCTGAAATTCAAAATCAAAACAGCTAAATGATCCATATTTTGACCATCTTAAAAACAGTTCCATATGTCAGCTTAGACCCCACAACGACTTCGACTTACAAGGGTTGTTTAAATGGACACTAAAATATTGTCAAGCACCAATGGGGAGAACATTGGATTATTGGTACTTTCATTCTCACAAGGTAGGTTACATTCTCATGAGGGGGTTGATAATTCCAGATGCAGATTGGAGCCCGGGTTATGTTGCAGCCGGCCGCGACCAGGATGACCATGAGGTGGTGCACAATTGGCCCAGTGTCGTACAGGTTAGAGGAGGGTTTGGCCTGCTGGGATGTTCTTGTCCCATTTTGCTCTACCGACTGTTTTCCCTCCTTAATTTAACTCCAGTGTTTTGCAGACAGTGCTCATATTAAATTCACAGTAACACTCCAAGGGCCGTCTCCAGGCATAAGAAACATTAGGGCCCCCGGCCGCTAAGGGGCCCCAACCAAAAATAAATAAATAATAATAATAATAATATATTTTTAGGAACTCAGTCAGAGTCTCAACTTACTGTTGAATGTTAGAATAGTGCTTCCCGAGTGGCGCAGCGGTCTAAGGCACTGCATCTCAGTGCTAGAGGCGTCACTATAGATGCAGGTTTGAGCCCGGGTTGTGTCGCAGCTGGCCGTGACCGGGAGACCCGTGAGGCGGTGCACAATTGGCCCAGCGTCGTCCGGGTTAGGGGAGGGTTTGGCTGGCTGGGATGTCCTTGTCCCATTGTGTTCTAGCGACTCCTTGTGGCAGCCGGGCGCATGCACACTGACTTCGGTCGCCAGCTGTACGGTGTTTCCTCTGTCACATTGGTGCGACTAGCTTCCGGGATAAGCGGGCAGTGTGTCAAGAAGCAGTGTGGCTTGGTGGTTGTGTTTCGGAGGACGCATGGCTCTCGACCTTTGCCTCTCTCAAGTCCGCACAGGAGTTGCAGCGATGGGACTAGACTGTAACTACCAATTGGGGAGAAAAAGGGGAGAAAAAAAATTAAGAATAGTAGAATAAGTTAGAAATGTGGTTGTGCATCAGCAGTTTCTCTTGTTTTGTCAGTCACTGACAGTCACTCAATTAGCCATGTCAGCTAACAATTTTTAGATTGGTACTGTTAGTTAGTCTAGGCAGTTAGTTAGTTTAGGCAGTTATCTAAACTTGTAGTAATCATGGCCCAATACCGACCAGGCTCTTACCCACGTGCCCTGACCTCCAGGGGGCCCCCATTGATTGTTTTAGTCACTCTCGCTCAGATACAGTATCATAAAAAATGACATAAGTCATGGCCAAATGTGTAGAATTGCAGTAAATTGGCTTTAAAATACCAAAAATGTATCTCTGTCCAATGGCAGAACGATTAGAATCGCATGTAATTTGTTATAAAATTGCACATTTTTCTCTCTACCCCATTGCAAAATGTGAAGAACTGCAGAAAACATCCTTTAAAACTGCATGCTCAAAATACACATACTGTATGCAAAAAGAATGAGCAAGCCTTTTCCTGGTTATGCTGTTACTTTATATCCTCTAGTGTGCATGCATGCGTGTGTGTGTGTAATTCAATGTTGCTCAGATCATGGCACGTCTATTGTCCTGTCAGACACTGATGGTAGTTTGTGAATATTTTAGATGTTTTCCTAGTGAACCACTGGCTCAACACAACACCACACAAGAGAAAAGTAATACCGCTGCTGCTCTCCTCTACAATCTGAACACTGCATGGGGAGCTCCCAGGAATAATAAAAGCAATAAAAGCGTCTGCAAAAGGAACGAAATATAAATGCAAATGTACAAATTAACAATTGCAAAGTATGCTGAGTATTATTCTAATGAGCTCCACCCCGAAACAATACCCAGTGTGCAGTTAATTTTGGCATGTTCATTTTCAAATATTCGTTTACATTTTGGTAATTTAGCAGACACTTATCCAGAGTGACTTGCTCAACTAAGGAAGTTAAATAGCAACATATCACACTCAATTAAATACATTACAAAATACACGTTTGTCGTTTATTTTGATACATTGATCTTTATGGTATTTTGTATCTGTATTTTGTCATTGTAGTTTGTCATTTTTGCCCATCCCTGCCTTATGTGCGGTTTTCAATCAATATAAGAACAGATTGCTTTACATTGACAGCTTGGAGATAAACAGTATTCCACATGTTCACATATATCAAGCCAAGCAGAGAGAGTCTTTATGTAGCACAAACCTCAAAGAGAGAATACACACAGATCTGATAATGTATCTTGCTCCTATTAGCATGTATTTTCATGTTTGAATAGAATGTGGTGTAAAAAATATTCAAATATCTTTGTTTTCTTCCATTAGTTAACACACATAACACATATGTAAACATAATATCATATTTTCACATTGGAGACATGTTTCTTATTTCTCTCCAGTGTAGACCTTAACAGGCAGCAACCCTGTATATACAGTTGAAGTTGGAAGTTTACATACACTTAGGTTGGAGTCATTAAAACTCGTTTTTCAACCATTCCACAAATGTCTTGTTAGCAAACTATAGTTTTGGCAAGTTGGTTAGGACATCTACTTTGTGCATAACACAAGTCATTTTTCAAACAATTGTTTACAGACAGATTTCACTTATAATTTACTGCATCACAATTCCACTGGGTCCGAAGTTTACATACATTAAGTCGACTGTGCCTTTAAACAGCTTGGAAAATCCCAGAAAATTATGTCAAAGGTTTAGAAGCTTCTGATAGGCTAATTAACATCATTTGAGTAAATTGGAGGTGTACCTGTGGATGTATTTCAACGCCTACCTTCAAACTCAGTGGCTCTTTGCTTGACATCATGGGAAAATCAAAAGAAATCAGCCAAGACCCCAGAAAAAAAAATTGTAGACCACCACAAGTCTGGTTCATCCTTGGGAGCAATTTCCAAACGCCTGAAGGTACCACATTCATCTGTACAAACAATAGTACGCAAGTATAAACACAATGGGACCACGCAGCCATCATACCGCTCAGGAAGGAGACGTGTTCTGTCTCCTAGAGATGAACGTACTTTGGTGCGAAAAGTGCAAATCAATCCCAGAACAACAGCAAAGGACCTTGTGAAGATGCTGGAGGAAACAGGTACGAAAGTATCTATATCCACAGTAAAATGAGTCCTATATTGACATAACCTCAAAGGTTGCTCAGCAAGGAAGAAGCCACTGTTCCAAAACCAGCCAGACTACGGTTTGCAACTGCACATGGGGACAAAGATCACACTTTTTGGAGAAATGTCCTCTGGTCTGATGAAACAAAAATAGAACTGTTTGGTCATAATGACCATGGTTATGTTTGGAGGAAAAAGGGGGAGACTTGTAACCCGAATAACACCATCCCAACCATGAAGTACAGGGGTGGCAACATCATGTCTTTGCTGCAGGAGGGACTGGTGCACTTCACAAAATAGATGGCTTCATGAGGATGGAAAATTATGTGGATATATTGAAGCAACATCTCAAGACATCAGTCAGGAAGTTAAAGCTTGGTCACAAATGGGTCTTCCAAATGAACAATGACCCGAAGCATACTTACAAAGTTGTGGCAAAATGGCTTAAGGACAACAAGGTCAAGGTATTGGAGTGGCCATCACAAAGCTCTGACCTCAGTCCTATAGAAAATTTGTGGGCAGAACTGAAAAAGCGTGTGCGAGCAAGGAGGCTGTAACGGTTGTCGTAAGGATTGGACCAAGGTGCAGCGGGAACGTGTATACTCATCTTCTTTATTAAATCAAAAGAAGGAAAAACAAACAAATCACGTATACAAAATAACGAACGACACTAAACAGTGCTGTCAGGTGCACAGACACAAAAAAGGAAACAGATCCCATTACAAAAACACCCCTATACATAGGACCTTCAATCAGAGGCAACGAGGAACAGCTGCCTCCAATTGAAGGTCAATCAACAAACCCCAAACATAGAAGTAGAAAACTAGACTGAACATAGAAAAACACTAACCTAGAACATAGACCAAAAACCCAGGAACACTCTAAACAAACACCCCTCTTACATAATACCATAGCCCAACAAACCCCGAACCACATAAAACAAACACCCCCTGACACGTCCTGACCAAACTACAATAACAAATAACTCCTTTACTGGTCAGGACATGACAGAGGCCTACAAACCTGATTTAGTTACACCAGCTCTTTCAGGAGGAATGGGCCAAAATGCATAAATCCTTCTCTCTACTATTATTCGGACATTTCACATTCTCAAAATAAAGTGGTGATCCTAACTGACCTAAGTTAGGGAATTGTGAAAAACTGAGTTTAAATGTATTTGGCTAAGGTGTATGTTAACTTTCGACTTCAACTGTATGTAGCATCACCCTTTTGCAGCAGAACTTTCCTGCAATGTTTGACATTTTAAACTTGTGTATTTGAGGTTTAAAAAGGCTTCTGAAGTTTGCAATTTCCACTTAGTAATTTTAGACTTCATTTTCCCTAATGAAAAATGTTTCAAGCCCTACAAAAATGTCCATTAATTATAATCTACATAGTAATTTACATTTCCTTTTGCTGCAGGGTTATTTTCCTGCTGTAGCAAACTGTCTCAAATTAAGATCCTACATCTGTATATTTAATCAGATATTCTCTGCTGCCACTGTCAACCTGGCAGGTTATATCTGCCAGACTGTCACCCACTCTGATAGAGCAGATCGGAAAGGTGTTGATGATTCTGTATCATATCAGCTTTATAGAGATATGGTCTTCTTACACACACCTCACAGGAGAAACCAGACACCCTGTCAAACAAGCTCTCTTCCTCTCGTCTCCCCACCTTTCTCTCTTCTCTCTTCTCTCTCTCCCTCTCTCTCTCGCTCTCTCTCTCTCTCACAAACACACATACACACACACTCTCTCTCGCTTTTGCTCTCTCTCTCTCTGTCACGCTTTCTTTCTTCATTTCTCCATGGAATAAAAACATACATGCTTGTTTAACATTTCTGTCCCTGGGTGTTAGGTGAGTGGTGCAGGTACTGTTTAAACAATGATGAAGGGGAATGAGATTACTTCTGCCCATCTGTCCTGCTCCTCTACCCCAGGTCCCTCACCTCATACTGGGTAGAGAGAGGACCACATCCCCTTATGGTGAATACAAATACAGGTTCCTTTTTCTGTGTGTGTGTGTGTGTGTGTGTGTGTGTGTGTGTGTGTGTGTGTGTGTGTGTGTGTGTGTGTGTGTGTGTGTGTGTGTGTGTGTGTGTGTGTGTGTGTGTGTGTGTGTGTGTGTGTGTGTGTGTGTGCGTGCGTGCGTGTGCGTGTGTGTGTGTGTGGCCAGCTCAAGTCTTTTGGAGTCTCTAAGTGAGATTTGGTTGGAGGGCCCCCTACCTCGCGGCAAAACATTCTATTGCACAGCAAATTGGCCAGTGTTGATTTTTCAGTGTTGCATTTCCAGTGTTGATTCAGGAGTTAAATTCACCCTGTAAGAATGAAATGAACACTCAGTGGTGTAAAATAACCAATCCCATCAAACACTCCCATCAAAACCATGCCCATCATTATCATATTTACCAGCTCTATTGAAGGTTAATTTTTTTGGATTGTTTTTAAAATCTGTGTTTTTGCATATACATTTGTCACGGTGCTGGAATGTTGCATGATAACTTTAACTTTTTCTTATGTTTGCTGTGGACTGTGTGCATGATCACTTAAATTTACATGAAGACATTATGATTTGCAGTAGAATTGAAAGACTGACCTTCTTAAAGAGTATTTATTCCTTACATTTGTTTTAGACAATTTGAGTATTCTATCACGTTTGTATTTTTGCATGCTTCTTTTGTTGGGAACCTCCCATGCAGATGACGACCTCTGAATTTAATTCGCACTGGATTATCGACTCTGATGAACTAGACCCTGCGTGAATCTGAACTGTGGGTGCTGCCCGCATGTTTCCCACAGGATACAGTGCATTCGGAAAGTATTCAGACCCCTTGACTTTTTCCAGGTTACAGCCTTATTCTAAAATGTATTAAATATTTAAATATCATTCTAAACACAATAACTCATAATGACAAAGCAAAAACAGGTTTTAAACATTTTTGTAAATTTATTCAGACCTTTTACTCAGTACTTTACTCACTTATTATCCAAGTTGGCGTAGCAGTCAGACGTGTGTTTTGTCTTGTTCTGTCCTGTCCCGTGTAAATATAGTTTTCCTCATTTTTTTTCGTATATATTTTGTATGTATTTTAATCTCACTTTCCATCTACAGACTGAATATACTCTCCTGCAACCAGCCGCACCCAATGTGGTACGGATCTGCTATTTTTATACTTTACAACCGGAACCCCCATCAGAAGCTAGCCAGCTAACTAGCTAATAGCTAGTAGTCAGTTAGCCATTGCTAGCGGTCTTCACCGTTAACTCGGACACGAGCCTCAGCTCGGTCAATACCTGTCAGTCTACACAGCGCGATATCAACCCAGAGCATATCGGACTGCTTTTTCTCTACCACATCTCTGGATTTTTACCGCAAGCTCTGAACCATTACACCGGAGCATCGCAGCTAGCTAGCTGCAATCCGAGTGGCAACTCCTGGCTAACGTCTCTGTTCCTGAAGCAAGCACCAGTTAGTCTTGAGTTAGCCTCGAGCTAGGCCCATCTCCCGGCTAGCCGAAGAGGTCCACCAGCTAATTTCTTGGGTTACAATACCTCTTGCCAATTGGCCTGGACCCTTTACTGCCGACTTGGAGCCCTGCCGATCCATCACGACTGGTCTGCTGACATAATTGTCCGAGGTGGTTTCAACAGGCTTTTCCGTTGCGACGTCGCCAAAGGCCATCGGCTAGCCCCGGCCCGCTAGCTGTCTGAATCGCTGTGTCTCCAGGTCGCCTAGCGAAATAGCGACTACTGAATCGGCTCCCTGACTCACCTATTGCTACTCATTGGAACCTATGATCACTCGGCTACGCATGCCTCTCCCTAATGTCAATATGCCTTGTGTCACGTCCTGACCATAGTAAGATGTGATTTTCTATGGTAGAGTAGGTCAGGGCGTGACAGGGGGTGTTTTTCTATGTTTTCTATTTCTATGTTTAAGTTCTAGTTTTTCTATGTTGTTGTTTTTGGGGTTAATCTCCAATTGGAGGCAGCTGGTCCTCGTTACTTCTGATTGGAGATCATATTTAAGTAGGGGTTTTTCTTCCTGAGTTTTGTGGGTGATTATCTTTTGAGCAGTGTTTGTTTCTCTCTGCGTCACAGTTTGTTGTTTTTGTAATTTCAGTTATTTTGTGTATTGCAAAAGTTTCACGCATTTAATAAAATGTGGAACTACAACCACGCTGCACTTTGGTCCAATCCTTTCGACAGCCGTGACACCTTGTCTATTGCTGTTTTGGTGATTATTGTTTTATTTCACTGTAGAGCCCCAAGCCCTGCCCAATATGCCTTAGATAACCCGTTTGTCCCACCCCCACACATGCGGTGACCTCACCAAGCTTAACTGGTGCCTCTAGAGACAAAACCTCTCTCATCGTCACTCAATGCCTAGGTTTACCTCCACTGTACTCACATCCTTCCATACCCTTGTCTGTACATTATGCCCTGAATCTATTCTTCCACGCACAGAAATCTGCTCCTTTTACTCTCTGTTCCGAACGCACTAGACAACCAGTTCTTATAGCCTTTAGCCGTACCCTTAGCCTACTCCTCCTCTGTCCCTTTGGAGATGTAGAGGTTAACCCAGGCCCTGCATCTCCCAGCACCACTCCTATTCCCCAGGCGCTCTCATTTGTTGTCTTCTGTAACTGTAAAAGCCTTGGTTTTATGCATGTTAACATCAGAAGCCTCCTCCCTAAGTTTGTTTTATTCACTGCTTTAGCACACTCTGCCAACCCTGATGTCCTAGCCGTGTCTGAATCCTGGCTTAGGAAGGCCACCAAAATTCACGACATTTCCATCCCCAACTACAGTATTTTCCGACAAGATAGAACTGCCAAAGGGGGCGGAGTTGCAATCTACTGCAGCGACAGCCTGCAGAATTCTGTCATACTATCCAGGTCTGTGCCCAAACAATTCGAGCTTCTACTTTTAAAAATCCACCTTTCCAGAAACAAGTCTCTCACCATTGCTGCTTTTTATAGACCCCCCTCAGCCCCCAGCTGTGCCCTGGACACCATATGTGAATTGATTGCCCCCCATCTATCTTCACAGTTTGTACTGTTCGGTGACCTAAACTGGGATATGCTTAACACCCCAGCCGTCCTACAATCTAAGCTAGATGCCATCAATCTCACACAAATTATCAAGGAACCTACCAGGTACAACACTAAATCCGGAACCATGGGCACCCTCTTAGATCTCATCCTGACCAACTTGCCCTCTAAATACACCTCTGTTGTCTTCAACCAGGATCTCAGCAATCACTGCCTCATTGCCTGCGTCCGTAATGGGTCCGCGGTCAAATGACCACCCCTCATCACTGTCAAACGCTCCCTAAAACACTTCAGCGAGCAAGCCTTTCTAATCAATCTGGCCCGGGTATCCTGGAAGGATATTGACCTCATCCCGTCAGTAGAGGATGCCTGGTTGCTCTTTAAAAGTGCTTTCCTCACCATCTTAAATAGGCATGTAGATCTAAGAACAGGTATGGCCCTTGGTTCACCTCATACTTGACTGCACTTGACCAGCACAGAAACATTCTGTGGCATTCTGCATTAGCATCGAATAGCCCCCACAATATGCAATTTTTCAGAGAAGTCAGGAACCAATATACTCAGTCAGTTAGGAAAGCTAAGGCTAGCTTTTTCAAACAGAAATTTGCATCCTGTAGCACTAATTCCAAAACGTGTTTGGACACTGTAAAGTCCATGGAGAATAAAAGCACCTTCTCCCAGCTGCCCACTACACTGAGGCTAGGAAACACTGTCACCACCGATAAATCTACGATAATCGAGAATTTCAATAAACATTTTTCTACGGCTGGCCATGCTTTCCACCTGGCTACCCCTACTCCGGCCAACAGCTCTGCACCCCCTGTAGCAACTTGCACAAGCCCCCCCCCCCCCGCTTCTCCTTCACCCATATCCAAACAGCTGATGTTCTGAAAGAGCTGCAAAATCTGGATCCCTACAAATCAGCTGGGCTAGACAATCTGGACCCTCTCTTTCTAAAATTATCAGCCGAAATTGTTGCATCCTCTATTACTAGCCTGTTCAACCTCTTTTGTATTGTCTGAGATCCCCCAAAGATTGGAAAGCTGCCGCAGTCATCCCCCTCTTCAAAGGGGGAGACACTCTAGACTCAAACTCTTATAGACCTATATCCATCCTGCCTTTCTAAAATCTTTGAAAGCCAAGTTAACAAACAGATCACCGACCATTTTGAATCCCACCGTACCTTCTCCACTGTGCAATCTGGTTTCTGAGCTGGTCATGGGTGCACATCAGCCACGCTCAAGGTCCTAAACGATATCACAACCGCCATCGATAAAAGACAGTACTGTGCCTCCGTTTTCATTGACCTGGCCAAGGCTTTTGACTCTGTCATCAACCGCATTCTTATCGGCAGACTTAATAGCCTTGGTTTCTCAAATGACTGCCTCGCCTGGTTCATCAACTACTTTCAGATAGAGTTCAGTGTGTCAAATCGGAGGGTCTGTTGTCCGGACCTCTGGCAGTCTCTATGGGGGTGCCACAGGGTTTAATTCTCGGGCTGACTCTATTCTCTGTACACATCAATGATATCGCTCTTGCTGCTGGTGATTCTCTGATCCACTTCTACGCAGACGGTACCATTCTGTATACATCTGGCCCTTCTTTGGACACTGTGTTAACAAACCTCCAAACGAGCTTCAATGCCGTACAACACTCCTTCCGTGGCCTCCAACTGCTTTTAAATGCTAGTAAAACTAAATGCATGCTCTTCAACCGATTGCTGCCCGCACCCGCCCGCCCGACTAGTGTCACTACTCTGGACGGTTCAGACTTGGAATACGTGGACAACTACAAATACCTAGGTGTCTGGTTAGACTGTAAACTCTCCTTCCAGACTCACATTAAGCATCTCCAATCCAAAATTAAATCTAGAATCGATTTCTATTTCACAACAAAGCCTCCTTCACTCATGCTGCCAAACATACCCTCTTAAAACTGACTATCCTACCGATCCTTGACTTCGGCGATGTCATTTACAAAATAGCCTCCAACACTCTACTCAGCAAATTGGATGCAGTCTATCACAGTGCCATTTGTTTTGTCACCAAAGCCCCATATACTACCCACCACTGCGAACTGTATGCTCTCGTTGGCTGGCCCTCGCAACATATTCGTCGCCAAACCCACTGGCTCCAGGTCATCTGCAAGTCTTTGCTAGGTAAAGCCCCGCCTTGTCTCAGCTCACTGGTCACCATTGCAACACCTGCCCATAGCACGTGCTCCAGCAGGTATATTTCACTGGTCATCCCCAAAGCCAACACTTCCTTTGGCTGCTGCAACTGCTGAAACGAGCCAGAATTCGGAGAGCCTGAAGCGTAACAGCATTGTGTATCTGAATGCGATTCACATCACACACTGATCCTGTAGGCTGTAGCCTGCGACCTGGGAAAATCGTTTGTACCTGGTCTGATTTGTTTGTATGGTGGAGGTCCACATGAGGCCGGCTGTGGGTCCTTGTGGACTACTTACTCAGTGGCAAGTTAGAGACCCACAAAGAGTTATGTGGAGTGTTTTGTTTAGCATTGTTTGCACAGTTATCCTTTCAACATTTGTGATTATTTTTAGTCCAGTTGTAGTTTTAAAACACGGCCAAGCTATACGGAAGAGAGAACGTTTTCTGAGTGTACGTTTGGAGTGCTGTGCGGAATGAGGCACTGACTCTACATTCTCTTGTGTTTAGATCGCTAATCCGGCTCTGTGAATTTGGACTTGACTGAGGACGATGTTGGCGCCACCTGGTGGAGTAAACTGTCTTTTGAAAGTTACTATTTTTCTTGTGGAATTGTTTTTCTAATTTTTCAATATTTTTTTTCTGTAGACCGTGTTTTTAAGGGCAAAATAAAATAAAAGTTATAATTGTGTACTCTACTTCAGTCTCCACCTCCTTCTGGGTAATTGTTACACTGCCCCATCCCAAACCAATAACCTGTTATTTCATAGTTATTCCATTGAGAATAACTATTAAAAAAAGATAGATATCTCAGATATAGGACAGACACTTTAACACAAACTTCCTTTTGATACATTTTTTTAGTATCTGTTTTTCCATGTATGAATTTCTTATTCAATGCGTTTCTTTGGCTAATAGCTTTCACTTATACTCCCTCTCTGTCGCTCAAGTTCGTCAGGCTGCTCATTATTATGCACACCCCTCATCATTGTTACGCGCATCAGAGCCTCATCAGACTCACCTGGACTCAATCACCTGCCTGATTACCTTCCCTATATTTGTCACTCCCTTTGGTTCTTTTTCGCTAGTTGTTATTGACTCTGTTTGTGTTCCATGTCTGTACGCTACCCGTGTTTCTTGTTTTGTTCTATGGTCATTTATTTATTCTACACATTTTGCCATAACTTATGCCATCTTCAAATAATATCAGAGTTAGAATGACTAACAAAATCAATGTGGGCCCCTTGGAGGTCAGGGCCCCTTGGCACGTGCCATACGTGCCTGGTCAGTATTCTGCCATGATTAATTTAAGTTTAGATAGCTGGCTAGACTAACTACCAATCTAAAAATGTACATGGCTAATTGTCAGCTAATTGAGTGACTGACATAACAAGGGAAAAACTGATGATGCACAACAAAATGTCTAAATTGCACCTGGTATATTCTACTATTCTTACTCTCAATAGTAAGTAAAAACAAATGTTACGCGACCGCTTATGTTGCTAATGCCTGGAGACGGCCATGTGTGTATGTGTGTACATATTTACTATTCTCTTCACCACTGTAGTTGGAGGGAGATCCTCACCTTGTGGCAGGCTCAGTGGAGTGGCGCATTAATGAATTGCTGAATTGCATGCTGGATCTGTTTCGTTTGCCTACAATTTACAGTTGTTCCTTTTCAAGCTGCTGATTAAAATTATATCTCACCATCAGTCCCTGGTGAGTAAAAGGCTTAAAGTAAGGGAAAATCTATGTTTGTGACTGCAAGCCAGCCATCTCTCAGTCATTAGACCTATCCAACAAAACAATCCTTGTTGTGTACTAGCTGGCAGGGTACATTGTTGATTCACTTCAGTTGCATTTTCCAATGGTTTGTCACTGTTTGTGTATCCCTCTTGGATACCAAGACATTCTAAGCCATTATGTGCTGTGAGTCTACATCTGATTCTAATCTCACATCCATTTGGAGGGAAAAGCTCTCCCTTGTTTTGGTTTCATATCCCTGCATGCCAGTGAAAGGTCACTCTCTGAGTACAGGAGATTTGGGGGGGGAATGAAAAACAAACACACACATCCCGTTGGGGGAGTGCGATTTAGTAACGGTGAAAAAATGGAAATGGTACTATGAAAAGGTGAAAATGCTTTGATTTTGTCTGATCATACGGTGCTTGTCGTCATGAAGATGTGGAAGAGGGGCTTCTTTGCACTTCAATGAGCAAGCCACGCTACGAGAATTAAAATCACTCAAAACACACGTGTCGATCCATGGGGGTTGGCACTGTATGGTCCTTGCATCTACTTAAACAGGTATAGCTATCCGTAGAGAGATAGGATCATCTATAATGCATAACATACACTGGAAAGATTAATCCTTCATCTAATTTAAATTCAGATTTTAAGGGTGTGTAATCTTTTGTTGCTAAGCCAGGCAGAGAAGACCATCCTTTCTTATCATTATTTAACCCAATGAGTACCATTGGTAGCAGGTGCGATTTGGACCTCTAACCCCCTTTAAACACCCCTTTGAAACATTGACTTCTGGGTTGTACCATTGGATTTGTCTATTTCTTCTGCATCCGTAGATACCATACATTAGTCTGTGTGATTAACGGGGGCTGAGCTAGAGCGGTCTTTGTGAAACAAAGACGGATCCCAAAAGGTATTTTTACAAAAATGTGACAGACCACCTAGATTCGATCTTATGTAGCAAAATTTGAAATTGTGTTTTTTTTTTATTTTTACATTGGATAAAAGCAGAGACACAGAGCTACAGAATGGTATATCACTTTTGAGAAAATGGCCTTTGAATGTTTTGGTACCTACTGAAGAGCTCTTCTTTGTCTACACCCGTTCAGCATCGTTCACACACTCTTAAGCTTTAGCCCCATGCATCTCTTTAAGGGTTGATCCATACGTTCTGCCCTAACAACTGCAGTCAAGCACCCAAGCTAACTGGCTAACGTTGGCTAGCTTGGTAGCTACTTCCAGACACAAATGAGACTGACCATTTTACTTGCCCTAGCAGAGCTGGTTAGGCTGTTTTTATGTTATCCAGAGCATTGGTGACTGCAACTGTGCTGCTGGCAACAATTTACCCTTTTTTGGCAAGGTTTACTGAGACCGGACATATTCAATGGGTGTTGAGTGTTTGTAAATTTGTCAGTTATTCTGCACTCTGGCACACTCAGATGAGAGTGTTCTGAAATTGGAGTAGATAGCCAGAGCGAATTTACCAGCTAGGTCTGTCAACAGCTGTCGCAGTGACATTCTATTGAAATGGATACTACCATAGTGGAGTCTTTTGTTAAGACATGTAGCTAGCTAGCTAAACAATGAACCATAATCCCAACTCATGACATTACTACCCTGCATGAATCTGCAGGTGTCTAACCAACCTGGTTCAATGTTAGCTAGCTAACATTAGGCTATAACTAGCAAAGCAAATGGCTCTGAGACACGAATAATAAGATTGTTATTAAGGCACATGAAAGTTCACATGTTCCAGAAGGCATTTCTGCCCAAAAACGAATTTTGATTAAAATGGCCGCGACATACGCCTAGTTTCCTGAAACGAGTCACAAATGTCTGTAGAGTCTGAATGGTTTGAGCTATTTATGAAAAGCTGAGACTCTCATGAACATGTACATGTTCTGCTCTATGATGCCCACAAGCTACACAAGAGTCGTTAGAACGTAAGGAGTTCTTCTACATAGATCATAGGAAATCCTATGATACTGTAATAAGCTCACATAGTTTTTGTCACAAACTCCAAACTCCATACAGTTGTCACTGACTAGTTTGATATTAATTTCCCATTGAGCAAACCATTTCTGTACTTTCAGCATTCATATAAATTCATTTTTAACATTTGTCAATAAAACTCATGAATGCAACTATTTATGTCAAGTGTGTTCTAATTTTAGCCCTGGTTGTCCTGAAAAGAAAATGGTGAAACACTTCATTGGGAACCTAAATATAAGGGCTTGACATGCAGATTAATTAAAGTCAGATAAATGAAAATACTATTATTGCTGGGGTATCGGGACTGATAGGGTTAATTAGTTTAAGCGTGTAGGACACATTGAAGCTTAGTTATCTTGGTATATTTGAAAAACGTGGGCAAACTAGCTAACTTGAATAGCTAATTCTGTGAGACACAATAATAGCTAGCTACATCCAAATCAAATAACATTTTGTCACGTGATTGATACAACAGACTTAATGTTAAATGCTTACTTATGAGCACTTACCCAACAATGCAGAGTTTAAAATGAAGAAAAATGTTCTACAAATAAAAAAGCAAAGTGTAACACAATAAAATAACAATAACGAGACTATATATACTGAACAAAAATATAAACGCAACAATTTAAACAATTTTACTGAGTTACGGTTCTTATATAGTCAATTGAAATACATTCATTAGTCTCTAGTCTATGGATTTCACATGAGAGACTGGCCCACCCACTGGGCAGCAAAGCCCAGCCAAACAGAATTAGTTTTTCCCCACAAAAGGGCTTTATTACAGACAGAAATACTCCTCAGCTTAATCAGCTGTCTGTGTGGCTGGTCTCAGAGGATCCCGCAGGTGAAGAAGCTGGATGTGGAGGTCCTGGGCTGGCGTGGTTACACGTGGTCTGCGGTTGTGAGGCTGATTGGACGTACTGCCAAATTCTCTAAAATGACATTGGAGGTGGCTTATAGTAGAGAAATGAACATTAAATTACCTGGCAACAGCTCTGGTGGACGTTCCTGCAGTCTGCATGCCAATTGCCTGCTCCCTCAAAACTTGAGACATCTGTGGCATTGTGTTGTGTGACAAAACTGCACATTTTAGAGGGGCTTTTTATTGTCCCCAGCACAAGGTGCACCTGTGTAATGATCATGCTGTTTAATAAGCTTCTTGATATGCCACATCTGGATGCATTTTCTTGGCAAAGAGAAATGCTCACTAACAAGGATGTAAACAAATTTGTGCACAACATTTGAGAGAAATTTGCTTTGTGTGCGTATCTTTTATTTCAGCTCATGAAACATTGGAACAACACGTTACATGTAGACCAACACTTTACATGTTGCATTTATGTTTTTGTTCAGAATACAAGGAGTGCCAGTACCGAGTCAATGTGCAGGGGTACGAGGTAATTGAGGTAATATGTACATGTAGGTAGGGGTAAAAGTGACTAGGCAAACAGGATAGATAATAAACAGAGTAGCAGCAACGTATGTGAAGAGTGTCAAAGTGTGTGTGTGAGTGAGTGAGTGAGTGAGTGAGTGAGTGAGTGAGTGAGTGAGTGAGTGAGTGAGTGAGTGAGTGAGTGAGTGAGTGAGTGAGTGAGTGAGTGAGTGAGTGAGTGAGTGAGTGAGTGAGTGAGTGAGTGAGTGAGTGAGTGAGTGAGTGAGTGGTGGTGGATGGCGGCGTCAATATGTGTGTGTGTTTTGTGTATGTTAGCATATGAATTGTGTTTGTTGGAGTGTCAGTGTAGTATGTGTGAGTGTGTGGGTAGTTTCCAGTGAGTGTGCATAGAACCGCTGCAAGAGAGTCAGAGCAAATAAAAAAGGGGTCAATGCAAATAATCAGGGTAGATATTTGATAAACTTTTCAGCAATCTTATGGTTTGTGGGTAGAAGCTGTTCAGGAGCCTTTTGGTTCCAGAGTTGGCGCCTTGCCGTAAGGTGGCAGAGAGAACAGTCTATGACGTGGGTGGCTGGAGTCTTTTAACATTTTTAGGGCCTTCCTCTGACACCACTTGGTATAGAGGCCCTAGGTGGCAGGGAGCTTTGCCCCAGTGATGTACTGGACCATACACACTACTTTCTGTTGCGTCTTACAGTCACATGCCAAGCAATTGCCATACCAAGCGGTTATGCAGCCAGTCAAGATGCTCTCAATGGTGTAGTTGTAGAACTTTTTGAGGATCTGAGGGCCAATGCAAAATGTTTTCAGGCTCCTGAGGGGGAAGAGGCGTTGCAGTGCCCTCTTCATGACAGCCCTGTCGATGTGAATGGGGGCGTGCTCGGCCTTCTGTTTCCTGTAGTCCATGATCAGCTCCTTTGTCTGCTGACATTGAGGGAGAAGTTGTTAGCCTGGCACTACACTGCCAGGCCTCTGTCCTCCCTATAGGCTGTCTCATCGTTGTCGGTGATCAGGCCTACCACCAGTAGCGGCGCGTGGGAAAAATCACAGAGGAAGCCAAGACAGGAAAAAAAGCCATATTACAACCTATGTGTTTTGATATTTGCGTTGTTTGCGCTATAACCTGTTAGTTCATATGCCTTGACACTGATATACTGTATAGGCCTAAGGTCGAGACAATAAGAAGACACAGTGGCAGAATAAATTCAACCACACCTTTGTTTCATCACCAAAGAGCAACCTCGGTGAAGTCCACAAAACATATTGGATGTAACAAACAGTTACATGACCTACAGCATGGTCTCTAAAGTTCATGTTTCCGAAATGTTTTGGACTACTAATCAACTATTGATGTAGAGCCACCGAGAGTTACCACAAGTCGCAAAGAAAACAGGTGCTGCCTCCACTATTCCAGCACCATTTAAACTTCAACATCATCTAATACTAATCACCTATGCTTAGTCTAATATAGTGACAGCTAAAATAGAAACACCAATGGCAGCTTTCTCTTTATGTTGCCTAAACGGTCTATGATTTTGTCATGATACGTGCTTTTAGTTTTTGTTGTCCTAGGCTAATTGGCTAAAATTAACATTAGCCTACTACATCTAGCCTAATCTTGAATGTCCATACTTTCAGGCCAGAGGCACAATGTATAAATGTATGGTTGGATCAGAATCACTGTTCTAATCATTGGCCAGTACGGAGAATTACTTAAAACCACAAGTCCAAATCCCTATCTACATCCATGGCTAATAAAGGAAGGGGCCAATTTTAGCTAGCTAGACACCGGAAGACAACAGCACGACGAGATACAATAATTACATTTTTTTCTATAAATTACATTTGGCTTTTGGGGTGATGTGATTGGTCTGAAGCCAAATCCAAACTGGCTTCCCTTTACACTTCTTTTTGTTGCACCAGGACCATTCACACTTGAGCTCACTACGCTTAGCTCAATGCTTATTGGCTATTATTATTCTTTTTTTATTGATCAAGGGAGGCCAAATGCTCGCTGGCTTCCCTTGTATTCAATGCTACAGGAGGCAACAATATCATATTATTTTTGACCAAACAGCATCAGATAGATGGACATCATATACAAAGCCAAGAAATGCTGTTTTGCTAGCTAGGATGCTTTCTCCACTCTTGCGAATTGAAGGAAAATTATGAAGTGCAGAGACGAAAGAGAAATTATTTAATATATTTTTTTCTTGGTCAATTTTTTGGGGAAGCCTGGCTTCCCTTGGCATCCATTAATACATGCCACTGCCTACCAACGTCAGGTAGTCAGCAAACTAATGATTCTGTTGGAGTCACACAGGGAGTACAGGAGGAGACTAAGCACACACCCCTGAAGGGTCCCCGTGTTGAGGGTCAGCGTGGCAGATGTGTTGTTGCCTACCCTCACCACCTGGGGACAGCCCGTCAGGAAGTCCAGGATCCAGTTGCAGAGAGAGGTGTTCAGTCCCAGGGTCCTTAGCTTAGGGATTTCTTTGAGGGCACTATGGTGTTGAACACTTAGCTGTAGTCAATGAACACCCTTCCCAAGTAGGTGTTCCTTTTCTCCAGGTGGGAAAAGCTACCATAGCTGCTATCTGTGCAAACAACTGTGATATACAATTTCTATCAAAATGCCAGCCCATATTCATACGCCTAATGTGTTTACTACTACTAGGTGAAAGTTGCATGCATATCTGTCCAGTATTTTTTTTAATATATTGATAAGGACGAGTAACTTAGAGGACGATTTGGCTTTAGACAACTAATTAGCCCATGTACAGTAGCCGATAGTACATGGCCACTCATGCACTATCAGCTGCTTAGGTTAACAATTCATTTTCATCTTGGGGGTCTGTGGGTTATAATCAAAGTGAAATGTGTCCCATGAATATTGTGCTGATATATTTCAACAAATGCCTGTGCAGGGAAGTCTAATGTATTATCCTTTTTTTTCCAGACAATAAAGCTCGATGGCAGAGATATTTTTCCTGAAGTATACTACATGCGGAGCCAGCTTGTGTTGTAAGGGCTGTCTATTCCTCTCTCAATGAACAATATGCTGTATAAAGACATTGACGACTACAAAGAAGAATTTCACATTTACTGAAATATCATATTTACAGTACCAGTCAAAGGTTTGGACACACCTACTCAGTGAAGAGTTTCTTTATTTTTACTATTTTCTACATTGTAGAATAATAGTGAAGGCATGAAAACGATGAAATAACACATATGGAATCATGTAGTAACCAAAAAAGTGTTAAACAAATCAAACTCTATTTTAGAGTTTAGATTCTTCAAAGTATCCACCCGTTGCCTTGATATGTTCTTGTTTATATACCTTAGTTTAGTGAATGAGCTCCACCCCCAAAAAATACCAAAATTGATCAAAATATGAATTGTTTTTGAGGGTGGATCATTAGAATAATAGCCAGTAGTGTTCATTTTTACATTTACATTTTGGTAATTTACCATACGCTTTTGTCCAGAGTGATGTACAGTCAGTGCATTAAACTAAGATTGATGAAAAGAAACACCACAGTCATATCAGGTAAAACGTTTCTGTAACTGTTCCTGAGCATGTTGTAGTTAAAGATACTGGTCTTCAAGGTATTTTGTATTTGTTAGAAGATACCTTTTGATGTATCTTTGCCCATCTCTGGTTTGTGCCAAGTACGTTACTGTAATATTCAGTAACTTGTTACCAGTTTCCTGTAAGTGACTGTAATATCAGAGCAATGATACTGCACAATACTGTAAAAGTTGCCTACTATACTGTGAGAAAGTAAATGCTACTATAATTTAAATATTGGCATTTCACTGTACATACATGTGATTGGTGCAAGCAGGTTGGATGCTAGTTACTTGTATGTTGCAGTACTACAAATACTGTATTTGGTGTTTATTTAATGGGTGCAACAAATGTAGTCACAATAAAGGCACACCTCTAAAATATATTAATGAGCCAGCGATTTTTTTTCCCAGCCCACAACATTTGACCATAATTTATAGAACACCGCAGTAAATAAACAGAAAAACAGTAATACAGTACTTTATTGTTAATGTAAAGCGTCTGTGTGTAGCTGGTGAGATGAGTCAGGCGCAGGACAGCAGATAAGAGTAAAGAAAGCAATTTACTCAAAATATATCACAATACACGTCGTAAATACAAGGCCACACAATACGGACCGCAATACAATAAACAATTACACAAACAAACATGGGGGAACAGAGGGTTAAGTAATTGGGGGATTGAAACCAGGTGTGTAAGACAAAACAAATGGAAAATTAAAAGTGGTGGTCCAACGTGAGGGTGGTGTCCGGGCAGGCCAACTCCCGACAGATGTCCTCGCGCAGACTGCGAATTCCTGCGCGCTCCTCGTCCCCTGCCTCAGGTGGAACAGACGTTCACCCGCCGCTCGACCCTCAGGCGGGTGGTCAAAAACTGCCCAAAAGCGGCGGGTGAACTCTTTGTAATGGTCCAACGCCGCGTCTCCCTCACTCCATACGGCGTTGACCCACTCCAGGGCTTTGCCTGAGAGGCAGGAGACGAGGGCGGACACGCTCTCATGTCCTGAAGGAGCCGGGTGGACGGTCGCCAGGTAGAGCTCAAGCTGGAGGAGGAACCCCTTACATCAGGCAGCCGTCCCATCATACTCCCTTGGGAGTACGTACTCCTCCTCTCTCCCAACGATCCATCGTCTGCAGGATGCGATTCATGGCGGTGCCCAGATGTTGCAATATGGTCGTGTGCTGCTCCTGCTGACTCCATTCTTGGTGAGTAATTCTGTAACACGTCTGTGTGTAGCTGGTGAGATGAGAAAGGCGCAGGACAGCAGATAAGAATTACTCAAAATATATCACAATACGTGTCGTAAATACAAGGCCACACAATACGGACCGCAATACAATAAACAATTACTCACAAACAAACATGGGGGAACAGAGGGTTAAATAATGAACAAGTAATTGGGGGATTGAAACCAGGTGTGTAAGACAAAGACAAAACAAATGGAAAATGAAAAGTAGATCAGCGATGGCTAGAAGGCCGGTAACATCGAATGCCGAACATCGCCCGAACAAGGAGAGGGACCGACTTCGGTGTAAGTCGTGACAGTTAAATTGTATGGTAATAAAATTACAGCAATTGCTAACAGTAATTATATATTACATTATACCAATGAATATTTGGGGTTTGTAGTGCTTAAAGGCCTTATAACCTCTTACAAGGCATGCCTCAAAATATATAAATGAGACAGAAACAACACTATCATGGACACATTAGTGTTCAAAAGTTTTTTGGCAAACCAAAAAAAACAGTATGTTACTGTATTCTCTGGGGTTGGTATGGAATTACAGTGAAGTACTGGCAGCACAGTAGCTGGTAAATTACTGTAGATTTAGAGGAAAATGTTTTAGATTCCAAAATACAGTATGTTATTGCATTACAGTAAATTACTGGCTGCATAGTAGCCAGTAAGTTACTTTAGTTTTACAGGACAAGGTTTTTAGATTCCAAACTTACGGTATGGTACTATTTTCTTTGGGGTACAGCATAACGGGTGCAACAAATATAGTCTCTTACACTGCACGCCTCAAAATGTGTTCATGAGCTACAGATTTGTTCCTCGCCCACAACATTTCCCACAATGCAACCTAATTCATAGTATGCTGCCATAAATATACAGCAAAACAGGTAATACAATGTTTTACTGTAAAATTACATTGTCGAGGAATTGTAGTGTAATACCATTTAGCCCTGATAATGCACTCCTCTTCACAGTACTGTAGTGTAATATAGAATTATAATAGCAAAGGTAAGTATTTTTCTGTAAATGTACAGCAATTTGTTTCAGTGTGGTACAGTAAGCCATGAGACCATAACCTGCTTTGGTGTACTCTGCCAGCTGTTGTTTGTCAAGTGTGCTAAGCTGTATCATGCAAACCCTGCTAAAAAATAACATTACTCCAATTTGTATAATGTTTATATAGATTTACGTCTATTAATTGAGTAGCATTTAGATAACTGGTCAGTAACAACTAGATATCAGCCAAAATAAGACAGGGGAAATGAAAAATCATGAAAAATACATCTTAACCTGCTTGTGATCCGTTTATAAGAAGTCCCGACCATATTTCAACCAATAAAATACGTCTTCATCACGTTGTATGTCCACTGGGTACAACCGTTTAGCAAGTAGGACATTTCTGAGTTTCGTAGTTCCGACTAGCACGTGAACGCTCCATAACGTTCCTGCGCTCCGGAGATTTTCATTGGTCACGCCATATCGGGGGCAAGACTCTAGACCAGGAATTCCTCAGCGCTTCTCAAATTTCCTGAAATCACAGACCTCTCGTTCGCCTCGGTTACCGATACATTCTGCGCCCACCTTCTGCCCGCAACAGACGTCTGAACAGAGCCGCTTTTCAAAATGGTAATTTTGTAATATTGCTCTTTATTTCTTTGACTATTTTACTTGACATTAACCAATAACATGCGTTTTTAAACTTTCGTATATTTTCATATTTTTCTCTTCCTTGCCTCTGTCTTCCCAGATGTTGCAAAGTGTCCCTTTCCTCCTATTGCTGGCCATAGCGCTCTGTCAAACCGAGGTAAGTTGGACTTCAGATTGTTTTGTTAAATGGCAATTAATGCAAAACCAAACAACATATTATGATTGACATAGGTTACTTCTATATTAAACTCGAAAGGCTCTGCTCCCTTTACTGGCTCTATGGTTTTATATGGTGCTTTTAGGCAGGGCCTGTTTATTGCAGGGGCTTACAGGGGCTGAAGCCCCAGGGCCTAAGCCCGTAAGGGGGCCCTTGAGGCAGAGAAAACATTTTCACAGTTAAATTACGTGTTTAATATTAAACTCATCAAAAATATCTAATCCCCTATAAAATATCTAAGCCCCGGGGCCTATGATTTTTAATCCAGCACTGCTTTTCGTGGCACAGCTGGAGCGCTTAGAATGTAGACTAGTCTAGTTATATTTGTGACAAACATAGGGCCTAATAATTAAAAGCCTGGATTTATTCTAGATTTTTATTTTTCATGATGGACGGAAGGTTTTCGTTTCAAGGGAGAACCGATTAACATGGCATTATCCAAGGGCACTAGACTTCATTATGGAGACAAATAGAAAATTGCATTTTAATTGGAAGATCTTCTTCCAAATCCATTTGTAGATTATGATGGCCACACAGTATATTATTTTATTATTATTCATCGTGGTTTGTAGGACTATCCTAAAAAAGCACAGATATTTATCTTTGATGATTTAGTTTAGCTATGTTCACAGGATGTGAATGTGTCCTCTATATCTCTGATGGAAATAGGGCAAGGTTTGATATTTTTGACAGTGTTTTGGACCACACAGATGGAACAGAAAAACACTCAAACACACACACACACACACACACTATCCTGTGAATTTCCTCTTTCAGTGTTTGTTAAGTTGATGAAGTGATATTGTTGCAAGCATTATTATCTTTGGCTCCATGGGTATCAAACAGAGTTAACTCCTTACACCCATGGGAATTGGCCTATATGTATAGGGCTACATTTAAATGTATTTTGCAGAAGAAATATAGAAATGAATAACAAAATGGTAGCAATTACACTGAACAAAAATATAAACGCAACATGCAACAATTTCAAAGATTTTACTGAGTTACAGTTCATATAAGGAAATCTGTCAATTGAAATAAATTCATTAGACCCTAATCTATGGATTTCACATGACTGGGAATACAGATATGCATCTGTTTGTCACAGATACCTTAAAAAAAAATCGGTAGGGGCGTCGATCATAAAACTAGTCAGTATCTGGTGTGACCACCATTTGCCTCATGCAGCGCAACACATCTCCTTCACATAGAGTTGATCAGGCTGTTGATTGTGGACTATGGAATGTTGTCCCGCTGTGTGAATTTGCTGGATATTGGCGGGAACTAGCACACGCTGTTGTGTGCCAGGTACAGTTGAAACCGCAATACATCCAAGAGCACACTTCGCCAGCTAGCCATTGGCCATCGGATTTGAGCATTTGCACACTGGTTACGACACCGAACTGCAGTTAGGTCAAGACCCTGGTGTGGATGATGAGCATGCAGATGAGCTTCCCTGAGACGGTTTCTGACAGTTTGTGCAGACATTTTTTGGTTGTACAAACCCACAATTTCATCAGCTGTCCGTGTAGCTCATCTCAGATGATCAAATCAAATCAAATTTATTTTTATATAGCCCTTCGTACATCAGCTGATATCTCAAAGTGCTGTACAGAAACCCAGCCTAAAACCCCAAACAGCAAGCAAAGCATGTGAAAGAAGCACGGTGGCTAGGAAAAACTCCCTAGGAAAAACTCCCTAGAAAGGCCAAAAACCTAGGAAGAAACCTAGAGAGGAACCAGGCTATGAGGGGTGGCCAGTCCTCTTCTGGCTGTGCAGGGTGGATATTATAACAGAACATGGTCAAGATGTTAAAATGTTAAAATGTTCATAAATGACCAGCATGGTCAAATAATAATAATCATAGTAGTTGTCGAGGGTGCAACAAGCACGTCCGGTGAACAGGTCAGGGTTCCATAGCCGCAGGCAGAACAGTTGAAACTGGAGCAGCAGCACGGCCAGGTGGACTGGGGACAGCAAGGAGTCATCATACCAGGTAGTCCTGAGGCATGGTCCTAGGGCTCAGGTCCTCCGAGAGAAAGACAGAAAGAGAGAAAGAGAGAATTAGAGAGAGCATATTTAAATTCACACAGGACACCGGATAAGACAAGAGAAATACTCCAGATGTAACAGACTGACCCTAGCCCCCCGACACATAAACTACTGCAGCATAAATACTGGAGGCTGAGACAGGAGGGATCAGAAGACACTGTGGCCCCATCCGATGATCCCGCAGATGAAGAAGCTGGATGTGGAGGTCCTGGGCTGGCGTGGTTACATGTGGTCTGCGATTGTGAGGCCGGTTGGACGTACTGCCAAATTCTCTAAAACAACATTGGAGGTGGCTTATGGTAGAGAAATTAACATTCAATTCTCTGGCAACAGCTCTGGTGGACAGTCCTGGAGTCCAAATGCACGCTCCTCAAAACATCTGTGGCATTGTGTTGTGTGACAATACTGCACATTTTAGAGTGGCCCAGCACTCAAGGTGCACCTGTGTAATGATCATGCTGTTTAATCAGCTTCTTGATGTGCCACACCTGTCAGATGGATGGATTATCTTTTCAAAGGAGAAATGCTTACTAACAGGGATGTAAGCAAATTTGTCCATAGAATATGAGAGAAATAAGCTTTTTGTGCATATGGAACATTTCTGGGATCTTTTATTTCAGCTCATGAAACATGGGTCCAACAATTTACATGTCGTCTTTATATTTTTATTCACTGTAAAGGGGAACAGTTTGGAGAAATGTTATGTGCATTTACATTGACGATACATTCAGGAACATGATACGAATATTCACAAGGCAATTCGGAGAAGCAGATCGTAATTTTGGTGTGCATAGAATGGAGTCATGAGTGCATTCAGATGCGTGGTCCGTGGCAAATTTTCTTCACAATACAGGACAACCCAGGGTATGACGCCATGTCATCTTGTAACTGTACATCAAACATAGTGATCATAAACGTCTACACTGTATATTACCTGAGTTTTATGATATGGAAATGTGAAGTGCACTTTTGGACTCACGGGTGTTTGACTTGCTTGTATGACATCAAAGCGGTATTTATTATAATCCTCAACGTCTCCTCTTTCAAAATACATCTAGTCCTCGTAATTTACAGCAATTCCCTAACTCAGAAAACAAAAAAGTTGCACAATTATCGGGAGGGATGGTGCAACTTCTTGTCGCGTGAGGGGCTCAAGTTCAGAATGTCAATCAGTCAAAACTCATACAGACCTGTGAAGCGGAGACCCTGAGACCCATTTTACATGTTACTATACAGCCACTGCATTCGAATTTAGGCACTTATCAGTGTCCAAATCGGCAACTTTCAACCCGTATATGGGTATGAGTGTAAAGGGTTAATAGACAGCTGAGCTAACTATACAGGGATCAGGAGGACTGTTTGCTGTGCTGGGGCTGTGTTTGGGTGGTCAGTGTGTGTGTGTGTGTGTGTGTGTAACACTCACCCGGGTGGGTCTCACACACTGGTGCTAAGTAATGCCTGAGTAAACACTGAACCTAAAGTGGTTGGAGATGAGGTCTCTTGAAACCACACACGGTTAGATCTGTCACATACATAAACACAGGTTGTCTATTTTCAATGACTTCTCAATAAACTGAAAATATATTTATTTATGTAAAAAAGAAATAAAAAATTATTCCTGAATTGACACCAATTAGAATTGTCACCAAGCCTGACACACTTGTAGGCTTCGGGGTTAGATTGTGGAAAACACTTTGGAATTTCCAAATATGTTCAGGAATTACTGTGGAATTCCAAGGATATTCAGGAATTAGGCTACTTTGGAATTACTTTGCTTTTCAGGATTACCCTTATTTCTGGATTAAGATTATAGGTCAAGGTTTGGGAGAGGTTATCTTTTGGGTTGAGGTTTAGCATGGTTGTAGTTCTCTCTCTAGACTTGATTGCAGGGTGAACTAAGTCAGCCTCTACTCATTGTCATTACATGTCCAGAGAGTCATCACTATCAGTACCAGCAGTACACCCTCCAGGCCCTCTGCTGACCTCCGAGTGCTGCCCCTGTCATTGCCTGCTGAAAAAAAGGCCCTTTGTGTGGGTCTTTATTGGATCTGTGATCCGTGATCTCATTGGTGACATCTGGCACTGAGAAGACTGAGTACAGGCCAGAGTTTGTGGAATGTGGCTGTGGAATATGTATGTGGGAGAGGCATTATAAAGACATATATAATTTAAGGGTAATTACCCTGCTAATATACAGCCTATTGACAGACCCAGTAGGAATGTTAAAGTGGCCTGCTAGTACACCGTCTTAAGGCGGTCTTGGGGATTGTTTAGTTATACAATGTGTTGGTATACAGTTTAAAGTTTAGTAAATGCCAATTTATGCTTGATCCGAAAATGTGATCGGAGGCTTTGTATAGAGGGTGTGACACAATTGAGGCGCCTCCGGAGGCATGCAGAGGCCAAATTGAGCTCCCTACCGCATTTCCTTGCGCCTCCCAAATGTTTTAACAATGCAGAGGGCTCCGTATAGCTCTGCATTGACATGATTGGTTGTTGGTAGGTGGGGGCGGTTTGTATAAACACAAATTAATTTCCTTGACAACTTCCTTCACAACAGCTCTCCTCAACAGCTATACGCTGTTCCGTGAAGCGCAATTAGTATGAATGCAGATGTCAGATTGACCATTCAGCGCCTTTAAGGCAGACTACAGTGTTGCACTGCATGGCGGTCTTCGGTGATTATTTCAAGTCTCAATCCCTATTGTTTAGTTAGTTTAGCTGCGGATACTGTACCTTAGGTGTATGCGTTTTGTGTGTTCGTGTGTGTGTGTGTTGCTGTTTGATGGCTCTTTATATTGCTGACATATGAATGCTAAGTTATTAAAATGTGAAAGCTGGCTCCAGATTTATTATGAAGGAGAGAATGCCTGGGTACTTCCTGAGGCAAGAAATTGCTGTGTTTGCAGATAGTACGGCTGGGCTCACGGCTATTCTCTCTGGCTGTGTGAAGACTGAGGAGAGAGATGCATCTGGTGAATAAGATGTGGACGTTTCCCACTCACACACACACTGTGAGAGTGAGATGCGAAGGCTGTGTGTGGGGGCACACACACACGCTCACACTTTTCTGTTCTCCAGGCATCCTGTGTTATTGCATTACCCATGGTGGCCGGTGTAATAACACAGTAGATCATTCAGTTATTAGAACCACGGCTGGATCTGGCTTTGAAAATACAGGAAAGAAACCGAACAATGGCCCTTAACGCCACGCAAAGTATACAACCTCTCTACTCACACACAGTGGATATACTACCTCTCTACTCACACACAGTGGATATACTACCTCTCTACTCACACACAGTGGATATACTACCTCTCTACTCACACACAGTGGATATACTACCTCTCTACTCACACACAGTGGATATACTACCTCTCTACTCACACACAGTGGATATACTACCTCTCTACTCACACACAGTGGATATACTACCTCTCTACTCACACACAGTGGATATACTACCTCTCTACTCACACACAGTGGATATACTACCTCTCTACTCACACACAGTGGATATACTACCTCTCTACTCACACACAGTGGATATACTACCTCTCTACTCACACACAGTGGATATACTACCTCTCTACTCACACACAGTGGATATACTACCTCTCTACTCACACACAGTGGATATACTACATCTCTACTCACACACAGTGGATATACTACCTCTCTACTCACACACAGTGGATATACTACCTCTCTACTCACACACAGTGGATATACTACCTCTCTACTCACACACAGTGGATATACTACCTCTCTACTCACACACAGTTGATAGACAACCTCTCTACTCACACACAGTGGATAGACAACCTCTCTACTCACACACAGTGGATAGACAACCTCTCTACTCACACACAGTGGATAGACAACCTCCCTACACACACACACACAGTGGATAGACAACCTCCCTACACACACACACAGTGGATAGACAACCTCTGTACTCACACACAGTCGATAGACAACCTCTGTACTCACACACAGTCGATAGACAACCTCCCTATACACACACAGTGGATAGACAACCTCCCTATACACACACAGTGGATAGACAACCTCCCTATACACACACAG
Organism: Salmo salar; assembly: GCF_965601325.2. Taxonomy (NCBI): domain Eukaryota; kingdom Metazoa; phylum Chordata; class Actinopteri; order Salmoniformes; family Salmonidae; genus Salmo; species Salmo salar. Next base: position 29,413,076 of record NC_138311.1, on the reverse strand, counting down.
TGGATAGACAACCTCTGTACTCACACACAGTCGATATACAGTGCATTCGGAAAGTATTCAGACCCGTTGACTTTTTCCACATTACAGCCTTTTTCTAAAATTGATGAAATAAAAGTTTTCCTCATCAATGTACACACAACAACCCATAATGACAAAGCGAAAACAAGTGTTTAGAAATGTTTGCAAATTTACCAAAAATAACAAACAGATATAACTTATTTACATACGTACCCTTTGCTATAAGACTCGAAATTCAGCTCAAGTGCATCCTGTTTCCATTGATCATCCTTGAGATGTTTGTACAACTTGATTGGAGTCCACCTGTGGTAAATTCAATTGATTGGACATGATTTGGAAAGGCACACACCTGTCTATATAAAGGTCTCACAGTTGACAGTGCATGTCAGAGCAAAAACCAAGCCATGAGGTCAAAGGAATTGTCCGTAGAGCTCAGAGACCGGATTGTGTCGAGGCACAGATCTGGGGAAGGATACTATAATAAATTATGCAGCATTGAATGTCCCCAAGAACACAGTGGCCTCCATCATTCTTAAATGGAAGAAGTTTGGAACCACCAAGACTCTTCCTAGAGCTGGCCGACAGGCCAAACTGAGCAATTGGGGGAGTAGGGCCTTGGTCAGGGAGGTGACCAAGAACCCGATGGTCACTCTGACAGCGCTTCAGAGTTCTTCTGTGGAGATGGGAGAACCTTCGAGAAGGACAACCATCTTTTCAGCACTCCACCAATCAGGCCTTTATGGCGGACAGAAGCCACTCTGTGGCCAGACAGAAGCCACTCCCCAGTAAAAGGCACATGACAGCCTGTTTGGAGTTTGCCAAAGGCACCTAAAGGACTCTCAGAGCATGAGAAACAAGATTCTCTGGTCTGATGAAACCAAGATTGAACTCTTTGGCCTTAATGCCAAGCATCACGTCTGGAGGAAACCTGGCACCATCCCTGCAGTGAAGCATGGTGGTGGCAGCATCATGCTGTGAGGATGTTTTTCAGTGGCAGGGACTGAAAGACCAATCAAGATCGAGGGAAAGATGAACGGAGAAAAGTGTAGAGAAATCCTTGATGAAAACCTGCTCCAGAGTGCTCAGGACCTCAGACTGGGGTGAAGCTTCACCTTCCAACAGGACAACGACCCTAAGCACACAGCCAAGACAACGCAGGAGTGGCTTCGGGACAAGTCTCTGAATGCCTTTGAGTGGCCCAGCCAGAGCCCGGACTTGAACCTGGAGGAGGATGTCTTCCCTGTAATGAAAACAAGCTCACTCCGATGATGCTGTGACACACCTCCCCAGACCATGACAGACCCTCCAGCTCCAAATCGATCCCGCTCCAGAGTACAGGCCTTGGTGAAACGCTCATTCCTTCGACGATAAACGCAAATCCGACCATCCCCCTGGTGAGACAAAACCGCGACTCGTCAGTGAAGAGCACTTTTTGCCAGTCCTGTCTGGTCCAGCGACGGTGGGTTTGTGCCCATAGGCGACGTTGTTGCCGGTGATGTCTGGTGAGGACCTGCCTTACAACAGGCCTACAAGCCCTCAGACCAGCCTCTCTCAGCCTATTGCGGACAGTCTGAGCACTGATGGAGGGATTGTGCGTTCCTGGTGTAACTCGGGCAGTTATTGTTGCCATCCTGTACCTGTCCCGCAGGTGTGATGTTCGGATGTACCGATCCTGTGCAGGTGTTGTTACACGTGGTCTGCCACTGCGAGGATGATCAGCTGTCCGTCCTGTCTCCCTTTAGCGCCTAAGGCATATTCACGCAGATGAGCAGGGATCCTGGGCATCTTTCTTTTGGTGTTTTTCAAAGTCAGAAGAAAGGCCTCTTTAGTGTCCTACGTTTTCATAACTGTGACCTTAATTGCCTACCGTCTGTAAGCTGTTAATGTCTTAACGACCGTTCCACAGGTGCATGTTCATTCATTGTTTATGGTTCATTGAACAAGCATGGGAAACAGTGTTTAAACCCTTTACAATGAAGATCTGTGAAGTTATTTGGATTTTTACGAATTATCTTTGAAAGACAGGGTCCTGAAAAAGGGATGTTTCTTTTTTTGCTGAGTTTATATAGCACCAATAAGGGTTCCGCTATGGTTACAACCCCTTTTGGGTTCGTTAGCAAGAAAAGTTCTTTATAGAACCATTCTCAATATCAAAGGTTCTTTATAGATCCTTTTGAAGAACCCACATTTTTTGGTCTGTTAAAATTCCATAGGTATTGTTATGGCAATGTACAAGTTCAATCAGGTGTGCTAAATCTTGAACTGCTGGAGATCCGAGGAGAGAATTGAGAACCATTGATATTGTCAACCATTCTCAATTAACACAAGGCCATACATGAGTATTACCCAAGACACCATCACTATATATAGTCATATATAGCATGCAATCACATAACATAACAGATTAGATAAACTGGAATGACACTCGCAATCACGGTTGCACAAAAAGAGCTTTGTGCTAAACACAGCCCAAATTATTTCAATGAGCGGCCGTCCCTGTATTTTAATTATCACTGCAAAGAACCATAGAAGGGCTCAAATTCCCAAAGAACCCTTGAGGAATCCTCTTTTCTTAGTGTGTACTCTCAAAGCTGAAGGACATGATGTAGGACATAGGATCAAAATGGTAGATACTGATTGTTTGCCATGAGTTTTTCACTTGTTCTACTGTATAAACAAATACACGTTCTTGTGTTTATTGGTCATAGAATCACAAAACTACATTTAGCAGACTACTTTAGAGTCATAGTAGAGGAACTGCCTCCCAAGCTGATGGGTAATATCCTTACTAGAGCTGACAGTGACAGAGTTGCTGCATCCCAGTCACCATGCTGTGAAGCTGTTGATGACTGTTCTCTCATTGGAAGGTGCTGCCTGGGCTATAAATACCATGCCAAGGAGGAGTGAACAGAGCTGGAACATGGGGTACAGTACAGCCTGTCCTCTGTCTTTTTTACTCAGGAATGCTCTAATTGTTCTAGTTCTACATTCACACACACGCACGCAGGCAGGCATGCAAAGACACACAAATGGAGAGAGAGAGCTGCACTTCCTAACCTCCTGCCAAATCAAATCAAATGTATTGGTCACGTACACATGTTTAGCAGATGTTATTGCGGGTGTAGCGAAATGCTTGTGCTTCAAGCTCTGACAGTGCAGTCATATCTAACAAGTAATATCTAACAATATCTAACATATACCCAAAATACACGTAAATCTAAGTAAGGAATGGATTAAGAATATATACATATGGCAGAGCGGCATTGGATTAAGATACCGTGGCATAGTATAGAATAGAGTATATTCAGTTGAAGTCGGAAGTTTACATACACCTTAGCCAAAATCATTTAAACTCAGTTTTTCACAATTCCTGACATTTTATCCTGGTAAAAATTCCCTGTCTTAGGTCAGTTAGGATCACCACTTTATTTTAAGCATGTGAAATGTCAGAATAATAGTAGAGAGAATGATTTATTTCAGCTTTTGTTTCTTTCATCACATTCCCAGTGGGTCAGAAGTTTACATACACTCAATTAGTATTTGGTAGCATTTGGAAGTATGCGTGGGGTCATTGTCCATTTGGAAGACCCATTTGCAACCAAACTTTAGCTTCCTGACTGATGTCTTGAGATGTTGCTTCAATATATCCACATAATTTTCCTACCTCATGATGCCATCTATTTTGTGAAGTGCACCAGTCCCTCCTGCAGCAAAGCACCCCCACAACATGATGCTGCCACCCCCGTGCTTCACGGTTGGGATGGTGTTCTTCAGCTTGCAAGCGTCCCCCTTTTTCCTCCAAACAAAACAATGGTCATTATGGCCAAACAGTTATATTTTTGTTTCATCAGACCAGAGGACATTTCTCCAAAAATTACGATCTTTTTCCCCATGTGCAGTTACAAACCATAGTCTGGCTTTTTTTAATGGTGGTTTTGGAGCAGTGGCTTCTTTCTTGCTTAGCGGCCTTTCAGGTTATGTCGATATAGGACTCGTTTTACTGTGGATATAGATACTTTTGTACCTATTTCCTCCAGCATCTTCACACGGTCCTTTGCTGTTGTTCTGGGATTGATTTGCACTTCTCGCACCAAAGTACATTCATCTCTAGGAGACAGAACGTGTCTTCTTCCTGAGCAGTATGATGGCTGCTTGGTCCCATGGTGTTTATACTTACATACTATTGTTTGTACAGATGAATGTGGTACCTTCAGGCGTTCGGAAATTGCTCCCAAGGATGAACCAGACTTGTGGAGGTCTACAATTTTTGTTGATAGAATTTCAGGAGCCTTTTCCTCCAATTTGCTTTGTTTAAATCCCCAGGTACAATAAATGCAGCCTCAGGATATGTGTTTTCCAATTTGCAAAAAGTCCATTAAAGATCTTTGAGGGCCGTTGTGGTATCGGCTTGAGGGGGGATATAGACCACTGTGGCTATTATTGACAAATGTAGGCTGGTATGTTATCCAGAGCGTTGGTACCTGCAACTGTGCTGTCAGATTGTTTGTTCGTAAATTCAGAGCGTTTCACGTTCAGAGCGCACGCTGGACGCTCTGGCCAATAAGTAGGATTGATCCAAAAGCTCTGACCTCACAACCACAGTCAACGACCCAAGCTAAATGGCTAACATTGGCTAGCTACTTCCAGACACATAATGAGAGAACACCCCACTCTGACCATTTTACTCACCCTAGCAGAGCTGGTTAGGCAGTTTTCATGTTATCCAGGGCATTGGTGACTGTAACAGTGCTGCTGGCAACAATTTAATTATGCTTTGTTGCCGACGTTTACTGACACCGGACATATTCAACGGGTGTTGAGCGTTCCAAAATGTATTTTGTTAAGACATGTAGCTAGCTAAACAATGGACCATAATCACAACTCATGACGTTACTACCCTACCTGAATCTGCAGGTAGGTTCTATGGCTATAACTAGTCAAGCAAATGTGTCTGAGAGACGAAGAATAAGATCATACACAACGTTAGCTAGCGACCCAGCCAGCTAACGTTAGCTAGCTAACAGTACACTTGAAATGAAACCACGTTCTGTCAAAATGAGAAATGTGTAATATCTGAAACTAAACAGACTAGGCTCGTAATTTAACAATTGTATTTGCATTTACAGATGGAATACAAGTTTGATATTAAGGCACATGAACTTCACATGTTCGAGAAGGCATTTCTGCCAAGAAACACATTTTGATTAAAATACATGTTTTACGTTCAAACAGCTCTCCTGTGAAGACTTGCGACATACGCCTAGTTTCCTGAATCGGGTCACATTAGCATATCGTTACAACACTGTACATAGACATAATATGACATTTGAATTGTCTCTATACCTTTGAAACTTTTGTGAGTGTAATGTTTACTGTTCATTTTTTATTGTTTATTTCCCTTTCGTTTGTTATCTATTTCACTTGCTTTGGCAATGTAAACGTATGTTTCCCATGCCAATAAAGCCCTTTGAATTGAGAGACAGAGTGTGTGCCAGTGTTTTATGGCCATGTTGTGTGATCTCCTCACTCTTGTCTAGTCATGAAAGGAATCCTCATTAACCAGCTGTACTGCTCTCTTATCCTCATCAGAGACACAGAGACACAGAAACACACGCACACGCGGACACACAGTACAAAGACGTCATGCCTCACTGCCTTCTATGGTTGCTTTATAACACCATCATCCCTCTCTCTAGCTTCTCTTTTCTGTAGCTAGCTCCATCTCTCTTCATCTTGTGTGTGTGTGTGTGTGTGTGTGTGTGTGTGTGTGTGTGTGTGTGTGTGTGTGTGTGTGTCGGGGGATAGGACCAGGCACAAAGATAGCACTTGGCAGCATGCCCAAACATCGGGCCCAAATTGGCGGGCAATTAATACCAAGCAGAGCCCTGGGAGACACACAAAATATACACACACACACACACACACACACAGCCTAATTTCAGTGCAGCTTCAATATGAAATGGTTATTGACACAATAATTCAATGTAGAAAATGGACACGGACCTATCCGACTCGGCGGAACACTTGAATTGACACAGTGTATTGAACTTTGATGATAACCGTGGTCTCCAACATGCATCTGAACATTCCAGTCCCCAAAATGGCTGTCCATTCTACATATTCCATCTTGTACTGTAGAGGTCTGCAAACAGGCCCACTTCCTTTGCCAAACACACTTTCAGCCATTAGCCCTGACTGTGGCCCCATGGAGGGAGTAGTGTCTGGGGCAGGGAAACTACCAATTCCTCTGGTCTGGGCCTGGGTCTGAGCCCTCCCACCCAGACAGACTGGAGGGCTGCCAAGAACAGGCAGGGAGAGAAGTGGGGTGGAGAGAGAGGGAGAGAGAGAGAACAGTAAGAGAGGGATTGAGAAGGGAGGATAAGGGAGAGAGGGGCAGGGTGGGGGAGCTGGGAAGGAGAGAAAGGATCATTTACAACAGAAATAAGATATTTTCACATAAAGAGGGATACAGGAAAAGAAGGAAAGGTGAGGGTATGGATAATGAAAGTGGGACACAAAGTCAGCACGAGAGATGGACAGAGAAAGAAAGAGAAGCCACCGCCTTGGATTTAGCAATGGAAATGGAGGCAACAGGACAGAGGTGTCATTGTCCTGACTGTGCCATGTGCCCACTGGGTTAGGTAGGGTGGTGGTGGCACTCTGATTTTGTTTTTCTCCCCAATTTCGTGGTATCCAATTGGTAGTTACAGTCTTGTCTTATCTCTGCAACTCCCGTATGGACTCGGGAGAGGTGAAGGTCGAGAGCCTTGCGTCCTCCGAAACACAACCCAACCAAGCCACACAGCTTCTTGACACAATGCCCATTTAACCCGGAAGCCAGCCGCACCAATGTGTCGGAGGAAACACCGTACACCTGGCGACCGTGTCAGCATGCTCTGCGCCTGGCCCGCCACAGGAGTCGCTAGTGCGAGATGGGACAAGGACATCCCTGCCGGCCAAACCCTGCCCTAACCCGGACGACGCTGGGTTAATTGGTGGCACTCTGTTATAGGGACTTTATTTTCTTGGTGACATTGTAACAGCCAGCAGATGTGCTTATAAGCTCAGGCCATGACAACTTCCTAACTAACAGCTTTCATTTTCTTTTTCTTTCACTCTTTCTTCTCACTATTTCATTTGCTACTTATTTTTCTCTATCCCTTTCTACATCTCTCACCCTGCTTTCTTCTCTCTCGCATTCTCTCTCCATCCCTCTTTTTCTCTCTCCCTCCCTCTTTCTCTCGCTCTCTCTCTCCCTACCTCTTTCTCATCCTTTCTCTCTTTCACGCTTGCTCTCTTTCTCTCTCTCAACCTATTTCGTTCTCTTTCCCCCTTCTCACCCTCTCCCTCCATTTGTCTTTGTTTTACTTCCTTTTTGACATGATCTTGAATCTCATGCACTTACGAGATATGGAATGTGCAGCTTTATAATGACATCATACAGGATTCCATTACAGATACGTATATAACAAAATGACATCTCCAAGAAACAAATACAGATCAATACAAGATGGTATTTTCTCTTGCTTCATTTGGCCAGAGAACCAGACACAAACACTGGTCTGTGGCCATGTCCGAAGTCTGTCTTGCCTACTACTTCCTAAAATGACATACTATGTACTAATCGTACTGCATACTATTTAGAACGTATTGTTTAGTAAAAACGAATGTAGTAAGCAAAAAATGTCAACATACTGTCTCATACATACTGAGAATGTGTAGTCTAATGTGCAATTGCGTTGATTCCCGGCATTCTGTTTTAAAAAAGAAAAATTACAGCTTGTCACCTCTGATAATCAGCTGTTGTCGAACATGTGGGTCTGGAAAGACAATTCCCTTTCTCAATAATGTCCAGTGAATTCTGCTAGCTGAAAAGCCTAAATGAGTATGACGTCCTGGTATTTAATGCATATTGTAATGAAGACGCTGAGAGTCGAGAAGCAGGTGGCACGTTTAATAAACCAACAAACATGGACCAAAACAATATAGTAGTGGCGTCTTAACCTAGACACAATACTGAATGGGGAAAGGACCTAAGGGTGTGCCAGATATAGGGGAGGTAATAAGTGAGGTAATGGAGTCCAGGTGTGCCTCATGATGACGTGCAGGTGCGCATAAGGATGGATGCCATTATTGGTGGTTAGTATACATGTGATGTCGACTACCAGAGGGGAGGAGCGGGAGTAGACGTGACACATACAAAAAATATATGTATTTCATTTTCACATACCCAAAATGCTTACTATTTAGAACGCAAGTACAAATATTCGGACACAGCCAATGTGTATGGAACAAAGACTACCAGAGAGCCTATGTGTATGGATGTAATTTTTCTCTGTAACTGTTCCTTATATCACCCTGTTTCCTCATCACAGCTACATACTGGTCATTCCGCTCTCAATCCAATATAAATGCATGGAATAGGAACCAGGTGTTTCAGCTCAGAGGAGGATGAGAAAACACTGTCATGCTCTAGTGTGGTGTCTAATGCACTGCAGGTCATTTCAGTTCACTACTGGTTGCTCAGCAGGGGTTCCCTCCCTAACTCCCATAACTCCTTTAAATTGTACTCGGTGGAGTAAAGGTATGATGAAAGCTTGATTAGTTGGAACTTAGGCTCAAAAGTGTGAAGATCCATATGTAGTTTTTGTAGGATACAGGTCTGTTTCGGGATAATTAAAAGTAGACATTTAGAAATGAAGGAGCTGACATTGGAGAAAAAAAAATATTCCTCCAAAATATTATAAAACGTTATAATTAAAACTGCTGTAAAGTATTTTTTCCTCTGGGCTATCCTCCAATGTGTCCCTTAGCCGAGCAGAGAGGTCCTCTCCTCTCTCTCTGGCCTGGTTTGGACTGGCATTGGCCTGGGTCTGAGTTGTGTGCATAGGCTAGGACAACCCTGGGGAGGCTGGGAGTTGTGTAGAGAAGCAGGGAGGGGAGGGAAATAGGAAACGGGGATGGAGGAGGGAGTTTGGGGGAACATCCCTCTTACCCAGATACCCTCTTACCCAGATATTGATGAGATTTTGGCTCCCTTTTATTCATATTCTTACCCTCTCTTGTTCCCTACAGTATCTTTCCTTCGTGCTCTTTTTTTCCCTCGCTCTCCTTTCCACCCCTCCCCGTTGGAGTTTAATAAGAAACATGTGTCTGAGAGCTATGAATGTTTCATTGGGAGGGGAGTATAGGCATGATGTCATCCATGGTGAGCTAAAGAGAGTCTGTGAGCCATTATGTTTAAACTCCCCTTACACATTTCTGTAGAGGGGTGTATGTATATGGGCATTGGTTTGTTAATTCAAATTATAAACTGGGTGGTTCGAGCACTGAATGCTGATTGGCTGACTGCCGTAGTATATCAGACCGTATACCACGGGTATGACAAAACATTCATTTTTACTGATCTAATTACGATGGTAACCAGTTTATAATAGCAATAAGGCGCCTTGGGGGTTTGTGGTATATGGCCAATATACCATGACTAAGGGCTGTATCCAGGCACTCCGCGTTGCATTGTTTGTAAGAACAGCCTTTAGCCGTGGTGTATTGGCCATATACCACACCCCGTCATGCCTTATTGCTTATGTATAGCATTGATTAACACTAATCTCACTGACCTTTTACTGTGGTTGCTGTTAGCAATACTGTTGTTTAAAAAATAGTTACAGATTCTGTTGCAGGTGAAAAGAGAGGGAGCAGAGAAGGAGTCGGGGGATGGGTTTTATCCTTGCTTTAAACTGGCTATCAACGTTCTGTATGGTAATGAGTGCAGTGGTGCATCCTGGGAAGGGACTAATGGAGGTTGTAAAGTGACCCCACAACAGGAAGCATCAATCCAACTGCTGACTCAGTTGATCATTACACACAAATGTGCACATGTGGACGCACATGCATATATACACTCAACGAGAAAGTAAACCAGTCGCAGAAGTAATCCCATTTTATGAAATTAAACCCCCACTGTGATGTGTGGGTGTACACTGGTTTCTTCTTACTACATCACCTCCCATTCCATATGCGGTGCTATTATGGTGCTACGTTATACCATACTTCCTGCTCTAATGATCTGTGCTTGCATGCGTGCAGGCCGCCAGGGTTTCCGTTAGCCGGCAATTGCTTGCTTTTAGAGTTGTTGTTTTTTAAGCCAATAAATAAAACCGGCCAAGAAATGACCGGGTGAAAAATAAATCCCATTGCAAAATAATGCTTTTTATTCAGTGATGTAAATACTAGTCGATGTAAATACATTTGACCATCATACTTATCGATCTATAGGTCAATTTGCATAATTTAGTGGAATAAAATTGGCCTGTGTGTATTTTCGTTAGTCATCATGTATCATTTATCCAACACAACTATGACACGGGTGCAGCATAGAGAGCCTATTTTGAGCTGGATTTCTCCTGCAGCTCCTCAGCTGGTTGCTGCTGGAATAAAACATGTGCTTTTATAAGCCCATTCATTGGCAACAATTCTGAATGCGATTGTGTTAAAAACAGTTTTAGTGCATGGTTAAAAAAAAGCTTGGCCTACTATTGTTATTTCTCAACTGGTAATTGAAGCCTGGCTCTCATTCACCATTCAAGTGCAAGCAACAGGCTATCAGTGCATCTCCCACCACTTTACAATGTGAGCTTGAGGAAAAATGCATTTTGAAAACATACTTAATTGTTTGAAACCTGAATTTTTTTTTTTCATATTATTTTTAAATATCTTACTGTGAGGAACTATAATTATAATATATTATCATTTGCAATTGATGTTAAAAAAACACTTTGCTACTTTTCTGAGCAGTTGGCCAGGTACTGCTATGCGTGCTCAGGAGCGCGCTCCCTCAACATTATCAGGACAGAGAAACCTGACACATGCTCAGGAGCGCACTCCCTCAACATTATCAGGACAGAGAAACCAGACACATGCTCAGGAGCGCACTCCCTCAACATTATCAGGACAGAGAAACCAGACACATGCTCAGGAGCGCGCTCCCTCAACATTATCAGGAAAGAGAAACCAGACAGAGTCTCATTGCTCACATTGAACACTCCAAATAAAAGACAATGAAAAAATTATGGTTATTTATTAAATAAACCAAAACTTGTTTCTCACAAGTGTAGTAGGTTGTGAACTCTGCAAAAAAAGAAGAAAATCCACTCCTAGAATGAGAACGGTAAATATTAATTAATTATTAATTCATACATGCATGAACATTACTACAGAGATCACCTCTTCACACATCAACTCTTGCTATTCATGGGTTGCACGTTTCGTCACAATGAACATTATTATGAAGACTGATGCCCCTCAAAGGGTGGCTACTTTGAAGAATCTCAAATATAAAATATATTTTGATTTGTTTAAAAAAACTTGAGTTACTACATGATTCCATGTGTTATTTCATAGTTTTGATGTATTCACTACTTTTCTACAATGTAGAAAATAGTAAAAATAAAGAAACTCTGGAATGAATAGGTGTTTCCAAACTTTTGACTGGTACTATATGTATATTACTTATATGTTTTATATGGGCATACGGTGCCTTCAGAAAGTATTCATACCCCTCGACTTATTCCACATTTTATTACATGACAACCTGAATTCAAAATATATTAAATATTTTTTTCTCACACATCTACACACAATAACCCATAATGACGAAGTGAAAACATGTTTTTAAACATTTCTGCAAATGTATTGAAAATTAAATACAGCAATATCTAATTTACATAAGTATTCACACCCCTGAGTCATTACATGTTAGAATCACCTTTGGCAGTGAATACAGCTGTGAGTCTTTCTGGGTAAGTCTCGAAGAGCTTTGTAAATCTGGATTGTACAATATCTGCATATTATTCTTTTTTAAATTCTTCAAGATCTGTCAAGTTGGTTGTTGATCATTGCTAGACAGCCATTTTCAAGTCTTGCCATAGAGTTTCAGTATAAGTCAAAACTGTAACTAGGCCACTCAGGAACATTCAATATCGTCTTGGTAAGCAACTCCAGTGTATATTTGACCTTGTGTTTTAGGTTATTGCCCTGCTGAAAGGTGAATTTGTCTCCTAGTGTCTAGTGAAAAGCTGACTGTACCAGGTTTTCCTCTAGGATTTTACCTGTGCTTAGCTCTATTCTGTTTCTTTTTATCCTAAAACACTCCCTAGGCCTTGCCAATGACAAGCATGGGGTGCAGGTAGCCTAGTGGTTAGAGTGTTGGACTAGTAACCGAAAGGTTGCAAGATCGGATCCCTGACCTGACAAGGTAAAAATCTGCCATTCTGCCCCTGAACAAGGCAGTAAACCCACTGTTCCTAGGCCGTCATTGAAAATAAAAATTTGTTCTTAACTGACTTGCCTAGTTAAATAAAAAAAATACCCATAACATGATGCAGCCACCACCATGCTTGAAAATATGAAGAGTGGTATTCTGTGACATGTATTGGATTTGCCCCAAACATAACTATTTGTGTTCAGGACATAAAGTAAAGTTCAGACCTCTCACCCATCCCCACTTTTTCTTCCAGTTTCTGATTTTCTGACTCTTTTTCTGCAGCTCAATTCCTATAATTTCTCCCACTCTCTCCTCTTCTTCTCCCATCACTCTTTTTCTTCCTATGAAGAGTGGCACTCAGTGATGTGTTGTGTTGGATTTGTCCGAAACATAATGCTTTGTATTTTGTATTCAAGACAAAAAAGTTAATTTCTTTGCCACATTTCTTATAGTTTTACTTTGGTGTTTATTGCAAACAGGATGCATGTTTTGGAATATTCTTATTCTGTACAGGCGTAATTTTTTTCCCTTTGTCATTTTAGGTTAGTATTGTGAAGTAACTACAATGTTGTTGATCCATCCTCAGTTTTCTCCTATCACAGGCATTATATATTTAAGTCACCATTGGCCTCATGGTGAAATCCCTGAGAAGTTTCTTCCTCTCTGGGAACTGAGTTAGGAAGGATGCCTGTATCTTTGTAGTGACTGGGTGTATTGGTACACCATGCAAGGTGTAATTAATAACTTCACCCTGCTCAAAGGGATATTCCATGTCTGCTTTTGTTTTATTTTTACCCATCTACCAATAGGTGCCCTTCTTTGCGAGGCATTGGAAAACCTCCAGGTTCTTCGTGGTTGAATCTGTGTCCGTTCCCGGGCAGGGTCACAATCGGTCGTGACCGAGAGTCCCATAGGGCGGCACATAATTGGCCCAGCGCCGTCCGGGTTAGGGTTTGGCTGTGGGGGCTTTACTTGGCTCATCGCGCTCTAGCGACTCCTTGTGGCGGGCCAGGCGCCTGCAGGCTGATACCGGTCGTCAGTTGAACAGTGTTTCCTCCGACACATTGGTGCGGCTGGCTTCCGGGTTAAGCGGGCGGGTGTTAAAAAGGGCGTTTTGGTGTTTCGAGGGATGCTTGACTCGACCTTCGCCTCTCCTGAGCCCGTTGGGGAGTTGCAGCAATGAGACAAGATCGTAATTGGATATCACGAAATTGGGGAGAAAAATATAAAAAAAATCCACTGCTTGACTGTGGGACCTTACACATAAATGTACGTGTTGGGTACAAAGATGAGAGTCATTCAAAAAATATTTAGGCTTGCCAGAACAAAGGGGTTGAATACTTACTGACTCCAGACATTTCAGCTTTTCAGTTTTAATAAAAATGTATTACATGGCTTATAGAGTGACAGAGAATGGTAGAGAAGAGCTGTGATGTCTGAATACACTTCCCTCATCTGGAGAGAGAGGGAGAGATTTGAAGGAAGGGACTAGCGAGATTGTAGTGCCTCAAAATGTTTAAAGACTGATCAATACACATTCATAAGCAAATCATTAATCACGCTCAGACAGCTCTGGTTTCCGATTGGCTCAGTTGGGGTTTATTATTGGCCAGTCATTAATCACACCCAGACAGCTCTTGGCTGCTATTGGCTCAGAATAGACAGATTGTTTATTTGAACTGATAACGTAAAACACAAAGGCCATTACTTAACACAATATTTTAAGAGCCTCAGTGTGTGTGTGCCTGCTTGCATGTGTATGCTAGTTGTGTATATGAATGTATATCTTTCTGATATGACTGTATTCCTAGGTGATGCTTGACCTTCTCCCTGTCAATAGGACAGTAAGACATGCGTCTCTCTGAGCCTCGCATCCCCCATCACCATAGAAACTCCCCATTCAGAGCTGGTGGAACAAAAACTGCTCTCTCTTAGCTAAAATGAATGGTGGTCCTGCAGGCGATATTTGGAGAGGTGTAGCTGGAGCTAGACTAAACTAAGCAACACATCCATTACTCTGCTAGGGTTATCAGAGAGAGAGACTGCAGGTTTCAACAGGCTCATCTCTCTGGTCTCTGGCCATCTGTAGCTAACTGTCTGAATGGACCACTACTCCACCAACCCTCAGGGAAGCATTTGAAGAAGTATTATAGTATGACCTCAGCTGTGTGTTGTGTGGAAGGGGGGGGATGTGTGAGTGTGTTTTAACTTTTACACCAAACAGGGTTGTGTGTTAGTGTGTATTTGTGTGTGTGCGTATATGCCTTTCCACCAAATGAACAGACTGGTTGTCTCTCAGGTAAGGGTCAGTAGTTAGTACACTACAATAGGTTGTATAGCCCCCTCCTCTCTCTCTCAGGTAAGGGTCAGTAGTTGGTACACTACAATAGGTTGTATAGCCCCCTCCTCTCTCTCTCAGGTAAGGGTCAGTAGTTAGTACACTACAATAGGTTGTATAGCCCCTTCCTCTCTCTCTCTCTCTCTCTGGTAAGGGTCAGTAGTTGGTACACTACAACAGGCTGTATAGCCCCCATATGACCTCCATGTTAGCCTGTCATTAGCTTCCTGAAAGCTGATTGGAGAGATGGCAGGTCACAGGAGCCTTCAGGGATTTCTCCCACATTCCATGACTCACTCACACGCACGCGCTAACACACACACACACACACACGGGAGGGAGGAGAGCGAAGAACAGGGGAGCCGAGGAGGGGGTGGGGTAAGAATTACATAGACCATGGGAACGGGCCCAAAGGAAAACACAGCTCAGACTCCAGATGTGGATACACCCTGTTTTAAACACACACTCACACACACATTGAAAATGAGGAGGGAGGGGGTAGTTGGGAGGGCTGTAAAGCTACTCCCAGAGCTGTGCTTGGCAGCTGGTGATTGGCTGGCCTGTTGCTCATGTGAACTGGACTTGGCAAGTATACTGCCCTTGTTTCAGGAGAGACAAAAGCACAGAAATAGAGAATCAACGTAAAGAAAGTGCAAGAGAAACATTTAACATTATAAAAGAGAATGAACAAAACCAAAATGACTGTTAGTGTGTGTTCTGTATGAGGTCATATCTTCTCCACAGGATACATATACAGTTAGTATTTTCCTACTATTCACACACATAGCTTGTGTCCTTGTGGTGACCTAAAATGTATTTACATTAAAGATCATATTGTCCCTAACCCCTAACTCTTAACTTAACCCTACCTGCAACCCAACCCTAACGAACTAACCCCTTACCCTTATGTTATTTCTAACCCTAATTGTAAACCTAAGCCTAAACATTGCCTTTGTCCTCATGGGGATGTGGGAAATGTCCCCACAAGGGAGACATTTTCCTTGTTTAACTATCCTTGTGGGGACTTTTGGGGATTTTCAGTCCCCACAGGGATAGAAGAACCAACCCACACACACACACTTTTAATGATGCCATCACGAATCGGTACACTACACTCGAGTTCCCGAGTAGCGCAACGGTCTAAGGCACTGCATCTCAGTGCTAGAGGTGTCACTACAGACACCCTGGTTTGAATCCAGGCTGTATCACAACTGGCTGTGATTGGGAGTCCCATAGGGTGGCACACAATTGGCCCAGGTTTGGCCGTTGTAGGCCGTCATTGTAAAGAAGAATTTGTTCTTAACTGCCTTATTACTAATATAAGAATTGTCCCTATCGCCACATTGTGTTGGCTAAGGTTTTTACTACAGGCCACTTCCTATTTACACTATGTCGTTTCTTGAGGTGAGCATGACGTAGTTGACATGGTAACTAACAGCTGCCACAAACAGGAATGAGTGTGAGAGACCTTCACTCAGGTAGAGAGAGAGAACCTGTCTGTGCTCTGTTGGAAGGGAACTGCCTTGGCCCCATTTAAGGACAATTACCGGTTGTTATGGCAATGAGATAGCCACCGTGTCTTCTGGGAGTTTGTAACAAAAATTGTGCCCCGCTAGAGAGGCAGTCATCAGCGTGCATGTTTGTATATTTGTTGCACCTATTAGGCCAGTAATAGCACATATCAGTTCAATTAGTACAGTATTATCACTAACAGGTTCAACAAATATAGCCCCTTTACAAGGCACGGCTCTAAATATGTTAAGGAGGCAGCGATTCTTTCCCTTCCCACAACATTTTACCATAATTCACAGTATGTTGCTGTGAATATACAGCAAAACAGGTAATACAGTGCGGCAGGGTAGCCTAGTGGTTAGTTGGGCTAGTAACCGAAAGGTTGCAAGTTCAAATCCCCGAGCTGACAAGGTACAAATCTGTCGTTCTGCCCCTGAACAAGGCAGTTTACCTACTGTTCCTAGGCCGTCATTGAAAATAAGAATTTGTTCTTAACTGACTTGCCTAGTTAAATAAAGGTGAAGTAAAATTGTACAGCAGTGTAGTTGAATGCCGTTGAGCCCCCATAATGCATTGCTCTTTACAGTACTGTATGTTAATTTATAATTACAGTAGATAGCTGTAAATTCACAAGCAATTTGCGTGTGTGCGCGTTTGCTGAATGTTTTGTTGTGGTTCCTGAGGGGTTCTGAGTTATGCTGTCTCTTTCATGTGATTGCATCAGCGAAACTGATAGTATCCTGATAGGGAGTGTGATAGGAGCCCAATGAACCTCACCCTACATGTGAAACCACTAATTATATTCTGAAGAACACTGGCTCTTCTGAGAATGGGGCAACAGTGGCGCCTTGTGTCTGAGACATGTAAATGCTGTATTTTGTCCTGTGTTTGTGTGTGCGTGCGTCCGTGCATATATTACAAAATACAACTGCAAATGACCCTAAAGACCAATGTATCAAAATAAAATATAATATAGATTTTGCAAAGTATTGTACTTAATTACTACACATGTATTTTGTAGAACAGCAACAACATTCTCATTAACGGTTACAGAAACTTCTTACTTTCTTTGACTGTGATATGTTGTTGTTTATATACCTTAGTTGAATGCGTTTTCACTCTGGATAAGATCATCTGCTAAATTACCAAAATGTATGTGTGAAAATTAACAACTACAAAGCACACTGGGTATTGTCATTGGCCTTGTTTTGGGGTGGAGATAATTCGAGTAATACTCAGCATTCTTTGAAATTATACATTTTTACAAATACATTTAGTTAGCTATAAAGAAATAGGATACAAATTACAGCTTTCCAAGGTATCTTCTTACAAAATACGTTGGAATGTAGTTAAGCCCAGTGCAATACAACATACAGAATACTCAGTAATTAAAATACATGTAACAGAAATACTACCCATCTGTGTGTGTGTTTGTGCTGACAGTGTGCTCATGTGCCAAAGCTGTGTGTTTGTTTTCAGCACTAACAATGTGTGTTCTCTTTCCTCAGGAGGTGCAGAGTAAGAGTAAGGTGTGTGCCAATGTGTTTTGTGGAGCAGGAAGAGAGTGTGTCGTCACTGAGAAGGGAGAGCCCAGCTGCTTGTGTATAGAGGTGAGGCGTGTGTGTGAGTGTGTGTGTGTGTTCATTATCGGGACCACAAGTGACCAGAATGTCCTGACAAGGTAGGAAACCAAGAATTTTTGAAAAGTCAGGACCTTTTCATGTGACTTACATCAACAGTAATGTGTAATTGTCTGCATATTTTCCAATATCCCATATATTATTTTAAGTATAAACAGTACCAGTCAAAAGTTTGGACACACCTACTCATTCAAGGGTTTTTCTTTATTTTACTATTTTCTACATTGTATAATAATAGTGAAGACATCAAAACTATGAAATAACACATATGGAATCATGTAGTAACCAAAAAAAAGTGTTAAACAAATGAAAATATATTTTATATTTGAGATTCTTCAAAGTAGCCACCCTTTGCCTTGATGACAGCTTTGCACACTCTTGGCATTCTCTCAACCAGTTTCATGTGGTATTCACCTGGAACGCATTTTAATTAACAGGTGTGCCTTCTTAAAAGTTAATTTGTGGAATATTTTTCTTTCTTAATGCGTTTGAGCCGATCAGTTGTGTTGTGACAAGGTAGGGATGGTATACAGAAGATAGCCCTACTATGGCAAGAACAGCTCAAATAAGCAATGCGAAACGACAGTCCATCATTACTTTAAGACATGAAGGTCAGTCAATCCAGAAAATGTCAAGAACTTTTAAAGTTTCTACAAGTGCAGTGGCAAATACCATCAAGCGCTATGATGAAACTGGCTCTCATGAGGACCGCCACAGGAAAGGAAGACCCAGAGTTACCTCTGCTGCAGAGGATAAGTTCATTAGAGTTACCAGCCTCAGAAATTGCAGCCCAAATAAATGTGTCACAGAGTTCAAGTAACAGACACATCTCAACATCAACTGTTCAAAGGAGACTGCATGAATCAGGCCTTATTACTGAAAAGAAACAAAAGGCAAGATGGCGGCGACAGAGAGGGCCTCCTCACTTCTAATCCTTAGGAAACTTTGCAGTATTTTGTTTTTTTATGTATTATTTCTTAAATTGTTAGCCCATAAAATCTTAAGTGTTATTACATACAGCCGGGAAGAACTATTGGATATCAGAGTGACGTCAACTTACCAGCACTACGACCAGGAATACGACTTTCCCGAAGCGGATCCTTTGTCCGAAACACCCAGGGCATTTGAACTGATTCCAGAGGGTGACCCAAAACAATGTCGCTGCAGAAGAGGAAGATGGAGTGGCCTTCTGGTCAGACTTCGGGGCACGCACACCACCCACCGCTTAGGAGTATATTACTCGCTAATGTCCATTCTCTAGATAACAAGGTAGACAAAATTAGTGCAAGGGTTGCTTTCCAGAGAAACATCAGGGATTGTAACTGTAACGGTCGTCGTATGTAATGGACCAAGGTGCAGCGGGAAAATGTATACTCATCTTCTTATTTATTATAAAAGAAGGAAAAAACAAAAAAGAAACACGTATACAAAAACAAACGACCGCCACTAAACAGTCCCGTCAGGTGCTACATACACTAAACAGGAAATAACTACCCACAATTCCCATTACCAAAACACCCCTATACATAGGACCTTCAATCAGAGGCAACTAGGAACAGCTGCCTCCAATTGAAGGCCAAATCAATAAACTAAACATAGAACTAGAACAACTAGACTAGAACATAGAAATATACTAACATAGAACATTAACCAAAACCCCGGAACACTCTAAACAAAACACCCCTCTACATAAACACATAGCCCAACAAACCCCGAAACACTCTAAACAAATACCCCCTGCCACGAGAGTCAGTACAGCCACCATGATTTTTTGTGCATCTCGCCGACAGAAATAAACATCTCTCCGGAGGTGTATGTTTCATGATTAACGACTTGTGTTGTAATTGTAACAACAAAAAAGGAACTCTAAGTACTTTTGTTCACCTGACCTAGAATTCCTCACAATCAAATGCCGAAAGTATTTTCTCCCAAGAGAATTCTTGTCGGTTATTGTCACAGCTGTGTATATCTTACCTCAAGCCGATACCACGATGGCCCTCAAGGAATTTCACTGGACTTTATGCAAACTGGAAACCATATATCCTGAGGCTGCATTTATTGTAGCTGGGGATTTTAACAAAGCAAATTTGAGAACAAGGCTACCTAAATTCTATCAGCATATTGATTGGAGCACTCGCGCTGGCAAAACACTGGATCACTGCTACTCTAACTTCCACGATGCATACAAGGCCCTCCCTTGCTCTCCTTTCAGCAAATCTGACCACGACTCCATTTTGCTTCTCCCTTCCTATTGGCAGAAACTCAAACAGGATGTACCGTGATGAAGACTATTCGACGCTGGTCTGACCAATCGGAATCCATGCTTCAAGATTGTTTTGATCACGTGGACTGGGACATGTTCCGGGTAGCCTCAGAGAATAATATTGATTTATACGCTGATTCAGTGAGTGAGTTTATAAGGAAGTGCATAGGAGGTGTACCCACTGTGACTATTAAAACCTACCCTAACCATAAACCGTGGATAGATGGCGGCATTCGAGCAAAACTGAAAGTGCGAACCACCGCATTTAACCATGGAAAGGTGACTGGGAATATGACGGAATACAAACAGTGTAGTTATTCCCTCCGCAAGGCAATCAACCAAGCAAAATGCAAGTATAGAGACAAAGTGGAGTCGCAATTCAACGGCTCAGACACAAGACATATGTGGTAGAGTCTACAGACAATCACGGACTACATAAGGAAAACCAGCCATGTCACGGACACCGTCTTGCTTCCAGACAAACTAAACACCTTCTTTGCCCTCTTTGAGGATAATACAGTGCCACCGACGCGGCCCACCAGCAAGGACTGTGGGCTCTCCTTCTCCGTGGCCGACGTGAAGTAAGACGCTTAAACATGTTAACCCTCGCAAGGCTGCCGGCCCAGACGGCATTCCTAGCTACGTCCTCAGAGGATGCACAGAGCATGGTGTGTTTACAGACATATTCAATCTCTCCCTATCCCAGTCTGCCGTCCCCACATGCTTCAAGATGGCCACCATTGTTGCTGTACCCAAGAAGGCAAAGGTTACTGAACTAAATGACTATCGCCCCATAGCACTCACTTCTGTCATCATGAAGTACTTTGAGAGACTAGTCAAGGATCATATCACCTCCACCTTACCTGTCACCCCAAACCCACTTCAATTTGCATACCGCCCCAATGGGTCCACAGATCATGCAATCGCCTTCACAATGCACACTGCCCTATCCCATCTGGACAAGAGAAATACTTATGTAAGAATGCTGTTCATTGACGACAGCTCAGCATTCAACACCATAGTACCCTCCAAGCTCATCATTAAGCTTGAGGCCCTGGGTCTCAATCTCGCCCTGTGCAATTGGGTCCTGGACTTCCTGACAGGCCGCCCCCAGGTGATGAAGGTAGGAAACAACATCTCCACTTTGCTGAACCTCAACACAGAGGCCCCATAAGGGTGCGCGCTCAGCCCCCTCCTGTACTCCCTGTTCACCCATGACTGCATGGCCATGCTTGCCTCCAACTCGGTCATCAAGTTTGCAGACAACACAGCAGTAGTATGCTTCATTACCAACAATGACGAGACGGCCTACAGGGAGGAGGTGAGGGCTCTGGGAGTGTGGTACAGAACAATAACCTCTCACTCAATGTCAACAAAACTAAGGCGATGATCATGGACTTCAGGAAACACCAGAGGGAGCACCCCCCTATCCACATTGATGGGACCGAAGTGGAGAAGGTGGAAAGTTTTAAGTTCCTCGGCGTACACATCACGGACAAACTGAAATGGTTCAAACTACTCAGACAGCTTGGTGAAGAATACGCAACAGTCCCTCTTCAACCTCAGAATGCTGAAGAAATGTGGCTTGTCACATAAAACCCTCACAAACTTTTACAGATGCACAATTGAGAGCATCCTGTCAGGCTGTTTCACTGCCTGGTATGGCAACTGCACCACCTACAACCGCAGGGCTCTCCAGAGGGTGGTGCGGTCTGCACAACGCATCACCGGGGGCAAACTACCTGCCACTACTTTGTTGTCTCCACAGAGGAACTCTAGAGCCCTGTCTGAGTCTTGGTGGTTCCAAACTTAACATTTAAGACTGATGGCAGCCACTGTGTTCTTGCGGAACATCAATGCTGCAGAAATGTTTTGGTACCCTTCCCCAGATCTGTGCTTTGACACAATCCTGTATCAGAGCTCCACGGACAATTTCTTCGACCTCGTGGCTTGGTTTTTGCTCTGACATGCACTGTCAACCGTGGAACCTTATATACAGTTGAAGTTGAAGTGTACATACACTTAGGTTGGAGTCATTAAAACTTATTTTTCAACCACTCCACAAATGTCTTGTTAACAAACTACAGTTTTGGCAAAGTCTACTTTGTGCATGACACAAACAATTTTTCCAACAATTGTTTACAGACAGATTATTTCACATAAAATTCACTGTATCACAATTCCAGTTAGTCAGAAGTTTACATACACTAAGTTGACTGTGCCTTTAAACAGCTTGAAAATTATGTCATGGCTTTAGAAGCTTCTGTTAGGCTAATTGACATCAATTGAGTCAATTGGAGGTGTACCTGTGGATGTATTTCAAGGCCTACCTTCAAACTCAGTGGCTCTTTGCTTGACATCATGGGAAAATCAAAAAAAATCTGCCAAAACCTCAGACAAATAGTTGTAGACCTCCACAAGTCTGGTTCATCCTTGGGAGCAATTTCCAAATGCCTGAAGGTACCATGTTCATCTGTACAAACAATAGTACACAAGTATAAACACCAAGGGACCACGCAGCCCTCATACCACTCCGGAAGGAGACGCGTTCTGTCTCCTAGAGATGAACGTACTTTGGTGTGAAAAGTGCAAATCAATCTCAGAACAACATCAAAGGAACTTGTGAAGATGCTGGAGGAAACAGGTACAAAAGTATCTATATCCACAGTAAAACGAGTCCTATGTCGACATAACCTGAAAGGCCGCTCAGCAAGGAAGAAGCCACTGCTCCAAAACCTCCATAAAAAAGCCAGACTACAGTTTGCAACTGCACATGGGGAAAAAGAACATACTTTTTGGGGAAATGTCCTCTGGTCTGATGAAACAAAAATATAACTGTTTGGCCATAATGACCATCGTTATGTTTGGAGGAAAAAGGGGGAGGGAGGCTTGCAAGCCAAAGAACACCATCCCAACCGTGAAGCACGGGGGTGGCAGCATCATGTTGTGGGGGTGCTTTGCTGCAGGAGGGACTGGTGCACTTCACAAAATAGATGGCATCATGAGGATGGAAAATTATGTGGATATGTTGAAGCAACATCTCAAGACATCAGTCAGGAAGTTAAAGCTTGGTCACAAATGGGTCTTCCAAATGGACAATGACCCCAAGCATACGTCTGAAGTTGTGGCAGAATGGCTTAAGGACAACAAAGTCAAGGTATTGGAGTGGCCATCACAAAGTCCTGACCTCAGTCCTATAGAAAATTTGTGGGCAGAACTGAAAAAGCATGTATGAGCAAGGAAGCCTACAAACCTGACTCAGTTACACCAGCTCTGTCAGGAGGAATGGGCCAAAATTCACCCAATTTATTGTTTGATGCTTGTGGAAGGCTACCCGAAACGTTTGACCCAAGTTAAACAATTTAAAGGCAATGCTACCAAATACCAATTGAGTGTATGTAAACTTCTGACCCACAGGGAATGTGATGAAAGAAATGAAAGCTGAAATAAATCGTTCTCTTTACTATTATTCTGTCATTTCACATTCTTAAAATAAAGTGGTGATCCTAACTGACTTAAGACAGGGAATATTTACTAGGATTAAATGTCAGGAATTGTGAAAAACGGAGTTTAAATGTATTTGGCTAATGTGTATGTAAACTTCCGACTTCAACTGTAGACATGTGTGTGCCTTTCCAAATCATGTCCAATCAATTGAATTTAGTTTCAATCAAGTTGTAGAAACATCTCAAGGATGATCAATGTAAACAGGATGCACCTGAGATAAATTTCCAGTTTCATAGCAGAGGGTCTGAATACTTATGTAAATAAGGTATTTCTGTTTTTTATTTGTAATAAATTGGCAAACATTTATAAAAACCTGTTTTCGCTTTGTCGTTATGGGGTATTGTGTGTAGATTGCTGAGGATAATTTTTTTAATCCACTTTAGAATAAGGCTGTAAGGTAGCAAAATGTGGAAAAAGTCAAGGGGTCTGAATACTTTCCAAGCGCACTGTTCATATGGACAGCACTAAAACAAGTGATCTAATGAATATGTCACTTTGCAGCAAAATCTGCAGAGCTGGGATGGCTGTATCCCCTATATACAGTATATAACATTCTAGTTTGAGAAACGGACACCTCACAAGTCCTCAACTGGCAGCTTCATTAAATAGTACCCGCAAAACAACAGTCTCAATCTCAACAGTGAAGAGGTGACTCTGGGATGCTGGCCTTCGAGGCAGAGTTCCTCTTTCCAGTGTCTGTGTTCTTTTGCCCGTCTTAATCTTTTCTTTTTATTGGCCAGTCTGAGACATGGCTTTTTCTTTGCAACTCTGCCTAAAAGGACAGCATCCCGGAGTCACCTCTTCACAGTTGTCGTGTCTTTGGCATCATTTAATTGAAGAGTGTTATTTTATCAAATCAATTCTCTGTAATTATTATTACGTGATTAAACTAACCATGTAAATATAATTAACTAGGAAGTCGGGCCACCAAGGAAAATCTTCAGATTACAAAGTTATAATTTTCCTAATATAACTCTTCAGATATTTTAATATCTGATCAATTAGTCTTCTAATTAATGAATTATTTTTTACCTCACGTTAGTCTCATTCCAAACGTCATAAGTTGTTGGTTATCTGCACGAACCCAGCCTTCGCTATCAATCATCCATACATCAATTGTCTTAATCATTTATTTACTAACTAACTAAATAATCACAGAAATGCATAAACAAACAAACATGGATATAGATATGGTTACAATGAAATGATAGGGGAGGTTCCCGGCTTGGTGGACAAAGGGAAGTGGGTGAGGACTGAGAAGGGCGGGAATTACAAGAGTCACTATACAGTTGATAATTATATTGATTGAAATGCTAATCCTTTGCACATGAACGCTCACTCATTCGGGAATCACTGCAATCAATATATATTTACGCTCAGTGTGTCGTCAGAGATCTCTGTTGGAATCGTCCATCTTTCTGTTGGAAAGTTCATCGGCTCGTCTCTCCATCTGCTTCCAAGAAGTCTCTCATGGTTAGAATGGATACGTCAGAGTCCCATTCAGAAATGTTCTTATAGCATAGATGTTTCAGCGGTTGTCGGTCTTCGCATTCCAGGTCGACATAATTCCTAGCTGCAGACTAGTAATTAGTATCGAAGATTTGCTCTTATTCTGTCGGGAAATATAGTCTCAGAGTTGAACCATTTCCACCCGTGTAGCCAATGCTCCACGTGGTTTGGTTAGGAATTCAACAACCATTACAACCTTAGCTTATACTGAAGTTTTGTGGTCTCTACGCAAACCTTCGCCCCCTCGATAGTCGAGGTACGCATGGTCTCAAGAGGATTTCTCCAGGTGGGGGTTTTATTAGGAACAGTAGAAAAGAGCTGTCCCATGAGCCAGATCATGTCTGTGCTCACGGAGCGGGCCAATGACTAAGTTAAACTTTGAAGGGAATACAATTCTCTCACATTAATGGTTCAACATCACCTTACATAATTTCACAAATAGTTTAATCTTTACTCATTCATTTTATACAATAATTAGACACAAACCTCATAACGGAGGCTCCTGTATAAACAGAGTTATGGTAATGTGGCTGTATTGTCTTTCATGAGGTCACAAAATGAAACAAAACGGATCGGGTCGTAGCTGGCTACTCCACCGACCGTTTACACATTCTCCAAAACATGGATATTGTTCAGTTCTCACGTTCTGTGATTTAGAAGAAGTTCCTTTGTTCTACTGTGAAACTCTCTCTCTCTATACTGCATGGCCGTGGGGGAGAGAGTCTCCTCCAGGAATTTATGACCTGAGATAACAGAACCTGGGTGTTGGAGGGAGAGAGAGGTGGCGAGAGAGAGGGGGATGGTACTCGCTATACCCAAAGAGGGCCATGTCATGACACTGTTGACATTGAGACTGGTGTTTTGCTGGTACTATTTAATGAAACTGCCAGTTGAGGACTTGTGAGCCATCTGTTTCTCAAACTAGACACTCTAATGTACTTGTCCTCTTGCTCAGTTGTGGACCGGGGCCTCCCACTCCTCTTTCTATTCTGTTTAGAGACAGTTTGTGCTGTTCTGTGAAGGGAGTAGCACACAGTGTTGTATGAGATCTTCACTTTCTTGGCAATTTCTCGCATGGAATAGCCTTCGTTTCTCAGAACAAGAACAGACTGACGAGTTTCAGAAGAAATTCTTTGTTTCTGGGCATTTTGAGGCTATAATCGAACCCACAAATGCTGATGCTCCAGATACTCAACTAGTCTAAAGAAGGCCAGTTTTATTGCTTCTTTCATCAGCACAAACATTTTCAGCTTTGCTAACATAATTGCAAAAGGGTTTTCTAATGATCAATTAGCCTTTTAAAATTATAAACTTGGATTAGCTAACACAAAGTGCCATTGGAACACAGGAGTGATGGTTGCTGATAATGGGCCTCTGTACGCCTACTGTATGAGGATATTCCATAAAAAATCTGCCGTTTCCAGCTACAATATTAATTTACAACATTAACCATGTCTTCACTGTATTTCCGATCAATTTGATGTTATTTTAATAGACAAAAAATGTGCTATTCTTTCAAAAACAAGGACATTTCTTAGTGACCCCAAACTTTTGAATGGTAGTGTACCTCAACTGGTATGCCTTTCAGCCCTGGAGTTTTCCCGGACTTGAAGGCTTTAATTGCATCTAGAAGTTCCTCCTCTGTAATTAGGCCTTCACATTAGTTTTTCCTGTATAGCTGTTAATTTTACACTATTAATAGGGAAAAAAATCCTTTCAATTAATTTCTGTTCGTGGAAATGGAGAAGACTGAAATTAAAGATATGGTTGAAGTACCTTGCTTCTTCTTTCTAAATATCATTTGTAGCAAGTTTCTGTAAATTATTTTTGGTAGCATTTCTAATATGTTGACAATATTTTAATGTTTTACACCTTTTTAGTTTTTTCATTAAATGCTTTTAATATATGTATATGAATTTCTGAAATGTATAGTTGGTTTGAGGTTTTTAAGTCATTGGAATTTGGAGCTATTGGAATTTTAACATATTGTCCCATGTACAGTGCCTTGGTAAAGTATTCATCCCCCTTGGCGTTTTTCCTATTTTGTTGCATTACAACCTGTAAGTTAAATAGATTTTTATTTGGTATAAATGTACTGGACATACACAAAATAGTCCAAATTGGTGAAGTGAAATGAAAAGAATAACTTGTTTCATAAAATTCAAAAGAATTCAAAATGGAAAAGTGGTGCGTGCAAATGTATTCATCCTCTTTGCTATGAAGCCCCTAAGTAACATCTGGCGCAACCAATTACCTTCAGAAGTCACATAATTAGTTAAATAAAGTCCACCTGTGTGCAATCTAAGTGTCACATGATCTGTCACATGATCTCAGTGTATATACACCTGTTCTGAAAGGCCCCAGAGTCTGCAACACCGCTAAGCAAGGGGCACCACCAAGAAAGCGGCACCATGAAGACCAAGGAGCTCTCCAAACAGGTCAGAGACAAAGTTGTGGAGAAGTACAGATCAGGGTTGGGTTATACAAAAATATCTGAAACTTTGAACATCCCATCCCAACACCATTAAATCCATTATTAAAAAATGTAAATAATATGGCACCACAACAAACATGCCAAGAGAGGGCCGCCCACCAAAGCTCACAGACCTGAAGGAGCTGCAAAGTTCCACAGTGGAGATTGGAGTATCTGTCCATAGGACCACTTTCAGCCGTACACTCCACAGAGCTGGGCTTTACGGAACAGTGGACAGAAAAAAAGCCTTTGCTTAAAGAAAGAAATAAGTAAACACGTTTGGTGTTCACCAAAAGACATGTGGGAGACTCCCTAAACATATGGAAGAAGGTACTCTGGTCAGATGAGACTAAAATGTAGCTTTTGGGCAATCAAGGAAAACACTATGTCTGGCGCAAACCCAACACCTCTCATCACCCCGAGAACACCATCCCCACAGTGAAGCATGGTGATGTCAGCATCATACTGTGGCGATGTTTTTCATTGGCAGGGACTGGGAAACTGGTCAGAATTGAAGGAATGATGGATGGCGCTAAATACAAGGAAATTCTTGAGGGAAACCTGTTTCAGTCTTCCAGAGATTTGAGACTGGGATGGAGGTTCACCTTCCAGCAGGACAATGACCCTAAGCATACTTCTAAAGCAATACTCGAGTGGTTTAAGAGGAAACATTTAAATGTCTTGGAATGGCCTAGTCAAAGCCCGGACCTCAATCGAATTTAGAATCTGTGGTATGACTTGAAGGAGCTGGAGCAGTTTTGCCTTGAAGAATGGGCAAAAATCCCAGTGGCTAGATGTGCCAAGCTTATAGAGACATACCCCAAGAAACTTGCAGCTGTAATTGCTGCAAAAGGTGGCTCTACAAAGTATTGACTTTGAGGGGGGTGAATAGTTATGCACGCTCAAGTTTTCTGTTTTTTTGTCTCATTTGTCTCAATATTTTGCATCTTCAAAGTGGTAGGCATGTTGTGTAAATCAAATTATACAAACCCCTCCAAAATCTATTTTAATTCCAGATTATTAGGCAACAAAATAGGAAAAATGCCAAGGGTGTTGAATACTTTCGCAAGCCACTATACAAGGTGTAATTTATTGATGGTTCCTAACTAGCCCCATAGGCAGGTATGGGCAAAATACCATAAAGATCAATGTATCGAAATAAACTACAAAATACTATGACTGTGATATGTTGAGCAAGTCATTCAGTTGGTAGAGCATGGTGTTTGCAACACCAGGGTTGTGGGTTCGATTCCCACGGGGGGCTAGCACAGGAAAAAAAATGTATGAAATTGTATGCATTCACAACTGTAAGTCGCTCTGGATAAGAGTGTCTGCTAAATGACTAAAATGTAAATGCTAAATGACCAAAATGTAAATCTGTATGTGAAAATGAACACACCAAAATGAACTGCAACGCACACTGGATATTATTATTGGCCCTGTTTCAGGGCATAGATTATTAGAATAATACTCTGCATGCTTTGCAATTGTCCATTTTTACATTTACATTTTAGTCATTTAGCTCTTATCTAGAGCGACTTATAATTACTGCATTCGTCTTAAGATAGGTAGGTGAGACAGTATATCACAATCGTATCAAGTACATTTTCCATCAACAAAGTATTTATCAATATTTTTACAAAAACATTTATATTTAGTTCATTTAGCAGACCCTCTTATCACACCATAGTGCTATCAGACTTCTGACTTCAATGCAGGGTGAAAGTGGAGCCACAAAATGTGAACCGCTGTAAACAATGGTATAGGTATTTTGAAAATAGAAATTACAGTATTTTGAAAATACATTGCAGTCTAGATCAGCACAGTGTAATTACATTTACATTTTAGTCATTTAGCAGACGCTCTTATCCAGAGCGACTCACAGTAGTGAATGCATACATTTCATACATTTTTTTTCTGTGCTGGCCCCCGTGGGAATCGAACCCACAACCCTGGCGTTGCAAACACCATGCGTTGCAAACACCATGCTCTACCAACTGAGCTACAGGGAAGGCTAATTCAAATGACAGCTTTTCATGCAAATATTCTAAAATATGCATAAAGAAAATATGCACATTTTCCCAATCAGTGGACTTGTTGCAGATAAAAATCATTGCGTGATAGTGCACACAAAATCTACTTTTTTGCTTACATTTTCATCTACAGAATACAAATCTAGTTTTCAATCTATTGCCATCTAATGTTCAACTCTACTGATAGTTTTGTCACAAAAACTGTTGCGTTAAATAGAAAATGTGCCTACTCTTGTTTTGGCATCTGCGCTCTAGCCAATTGCTCACAGGGACCGTGCGGGTAGGCTAGTCTACATGATGAGATCATGGATAAGAGTGAGAATGTTTTTATTTGTCAAAACTGCAGCCAAGCATCGATCATCATGTCACCAGATTAAGAACCTCCCAACATTTATTGGGAAGGAGCATCAAGATCATCACCTTGCACTTTCACCACCCTGTGAAGTTCATCATAACTTATTTCATCTGTAGCCTAATAAGCTGCATGGTTTACTGAGTCAGTTTTCACCACCCTGTGAAGTTCATCATAACTTCGTTATTTTGTAGCCTAATTTAAACTGCATTGTTTCCCGAGTCGTAGTGGGAGGACCACACACCATGTCATCGCGTGACTCCAAGTTTACTTTGATATAATGGTTATTATATAAATATTTACACATAAAGGCGTTTCCATTGCCATTTCTCACATAATACATTTTACAGACACAAAAAGATCCCACCATGTCGAACAAACAAATTATCTGTCTGCATTGATAAAATTGTTCCTTAACTTCCTGTTTTCATCACAGCTGTCATGATTTGTTTATATGGTATAACTTTACTCGCAACAAAACTGTGGATAGAAACATGGTTAGTGTGACCTTAAAGGGGCAATCAGCAGTTGCTTCATAAATGTTTTGACTTAAAAAGGAATGAAATGTACCCATTGATTCTTGAAGAATACAATTTATGCCTCATTAGCATTTTTCAATTGCCATACCTAATCGGAACCCAAAATATAAGTTTGTTTTACTCCAATGTTTGTAAACAAAGTAAATGTAAACAAACACTATATAGCCTCAAACATGGTTAAAACAATAATTTTTATGTCATGGATGCTCAGTCCTTGCATCCATAGCTCTGTCTATGAATTTTAGAGTGGTACTTCTCCTGCCCCAACACTCAGCTTTTTACGGAAACATGGGCGGGGAAAGTACTTTGTTATTGTTTCTATTGCTGATTGCTGCTTTAAGAGAGTCAAGATCATATATTTATGTAGTTATAACATCTCTCCCTCTCCCTTTCCAGAGCTGTAAGCCCCACAAGCGTTCAGTGTGTGGCAGTAACAGTAAGACGTACCGCAACCACTGTGAGCTCCACCGAGATGCCTGTCTCACCGGCCTCAAGATCCAGGTGGCTCATGATGGACACTGCCAGGGTGTGGAACACACACACACACACACACACACACACACACACACACACCCACACACACACCACACACACACACACACACACACACACACACCACCCCTTTCTTGTTTACTTTGTGTGTGTATAGCAGTCCTGGGCAGAAAATAGTTGTATTTTGTAATTTATTTGAAAATACCAACTTTTCAAATACTCAAGGTAGTTGAATATAGAGAATACAGTAAAGGAAACTATTGGCAACTACACTGAACAAAAATATAAAAGCAACATGTAAAGTGTTGGTCCCATGTTTCATGAGCTGAAATAAAAGATCCCAGGAATTTTTCATACTCACAAAAAGCTTGTTTCTCAAATGTTGTGAATGAATCTGTTTACATCCCTGTTAGTGAGCATTTCACCTTTGCCAAGATAATCCATCCACCTGAGAGGTGTAGCATATGAAGAAGTTGATTAAACAGCATGATCATTACACATTACCTTGTGCTGAGGACAATAAGGCCACTCTAAAATGTGAAGTTTTGTCATACAACACAAGGCCACAGATGTCTAAAGTTTTTAGGGAGCGTGCAATTGGCATATTGACTGCAGCAATGTCCACCAGAGCTGTTGCCAGATAATTGAATGTTCATTTCTCTACCATAAGCCGCCTCAACGTCGTTTTAGAGAATTTGGCAGTACGTCCAACCAGCCTCACAACCGCAAACCACGTGTAATCACACCAGCCCAGGACCTCCACATCCGGCTTCTTCACCTCGTCTGAGACCATCCACCCAGACAGCTGACAACCGAAGAATTTCTGCACAAACTGCTAGAAACTGTCCCAGGGAAGGTCATCTGCGTGCTCGTCGTCCTCACTAGGGTCTAGACCAGACTGCAGTTTGGCATCGTAACCCACTTCAGCGGGCAAATGATCACCTTGCTTATGTCAACGTTGTGAACAAAGTGCCCCATGATGACAGTGGGGTTATGATATGGGACGGCATAAGCTACAGACAACGAACACAACTGCATTTTATCGATTGCAATTTGAATGCACAGAGATACCTTGACGAGATACTGAGGCCGATTGTTGTGCCATTCAACCGCCGACATCACCTCATGTTTCAGCATGATAATGCACGGCTCCATGTCGCAAGGATCTGTACACAGTTCCTGAAGGCTGAAAATGTCCCAGTTCTTCCATGGCCTGCATACTCACCAGACATGTCACCCATTGAGCATGTTTGGGATGCTCTGGATTGACGTGTACAACGGCGTCTTCCAGTTCCTGCCAATATCCAGAAACTTCGCACAGCCATTGAAGGGGAGTGGGTCAACATTCCACAGGCCACAATCAACAGCCTGATCAACTCTATGCAAAGGAGATATGTCAGGCTGCATGAGGCAAATGGTGGTCACACCAGATACTGACTGGTTTTCTGATCCACTCCCCTAACTTTTTTAAAGGTGTCTGCGACTAACAGATTCATATCTGTATTCCCAATCATGTGAAATCCATAGATTAGGGCATAATTAATTTATTTTAATTGACTGATTTCCTTATATGAACAGTAACTCAGGAAAACTTTGAAATTCTTGCATACTGCGTTGATATTTTTGGTCGGTGTATTTCCTTTAACCTCAAATATTCAAATACAGGTCTCAGAAAAACTAATAATATTTGAATATATTTTGAATACCTCTCAGAAAAACAAATAATATTTGAAGCTATTTGAATATATGCAAGTTATTTGAAACCAAAAAATATATTTATTTGATGGCTGCCAAATATTTCATGGGCATTGAAATACTGCATGTAGGGTATTTTGTTAATAATTTAAAAAAATTATGATTAAATATTTGCTTAGGATCTCACTTGGTGAAGTCCATAGGACCAAAAATGTATGATCTACAGGTTACCTACAAGTCTCTGCTAGTTAACGCCCCACCTTATCTCAGCTCACTGGTAACCATAGCAGCACCCACTCGTAGCACGCGCTCCAGCAGCTATATCTCACTGGTCACCCCCAAAGCCAATTTCTCCTTTGGTCGTCTTTCCTTCCAGTTCTCTGCTGCCAATGACTGGAACGAACTGCAAAAATCACTGAAGCTGGAGACTCATATCTCCCTCACTAGCTTTAAGCACCAGCTGTCAGAGCAGCTCACAGATCACTGCATCTGTAAACAGCCCATCTATCTACCTACCTCATCCCCATACTGTATTTATTTATTTATCTTGCTCCTTTGCACCCCAGTATCTCTACTTGCACATTCATCTTCTGCACATCTACCATTCCAGTGTTTAATTGCTATATTGTAATTACTTCGCCACCATGGCCTATTTATTGTCTTAACTTACCTCATTTGCACTCACTGTATATAGACTTTTTGTTTTCTTTTGTTCTACTGTATTATTGACTGTATGTTTTGTTTGTTCCATGTGTAACTCTGTGTTGTTGTATGTGTCGAATTGCTATGCTTTATCTTGGCCAGGTCACAGTTGCAAATGAGAACTTGTTCTCAACTAGTCTACCTGGTTAAATAAAGGTGAAATAAAAAATAAATACAATTCCTCTGTCCTTAACAAATACAGTCATGGGTGGTAACTCTACAATTTACTCGAAAGGCACTCTCTAAAATATTGGAATAAGGCTTTACACTAAGCAGTGTGTTAATGTAACACTATTCCAGTGTTTATATGGGTCCACAGACTCAACACTGTCAGTGTTAATAATTGTTTTTAAATTACACTGGAGAATTTGCTGTGCAGTATATTGTCACAACGTATTTATACTTATCTGTACACAATATCATTGGTTGATTGGTTTGACTTGATTATCTACACCTGGGACCTGTTCAGGAGAATGGAAATTTACAGAATGTTCAGATAGAAGTGTATTGTGTAGATCAAATGTCAGATAGATTGGAATAGTATAGGACATAATGTGTGCTTTTTTCATCACATTTCTATCTGCAACATGACGTTCCAGATACAGGCCTGCCATTAGTTGAAAGGCAGCAAATCCAATAGTTTCTGAAAAGTAGTCACTTCCTGAGATCTATATTCAAATATATTTTTAATGTAGTTGCTTTCTCAGATCTGTATTCAAATAGTTTTCAAACTTAGTCGCTTTCTGAGATCTGTATTCAAATATATGTCTTTTTTTTTAAAGTAGTTGCTTTTCAGATCTGTATTCAAATAGTTGTAGTCACCTCCAACGTAACTATTTGTTACTTTCCAAAAAGCATATTTAAAACTATAGTTATCCCAGGTCTGGTGTATAGCACACGACTGACCTCTATTTCTATCTGATGCCTATATACTCTGGTTGGCATGACAGTCAGTCTATGTGCGAACTGACAGGTGACACATATGGTCCCATACTCATCTTTAATTTACCTGACTGATTATCTCCTAGTGTTGAACTTTGAACCTGTACACCCAATGACCTCTTCGTGTCTGTCTGTTGGCCTGGACATTGATCAGGTTGATGATAAATCGGTTACTCCTCTGTTGTTGTACGAGTGTCACAAAGAGGCCATCATGTCACGGTGTCCTTGGGCATTAATGGTTATTGTGGCAATGTGACAATGACATGGTGAAAAACACTAGATAGGGAGAAACGCTAGATACTGTAAAGCACAATGAATTAAAGTTGCTCTCTCTCTCTCTTTGTCATCTGCAGAGAAGAAAGCAGAGCAAGCCGCTGCCAGCCCAGGTGAGTGATTGTGACACAGTGAATCTGTGGGCTTTGTGCCAATCAGAGCTCTGTATCTCTCTGCTCTTATCTCCTCTAGTCCTAATGGGGCTTTATCAGACAGAGTACACCTCTCGCAGTGCCCTATCAGTGCTCTACTAATCTCTCAGTGCTCTAGTAACAAGCACACTTCTGTAATAGTGTTCTAACCTTATCCACTCCCTATCACTAGACTTAACTGAAAGGGAGTGTTAGGGGTTAGGACAGTACATTTGACCTCATACTGAGCGGGGAGGTACTGGTGTGCTCTGGGCAGAACAGGGATTATGTGGATTCTCTTGATCATCCTAGAGAGTGTCAGAAAGGCTAGAGTACCTGCTAGATTGTGGGTTTTGACTGTGTCACATTCTCTCTCTCGCTCTCCCTCTCCGTCCGTCTCGCTCACTCACACCCACTGTCTCTCTCTCTCATTCCTCTCTCCAGTGGTGTGTTACGTAGCAGACCGTAATGAGTTGAGGCATCGTGTGATCCAGTGGCTGCAGACTGAGGTGGTCCCAGACGGCTGGTTTGTCAAGGGCTCCAACTTTACCGACATCCTGCTCAAATACTTCAAGGTGTGTGTGTCAGTGTGTGTCGCTGTGTGTATGTGTGTTCCAGTTGTGATATTGGTTCTATGAAGTCCAAAACTATGGACCACATGTAAAAAAAAAAATTAAGCAGTTTTTACCCCTCACATACAGTGCATTCGGAAAGTATTCAGACCCCTTGACTTTTTCCACATTTTGTTACGTTACAGCCTTATTCTGAAATGGATTAAATAAAAACAATTTCCTCATCAATCTACACACAATACCCCATAATGACAAAGCGAAAACTGTTTTTTAGAAATGTAAAAAAAACATAAATACCTAATTTACATAGGTATTCAGACCCTTTGCTATGAGACTCGAATTTGAGCTCAGGTGAGTCCTGTTTCCATTGATCATCCTTGAGATGTTTCTACAACTTGATTGGAGTCCACCTGTGGTAAATTCAATTGATTGAACATGATTTGGAAAGGCACGCCTGTCTATATAAGGTTCCACAGTTTGACAGTGCATGTCAGAGCAAAAACCAAGCCATGAGGTCGAAGGAATTGTCCGTAGAACACTGAGACAGGATTGTGTTGAGGCACAGATCTGGGGAAGGGTACTAAAACATTTCTGCTGCATTGAATGTCCCCAAGAACACAGTTGCCTCCATCATTCTTAAATGGAAGAAGTTTGGAACAACTGAGACTCTTTCTAGCACTGGCCGCCCGGCCAAACTAAGCAATCGGGGGAGAAGGGTCTTAGTCAGGGAGGTGACCAAGAACTCGATGGTCACTCTGACAGAGCTCCAGAGTTCCTCTGTGGAGATGGGAGAACCTTCCAGAAGGACAACCATCTCTACAGCACTCCACCAATCAGGCCTTTATGGTAGAGTAACCAGACGGAAGCCGCTCCTCAATAAAAGGCACATGACAGCCCGCTTGGAGTTTGCCGAAAGGCACCTAAAGGACTCTCAGACCATGAGAAACGAGATTCTCTGGTCTGATGAAACCAAGGTTGAACCCTTTGGCCTGAATGCCAAGCGTCACATCTGGAGGAAACCTGGCACCATCCCTACGGTGAAGCATGGTGGTGGCAGTATCATGCCGTGGGGAGGTTTTTCAGCGACAGGGACTGAGAGTTGTATCAAGGACTTTAGGGCTCAGAAGTCTGTTTTAGCATGGGCAACGCCATTGAGGACTTTTTTTTAAGTAGTCAACTTGATGGGACTTCCTATGGGTTAAGGAAGGATCACATAAGAGGAATTAGCCAATTAATTATACTCATGAGTAAACATTCCATAACTCCACGTGGCAGTAAATCACCAACCTTGGCTTTATACCTGTTGAAACAACACACTCCAGGTGTCAGTATGCACCCTTACAGTTTGTTTACCAACCAGAAGTAGTAGAATAAGAAAATGGAAATGGCCTCAATGGCGCTGTCCGTGCTCTCACAGACGCCATAATGGGACAGATTCAACGTTGCAATCTCTATATAACTCTGTGATTTTATCCCCACTGGTTACAGTTTCTTCCACACACATGAAAACATAAGAGAGATTCATTTGAAATGAAAAGACCATTGTCCTCGTGTCTCTTCCCGTCTCCTCTATGTGCCTTGTGTCTGAGAGTTTCATTAACTCTCCACAGAGACAGAGCACAGTGATATAATGGAGGCTTTAGTATAGTCCCACATACCACCACATCTACGCACTAAAGATATAATGGAGACTTTAAGTATCCCTCCACCCCAATATAGAGGTTCACACTGGGGGACCCACATGGGGGAAGGGATTAAAGACCATATCTATTTCCAAGGCAACAGGTCCCTGCATCCAAACCCCTCAATCCTCTCATCTGGCAGGGCCATCGCATCCCTCCCCCCTCTCTCTCTGGAGACTGTCTCACTTTCGCTCCCTATTCACCATATCTGTCTGTCAATCTCTCTCTTTATAGAATAGAACTCTATGGCTGTTATAGAGTTCCATTTCCATTTGTCCCCCCTCTCTCTGGATTAGCAGACTAGAAGCAGGTGTTCTATCAGTTAAAGGGAGATATTGTTAGAAAGTGATTGATAGAGAAACTCTTCTCTACTCCTACTAACTCTGTGTTGGTGTGTGCGTGTGCGTGTGCGTGTGTGTGTGTGTGCGTGTACATAGAACTACGACAATGGTGACTCCACGCTGGACTCCTCAGAGCTCCTCAAGTTCATCCAACATAATGACTCCAACGTGGACATGCAGTCATACGCAGACCAGGAGAGCAACAAGCTGCTCAGGTCAGTGTGCGTGTGTGAGTGAGTGCGTGCTTGTGTGCTATTTCATCTTTAAAAAGCTTATCTATTTCTGGTGTAGTGTTTATGAATACCTCTACAGTATCTATATCTTATCCTCAGCTGTACAGTAGAGGGCTTCTGAGGAGCTGGTGCTATATTAAGCCCTACTTTCCCTCTCTCTGAGCCTTAAACCCTGTGTGACCCAGTCTAAACTGCACCGGGGGCCTCCTGTGGCTATTACCCTCACAGACATCTGTTCTGTGCATTATCAGAGCCTGGGTTTCCACTGTGCTGCTCAGTGGAGCAGTGCTGCAATGCTTCTTCAGGTTTGGAGAAAATAAACTGATTAAATCAGCCACTTATATTGCCCACACATGAGTAGGACCCTGAGTCATTCCTGGCCATGTGACTTGACCAGGGAAAACTCTTGGCCCTGCAAATGAAGGATGGATATACTGTAAAAACAAATGTATTTGTTTCAACTAATTATTGTTAAGTCACTGGTGTCACAGCCATTTTTTTGTTTACTCAACTTTTTGGTCCAAATGCTACCTGGAAGAAAAAAAAATAGTTGGCCCAAACTTAGCTCCAACTTGAGAAAACGGAGGCAAAATTCAGTCAATTTAAAATTATGTGTTTGCTCAAGTTGTCTCATATGTTCATTCAACTATAAATTATTATTTTTCTAACTAAAAAAGTTTGTGCAACTGGTTACACACACAAACAATGCTTTTAACTTACATATTTGACATTCGTGATTACATTGTGCATTGATACAGTCATTATTATTCAACATGTCTTCACCTGGGATTTGAATTCGCAACCTCTTGGTTCATGGCATTCTGATCTTCCTGCTATGTCTCCACGTCTGGGTCATTTATAAGTTAATCTGGCTATTCTCTCATTGATTTGATTTACTTATTACAGCAAGTGTAGGTTTTTTTGTATAGTTGTCTAATGTTGGTGGCGCATATTATTCTGTTTTAATGTTAGTCCTGAATCACCATGATAAATAAAATAGTTTTTATTGAGTGTACTTTTAACAAAGCTGAGATTTACTTTGAAGTGCAAAGTGTAGAAATACAGGTAAAATCAGTCTTCGACACAGACATGATGGAAGGAAGATTGGAATGCCATGAAACCAAGAGGTTGTGAATTCAAATCTCAGGTGAGGACATGTTGAATCGTAATTACTGAATAAGAGAATATGCACAATGTATGTTAATGTGTGTCAAATATTGTATGTTAAAAGCATTGTGTGTGTAACCAGTTACAGAGCCTTTTTTAGTTAAGATGCCCAAATAATAATTTATAGTTGAATGAACATAAATTATTAGACCATTTCTGAGGAAACACATCATTTTAAGTAGATTTTTAAATGTTTCTTAAGTTGGAGCTAAATTTGAGGCAACTTTTTGAGGGGGGTTCAGGTAACACTTGGACTGAAAATTTGAGTAAACAAAAAAAAAAGGTTGTGGAACCAGTTACTTAATAATAATTAGTTGAAACAACAGATTTGTTTTACAATGTAGGAAGATTCTCTATGCAAAATCATCCACTAACTGTTTTATCAGTCAGAAACTATGCCCAATAACCATCTCAACAGCTATACATAACTATGAGTACAGGCAGTGAATGTGAACTTGTGTGTGTGTTTCTTTGTCCTGTTCCCAGAAGCCTATGTGTGGACGCCCTGATCGAGCTGTCAGATGAGAACGCTGACTGGAAGCTTAGCTTCGATGAGTTCCTCAACTGCCTGAAGCCCAGCTTCAACCCACCTGAGAAGAGTGAGCTCACAGACACATGACCCTTGACCCCATGACTCTATGATGACAACATTGCACACTACTGCTGACATCACACGTTTTTTTTTCTCAGTTCATTACACAAATACCTCTATATCAACCTCTCCGATACATGCAGTAAACTGCAGTATGTGTTTAAAGTGCATGGGATTTACATTATGTTAATCAAAATAGCAAACCTATTCACCACAACCACACGCATATCTACTGTAACTCACCCTAACATACTTGAAATTAATTGAAGCAAAAACAGCTAAATATGGTTTATTTACAGACAAGAGTATTTTTCCTCAGTCTGTTGTACTGTACTGAGTTGAGCAGAGGCCGTGCAACCTGTTATAACACCCTGTCCCACAGGGACAATCAAATATTATTTTTCATAATTTTCATAAATATTTTAGCTAGCTAGCTATAGATACTAGAAAGGAAGCTAGCATAATAAGAAAGCTAGCATAACCCATAATAGCGACCTGCACACTGTTCACCAAAAGTAATGTAAATGTTTTTATTATTCATCCAATCATTAACATATTTGGTGGTGTTGGGCCTCCCTGACACTTTTTCGATCTATCGAGGAACGAGTAAGAATAGCTCGGTTTGAAATTATTTTGGATGTCTATGAAGGAAACATTAACTTTGGCTTACAATTATATATTTCCTTTCTTCTACGTATAAATTGTACATTATTTTGTGTGTAGGATGGACCTAAGAAAGTTTGAAAGACGTATATTTAATGTAACATGTACAGTGCATTTGAAAAGTATTCAGACCCCTTGACTTATTCCACATTTTGTTACGTTACAGCCTTATTCTAAAATTCATTTTAAAAAATCTCATCAATCTACACACAATATCCCTTAATGACATTTTGGCAAATTGATAAAGAATATATAACAGAAATACCTTACTTACCTTACTTGACTCGAATTTGAGCTCAGGTGCATCCTGTTTCCATTGATCATCCTTGAGATGTTTCTACAACTTGATTGGACTCCACCTGTGGTAAATACAATTGATTGGACATGATTTGGAAAGGCACACACCAGTCTATGTAAGGTTCCACAGTTGACAGTGCATGTCAGAGCAAAAACCAAGCCATGAGGTTGAAGGAATTGTCCGTAGAGCTCCGAGACAGGCTTCGGTCGAGGCACAGATCTGGTGAAGGGTACCAAAACATTTCTGCCGCATTGAAGGTCCCCAATAACACAGTGGCCTCCATCATTCTTAAATGGAAGAAGTTTGGAACTACCAAGACTCTTCCTAGAGCTGACCGCCCGACCAAAATGAGCATTCAGGGGAGAAGGGCCTTGGTCAGGGAGGTGACCAAGAACCCGATGGTCAATCTGACAGAGCTCCAGAGTTCCTCTGTGGAGATGGGAGAACCTTCCAGAAGGACAACCATCTCTACAGCACTCCACCAATCAGGCCTTTATGGTAGAGTGGCCAGACGGAAGCCATTCTTCAGTAAAAGGCACACAACAGTCCGCTTGGAAGTTGACAAAAGGCACCTAAAGACTCTCAGACCATGAGAAACAATATTCTCTGGTCTGATGAAACCAAGATTGAACTCTTTGGCCTGAATGCCAAGCGTCATGTCTGGAGGAAACCTGGCACCATCCCTACGGTGAAGCATGGTGGTGGCAGCATCATGCTGTGGGGATGTTTTTCAGCGGCAGGGACTGGGAGACTAGTCAGGATCGAGGGAAAGATGAACGGTGTAAAGTACAGAGATCCTTGATGACACCTGCTCCAGAGCACTCAGGACCTCAGACTGGGGCGAAGGTTCACCTTCCAACAGGACAACGACCCTGAGCACACAAGACAATGCAGGAGTGGCTTCGGGACAAGTCTCTGAATGTTCTTGAGTGGCCCAGCCGGAGCCCGGACCGCTTGAGGGGACCTGCAGAGAAGAATGGAAGAAACTCCCCAAATACAGGTGTGCCAAGCTTGTAGCGTCATACCCAAGAAGACTCAAGGCTGTAATCGCTGCCAAAGGTGCTTCAACAAAGTACTGAGTAAAGGGTGTCTGAGTATTTATGTAAATCTGATATTTCCGTTTTTATTTTTAATACATTTGCAAAAATAAAAAATAAACTGTTTTTGCTTTGTCATTATGGGGTATTGTTAGTAGATTGATGAGGGGGGAAAACTATTTTATCCATTTTAGAATAAGGCTGTAATGTAAAATAATGTGGAAAAAGTCAAGGGGTCTGAATACTTTCCGAATCCACTGTATGCTATTTCAAATGGGCATCACCCCTTTGTCCACTCACAATGTTTGTATTTGGTGTAAAAAAAAATTTTTTTTTACAAAATTCATGAAAAAATGATGGTGAGTATTACTGTCACGACCGTCGAAGTTGGTCTCTCCTTGTTTGGGCGGCGTTCGGCGGTCGAAGTCACCAACCTTGGTTTTGTCTTGTCTTCCATCACACCTGGTTCCAATCCCATCAATTACATGTTGTGTATTTAACCCTCTGTTCCCCCTCATGTCCTTGTCAGTGATTGTTTATTGTAAGTGCTTGTGCATGTCTGTCCTGGTGTGCATCGGGTTATGTACCCATTATTTGATTGTTCTGTTTTCTGGTGGGTTTTTGTTATTAAACTGCGCCGTCTGACTTCTCTGCCGCCAGTATGCACTCCTTACAGAATCACCGACCCGACTATGGAGTCAGCAGGAGCAGGTACCCCGGGTATAGGGGTGGAGGAGCGCGTCCGGGAGCGCTCAGCAATGCTCCACCATCTTGGCACCACCATGGACCGCGTTGTCCAGACTATGGACCGCTGGGAGAGACAGGGAGTTCTTCCAGTGCCTACACCAACACAACCGGGGTCTCCTCTGAGTGCCCCTCTTCCTCCTGGTCCCAGTGGGATTCGTCTCTCCCTGCCCCAGGAATACGACGGAAAGGCTGCGAACTGCCAGGGGTTCCTTCTCCAACTGGACCTATACCTGGCCACCGTCCACCCAGCTCCATCGGGCCGTGAGAGGGTGTCCGCCCTCGTCTCGTGCCTCACCGGGAAAGCCCTGGAGTGGGCCAACGCCGTGTGGAGGGAGATGCGGCGTTGGACCAGTTTGAGGAGTTCACCCACCGTTTCCAGGCAGTTTTCGACCACCCGGCCTAGGGTAGAGCGGCGGGTGAGCGCCTCTTCCATCTGAGGCAGGAGACGAGGAGCACCCATGAGTTCAGGACCCTGGCTGCCGGCGCGGGATGGAGCGACAAAGCCCTGATTGACCATTACCGCTGCAGTCTGTGCGAGGACGTCTGTCGGGAGTTGGCCTGCAGAGACGCCACCCTCACATTCGACCAGCTGGTGGACCTGTCCATCCGGCTGGACAACCTGCTGGCTACCCGCGGACGTTCTGATCGGGGTCTGGTGGTTCCGTCCTCCCGCACCCCCTCTCCAATACCCATGGAGCTGGGAGGGGCGGTGCGCAGGGAGACTGGAGGGGGTTCCAGCTCGTGCATCATCTGTGGCCGCAGAGGTCACACTGCCGGTCGGTACCGGGTTGGTTCCTCTGGGGATCGAGGCAGCAGGCAGGGCGCTCTGGCATCACCCCAGGTGAGCCGGCACCATTCTCACCCAGAGCCCTATGTTGCACATATGTTTGTGTATGTCACTTTCCCTGAGTTTTCCCCGCATTCCCAGCATAAGGCACTCGTCGATTCAGGCGCGGCTGGACATTTTATTGATAGAGTGTTAGCCTATAGTTTAGGGATCCCCATTGTTCCCGTGGCTGTGCCTTTCCCCGTTCATGCCTTAGATAGTCGACCATTAGGGTCAAGGTTGATTAGGGAGGTCACCGCTCCTTTGGGCATGGTGACGCAGGGGGGTCACAAGGAGAGAATTAGTCTCTTCCTTATTGACTCTCCTGCGTTTCCCGTGGTGCTGGGCCTACCCTGGTTAGCTTGTCATAACCCCACTGTTTCTTGGCCACAGAGGGCTCTCACGGGGTGGTCGCGAAAGTGCTCTGGTAGGTATTTAGGGGTTTCCGTTGGTGCTACTACGGTGGAGAGTCCAGACCAGGTCTCCACCGTGCGCATTCCCCCTAAATATGCCGATTCGGCTCTCGCCTTCTCTAAAAAGAAGGCGACTCAATTACCACCTCATCAACGGGGCGATTGTGCGATAAATCTCCTGGTAGACGCTGCACTTCCCAGGAGTCACGTGTATCCCATCTCACAGGCGGAGACGGAGGCTATGGAAACATATGTCTTCGAATCCCTGCGTCAGGGGTACATTCGGTCCTCCACTTCACCCGCCTCCTCGAGTTTATTTTTTGTGAAGAAGAAGGAGGGAGGTCTGTGCCCGTGTATTGACTATCTAGGTCTGAATCAGATCACTGTGAGGTATAGTTACCCGCTACC
The DNA here is from genome assembly GCF_965601325.2 of Salmo salar. Classification (NCBI taxonomy): domain Eukaryota; kingdom Metazoa; phylum Chordata; class Actinopteri; order Salmoniformes; family Salmonidae; genus Salmo; species Salmo salar. Next base: position 29,369,413 of record NC_138311.1, on the reverse strand, counting down.
GCTCATAGCCACAGTGATTGAGTCAATGTACGGGGCGCGCTTCTTCACCAAACTAGATCTCAGGAGCGCTTACAACCTTGTGAGTATCCGGGAGGGAGACGAGTGGAAGACGGCTTTCAGTACCACCTCAGGGCACTATGAGTACCTCGTCATGCCGTACGGGTTGATGAATGCACCATCAGTCTTCCAAGCCTTTGTAGACAAGATTTTCAGGGACCTGCATGGGCAGGGTGTGGTGGTGTATAATGATGACATCTTGATATACTCCGCTACACGCGCCGAGCATGTGTCCCTGGTGCGCAGGGTGCTTGGTCGCCTGTTGGAGCATGACCTGTACGTCAAGGCTGAGAAGTGCCTGTTCTTCCAACAGTCCGTCTCCTTCCTAGGGTATCGCATTTCCACCTCAGGGGTGGAGATGGAGAGGGACCGTATTTCAGCCATGCGTAATTGGCCAACTCTCACCACGGTAAAGGAGGTGCAGCGCTTCATAGGGTTTGCCAACTACTACTGGAGGTTTATCCGGGGTTTTGGTCAGGTAGCGGCTCCCATTACCTAACTGCTGAAGGGGGGGCCCAGTGCGCTTGCAGTGGTCAGCTGAGGCGGACAGGGCTTTTAGTCACCTGAGGGCTCTGTTTACCTCGGCTCCCGTGCTGGCCCATCCGGATCCCTCTTTGGCGTTCATAGTGGAAGTGGACACGTCCGAGGCTGGGATAGGAGCTGTGCTCTCTCAGCTCTTGGGTATGCCACCGAAGCTCCGCCCCTGTGCCTTCTTCTCGAAGAAGCTCAGCCCGGCGGAGCGAAACTATGATGTGGGGGACCGGGAGCTGTTGGCTGTCGTAAAGGCCTTGAAGGCATAGAAACATTGGCTTGAGGGGGCTAGACACCCTTTTCTCATCTGGACTGACCACCGCAATCTGGAGTACATCCGGGCAGCAAGTAGACTGAACCCTCGCCAGGCAAGGTGGGCCATGTTTTTCACCCGTTTCATGTTTACCCTTTCCTACAGACCAGGCTCCCAGAACGTTAAGGCAGATGCATTGTCCTGGCCGTATGACACAGAGGAGCGGCCCATGGATCCCACTCCCACCGGGTACCAGCCGGTTCTGGCGCCTTAGCATCAGGGTCAGACCAAGGTTCCTGCGGTGGACGATTGGTTCAGGCACGCGGAGGAGACATGGGAAGCCGTCCGTGTCCACCTTCAGCAGGCCGTGACGCGCCAAAAGAGGAATGCAGATCGCCACCGCAGTGAGACCCCGGTGTTCGCACCGGGGGACCGGGTCTGGCTCACGACCCGAAACCTGCCCCTCCGCCTGCACTACCGGAAGCTGGGTCCACAGTTTGTGGGGCCATTTAAAGTCCTGATGAGAGTGAACGAGGTTTGTTATAGGTTACAGCTTCCAACCGATTACCATATTAACCCCTCGTTCCATGTGTCTCTCCTCAGGCCAGTGGTGGCTGGCCCGCTCCAGGAGTCTGAGGTGCGGGAGGTTCATCCGCCCCCTCTGGACATCGGGGGGGCCCCGGCGTACTCCGTTCGCCCCATTCTGGATTCGAAGCACCGGACGAGGGGCCTTCAGTATCTCGTGGAGTGGGAGGGGTACGACCTGTTGCAGGAGTTCCACCGTCTTCGTCCGGATCGCCCTGCGCCTTGCCCTCCGGGTCGTCCCCGAGGCCAGTGTCGACGCGCTACTGGAGCCGCGCGTCGGGGGTGGGGGGGGTACTGTCACGACTTCCGCCGAAGTTGGTCCCTCTCCTTGTTCGGGCTGTGTTCGGCGGTCCAAGTCACCGACCTTCTAGCCATCGCTGATCCTCTTTTCATTTTCCTTTGGTTTTGTCATGTCTTCAATCACACCTGGTTCCAATCCCATCAATTACATGTTGTGTATTTAACCCTCTGTTCCCCCTCATGTCCTTGTCGGTAATTGTTTATTGTAAGTGCTTGTGCATGTCTGTCCTGGTGTGTGTCGGGTTATGTACCCATTATTTGATTGTTCTGTTTTCCGGTGGGTTTTTGTTATTAAACTGCGCCGTTTGGAAACACAGTTTTTGTTCTCCTGCATCTGACTTCTCTGCCACCAGTACGCACTCCTTACAATTACACTAAGCGGAATTGCCCAGAATTACCCAAAATGCTGGGGTTATAACAGGTTAATGATGTAGGGGAAAGTTCAGTATGTGACCTCACTCACAGCTGCAGCAGGCAGCTGCACACATTCCAGTCCGGAAAACAGAGCCTGCCCTGGGTCCTCACCAGAGCCAGGGACACAGATACTGTAGTAGAGTGCTCTAACATACTATGCAAACACACTCACACTATCTATGGCTCTGTTGCTCTCTTTCTGCTGCGGACTATGCATAAACTCATCACTACTCAACTGCATTGCCAATGTTTTATTTAGACAGAATAAATTGATTTAACTTAAAAACACAGAATTTTATATCTCTTTGTTAGATGTGGGGTGTATGAGAGGCACCATAACTGCTGTACTCAATCTATTTTTAATCTGAATTCTATGTGCCCCCCTGCAGAGTGTGCCCTGGAGGATGAGACCTATGAAGATGGGGCCGAGACACAGGTGGAGTGTAACCGCTGTGTGTGTGCCTGTGGCAACTGGGTCTGCACTGCCATGACCTGTACTGGTGAGGAAAGACACACCAGCACACCTGCATAGACACACTGACTCATCTGCAAGTCATCTGAATCACATATAGCACAACAGATAAGGAATCAACAACTGTCCTTCTCTCTCTCCAATTGTTCCTGTAATTCTTTCATTCTTTGCATCTCTTTCTCAGACAAGACAGCGGTTGTCAAGGAGACCGCGGAGGCAGGGCAGGAGATGACCGAGGAGGAATGGAGTCTCCGTGTGACCGAGCTTAACAAGCATCAGGTCAGCCTGTCACCAAGGAAACAGTTGGTCAAAGTTCAACGGACAGACCAGGCTGCTCTCCAATCTCCCCAGACAGATGGGTAGCTCTGGAATTTGTCTAGACAGAGTTATCAACTAGCTGCAATATTATTGAAAGTTTAGAACAAATGAGTTTATTACACCCGTTTCACCCCTTGAAAGATGTGTACTACAGCCCATGAGTAATTATTATGCATATCTCACAACATCAAGGGTGGTTTGAACAGTCAAGACTATGCAAATAGTTAACCTAGACCAGGGCTCTCCAAACCTGTTCTTGGAGAGCTACCCTCCAGTAGGTTTTTGATCCATTTCCAGTTGTAACTAATCTAATTTAGCTTATCAACCAGTTAATTATTAGAATCAGGTGCGCTAGATTAGGGTAGGAACCCTGACCTAGACCATCAGGAGTGGGAGATATGCTTTGTTATGCCAATACAGCATGTTTAGTTGTCCTGAGAAAGAAACAGTGGTAGAGTTGTTCTTTATTGATGACTAACCTTGTACAGACCATGCGACCCATTAACTGCTGCCAAGGCAGCAACTACTTTTCCTGGGATCCAGCAACATTAAGGCAGTTATATAATTTAAAAAACATTACAGTACATTTAACAATAGATTTCACAGCACATTAAGTGTGTGCCCTCAGGCCACTACTCTACTACCACATATCTACAACACTGGGTAGAGGAATTTTGGGTATTGAGTCTGTTACTATCTAATCAGAGCTACAGTGCCTTGCGAAAGTATTCGGCCCCCTTGAACTTTTCGACCTTTTGCCACATTTCAGGCTTCAAACATAAAGATATAAAACTGTAATTTTTTTTAAAGAATCAACAACAAGTGGGACACAATCATGAAGTGGAACGAAATTTATTGGATATTTCAAACTTTTTTAACAAATAAAAAACTGAAAAATTGGGCGTGCAAAATTATTCAGCCCCCTTAAGTTAATACTTTGTAGTGCCACTTTTTGCTGCGATTACAGCTGTAAGTCGCTTGGGGTATGTCTCTTTCAGTTTTGCACATCGAGAGACTGAAATTTTTGCCCATTCCTCCTTGCAAAACAGCTCGAGCTCAGTGAGGTTGGATGGAGAGCATTTGTGAACAGCAGTTTTCAGTTCTTTCCACAGATTCTCGATTGGATTCAGGTCTGGACTTTGACTTGGCCATTCTAACACCTGGATATGTTTATTTGTGAACCATTCCATTGTAGATTTTGCTTTATGTTTTGGATCATTGTCTTGTTGGAAGACAAATCTCCGTCCCAGTCTCAGGTCTTTTGCAGACTCCATCAGGTTTTCTTCCAGAATGGTCCTGTATTTGGCTCCATCCATCTTCCCATCAATTTTACCCATCTTCCCTGCCCCTGCTGAAGAAAAGCAGGCCCAAACCATGATGCTGCCACCACCATGTTTGACAGTGGGGATGGTGTGTTCAGGGTGATGAGCTGTGTTGCTTTTACACCAAACATAACATTTTGCATTGTTGCCAAAAAGTTCGATTTTGGTTTCATCTGACCAGAGCACCTTCTTCCACATGTTTGGTGTGTCTCCCAGGTGGCTAGTGGCAAACTTTAAACGACACTTTTTATGGATATCTTTAAGAAATGGCTTTCTTCTTGCCACTCTTCCATAAAGGCCAGATTTGTGCAGTATACGACTGATTGTTGTCCTATGGACAGAGTCTCCCACCTCAGCTGTAGATCTCTGCAGTTCATCCAGAGTGATCATGGGCCTCTTGGCTGCATCTCTGATCAGTCTTCTCCTTATATGAGCTGAAAGTTGAGGGACGGCCGGGTCTTCGTAGATTTGCAGTGGTCTGATACTCCTTCCATTTCAATATTATCGCTTGCACAGTGCTCCTTGGGATGTTTAAAGCTTGGGAGATCTTTTTGTATCCAAATCCGGCTTTAAACTTCTCCACAACAGTATCTCGGACCTGCCTGGTGTGTTCCTTGTTCTTCATGATGCTCTCTGCGCTTTAAACGGACCTCTGAGACTATCACAGAGCAGGTGCATTTATACGGAGACTTGATTACACACAGGTGGATTCTATTTATCATCATTAGTCATTTAGGTCAACATTGGATCATTCAGAGATCCTCGCTGAACTTCTGGAGAGAGTTTGCTGCACTGAAAGTAAAGGGGCTGAAGAATATTGCACGGCCAATTTTTCCGTTTTTTATTTGTTAAAAAAGTTTGAAATATCCAATAAATTTCGTTCCACTTCATAATTGTGTCCCACTTGTTGTTGATTCTTCACAAAAAATTACAGTTTTATATCTTTATGTTTGAAGCCTGAAATGTGGCAAAAGGTCGGAAAGTTCAAGGGGGCCGAATACTTTCGCAAGGCACTGTACATGGCATACAGTATATTGCTATTCTCATGACAATATATAACATTCTCCTCTCACACCATCTCTCTCCCTCTACCCCCTCCCTCTTTCAAACACAGGAAACAGTGGAGAAGATGAAGGCCAGCACAAAGGAGGCCTAAGAGGCCCAAAGAAGAAGGGCTTGAGAGAGAGAGAGACACTCTTCCTCTATACTTGATGTACCTTGAGGCCCTGTGCTTTTGCTGAATTTACTCATATGTTAATTATTAGAGCTTTTTTACTGTCTTTTTGTTGATGTTTGTTAGATGCAGGGGCAGTCTAGAGTATTATTTTAGGAGTTCCTTGTGTTAAGTACTGTCTTTATTTGTGATTGTATTACTGCACCCTGCACTAGGAATGGGGCCATTTTCTACTGTTACATTTTTCTTCTTCTTCCTATGTATACAATATAGTTACAGTATTCATGGGTATGGCTCTTGTTAGTAAAATAGCAAGCGGTAATTGTTTGGAATGAGAAAGATTAGAGATATTAGGAGTGAGCTGTCTTCATCAAGGAAACAAAATCCTCTTGAAAGTCCTTCAAGATGTGTTAGAGAAGTGTAGAGCAAGACGATGACAGTGTCCTATTGTAGGGGAAGGTAGTGGGATGTCATACACTTGACTTTAAGCTTATTTGCTTACAGAACTGCCATGATACTACTTGACCAATGCACTTCACCCTCCGTGACTAGCAGCGTAGTTTCAGGCCTTAGTGAATCATCCCGTTTAGTTAGTACGCCCTGCTTTTTGACAAATACACTTGCTCCTATGTACAATTTGTTATATGCTTGAGTTGGAGATCATATGTGATCACAATGGCTCCTGTGCTGTATTCAATCAGCGCTCTCTGGTGCTTGTTTCAGAAACATCGAAGCAATAGTCATCTAGATGTGAAACGTTGAATATAGAATGAAAGCAACAAGCACCAAGCACAGAGCTGAACTGAGTACAGCAGGGAGAGAACTGAAACCAAAGCCTGATGATGACTATGATGATGAAATGATGTACGAACCCCTCCAGGTAAAGCATTACTCTGGACCCAGCAACAACACTATACCTGTGCTTATCAAAGATCAGTTATAAGGATTAGCCTTGCTGTCAGCTAACATAACTTAGATGCATCTCTAACTCAGAGTGAATGCGTCTGTCAGATAATGTGTGTGTGATGAGGGAGTGTTTTTTGAGAGAGTGTGAGCTACTAGTGTGGCGGTGAGTGTCATATTTGTTTTATGTTTTATTTGTCAAAATCCCACTCATCCTGAGAATTATTTGTGGTTAAATCAGTGCCTTTAACACCCAAACATAGGCCTGCAGACACACACTGTCGAGGTCTTGTGTCCAGCAAGCTTTAAACCACAATTGGATTGGGCAAGACTATAATTGGCAGAATTTTTATAGTAACCTTAGAGCTATGTGGTTTAGTCCTTGTTAAATGTTTGTGTAAAAGTTCCATAACTAGTTTGGTTAATAACTTTTTATTCTAAAAGGAATGCAGAGTGTATAAGGAGTATATATGCCAATAAAAGACAACCCATACAGTACTACAAATGTCTCAACCTGTGTGTTTTTCTGTGTTTGTGTCAGTCTGTCTGTCTGTCTGTCTGTCTGTCTGTCTGTCTGTCTGTCTGTCTGTCTGTCTGTCTGTCTGTGTGTTTATCTTTTACGTTCAAACAGTAATAAATAAAAATCTTAAAACACAAAAAAATATAAAATAATCACATTTTTGAATCAGAGCTGTCTATCAGAGAATTGTTGCTGGTGTGGTTTTCTACAGAAAATCTAGCCTACATTCCATTTGTATTGGTCCAAGAGGCAGTGTTCCAATGCCATCTGGTCCATATTGTGGCTGTAATATGATAATCCTTTTTAAAAGTCACTAAACATTGTAAACAGTGTGCTTTTTTTTATTCTGCAAGGAGGCATTGTGGTTTAAGTAGGATATGGGTGAATTGATGTTGCTTTTTAAACCTACATCAGGTTATACACGTTTTGTATATATAAAATGCTATACTCTCGCATGATGTCTTACATAATGTAGTCTACTAGTGGATGAATGCATAATATCCAGGGGAGAGGCGCAGACTGGTTCATCACCATCTTCAACTTTCTCCCAGTTTTAGTTTATTATTGACCCATTACAAATTGATGCACGTCAAACCTGTTTTACCAGCAAACGGGAAACAATAAAAGTCGTGATGTTACTCTATCAGATCAGATCCAAGTGATATAAATGCATGTAGGCCAATGAACGAACGGCTTCAACAGTTAGGGAGGAGCTACTGGAACAAGCCAACCCCGAAACATGTACTACACATACTCACTACTGAATAGTTGCTTTGTCTGTACCAGCCAGGTTCTGGCAATTTACAGTGATCTCTCTCTATTCTACACAATAATCTTGCCAAATGTAAATGACCGACCCATATTATTTTCCTTAAAATATAGTGTGTCGTGTTGCAACCTGGTCTCAGAGCATTTCGTCAACTGCAACGTTACATGAACAACATTGCATGAGTGCGTGAGCAACAATAGCGGACTCGACGTTTCCCCTTCAAAATAAAGGTCTCAGTTGAAACATGCGAACAGATAAAAGCGCTAATATTTGTGAAAACTCTAAAGTGGTGGTCTGTGGGTCTCGCCGAGTTGGCTGATACGCCATTTCAAGGGGGCACAATCCATAGGTTTGGCTGTAGAGTGCAATATAAATATCCCTAATGTAATTATCAGGTCTAATACATCCACAGTTTGTATTTTTGTAAAATGAACTAACACTTGTCCTTATATAATATTACAACCTTGTTTGGCATGATCTAGTGCAATTGTGGCGTGATTCCACTTTTTTCCTCCGTTTGCGTCAGTTTCAATGGGGACTTTTATTTTGAAGGCAATTCCACTATTGTTGCTCACGGTAATGTTGTTCATGACACCCACATGCAACTCGGGCCATTGGCATTGGACTCCTCTCTTTATTTGGAGAACTACAAAGAGTGCAATCACCAGTTTGTCCAGAATATTGAAGAGTAGCCTACGCTGCGAAATGGATTTGCATGAAGGAGCCGCACACGGTGAGGGTGTTTTAGACTTGTCGCGTCTGAATTTGAACACTTTGAGCTTGGTCAACATCAGCGAGGAGCGAAAGATGGGCACCAAGCAGTTGTATCTAAGCTTCAACCGACTGCCCTCGCTTCCCGGATCGGTTTGCATGTTCTCCAACCTCGAGTTTCTTGACATTAGCAACAACGGACTATCGGTCATCTGTGAAGGCATTACTTGGTTAACGAAGCTCAGAACACTAATAGCCAAGAACAACCGTCTGGACGAATTCTCGCTTCCCAAGGAATTCGGGTCTTTGCCGTTGGAGGTGTTGAATCTAAGTGGCAATAGGTTTGAGGAGATGCCAGCGCAGTTCCTGAAGTTGCAGCGGCTACAATCACTTTCCCTGGGGGGAAACAGACTCCAAAGTATTCCAGCGGAAATTGAGATTTTAACCAGGTATGTAGAATACATAACGGTACCAGCTGCTACCACAGTAACTAGCTTGTTGCAGTCACCAGTGATTACATCACAAACTTTCACATAATTTGCAACAAACGGCCTGTCACAATGACCAGTTTAGGCCAACTGTAGTCAGTTTCCTGGGCGAACAGCGAGTTCAGCCAATAGCGTTTAACTGCAGCCTGCAATTCTGGGTGTTCCAGCATGTGGGCATTCCGACTGGAACGTCCCCTCCATCCCATCCCATTGGTTCCTTTATGAAGCCCCCCTCGTATTACATTGGTTCCTGCATGAATGCCGCCTCCCCCCGAACATGACATCTTAATGCTTGTGACACTTTTGAATGTTGGTCAAAGGGAAATCAAAATATTATCAGTTAAAAAAAAAAAAATGATGCCCCTGACTCACGGAGTCTTTCTTGCTAGCTAGCGGGAGCAACACCGGTAGATGGTGTCCCTCAATCCCGCTTGCCGAACACCTGCCTTCACAGTCATTGCGGAAAAACAGTGCCTGACGGGTGGGGCGAAGGACGCTGTCTACCGGTCGTCCCCGCGTCCCGCTAGCACAGCAGGTGGGAGGCTGGGAACGACACCATGTACTAGCTAACTATCTACAGTAGCTTGTTAGTGACACTGCATACTAGTTTGCTAGTTAGCTTGCACACCATGTCGCTCCCCTGTACCGGAGAAAACCGTGCCCGACAGGCAGGGGCTAGGGACACTCCCCAGCTAGCAATGAGGAATCGGCCCGGAAGTGGCCCTCTTCCGGGGGGCCGGAACTGATTGAATCGGCCCGGTGTCGGACTCGGCCCGGAATCAAAATGATTGATTGCCCAGAATCGGCACAAGTACATCAGGCCGTTTCTGTCTTCCGGAATTCAGCCGAATTTGCCGGCATCTTACCAGAATCCCCCCCCAGAAGCGTCCCGATGCAAATCTAAATAAATGTATACAAAATTACCCAATTTAGTCATTTTAAATATTACTATTATACATTGTATACATACAAATTATACTCATCCGACACAATGTTCTTTTGTGGAGTAAACACCATACACCTGGTGACCGTGTCAGCGTGCATGCCCCTGGCCCGCCACAGGAGTCGCTACAGCGAGATGGGACAAGGACATCCCGGCACGGGTCTTGAATCAGCGTCTGTAGCGATGCAGTTTGCACTGCGATGCAGTGTCTTAGACCGCTGCACCACTCGGGAGGCTCCATCCTCAACGCTATTAAATCGTATCAATTGCCTTGCACAAAGTATCAAAATACTACACAGGACTCTTTAAAGAATTTCAAACAATGAGAAAATATGGAAAAATAAATAATGAAATGTTAATTCCATAAAGCAGCCAGTGTAATATTCTGCCAGAGAGTAGCCCCAATCGGCCCGAGCCCCAAGTAATACATTTGGGCCAGATAACTCACCCTGGAATCGGCCCGAGCTCAATCCCCGCATCCTAGCCATAAGTAATACTGCCAAAGGCAGCCCAGACTCAAGCCACATGACGTCGGCCGAGTCTGACTTTCAGCCGAGTGCCCCGACTCTCAGCCGGAATCAGCCCAGATCCACTGTGCTAGCTGCTTACCGGTCACCCCCTCCTCCCGCTAGAACAGCAGGCGGGAGGCTGGGGAAACACCATGTGTTGGCTAGCTTGCGAGTTAGGATGTTAGCTAGCAAATGTTTTCGCCCCCGTCTCCAACCTGCTCTGTACCGGACTAGCTCGCTAAGCTGGCACTCTGTGTCCTTAGCTCCCGCCTGCCGAACACCTGCCTTCGCCGTCTTTAACAGAACTGCAGGAAAACAGTGCCCGACAGGCAGGGATGAAGGACACTGTCTACCAGTGTGAAACTTGCTAGCTACCGTTGTCACACCAGCCCCTTCTTCTGTGGGGTTTATCGGTGGCTGGCATCCAACGTTATTGTGCGTTAATGCCTTCTATTGTACTGGAGTACACCTACTGTACTGGAATCCCGCCTGTCCTAGCTTAAATTGACCAATAGAAGTATAAAGCGATCCAGGAATGCCCCGACTTGCAGGCCGCAATTGCACCCTTCTCAGTTCAGCGGGTACAGGATAGTTCAACTGCCAATGCTGTTGGGGGTTAGGGTTGTAAAGGCTGAACTGATGCCCTTACATCAGTGACTTGTCAGAGGCAGAGATGAGGGAGCAAGCTATACAACTACAACCACTGTGATTATTGTTATTTGACCCTGCTGGTCATCTATGAACGTTTGAACATCTTGGCCGTGTACTGTTTTAATCTCCAGCTGGCACAGCCAGAAGAGGACTGGCCACCGCTCAGAGCCTGGTTCCTCTCTAGGTTTCTTCCTAGGTTCCTGCCTAGGTTCCTGCCTTTTCTAGGGAGTTTTTCCTAGCCACCGTGCTTCTACGTCTGCATTGCTTGCTGTTTGGGGTTTTAGGCTGGGTTTCTGTATAGCACTTTGTGACATCGGCTGATTGTAAAATGGGCTTTAGAAATACATTTCATTGATGCTATGCTGTCTTGTAGCCCACTACCATGGTAGCTTGCCTTTACAAACATAATGCACTTATTTGATTGCCAGGACTGTGGTTAAATGGATTTCAACAGATCCTCACTCCCTGAGCCTAAACTAAAGCAGACTTTATATCGAAACCTAACCTGTATGTTTTTCAGGAAATTAAAACTTTATACCATCACAACATCCAGCTAATCAGGCCTTTAGCAACCCTGACTGGTGTGTGAGATATCCAGTAATCTTATATGTTCTTGGGCAGGGGCATAACAGACTGCCATTGCCACACTCACAAGGTTACTCAGAGCAGGAAATGTGTGGTTCATATGGTGGGGTACACACTGCGCAGCATACATGTAAACAGCCTTTGGGATGACTAACTAGTATTCATAAATGACACACACAAACACTCACTTGCACATGGTGCCTCTTGTGGTCAATATGTGAAGGATGCCAAGTCTGTATAAAGTGCAGGGCAGTGCGTTCCAACGGTACTAAAAAACAAGGTCATCTGGAAGAATTGTTTATTTCTCTCCTTATATCATGTTTACACTGTGCCAGTGGTAGGTTAATATCAGTGAGAACAGTTTAGGATCCTTCTCAGGGGAGGTTCCTCAGTGAATTTCAAAAATAGTGAAACAAAGTTATTCTTTTTAGATAAAACTGTACTAAATATATTCAAATGTCACCAAATAATTGATTAAAATGCACTGTTCTGAAATTAAGGTCTACAGTAGCCTCAGCAGCACTCTGTAGGGTAGCACCATGGCGTAGCCGGAGGACAGCTATCTTCTGTCCTCCTTTGGGTACATTGACTTCAATACAACCTAGGAGGCTCATGGTTCTCACCCCCTTCCATAGACTTACACAGTAATTATGACAACTTCCGGAGGACGTCCACCAACCTATCAGAGTTCTTTCAGCATGAACTGACATGTTGTACACCCAATCAAAGGATCAGCAAATGAATCTAGTACTGAAAGCATACGCTACAGATAGCTGACACTGCATTGCATAACATGTGGTGAGCAGTTGACTCAAAGGGAGAGAAAGACAATAGTTTAACAAATAAATGTTTTTTTTTTTTGGGGGGGGGGGGGGGGGGTTTAGCCTACTCAAACAGAAAATATTGCCATTTTAGCTAGCTGGCTATGGCTATCCAACACTGGAACTCTTCCAAGTCAAGGTAAGCTTTTGGTTTTATTGACGCGTTAGTTCTAGTAGCTATATTGACTATGAGGTGACGACGATGTAGGCTATGTGTAGCGGTTAGTGTTCATGAAATGAAGGTTCGCCTGGTCACAGACCGCTGATGTGTTGTGCACTAAAGTCCACAAGCGAAGGGAAAAGGTGTGAGACGGAGAGCGTGTAGATTCATTTGAAGACGGAAGTTTACATATACTTTAGCCAAATACATTTAAACTCAGCTTTTCACAATTCCTGACATTTAATCCTAGTAAAAAATCCCTGTTTTAGGTCAGTTTAGGATCACCACTTTATTTTTGGAATGTGAAATGTCAGAATAATAGAGTAATTTATTTCAGCTTTTATTTCTTTCATCACATTCCCAGTCGGTCAGAAGTTTACATACACTCAATTGGTATTTGGTAGCATTGCCTTTAAATTGTTTAACTTGGGTCAAACGTTTCGGGTAGCCGTCCCTAAGGCTACCCAAATAAGTTGGGTGAATTTTGGCCCATTACACCAGCTCTGTCAGGAGGAACTGAGTCAGGTTTGTAGGCCTCCTTGCACGCACACGCTTTTTCAGTTCTGTCCAAAAATGTTCTATAGGATTGAGGTCAGGGCTTTGTGATGGCCACTACAATACCTTGACTTTGTTGTCCTTAAGCCATTTTGACTCACCACTTTGGAAGTATGCTTGGGGTCATTGTCCATTTGGAAGACCCATTTGCGACCAAGCTTTAACTTACTAACTGATGTCTTGATGTTGCTTCAATATATACGCATAATTTTCCATCCTCATGATGCCATCTATTTTGTGAAGTGCACCAGTCCCTCCTGCAGCAAAGCACCCCCACAACATGATGCTGCCACCCCCTTTCTTCACGGTTGGGATGGTGTTTTTTGGCTTGCAAGCCTGCCCCTTTTTCCTCCAAGCATAACGATGGTCACTATGGCCAAACAGTTCTATTTTTGTTTCATCAGATCAGAGGACATTTCTCCAAAAAGTACAGTCTTTGTCCCCATGTGCAGTTGTATACCATAGTCTGGCTTTTTTATGGAGGTTTTGGAGCAGTGGCTTCCTTGCTGAGCGGTCTTTCAGGTTATGTCGATATAGGACTCGTTTTACTGTGGATATAGATACTTTTGTACCTGTTTCCTCCAGCATCTTCACAAGGTCCTTTGCTGTTGTTCTGGGATTGATTTGCACTTTTCGCACCAAAGTACAAGTCATCTCTAGGAGACAGAACTTGTCTACTTCCTACGCTGGCTGCGTGGTCCCATGATGTTTATACCTGCGTACTATTGTTTGTACAGATGACGTGGTACCTTCAGGCATCTGGAAATTGCTCCCAAGGATGAACCAGACTTGTGGAGGTCTAGAATGGCTAATTCTTGGCTAATTTATTTTGATTTTTTTCCCATGATGTCAAGCAAAGAGGCACTGAGTTTGAAGGTAGGCCTTGAAATACATCCACAGGTACACCTCCAATTGACTCAGGCTAATTGACATTGTTTATCAGAAGCTTCTAAAGCCATGACATCATTTTCTGGAATTTTCCAAGATGTTTAAAGGCACAGTCAACTTAGTCTAGTAATTGTATAATTGTGATAGTGAAATAATGTGTCTGTAAACAATTGTTGGAAAAATGACTTGTGTCATGCACAAAGTAGATGTCCTAACCGACTTGCCAAACTATAGTTTGTTAACAAGAAATTTGTGGAGTGGTTGAAAAATGAGTTTTAATGACTCCAACCTAAGTGTATGTAAACTTCGACTTCAACTGTAGTTGCAAGAAGGAATTATTTATATACATACATACATGCATACAACGAGCAAAGTGATCATTCTGTTTTTATGTGGTTGCTATGAAAATAAACTGTGTTTGCGTGCGATCCGGGGTGTATTCATTCCGCTGATTCTTTTCAAAAACTTTTCTTAAACGGAAACAAATGGAACGAAACGGGGATTAACATACCTGAATTGGTCCAATAGAAACTCTTAATTTGCAACTGCACTAATGATTAAACCCTAGATGCAGGCTCCCGACGGGCGCAACGGTCTAAGCCACTGCGTCTCAGTGCTATAGGCATCACTACAAACACAGCCTGGATTCGAATCCAGGCTATCACACCAGGCCGTGATTGGGAGTCCCATTGGGCTGAGCACAATTGGCCCAGCGTCGTCCGGGTTTGGCCGGTGTAGGCATTCATTGTAAGTAAGAATTTGTTCTTAACTGACTTGCCTAGTTAAATAAGGGTTATATATTTATATATTTTTTTAGATCAGCTAGATGCAGGCAAGTGTGTGCAAGGCAGCATTGAATGTATCACTGTCTGTCACCTTGATTACAATAAATTCGCTTGACGTGTGCACCTACATTATAAACTTTCATTCATAGGCTAAATTGTAGCAACCTCATGATGGGTACAGGGAAAATTTGAGTGTTGTGTAATAGCCTAAACTATTCAACGTTACATTGAGCTGGGTGAAATGGAATATGAATGACAGTCATCCAACATGCTGTAATATAAATACCTTAAGGCCATGCTCCATCATCTAAAACGGCACCGACCGCCACTGATCTGACTATATAGTTAACATCATAAAAGAGAACTCATAAAGTCAGAGATCAGTGAGTACAACCGGGATGTGGGTCATGTCATGCTGTTAAACAGTAGCCCATTTATATGTTTACCAAAGATAAGTGTGTAAATACTTTGACTTCATCTGGAACAGACCCACATTGGCTTTAATAGTTGTTGTTCCACCCATTCTGTGCCATTTGAGGTGAGTAACTTGGTGGGGGGGGGGGGGGGGGGGGGAACGTTTGATTTCACCTAATTTTAACATTCTCTCATATGCGACATTTAAGAAACAGGGTTGATCGTAACAGGGTTGATGATTTAATCTTCAATCAGCCATAAAACCCCTTGTTGTGTGCAACAGCAGGGGACATTTTTAATGCAAGCTTCATTTAATTTTTTTAAATAATTGTTAACATTTCTATGGATAACAGGGTTGACGTGTTATGCTCGTTTTCCACCACAAAACAGCAAGAAAGAGTAGAACCAGCTCACCTGCTTTTACACTATGATTTTATTTTTTTTATCATAGTTTAACCATATTAAAGTGAATTCAAAAAAAATAATTCTCACATGAAATAAATGTTCTTCAGAAATTACTTTTGGGAAATTCCATGTTAAGTGTCACTGAGACTCAGGTTTTTCACTTTAAAATGTATTTCAAACAAAAGCCAATGATTACAAAGTTGAACAGACCATATAACAATGTACAATGACTACTTTTAACAATTTCCACAAACATTTTATAGAAAAGCATGGTAACAGAATTATGGTTTGTGTCTGTTCCATCATTCTGTTACCAAACTTTACATCTGCACTGTTCTTCAACAAATAACTAGGGCTTGATGCTGAAAACTTGGTGAATTTTTGTGGTCAAGTGGGTTAAAATATTCCTGGAAGTCAGAGGGTACAATATTGTACACCAATGTCTACTTAAAATATCAAAAGGCACTCATATCATGGAACGAACCAGTTACAGTAATCAATCCTGACCCTATTGGCTGACTGTCATCAACTAATTGGATGATTGACTATAGTAAAATCACTAAAAAGCAGTCAGGATTGGGCTTTACCATCTTTGGCAACAAGTTTTGTTACATGTCTTATTCAAGGGTGAGAAAAGAAGAATAAGCCTAACATACACTGCTTTCAGAAAGTATTGTATTCACACCCCTTGAGTTATTCCACATTTTGTTTTGATACAACCTGAATTCAAAATGGATTAAAAAATAATAATTCACCCATCTACACACTACCCCATAATGACAGTGAAAACATGTTTTTAGAAATTGTTCCAATTTATTGAAAATAAAATACAGCGATATCTAATTTCCATAAGTATTCACATACCTGAATACCTTGAATCACCTTTGGCAGCAATTACAGCTGTTAGTCTTTCTGGGTATGTCTCTGAGCTTTCCACACCTGGATTCTGTAACATTTGCCCATTTTTATTAGCAGACTAAACCAGGTTTTCCTCTAGGATTTTGCCTGTGTTTAGCTCCATTCTATTTTTATTTTTTTTAATCCTAAACTCCCCAGTCCTTAATGATTACAAGCATACCCATAACATGATGCCCCTATTCTTGAAAATATGGAGAGTGGTACTCAGTAATGTGTTGCATTGGATTTGCCCCAAACAACACTTTGTATTCAGGACAAAAAGGTAATTGCTTTGCTACATTCTTTGCAGTATTACTTTAGTGCCCTGATGCAAACAGGATGCATGTTTTGGAATATTTGTATTCTGTACAGGCTTCCTTTGTCAATTAGGTTAGTATTGTGGAGTAGCTACAATGTTGTTAAAAACCTCTTAAGGATCGGAACCTTCCCCCCCCCCCCCCCCCCCCCCAATTTTTGCCTAAAATGAAAAATAAATCTAACTGCATGTATCTCAGGACTTGAAGCAAGGATATGCATATTCTTGATACCATTTGAAAGGAAACACTTTGAAGTTTGTGGAAATGAGTGTGTGTGTGTGTGTGTGTGTGTGTGTGTGTGTGTGTGTGTGTGTGTGTGTGTGTGTGTGTGTGTGTGTGTGTGTGTATATATATATCTATCTCGTGCATCCTTATATAAAAAAACTATCGGAATTGGCTGACATTAGCTAAAAATGCCAACATCGGTATCGTCCCGATGTCTGTCTAGTTTAACGCCGATGTGAAAAAATGATGTCAAAGCTGACATGGATTCCTATATGATGTAATGACGCCACGTAAAAATTTGCGCTAAACGTGCAACACAGCATTCCTAACCCACAATGTTTTTTGATTTTATTTGTATATTTGACCTTTTATTTAACTAGGCAAGTCAGTTAAGAACAAATTCTTATTTTCAATGACGGCCTAGGAACAGTGGGTTAACTGCCTTGTTCAGGGGTAGAACAACAGATTTTTACCATATCAGCTCGGGGATTTGATCTTGCAACCTTTGGGTTACTAGTCCAACACTCTAACCACTAGGCTACCTACGGTCTGCTATGTAGCTCAAGCAGTCATATGAAAGAGTAAGAACATTTCAGTGAGACAACTCGAAGGTGAAATCCATTAACGCTAAGATAATGCAAATCATTGCCTTTGACAATCAACCGTTCTCTGTTGTGGGTGATGTCGGCTTTCGCAACTGGTCGAGCACCGGTACACACTAACGTTACCAAGTGCGCTATTCATCAGATGTTGCCTTGCCGGAGTTACAGTAATAGCGTCACTGCTATTAACTTCAGAACATACTATGGAACGGCGTTTGGGTCTTTGCGTGTCAAAAAAGATGCGCGTCAAATAACACTATTTGACCGTCAAATTACACAGTTCTATTATAGAATGTTTTGTGTTCTGAATTTGCACGTGCAAGCCAAGCGCCACCACTACTATCAGTAGCACTGTCAAAGCTATACAAAAAAGTCTGCAAACACTAGCCACTAACGGTGTTTACAATACCACGTTGGTAATAAAGCATGATTTGTTTGACCGCAACTTCTAGGGTAGCTAGCTTTAGCTTGGTACCTAGCTAGCACCAGTAGAAACTGCAGTCATTTTCACTATTCTTAGCAATGATTTAGGAATCCTTGTGAGTAAGTGTTAGCCAGCTACTTAACCCTGTTGCCCAAAGTTAACGTTATATGCAGCCAGCTAGCTTCATCTGGCTAGTGAGACTTGACCTGACCGGGTTATGTGTTGTGAAGCTAGCCACAATAAGGATTTGGCACAATAGTGGAATTTGCGGTTTGCCTTCAAAATAAAAGTACCTCTTTGAAAGTGATGCAGAAGGTTACAATTGGTGGAATCATGTCATATTTATACTAGATAATGTTAACCAAGATTGGAATGTGAAGCAATGAAATGGGCTATCAGTCTAATCGGTGACACCTTAAGAACACAACTGTGAAGAGTTTACGCAAATATTAGCGTTGTAGCTCTTATCGCGGACTGTGACTGTGTGAAATCACCTCCCCAGTCAGCCTATTGTGTTTATTGACATTCATATTGCACTGTACAGCTTTACCTAAGGATTGGGGATCAATGAAATGGGATAATAGTCTACTCAATACCCAATATATTTTTTTCCCAATGTCCTCCTCAGTTATCAGACTCCAAAACATCCACACAGTGTTGTTTTTCCTCGAGAATAGTGTTCAATAGGCTGACGATAAATGTGGCTCAATTCACAGTTGTTTCAGAGTCCCACAATAACAGCTACGATCCTAATGTTCTCTGAGTGTCACTGAGTAGACTGATACCCCATGTCATTGAGCCACAATCCATAGGTAAGGCTGTACAGTAAAATAATCATGCCCCCAATGCAATTCTAAGGTATAATACATCCAGTGTGATTTCAACAGATTTCAGTTCAGTGAACCATAAAGCATGGGAAACAGTGTTTAAACCCTTTACAATGAAGATCTGTGAAGTTATTTGGATTTTTACAAATTATCTTTGAAAGACACGGTCTTGAAAAAGGGACGTTTTTTTTTCTTCTTTTTTTTCCTGAGTTTAGTTAGCTAGCTAACGATAACTACTGAGACAGATTGTTGTTTTTGGGGAAGAACATTGTTTGCATCCATGAGCTAGCTAGCCTTTTTTTATGAGCAGCACTGTTGGTGCGTGAGACAACTTTACCAGCATCATAGCATACGTATCGATGAATCGTTGTGACATATGAAATTCGAATGCATATGAAATTTAAGTGATAGTGTAATAACTATGTAAAAAAAATTAAGGGAGTTAAATTATGTGACGTGCACTCTTATTCAGGTCCGGATTGGTCAAATAGTGTTATTTGACGTGTATCTTTGTTGACACGCAGAGACACAAACGGCGTTCCATAGAAATCCTGGTTGAGAATGAAACGACTGAACAACTAAACAGCAAGTAAGTGAAAGAAATAGGCGTGTGTGACCTTTTTATTTAACTAGGCAATTCGGTTAAGAACAAATTCTTATTTACAATGGCGGACCAACCCCGGCCAAACCTGGACGACGCTGGGCCAATTGTGCGCCGCCCTATGGGACTCCCGATCACGGCTGGATGTGATACAGCCTGGATTCGAACCAGAGATTGTAGTGACGCCTCTTGCACTGAGATGTAGTGCCTTAGACCGCTGCATCCGTGTGTTAACTATTTAACTGTACTAGAATGCTTAAGAACGCTAAAATGTTCAATATCGGTATTGGGGTTTTTGGCAAGGAAAATATTGGATATCGGTATCGGCCAAAAATGTTATATCGGTGCATCACTATATATAACACATTAGATCTGGTAAAATAAAAATGCGTATTCTATTTATTTTTTTGTTCGATCATCTTTGAAATGCAAGCGAAAGACCGTAAAATAATTTTGCAGTTTAGGTGCAATTTTTATTTTGTCCACTAGATGATAGCAATAAGTTTCAGATTGATTCAGTGAAGCGTTGCAGTACTGGACAATATTTTGTATCAAATCTGCCCAAATGTGCCAAATTGGTCAATTGACATTTTCAAGTACATAACTATAGAGAACATACAAGAAGTATATGGTAATACAAAATGTAAGTTTACACACTCCCAGGAATGTCATACATGATGGATCATTAGCTTATACACTAACTTTCACACATCTACATGGCCGGGCAGGGTGGGTGTGGAGCCAGAGATCGCAGGGGCTCAAACTGTAGAACCCAGTTCCTTCATTTGAATATAAACATTTATTTTATCAAACAAAACTATGCTACATTTTATCTCTGACAAATCAGAGCAAGTTTACTGAATGTAAATACATTATTTACCTTCAGAGGTGAATGTATCAAACCAGTTGCCGTGATTTTAAATGTTTTTGTTGTTGTGTACTCTCCTGAGACAATAGCATGGTATTTTTTTCGTTGTAATAGCTACTGTAAATTGGACCGTTAGATTAACAATGCGCTACCTAGTTTATATGGGATTAACAACAATAGTGCATTTTAGATTAACAATAATTTAAACTTTCTGCCCATATAAAACAAGTTTATGTCCTGGAAAGTTTGCTGTTACTTACGTCATGCTAATTAGCACAAGTTAATTAGCACAAGTTAGCTCAACCGTCCCAATAACGCAAAGCTAGAGTAAAATTCAAAGATAGGGTTACAGTCAGTCACTCACTGTGTCTTGTAAACATACTAACCAACACATATTACATGTAAAGAGAGCCTTTCACCGACAACTTCAGAACAGCTGAACATATACACTGTCTCAGATCTACAGTCATGAATGATGGAGGTTGTATGGGACTAGGCCTCTGTGTGTGTTAGTGGTGTAACTGTAGAGTGAGTTGTTGAGATGGCCATGAATGGCTTCTTTAGACCCTCTGGGACAGAGGGGCTGGCTCAGGGCTCAGGCCCCGACACATAATGGCCTCTCCCACTCGCTGCTGTGTCATCAGTTCCACAGGCAGACCAGACCATGGGGCAGATGGGCTGACTGCTCACTTTTAGTGACAGGCCATTACATATCCCTTTCATTCCCTGTCTCTCTGTCCCTGCTGCTCCCTCTGTTCTTCTCTCTTTCTCTCCATTTCCCCAGTGTTCCTCTGTTTTTTTCACTTTTTCATCTGTTCAGAGGGATTGGGATAAAGCAGAATGCTTGTGTATGTGTACATTTCCATTGGTGATTTGTGGACATTGGACAATAGTAATCTTTTTCTCTCTGCCTCAGTCATCAGTTTTGTAAACTGAACAAAAATATATAAACGCAACATGTAAAGTGAGGGTCCAATGTTTCATGATCTGAAATAAAAAAATCACGAGTAACCACGCCAGCCGAGGACCTCCACATTCGGCTTCTTCACCTGCGAGATCGTCCGAGACCAGCCACCCGGACAGCTGGTGAAACTGTGGGTTTGCACAACCAAAGAATTTCTGCACAAACTGTCAGAAACCATTCCCGAGACGCTTGTCGTCCTAACCAGGATCTTGACCTAACTGCAGTTTGTCGTCGTAACCAACTTCAGTGGGAAAATGCTCACCTTCGATGGCCACTGGCACGCTGGAGAAGTGTGCTCTTCACAGATGAATCCCGGTTTCAACTGTACCAGCAGACGGGTGCCGTGTGGGCGAGCAGTTTGCCGACGTCAATGTTTTGTACAGAGTGCCCCATGGCAACAAACACAATTGCATTTTATCGAATGCACAGAGATACCGTGACAAGATGGTGAGGCCCATTTTCATACCATTGATCTGCCGCCATCACCTCATGTTTCAGCACGATAATGCACGGCCCCATGTTGCAAGGATCTGTACACAATTCCTGGATGCTGAAAAATTCCCAGTTCTCCCATGGCCTTCCATACTCCCCAGACATGTCACACATTGAGCATGTTTGGGATGCTCTGGATCGACATGTACAACAGTGAGTTCCAGTTCCTGCCAATATCTAGCAACTTTGCACAGCCATTGAA
Organism: Salmo salar; assembly: GCF_965601325.2. Taxonomy (NCBI): domain Eukaryota; kingdom Metazoa; phylum Chordata; class Actinopteri; order Salmoniformes; family Salmonidae; genus Salmo; species Salmo salar. The sequence goes on along the minus strand of NC_138311.1, from coordinate 29,347,461 downwards.
GAGGAGTGGGACAACATTCCACGGGCCACAATCAACAGCCTGGTCAAGGATATGTGTCGTGCTGCATGAGGCAAATGGTGGTTACACCAGATACTGACTGGTTTTCTGATCCACGCCCCAACAGTGTATGTGACTACCCCACATTGTCTGCTGCTTAGAACTGTGTATTTAGCCTACACTGCATTTGATTGCTCCAAACCTAAACGTCAGTCTTCACTAGATCTAAACTTCTGTCTGAAAAAAAAAAAGAACTGGGACTCTCTAGCAATGCCTCTCTACCTCTGGTGGCCCTTGCACAAAGTCAGAGTAAACACACACACACAGGCAGGTAGGCAAAAAAATCTATTGAAATTCCAGCACCTCTTTGTGCATAGTGTGTCTCCTCTTTGAAACAGTTTGTTTAGCAGTTCCACTGCTCCAGCCCATTCCTCATAGTCACATCTACATACACCTGTTATACTCATTTTTACTATGGATCCGGCTGCTCAATCTTTGATGCCTTGCGCTCACTCTGGTAATGCATTGCTGTCACATACGCATCAATGTCAACATGTGGGAACCCCATTGTGGTACTGATGTGTCAACATGGCTAGTCATGTGTCCACTTGGAACTGTCCAGTATACAATATGTTATGGTGTTTTTAAAGTCCCAAATCCCTTCAGGCATGCTTTACTTGTTAACATAATGTTAATTACCACTTGATATGCTGCTAAACATATTAAACCTCTCTCTCTGTCAGTCTTGAGATGCTGTATTTGGGTGGTAACCTGATCACCTCTATTCCTCCTGAGCTGGCCAACCTGCCCTACCTCAGCTATCTGGTCCTGTGTGACAACCGCATACAAGGTGTACCCCCGCAGCTCACCAGGTAACCACAACACAACCATAACACAGCCTCAACCCCATCTAGAGCATACTGCCACAGCTCACCAGGTAACCACAACACAACCATAACACAGCCTCAACCCCATCTAGAGCATACTGCCACAGCTCACCAGGTAGCCACAACACAACCATAACACAGCCTCAACCCCATCTAGAGCATACTGCCGCAGCTCACCAGGTAGCCACATCCATAACACAGCCTCAACCCCATCTAGAGCATACTGCCGCAGCTCACCAGGTAGCCACAACACAACCATAACACAGCCTCAACCCCATCTAGAGCATACTGCCGCAGCTCACCAGGTAGCCACATCCATAACACAGCCTCAACCCCATCTAGAGCATACTGCCACAGCTCACCAGGTAACCACATCCATAACACAGCCTCAACCCCATCTAGAGCATACTGCCACAGCTCACCAGGTAACCACAACACAACCATAACACAGCCTCAACCCCATCTAGAGCATACTGCCGCAGCTCACCAGGTAGCCACAACACAACCATAACACAGCCTCAACCCCATCTAGAGCATACTGCCACAGCTCACCAGGTAACCACAACACAGCCTCAACCCCATCTAGAGCATACTGCCACAGCTCACCAGGTAGCCACAACATCTAGAGCATACTGCCACAGCTCACCAGGTAGCCACAACATCTAGAGCATACTGCCACAGCTCACCAGGTAGCCACAACATCTAGAGCATACTGCCACAGCTCACCAGGTAGCCACAACATCTAGAGCATACTGCCACAGCTCACCAGGTAGCCACAACATCTAGAGCATACTGTCACAGCTCACCAGGTAGCCACAACATCTAGAGCATACTGTCACAGCTCACCAGGTAAGCACAACACACCCATAATATAACCACAGGAAACTGCAAGTAAGTATTGCAATAGGCAATGTATACCTTGCATATCCCTTGCGTATCCCTTACATACTAATAAAACTAAACTTAATACAACTACAACTCAATAATAATAATAATAATAATAATACTGCTAAGACGGTCATAACCCACCAGCACCACAGCTCAACTGGTTACTACAATACATCCATAGTGGACTACTACAACTTAACCATAACCTAACCTCAGTCTAGATTTCTGTTTATAATGCTCAAAACAATAACCATGGCCTTGCCAATCTCTCTCCCCCCTCAGGCTCCACTCCCTGCGCTCCCTGAGTCTGCATAACAACCTGCTGACCTACCTGCCCCGGGAGATCCTCAGCCTGGTGCGCCTGCAGGAGCTCAGTCTCCGCGGCAACCCCCTAGTGGTGCGCTTCGTCAAGGAGATGACCTACGACCCCCCATCACTGCTGGAGCTGGCGGGTCGTACCATCAAAAGCCGTAACGTTCCATACTCATCCTGCGACATGCCCTCTCACCTGTTGCACTACCTAGACCTGGCCAGCAAGTGTCCCAATCCTAAGTGTGCCGGTACCTCTACTCCACATTAATTTCTCATTGGACTGTGTGTCTGTATTTCTGTCCCTGTCTTTTTTTGCTTGTCTGTATATAATTGATTATGTATACGTATGTGTCAATTTATTTAAGTGTGCTTATTCTCTGTTTCTCCGCTCCCTCCCCAGGCGTGTACTTTGACTCGTGCGTGCGCCACATCAAGTTTGTGGACTTCTGTGGGAAGTACCGGCTGCCCCTCATGCACTACCTGTGCTCCCCAGAGTGCACCTCACCTTGCAGCTCCAACCCCCAGAGCGACGCTGAGTCAGAGGATGAGATCAGCGTGCCCGCCTACCGCCTGCAGAGGGTGCTGCTGGGATAGCAGGAAGTGGAAGGGCCTACAGTCCTAACCATGTCAACAACCTCAGAACCCGTCTTTCTCTATGTGACTGGACGGTACTGTAGGGATGAAATCTGACCCCTCTGGTCTCGTGTGTGTGTGTGTGTGTGTTTGATGCAAGATGCTAGACGCACAAAGACATACACTCACACACAAACACACTCACACGTGCGAGATATCCGGTTGTCAATGTGGACCTAAACCAGGACAAATGTCTTTAGGTGGGTATGTCCCCTGGAACCCATTGACACAGTCACTATAGCCATCTAAAACTGGGGGACAAATGATGTGAGGGATCTTACCTCTATTTCTCAGTAACACTACAGATCACTGATGCCTTCAGACTTTGAGCAGTGCCTTTAACAGATGAAGCATTACACACCATTCCTGATGGTTTCATGGGTAAACATAGGAGGGCAGTAGAAACCATAACTTTGCCAACTCGCTATGTGAGCTATTGGAAGGTTTTTCATGATTTTAGAACACTATCACACCATTCCTTAGAGTCAGGATATGAACAATTTAAGATTTCTAATGGCCTGAAAACAGAAAGTGTGTGACCCGTTCTTTGTAAAAGCTTTGTTTTTCTCTCACATACAGGAAGTCGATCTAGGCCAGGCAGAGTGTGAATGGACGCCTGAAAGGAGAAAATCAAACGTATCTGACAAGATACAATGAATGTTTGTATTTCCAGCTCTTGGTTTTCTCAAAATTTGACAGATATAGATATATGTATTAACACTTTGTATGTTGGAACATTTAGACAACTTCTCCAGAAGGTACATGTTTAAGGTAACTGGAAGAATAATACAGTAGCTGGCCTTTCAATAATGCTGGTCTATTGTTACAGTACCATGTAGTAGTGCTTTTGAATGTATGTGTATATGCCTTATTGAAGAGAAAGGGAATTCTAGAAAGAAAACAAAGTGAGAAAAGAACAGAACAAAACAAACAATTTTTCTTGTACCCTGAAATATGTAACAATTCACTTTTTTAAATGTTCTATTTATGATCCGTTAACACTTAACTTGACATCTAGTGTCATAACATGTTATGAAACATACATAACAGCTGACATAACCTGTCGTAACACTGTCATGACACATATTTAGACCTCTTGTGACATTGCGTTATTTTATTGCTGGTTATGACCCCTACATAAAACCTACCACAAAAGGCAAAACATCCATTACACCATAACCTACATCAACAGTATTTTTATGTTATATAACATTTTCTGAAATGTACTCTATTAAATTATCATTGTAATTGTGCACACATTGATGTCAGACATGCAGCTACCACAATGTTCTGTTGCTGATGACTGGGATCAGATTTCAGGAGCAGGACTGATGACTAACATAGGCCTATCATGTACATGCTCTTATCTGGCATATATGATTCTGATGGTCATAATGCTTCTTGACAGTGTCCAAGTGAAGTGACATAGGATGGTCATAGTGCTTCTTGACAGTCATAAAGTGTATTTTCTACATGTTTTTTATATGATGGGGGAAACATGATTCTTTAGAATCAATTTCAACAAACAATTTAAGAAACTAACTTTCCAACTAAATCAAACTAAATCAAACTCAGGAGAAAAAAAACAATTTGAATAAATTAGGGTTTTGAGCTTATGTAGGTGTCATAACCAGCCATAAAATAATGCAATATATGTCACAATAGGTGTAAATATATGGGTCATGACAGTTTTATGTCAGCTATTATGACATAGTTATGACATTAGGTGTCAAGTAGTGTTACCCATGATCTTAACCACAATGTTGTGAAATTGAAGCAATTGTGCAATTTTTGTAACGTACTGCTTTTATACAAATCCAACGTTCTACTGTCAATGACACTCAATGGTTCACACACTAATACAGTGCTTTCATTGAATATGACTTACTGAATATAATATAGTACTCATACAGGTCGACGATCTGTACTAAAGTATGTGCACTTTTCCCCTATAATATAGACTGTACACAGTATATAATAACATCCCTAATAAAGTTTAATTTGAGTGTCTAAAAAATGTGTGTGGGATATCTGTGAAACTTGTTATCCACGATAGTGCAACATTAGGAAATGGTAGTGCAGTCAGCTATCTGTCTAGTTAGCTCTGAGTTCATAGTCCACATCTCATATCTTCTGAAGCTATGATGACATCTTAGCTTCTGTCATCATTGTTTGCTATGTAGACTATTCTATGAGGAAGAATCAGTGGGCCTGTCACCAAACAGTGTCCATTTTTGTTTGTTTGCCTGCCTGTTGTGAAAATGACTACAATGCATTTCCACTATCTTTCTCCAGGACTAACTGCCAAACAGTTGACAGTTGGATCTATGCTAGATTGCTAGTCCGTCTGTGAGTGTGCATGAGCGTGACTGACTGTTTTGTTTTGAGTCATTGGTAGCTTGAATGAGTTGTGTTCAGGACCGGTCTGCCTCGTTTGCATATGAACGTGATTGCATTACTGAGGGAAATGCAGAGGGACCTCTTCTTTAACCCAGCGCTAAGAGATGCCAGGGGAATGCCATTCTGCCTCTTAATCAACAGATCCCTTTATTTACCCTGCCAAGACCTAGTGATGTAAACATCTCTCCCCTACTCTCTCTCAGCTTCTCCTCTTTCTCTCCTCTGAGCAGGCTGACTGGTTCTTTGATGGCTTTGAGGGAACAGATGTTTTGTGTCATCTGTTTGCCCACGTTTTAAACAGTCTCTTAAGAGAGCTCAAAGTTCTGTGTCTGTCTGTCTGGCTCACTAACAGACAGGCTCTGTCCAGCCCTCCTCATTCAGGCCTGGGGTGGCTTACATCAGACACCTCACTGGCCTTTTTTTTTTCTCCTCCTTTATCTGTACCCCCTCTTCCATCTTTTTCTTTGACACACAAACTCATATCACTGTGAGAAGCTGATATGCTTACAGGGTTATGCTCTAACTATCTTCTGGATAGTAGTATGATATGGATTTGAGTTGAATGTTTATTGATATTTTCCACTGGCATGATGATTCCTTCTCCCAACAGCAGGTGTCTGAGCCCCCTACTCTGTTACATAAGCCAGGTGTGTGTGTGTGTGTGCGCACGCTGCAACCCGAGACCGAGACACACGCTGAAGCGGCCATGATGAAACTGAGCCAGAGTGAATTAAACAGACAGTTGAGGAGAGGAGCCCTCTGTCACCAGACAACACAGCTCAGGAGTTCACACTCACAGATCACAACTCAGACATTTGAAATATAGAACAGGAAGTCAATCTTGTACTCGAGAATTCGGAACATAACTAAGAACTAACTTCTTGACTGTCAGCAGTGAATGGAAGATAAAGACCCAAGGATACCTGCTATAGGTAAAGACTATTTTGTGTGTGTGGTGTATGTATACAGGCTAATTCCATCTGATTCATGTCTGGCATTAGGCTTTTGTGCTGCCCTATAGATCATAGTATAGAGTACAATGCACAGTATAGGGGATCCGTTGCTAAAAGAACAGAGTTGTTTGAAATGGGGGATTTTGATACTATAAGCCTCTTATCACCTTCACTGGACCATTCATTCAAATCAGCTCCCCTCAACACTTACTTGGCTGCGTGTGCCTCCACTGATGTACATTCCAGACCTCACACATGATGAACTCCGCACATACTCACACACACGCATCGTTCAACACACGAGCGTCACACACTCCGGACCCTGACAATCGGACCTTGTCCTGGGATTAGGGGGGGGGGGACTGCTAATCTGCCTCCTTACTGCCGCCTACATGGTTTCTCTGGGGGAAGGGGGGTGGTGATGGAGGCACGGAGGGAACAAGAGGGGAGGGGCATGATTGTCCACTGTTATGTAACCATGTTAGATCGCCATGGTGAAGAACAAATCATAGAACAAAAACTCTGATCACACCCCTCTCTCTCCTCAACCCCTTTCATCTTACTTCTCTGCTACATGATCCTCAGCTCTTTCTCTCTTGTTGCTTCTGCCTGCAAAGTTCTTGTTCTACTCCTCTCACCCATCTTTTCTTTCTTCTAACGTCTATTCCATTTCCTCTCAAACCTGCTGTCCCCCTGCTGTCCTCATTTCTCATAACGTTTCTGCCATCACCTCTGGCTCCATTCTCCTCTATCTGTATGAGATCGGTAACCTTGGGAATTCTGTAAATACTAGATCTGTCTCAGAATCTGTGTGACTGTTAAACCCCTTTCCTCATGTGGCCAGCAGCACACAGCGAGGGAGGCCTCAATTGCCCCTTTAGTAGAGACAATTTGGTTGCGGCATCAAATAAAAAATATAATACAGGTAATCCAGGACCCTGGGAAATCATGGAAGGGTTTCAGTGTTCCAGAGCTGAATTTGCAGCACAGGAAATGGTTTCTGCGATGGCAGGAAATGGTCCTCAGGCATTCAAATCACAAAAACAGAAGATTTAGCCCAGATGCATTTTATTTTTAACTTTTTGGTCTTTGTTCCACTCATATACAGAACTTCACTGCTGGTTTACATTCACTGTAAGAAGTTATTGTGCCTTTGTTAGACAGCCCAAACACAGAGTGAACAAAGTGTCTTGAACAATGATGGTGCCCGTTAGACATAACAATTAGCAGTTTTTTTTCATGATGTATTTCGTAAAGTTTCATATCTCCAACCTTATCCTGAGGGATATGCGTCCCTCTCCTCCCCGCCCTCCTCCTACCCACTCCCATCTACCCTCCCCTCCCTCCTACCCACTCCCATCTACCCTCCCCTCCCTCCTACCCACTCCCATCTACCCTCCCCTCCCTCCTACCCACTCCCATCTACCCTCCCCTCCCTCCTACCCACTCCCATCTACCCTCCCCTCCCTCCTACCCACTCCCATCTACCCTCCCCTCCCCCTACCCACTCCCATCTACCCTCCCCTCCCCCCTACCCACTCCCATCTACCCTCCCCTCCCCCCTACCCACTCCCATCTACCCTCCCCTCCCTCCTACCCACTCCCATCTACCCTCCCCTCCCTCCTACCCACTCCCATCTACCCTACCCACTCCCATCTACCCTCCCCCTACCCACTCCCATCTACCCTCCCCTCCCTCCTACCCACTCCCATCCACCCTCTCCTCCTTAACCCAAGCTGTTCCAAATGCTCCGATGTTATTTCTCAATCAAATATTTAAGCTCCTGGTAACCCAAGTTTGCGCAATCCACCTGCTTTTATGGCCAACCCACTTTGAACCTGATCTTGGGGGAATCCGTAAGTGATCTCCACATAGTGACTGAAACCGAGACTACAACTCCATGGCTTTAGAGCTTCAGTAGGGACTAACGTTGTGACAGTTGATCTGAGCGTTGCGGTCCAGACGTTCTGTTTGTGCTAGGATTCGTCTACCGCATGTCCACATTTCATAATTTTGTGTCCAAATGAGGAATTGTCCACCCTTAGAAATATGTTGGATAACTTGGCAATGCATTACAGTAACGCAGTGAGTTGTTGAGATCATGTTGCAGATTGTGTGTTTTAAGTGCATCATAACCTGCAACCATATGACCCTCCATCATTAGTGGTGTTACTCTGAGATTGTACTGGTCCACTGGCATTAAAGGGGTCTAAACAGTCTACGGAAACGGAGCCAATGGAGGAACGTTGCGCTCTCTACTTAGTTATACGTACTTTTGTGTGGCTGCAATTTTGAAACGCGACGCATAGGGACCTTAGTCAGCTCCGTTTGTGTAGACTGTGTAGACCCCTTAAGAGTGCCATGTCATATGACCGATGGCTAGGTCAACATGTACCATATAAAGACATTTCCCTGAAAACAGAGGCGGCAGTAAGTAGTCATTGATGTCAGGGAACAGCGCCACATGCTGTCCCTTCAGTGGAGAGACACAGGATGATAGGAACACAGGATGTTCTGACCAGATTTCACCAGTACCACAACCTCTTAGAGCTGGCAGGGGCAGTCTTAGTGATTTGGAGGCCCCATGCAGAGGCTTTTATACTAAAGATGCAATTTAACTGTAAAAATGTAACTGTAAAACTGTATTACCTTCTAATATGCCATGACAACAACCAGTCATTATGTTTTCAAACAAATCACTTCAAAAAGTAGGTTACCGTCGCACGCACGTTCATCCAAAATAATTCCAGAATACGGAAAGTACACTGTGCACCCGTCACCTTTCCTTCAATTCGCAAGTGGCTGAAACTGTCTCACCAGAGAAAGCATCCAAGCTAGCGATACAGCTCCCCTCTATCTTACTATACGTAGCCCATGTATCTGATGCTGTCTGGCCAAAATCTTTCTTACCAGACTCTGGCCTTTGGTCTGATGAGGCCAAATGTGAGATTTTTGGTTCCAACCGCCGTGTCTTTGTGAGACACAGAGTAGGTGAACTGATGATCTCCGCATGTGTGGTTCCCACTGTGAAGCATGGAGGAGGAGGTGTGATGGTGTGGAGATGCTTTGCTGGTGACACTGTCAGTGATATATTTAGAATTCAAGGCACCATTAACCAGCATGGCTACCACAGTATTCTACAGCAATACACCATCCCACCTGGTTAGTGGGACTATCATTTGTTTTTCAACAGGACAATGACCCAAAACACACCTCCAGGCTGTGTAAGCGCTATTTGACCAAGAAGGAGAGTGATGGTGCTGCTTCAGATGACCTGGCCTCCACAATCACCTGACCTCAACCCAATTGAGATGGTTTGAGATGATTTGGTCTGCAGAGTAAAGGAAAAGCAGCCAACAAGTGCTCAGCATATGTGGGAACTCCTTCAAGACTGTTGGAAAAGCATTCCTCATGAAGCTGGTTGAGAGAATGCCAAGAGTGTGCAAAGCTGTCATTAAGGCAAAGGGTGCCTACTTTCAAGAATCAAAAATATAAAATATATTTTGATTTGTTAAACACTTTTTTAGTTACTACATGATTCCATATGTGTTATTTCATAGTTTTGATAGTTCTACATAGTAGAAAATAGTACCATTTTTTTAATAAAACCCTGGAATGAGTAGGTGTGTCCAAACTTTTGACTGGTACTGTATATAAAAAAAACTTTTAATTTGGCCTTACTTCTATTACCCCATAAAAACTCATTGAATAATAGATTCATACATGGAAAAACTAAAATGTAATCAATTGGAAGTATGTTTTGAAGTGTCTGTCCTATATCTGAGAGATATAAGAAACATCAGAAAAAAAGTATCATATTTGTTTTCAGTGGAATAAATAACCTGTATACATTTTTTCGGACGGGTACCTTCAGACGAGTCCCGTGACACTCGTAGAGCAATTTCCTCTTCTGCCTAATGGTAAGTCCACCAGTGAGAGCCGGGTTCACACACACACACACACACACACACACACACACATACTATCAGTTTGACTAGGCCCGATGCTCCCTCAGATAGCTGGGATCAGCCCTACGCTAGCAATAGTTTCCAGACCTCCTGATAACGACCACACCAGCCACTGGGAAAACAATCTATTTGATGACTCAACGTGGAAAATGGATTGGATTTGCAAAAAGTCCTCAATTTAAGGGCATTTAGTTTTTTTGTTTTTTACCCAACTTTTGAGAGAGAGAGAGAGAGTTCCTCTGTCCAGTGTCTGTGTTATTTTGCCCATCTTAATCTTTTATTTTTATTGGCCAGTCTGAGATATGTTTTTTTCTTTGCAACTGCCTAGAAGGCCAGCATTCCAGAGTTGCCTCTTCACTGTTGAGACTGGTGTTTTGCGTGTACTATTTAATGAAGCTGCCAGTTGAGGACTTGTGAGGAGTCTGTTTCTCAGACTAGACACTGTCCTCTTGCTCAGTTGTGCACCAGGGCCTCCCACTCCTCTTTCTATTCTGGTTAAAGCCAGTTTGTGCTGTTCTGTGAAGGGAGTAGTACACAGCGTTGTATGAGATCTTCAGTTTCTTGGCAATTTCTTGCATAGAATAGCCTTCATTTCTCAGAACAAGAAGAGACTGACGAGTTTCAGAAGAAAGTTATTTGTTTCTGGGCATTTTGAGCCTGTAATCGAACCCACAAACATTAACAATGTCTACACTGTATTTCTAATCAATTTGATGTTATTTTAATGGACAAAAAAATGTTTCTAAGTGACCCCAAACTTTGGAATGGTAGTGTAAATGTCAACCCTGTGACACTCATCTTTTCACATTGCACCCAATGCATTTGTGACACTCATCTTTTCCCATTGTCTGCAATGTATTGAAAAAAATGTGTGACACTCATTTTTCTCCGATTGACTGCAATGTACTGAGAAAAAACTTAAACCCTGAGAATCTCATATTTTCCCATTGATTGCAATGTATTGAGAAAAACGTCAACTCTGACACTCATCTTTTCCCATTGACTGCAATATACTGAAGAAATTGTCATTCTGACACAATTTTTTTCACATTGACTGCAATGTATCAGCTACTGTGACATTTGACCTTTTTTGCAAAAATGTGCCTGCATGATGTTTTCAGGCTGATAATGGGCTGGCCACAAGTGTTGAATTGGGTGGAGATCTGGGGACTGAGAGGCCATGGTGTATGGTTTACATTGTTTTCATGCTCATCAAACCATTCAGTGACCACTTGTGCCCTGTGGATGCGGGCAATGTCATTCTATGGGGGCATAGCCATGGTAGCCAAAATAGTGCTAATAGTGTTACGTGATAAATTAACTCAGAAACCACACCTGTGTGGAAGTACCTGCTTTCAATATACTTTGTATACCTCATTTACTCGTGTTTCCATTATTTAGGCAGTTACATTTACCTGTACACCTTATATGAATCTACCCTCTCTCAACTCTGTATCTCCCCCTAAACATAGCTGTCACTAACTTACCTGTGACACTCCCTTTTCAGGAATGAACTCGCGTGCAGGCTCACACCGTAAATCCCCGTGACTTTATAATAACACCTTTACGACTCGAGAGGCTGATGGAACAAGCGCTGAAATATTTACATGGGGTCCGGCTGCAGAGCGAGCTGGAGAGGAGAGAAACGTTTTACTGGAGCTTTGTTCTCTCTTTTTTTATATTTTATAGTAATTTGCAAATGTGTCATCCCTTTACAGTAGGTCTAGGCCTACAAGCCAAATCGCCATCCCCCCTCTTCATATATTTCAAGCTCGCGCGTAATGGAGTGATATTGTTGAAAACACTTCTGTTTCTTTCCACTGTATTATGGGGTATACCAATATTATTTATTTGCACAGTAAGAGGACGCGCCCGAGCCTCTCTCCTGTGCAACCCTGTCCCACGCGCCACCCAGTCCCCTGTGACTGTTCAATGTCACCTGCTGCCCAAAGCGCAACAATGGTGAGCTCATATGTTTGGACAAATAGCGTGAGGCGTAGTGGTTATAGCATGCAACTCCCAATCAGATGGTAGAGAAAATAATGTATTGTCATTTCACACATGAAAGCAAACTGTAAAGGCAACACAGCAATAATCATACATTTTCTTAAATAACCATTCATAACCACCCACTTTGATCATGTCAATAGGAGACTTTGGCAATTTCTATATCTGTTAATTGGGGTATTGACTGGGAAGCGCTGTCAAAAAGAAACAAACTATAATTTGGTAGGTGAAACTCCATTATCAAAGCCACCCTGTGGTCCCATCCCACTGGTCAATGAGATTACAAACTATATTCACCCACTCAAAAAGACAGCCAAAAGTTAGTTGAATTTCCAATATGTTATCCCTATGCTTTTCCTAAGCACAACAAAGTTCAAATGGGAATACAATGTCAGATATTTTGTTCATACCACAGATTGTGTTATCATTGTCCTTCATCTAATAACAGAACCAAATGACCTGGATGGCAGTTGAGATTACATAAAAAGTACATAGTGCAAGTGATCAATGCCGTTCGAGATTCTGTGCAGATTATTACAGCAATGAAGATCTCCGTAGACCTGCGATGACCTATGCATGCTTTCTTGAACATGCACACGTTATATGATTACATAAGAAGACATTTATAGTTAAAGTGACCTAAAAATGTGGCCATGGATGTGTTACACCATTTAACCTTTTACTGCAATGGACTAAATCAAGGTCGCTCAGTGTTTCTTGGTAGTCTTAAACAAATCTACTTTGAAACAAAAGTATACACCTCACACACATGGTTATGGGCTTAAAGAAAAGAAGACACCTGTACCATGTCAGATACAGAGTTGAAATGTATTACATTTTGAGTTTGCATCCCAATATTACATTTATTTACATCACAGAAGACTGAAATATAACAAAACCATTTGACATAGAAACACCGGATTTTCTGCAGTTAAAAAAAATATTAATAACATTCCACTCATGAGGCCACTAGGTCATTTGACTACAGGAAAGGGCTACATTGAATGTTATGTTAGCTTGTAAAATAGCCTTAACTTACTCTATTACAAAAGTAATATGGAATCAACATTTAAAGGAGATGTATCTACTGCTTGGATAGTTCCATCGGCGCCTCTGGTTTAATCTCATTCTTTAACTTACATTTTTGGTTGAGTTGAATACGTGAATCCAACATATCATTGGTTAAGTTGTTGACAAGTTAATAAAGCTATTTATTGTATTTCAAAAGTGGTAACCAAATATCTTCTGCTTGGATAGTTCCATCTGTGCCACTGACTAAGTCTGGCTTTAATTTTAGTTTGTCTACTAATTAATTATTGATACATTTGATTCAGGTCTTCCAAACCGCTCTGCCAATAACAGCTAGTTTTCAGTTTCCCCCTCCCAACTCAGACAACTCCCCGACAGTCCTATCAAAATTCTTGTTTGAGAAATTGTAATGTCAAACTATTACAGTAAGGTACTTAATTGTTTCCCAGAAATGATTTGATATTGATATAAAAATGTCTGCATTGGGCCTTTAGAGCCAGACTAAGTCAGTGGCACAGATGGAACAAGACATACAGAGCATTTGTCTTCAAATGTTGATATTTGGTTGTGTTGACAACCAAACACAATTCAACATCACTAAATATAATTACATTTGAAATCAACCAGAGCTTGAAAGCCTAGGCCTATTTTATGGTTTATTTTTTGTTTAATTCTGTGTTGAACTGAAACAATAGCTGATGACTTTGCAAATGCTATATTTACATTTAAGTAATTTAGCAGACACTCTTATCCAGAGCAACTAGGGTTAAGAGCCTTGCTGAACGGCACATTGTACATATTCAACATATGTTATACAAGGTTTGTCTATTTAGACATTTGGTTACCATGATGACATAATCCTGTGGTTGAAATTTCAAGTCAAAATACGTTGACAAATTACGCTAAAACAACATTGATTCAACCAGTTTGTGCCCACTGGGATGTTGTCTCTCTGCAAAACAATATGCGCCCGGAAGCACAGGAAGGCCAGGAAAATTGTTAAAGACTCCAGCCACCCAAGCCATAGACTGTTTTCTCTGCTTCCGCAAGGCAAGCGGTACTGGAGCAAGTCGGACACCAACAGGCTCCTGAACAGCTTCTATCCCCAATCCTGAACAGCTTCTATCCCCTAGCCATAAGACTGCTAAATAGCTAATAAAATGGCTACACGGACTATCTGCATTGACCCTTCTATTTAATTTTTACACTGTCGCTATGCCCACTTACACACTCACTCTATTCACACTCCCCTTACAGAAAAACCACATAATTTCACATGTGTAGTTTCATGTTATCACATGTTGCTTTACATGTTGTCACATGTTATCACATTAACTTCACATAAGATCACATGTGATCACATGAAAACATGTGTTTTTGGAACACTACATGTGATCACGTTAAATTCATGTGGTTTTTTCATAAGGGTCTACACACTCACTCACACTTACAGTCAAACACCCTCAAACAAACAAACACACGCACGCACGCGCGCACACACACACACACACACACAATCATTTTATAAGGTGCTGCTGCTCCGTTTATTATATCCTGATGCCAAGTCACCTTAGCCCTATACATATTTAATCCTATCATTCCAGTATCCCAGTATATTGTAAATATGGTATTGGCACCCAGGAACTGACCCTGTATATACTGTACCTTACTTACTGTACTTTTTCTTGTTCTTATTTCTATTTCTCGTGTATTTTTGTTCTACTTTACTTTGTATTACATGTTTATAGTACTACTGATATTGATTAATGCATTGTTAGGAAAGAGCAAGCAAGAAAGGCATTTCACTGTATTTGTGTAAATAAAAGCTTGAAACTTCCGCAGCGCGCTACCCGCTAATTAATTACAGCGAAACACACACACACACACACACACACACACACACACACCTTTCCCTCAATCTCCCACTCTCTCACACTCTATCTACCCTGCTCATGAAAACTTGTTGCAGACTATACTTTTTCTCCCTGACACCAGGAAACATTTTGGGATAGGCCTACTTTGGAGAGTTCTCAGTTGTCATAAAAAGGATTATTATTCTTCTGGTTGGATTTTTGGAAGGGATTCACTATAGGTCCCAGTCGTGGAGTTAAATTTCCGGGACAGTTTGTTTCACTTCGTGAGACTCCAGCGATGGTGCGAGGACAGCGGCTAAGCGGAGGGACTCTCCGCGCACCCCTCTGACATCCCTCACCGGTTATTTAGGTGCTCCGTCAGGTTGGTCTGCTGTTGTGTTTAGTCGTTTCTCAGAGACCTCTGTTCATATGATTGATGCGGTATTATCGTGAGGAGGAATCATAGCCCTTTAACGCCGAAATTAGCTGCTATTCTGTGGGATCGTGCTATTGCTATTTCAAAATCCCGACACAGACGTGTTAATACAATAACGATTGATTAAGATGTGCGTTAAAATGACATATTTTGAAAATGAAAAGTGATTTTAAATGTTTTTCATGATAACCTATGATAAACCACTGCATGTGAAAGAAAGTAGACAATGCCATTCATTGAGTTAGTAGGCTTTTGAGAGTGAAAGTTAGGACTTGAACCCTGTAGGTTATAGTCAAGTTCAATTTGTTCTTTTGATTCATTGTTTTTAGTTGAGATTTAAATATGTTTTGGCAAGAAAGACAAAGCAGTCAGTTTGAAAACATGCTTATGTTCAAGCAGTTTAAACTACAACACATTTAGGCTTTTATTTAAAGTTTAATAGGGGAGACAAGGGATGAATGTAACACAAGACAGCTGTAACACTTTCAATATCTCCAAGCAGAAACGAGTGATGTAACTGCACATGCATGTCAAGAAGGAAAGTTATACACCAAAGTAGGAAAATAATAATTGGCAAAAATCTCATAGAAGAGAAAGTTATAGGGATAATTCTTAATAAGAGCCTCATATGGAGTGTGCACCATGTGGCTAGTATACTATGTCTAGCCACTGGCTTGAGGCAAGGGCAAGCTATGCCAATAACTGCATTCTTACACTTGATTTGATCATCTTAGAATAAATTGCTAAACGGATTACAGTGCGAGGTGGAATGTTTCAATATTGCCCCTGCAGAACACTGGCTGCGCTTTGTCCAGCTTTGCTAACCGCATGCAGTTCACCCGCTGCTCCCCGTGCCACCCCTCTAATCTTAAAAGGGAAAGAGGGGATTGGGCCAGGCAAACTGACAGGGACAATGAATGGATTAAAAACAATTGAAAGTGGTACTGGGTGGACAAAAGGAGGCTCAAAGCCACAGGGTTACACCTATCCGTGACAATCCTACTGGTAATTGGTCCCTGACTGATCTTGATACCACATAATCTCTCAGGTGAACGGAGTAGATAGTGAGGCCACAAGTGAAAGAAAATAGGCTAACTATAAGCTTTTACAGTAAAGTTGTCTTCTCCGCCTAAGGCCACAGGAAGCTCAGAAATGATTTGTGGTTAAGGCCACATGAGTTTAAAGGACACATGTAGAGACAAACACACATTATAACCATCATGCACTGTCAAAACATGTCCGTCAAACTGCTGCGGGGCCAGGAACAGGCCTCATGCTCGGTGCTCACACCGACCCCTGTGGCTAAGTGTTGACTGACCTTTGTTGGCACACGTTTCAATGTGGTTGAAACCGGTGGAGAGGATTTTGAAAAAAATGCGTAAACGCCTCTCTAGTCCGGTTGTGCCTGCAGGAATCCGTAAAGCTGTGATCTAAACTGGGAAAATTACGAAAGGATACGAGGAAGGACACTACAGACATTTCCCAGACCCCCAGAAAAGAAACGGAAGAAGTCATTGTTCATTTTGACAAGACAATTACAACTCGTGTCATCCTAACAGGCCTACGTACGACTTAATTAAATAGCTATTACTGAAGATTTTCTCCAGAAAAGATACATATGCTGTTTGATATAAGGTATGGGTGTTTGTAGGCCTGCAGGCTTTAGTAGCATTATAGTAACTTGTGTCTTAAACTGGTAGCTTCTCGGAGTTGTTGACTAGCGAGGAAGCATCTAAATGGTGATCATCCTTGTTTAACCACTGAGATTGAAAAACAAAGACCTAGGATTAAGACCAATCAAAGGCACACCATAGTGAAAGTGCTCTGTCATCAGCCTGCGACTGCTTATACTGTGAGACGGTTACAGCCCTGGGGATATCTTAGTCAGCCCACAGACAGTGACATGGTGTGACACACACACACACACACACACACACACACACACACACACACACACACACACACACACACACACACACACACACACACACACACACACACACACACACACACTACTACTGGGCACACATAAACACATTCATTTAGACCCAGGTAAAGAAGGGCAGACA
This sequence comes from Salmo salar, assembly GCF_965601325.2. Taxonomy (NCBI): domain Eukaryota; kingdom Metazoa; phylum Chordata; class Actinopteri; order Salmoniformes; family Salmonidae; genus Salmo; species Salmo salar. The sequence goes on along the minus strand of NC_138311.1, from coordinate 29,330,028 downwards.
GACAGACAAGCGAACGGACAAACAGACTTAAATACCCACCCCTTCGTAAGCTCTCTATACACAAAATATGACAGACAGACGTACATATACATGTAGCTCATGAGACAGTGTGGTTATTAAAATGGTAATGTAGAAGACAGATCGAAACATTGTATGATGTCATGGTCGATCGTACATAATTATATCAGCGACATGTCAGTGCAACCCATTGCCTAACGACTCAAACAGAACTTTTCCACTGCTCTATCGTTCGCTACATACTTCAGTCTGAGACTGCCATCATTGAAGTCGTTTGTGGTGATGTCAGAATAAGAGGTGTTGTACAAAACAAAGTCATCAGCGATTGGATCATCTCTAACCAATCAGAGTATCAAAGCCAATGACACATTTTCAAAAAAACGGCCGCTTTACTCACAAGTGTTCTGGCTCGGCCCAACCCAAAGGTTTCTAGGACCAATCAGACGGTCTAAAATTGATTTTCGTTCTAGTAATCGTCAGGGAGGTACTCAGATCCAGACTCATTGCGGAGAAGAAACTAACGGACGTGTGGCTGTTGCGTAGCATTTGGCCGGAGCAAGGAGTTTGGGTAGCCAGGCAATGCAACCCAGATGCAACCTCATAAAAATGCACAATATAAACCTATAGTGCTTCTAGGTGCTGTATATTGTGATTTATGTATGGATTTGTTGTTTATTTGTCAGGGACTAAACAGCTCACTTATATGCAGACCCACTGGCTTACACTGTAAGTTACCTGTCAAGCTCATTAACATCTGTGGTTTCCAGGCAGGTCACAAAAGCTCTGATCAACTCAACATTCTATGCAATACCTATAATCTCACTCAGATTGTCAACAGTGTAACTAGGTTGAATATAAAATATCCTCTGAAATCCTCTTTGATTGATTTGATCTTAACCAATACTCCTCATCGTTTTAATGCTTCTGGTATTTTTGCAAATGACATAAGTGATCACTGTGCTATTGCCTGTGTGAGAGATGGTAAAATTCCTAAGAAATCTCCACGTGTCATTACGAAAAGAAACTGGAAGCGGTTTAACATTCAAGGTTTTTTACATGATGTATCTTGCATCGAATGGAATAGAATGGCATTAATTCCTGATGTTGAACTAGCCTTTTCTTACTTCCACAACGCATTCCAGGATGTATGCAATAGGCATGCCCCTTTTAAAAAATTCAGGATTAAGGGCAGAGAGAACCCTTGGTTTACTAAGGAACTTACAAAAATCATAAGGGAATTAAATGCTATGTGGGCTAATGCAAGAGGGACTGGTTTGGCAGATGATTGGATGGCTTTTAAACGTCTTCGAAATATGGGTGTGGCTATGATCCGTAAATTGAAAGCAGACCACTACCTGAAATCTACTTCACATAATTTAAATAATCCACCCAAATTCTAGCAAATAGTGAAAGATTTGGAGTGCAAAAAAGATACACAGCTTCCCAAACAATTGTTGGTAGACACACAGATTGTAACTGAGAGAACCTCCATTCTGAAAGCCTTGAATCAGCATTTTTTAGATGCAGGCAGTTTATTTGAAAAGGTCAAAGGTATAATTGAGCCCCCTATGAATTTACCTGACACCCCTGTGCACTCCTTCACCAGGTTCTCCTTTTCATCCTTCTCTGTTTCAGAAGTGTGTAAAGCCCTGAAATAAATTTATGAAAAAATATCCCCTGGCCCTGATGAACTAGATCCCTGCTTCCTACACCTAGCTGCAGACATTATTGCTCCCCCTTAACATGTATTTTTAACCTCACGCTTGATGTTAAGGAAATCCCCAAGTTATGGAAATCTGCTTTTGTACTGCCTCTCCTGAAAGGTGGAGAACCTTTGCTACTTGACAACTATCGACCCATATCAAAATTGTCTGTACTGTCTAAGGTACTGGAGTCCTTAGTTAGTAGGCAGCTAAAGGCCTACTTCCAAGAAAACAACATCTTAAATGGAATGCAACCAGGTTTTAGGTCTGGCCACAGCACTGTTTCAGCAACATTGAAGGTTTTAAATGACATCCACTGTGCTCTAGATAAGAAGTTACATTGTGTGTCTGTCTTTATTGATTTGTCAAAGGCTTTTGACACCATGGACCATGCTGTGTTAGTGCAAAGGTTAAAATGTTGTGGAATTACTGGTCATGCTCTAGATTGGTTTATAAATTACCTGGTTGTAAATCTGAGTCCATAGAGGTGTGCTCAGGTGTTCCGCAAGGTTCTATTTTGGGCCCACTGTTGTTCATTTTGTATATCAACAACATTGGGGATCTTATTGAAACAGCGGGTGTTCATTTTTATGCAGATGATACTGTTCTTTATTCAAGTGGTAGTAGTTTATTTTTAGCTTTTGAAAATGCCCAAAGAGCATTTAACATCATACAACAGAATCTGTATGATTTAAAGCTGGTTCTAAATTTGGGTAAAACAAAATGCATGGTATTTTCAAATGCCAGGCATGTTACTAATCATGTCATTGCTACATTGGCTGGACATACTATAGAGCAAGTTAAAGTGTACAAAGATTTGGGTGTGTGGGTTGATGATAAGCTGAGCTTCACTGTGCATGTAGAGAACTTGATAAGGAAGCTCAAGCTGAGAATAGGTTTTTATTACCGGCATAAAGCTTGTTTTTCTTTTGAGGCCAGGAAGGAGCTGGTACGATGTACATTACTGGCGCTTTTAGATTTTAGTGATGTTACATATATGCAGGCCTCAACCACTACCCTGAGAGCACTTGATTCAGTATATCATGCAGCCCTCAGGTTCATTACAATTCAAAATCATCTAACACATCATTGTGATCTCTACAGCGCTGTTGGCTGGTCGTCATTGACCTTGCGTAGGCTAAACACTGGTATACACTGATTTATAAGGCCATGTTGGGTCAAATTTGATCGATGTATATATCATAGAAGAGTGTAATTGTCTTTAGGCCAGCTGTTTTTAGTCAAGACTCATGTTTGTTACGTAAAATGTTTTTGTTGTACTTTATGTGTGTTTATAGTTTTGTTTATTGTTGTGTTAGTGTATGTAAGTTGTTTTGTCTGAAACGTTGTTCCCCCTGCTGCTATTGGACCAGGTCTCTCTTGGAAAAGATATGTTATCTCAATGAGAAAAACCTGTATAAATAAAGGTTAAATCAAATTTAAAAAAACTAACAAAGAACATTATGATATTACAGTGAAATTGGTACACAATGAATACACTTAATATACTCTCTCTCTCTCTCTCTCTCTCTCTCTCTCTCTCTCTCACACTCTCACTTATTAATTCACTCACTCACTCACTCACTCACTCACTCACTCACTCACTCACTCACTCACTCACTCACTCACTCACTCACTCACTCACTCACTCACTCACTCACTCACTCACTCACTCACTCACTCACTCACTCACTCACACACTCACTCACACACACACACACACACACACACACACACACACACACACACACATTTTGTTCTTCTATCCTCGTGGGGACCTAAATTGATTTCCATTCAAAATCCTATTTTCCCTAACCCTAAACCTAACCTTAACCTCATCCCTAACCTTAATACTAAACCTAAACCTAACCTCTTACCCTAATTCTAACCCTAAGCTTAAAATATTCTTTGTCCTCATGGAGATGTCGTAAATGTCCCCATGAGGGAGACTATTCCTTGTTTTACTATCTTTGTGGGGACTTTGGGGGATTTTAGGTTCCCACAAGCATAGAAGAACCAACCAACCAACCAACCACCCACACACACACACACACACACACACACACTAAATCTAGATGATTTGGTCTGAAGTGTGGTCATGTATTGTGTTGTTCAGCTCTGTGCTGTCTTGTAGAGACTGAGGACAAGCAGAAGCTTGCAAGCTTCCTCTCAAATTGGCCAGATCCTGTGCTCTTTTGGGTTTGGTCAAACCTCGCTGTAGCCTTCTATGCATTGTCTTTCCCTGTAGCTTTCTTGCAGTTTCTGTGGGAATTGTTTGTCCAATCTGCCCTTATTAAACTTAGTCACGAGACTGGAATAGTTGTGTCATTTTTCTGTCACACTGATATATGAATCTTATGTTTTTATATTTTCCCCACTCCAAGTTCACTGTCTTGTGTTTTCCATGAGCAGTGTCACAGGCCCCTGCTAAAACCACTTCTGTTCACTGGGAATATTTGTAATGGCGCCACCCTGTGGTGAGTGCTGAACAGTGATCCTGTATTCTGTGGTGTGAATAGGAGAGACTTGGGTATAGTTGTTCTATCTAGACTTCTGCATTCCTGTATATTAAAACAATGTGGTGTTGGTGGGAGAATGGGAATAGAGAAAGAGAGTTTGTGTGTAATAATACACATGTAAGCGTGGTATTAAATATATGTCTGTATTTCTCCCCTCAGTGTATAAGTATCTGTATGTAGTATTGTAGTGTGCAGAGATAGTTCATGACAACTGTATCTTATTCTTCAGGATGTGTGTGTGAGGGCTGACGGTGTGGGTCTAGCCATGGAGCCAGAGTTGAACTGCAGCTCTCACTGTGACTCCGGACTCTGCCTCATCCACCCTGGAGTCAATACACAGGAGGACCTGGAGATACTGCAGAGACTATGTACCCTCAGCACGGTAAAGTAAACATGTAAACATGCACACATGCACACACATGCACGCAGGTTCAGGGTTCAGGGTCAGGTTTTGCATCGTCCCGCAACAAGCCATTGTTTACAGACAGATGGCTTGTTGCAGAAGCTTCCGTAGCCTGGCGTCCTTTATCAACTTGGGGGGACCGAGTGGCACAACGGTCTAAGGCCGTGACCGGGAGTCCCAGCGTCATCCAGGTTAGGGGAGGGTTTGGCCGGGGTAGGCCGTCATTGTAAATAATCATTTCTTCTTAACTGACTTGCCTAGTTAAATAAAGGTTAAATAAACAAATGAAATAAACCTTGGTTTGGTTTCAACAAAATAACATTTCCTGCCACCAGAGGCATATCCATTACGTCTAGGAACAATGCTTACTATTCGTCGGGTTGAACGTGTCCTTAAAACACGTTTTTATCCAGGGTCTGCTATTTTTTACCTGTGGGCTGCAATTGTAGTCCATTCCAGACTACACAGTTACGCGAGAGTAAGCTACCACGTAATCTCTCGTATCAATAAGTAACTTTCCACACACCTAGTTCCTCTTTACCCTTCCTTGACCCCGAACACACACATTCCTTATACATGTAATCAATAATATTCCCTCCTTTTTGAATAGTAACTCCATACTGTTCAACATTATACAAACTTATACAAAATGACTTATAAATGAACAGAAGAGAAAACATGATTAATATTCTCAATTGATTTGTATGTTTACACCTCCAAGACTTATGGCCTCTGACTATGTAGTCTTCTTCCATGGCTTATGGCCCTGGTCTCAAACTTATAATTATACTATATACACTCTCACCCCCCCCCCCCCCACACCTCCCTATCTGCCATTACCCCTCCTGTTATACTATAATAATGAAAATGAATTTCAGCTGGAGCTTGTGACTTTCTCTTCCTCCTTCGGGTTCCTAAGAGAGTGATAGCAAAAGTCTTGAAATGAACAAGAAAACACAAAATATGACAAGTATTAGTAATGCGTTAAGCTATGCATAAAATGTATGGCAATAACCGAAGTTTGATAACATGACGATTCCCACTCTCCCTTAGCCTGACTCTAGACCTTTGGGATACTATTCTGCTGGGGTCCACAAAAATGAAGGCTCTGTACATCTCATGATAATAGGCAGACTTCCCCCGTCAGGCTGCAGGTTTACAGGAGGTGTTCCCACGCGATGTCATCATCACTTTGCCCTCTGTTTTCCCAGACAAGTCCTACCCCCTCCTGAGTCTAGTATGTACAATGAATCTCTGTGGCTAGGCAGGTGGTGTTATCGTCCCATCCCGAGTCCTGAACCTTTGGTACTCCTCCACACATCTCCCGGTCTTCTTATCACTAGGTAGTATAAATTCTTGCACATAGCCTCAGTCCATTGTACATTTTCCGGACTCATACACAAAGAGTTATTTGAGAATAAGCAACCCATTCATACTCAAGTGAATATCATGATGCAAAACATAGAGAGAATACAATAATATAAAACAGGGAAGCTATAAGTGTCACGCCCTGACCTGAGAGAGGGTTTGTTTCTCTATGTGGTTAGGGCAGGGTGTAGGGTGGGCATTCTATGTTTTTGTATTTCTTTGTTTTGGGCCGAGTATGGTTCCTAATCAGAGGCAGCTGTCTATCGTTGTCTCTGATTAAGAATCATACTTAGGCAGCCTTTTCCCCACCTGTGTTTGTGGGTTATTGTTATTTCTGTGCGTGTACGGCATAGTGCGTTACGTTTCTTCCTGCGTACCTGTTTATTGTTTTGTTTTCGGTTTCCTTATATAAAGATGTGGAATTACCGGCACGCTGCGCCTTGGCTCCTTTATGACAGGGAATTTGAAGACAGCACTCGTGACAATAAGACCTATTATAAGGCAATAGTTCACAATATATAGTATTATCTCTATCATATGACTCCTATCTCACCCTTATGGAAACATTCTGTCTCAGAGACAGGCCCCCTTTGTACTTTGCCTCCGGCCACAAATACATTTGCACATAGATCATTCCATCTAACCCATAACACATTGATCACTACTGCTAGGCCACTTATGTAGTTATAAACATACTAAATTGTGCTCAAGTCAATTAGTCAGTCTCCAACAGTCCATCAAGTGGAACAGTGATCACCCCCCTCCCTCCCGGCTCTCATTTGTCTGGCGTCTCTTCATTTTCATCTTTGGATAGCTTTACAGTTCATACTCCCAATGGCACACATGTAACTCATGCCTGTCAAAGTGGATGGCCCTTGATAATGTCCCCGATTTCAATATCTGGGGAATAATCTGATTTTCCCAAGCAGACGAAGCACACGAATGTCTCACCACCAACGTTTACGGTCCATTCTGTCTTGTCCATTTCTGTCTTGACCATTTTCCAACCAGTACACCAGCAGCATGAGATAAGTTTGGACATGATCTCTCTCCATGCTCACTCCACATGGACGGTCTCAGGAATCATGCTGCGCTCCTGAGAGAAAAGGCATTGATAGCTTCGACTGGATGCTGTACACCGTTTGCTGGCTCGGACTCATGTCTCAGGTAGAGGTGGTGGAGGATAGGGTCATAGTGAACACCATTGTCACCATTTCTTCAGCCGGTTAGAGTGGGTAAGGCTCACACTGTTCTCGGTCGAATGATCCCTTCCATGCATCTAGATACAGACTGGGGTCGCTATCACCATAACCTTGAGAGAGGACAGACCAGAACAACAGTTTAGGGCATTTCTGATTCAGGAAATCCAGACAAACTATTCACTGTATGACTAATTATTACATTCCCAATTTTCTTAATATAAATGTCTAAGACAAATGTCAATGAGAATAACAACATACTGTTTTGCAAATTGGCTTATCATATTGCCGATCTCACCGCAGAGTTACAGGGTCAGGGAGTTAGAGGGGTAACCTTTAGAGAGAATTCCTGACCATACAGCAGACTCAATCTGGTGAGATTTGTATTGAAGCAAAGACAAAAACAAAACAAACAAAACAACAACAGCAATACACTTCTTCATATTTACCAACATGTACATATTATACTTAAATCTCAGGGTGATCACGCCTCACCAGAAAGTCAGAACAGAGGTCACCATTAAGTGAGTCTGTTCTTTCCCTTTTCTTTCCCTGTATTTCAGACTAATTATTTAAAGAAAGTTCAAACATTCTGTGTACCAGGTTTGTATTGGGTTTTTCAGTACATTTCTAATGTACTCGCCACCGAGTCTAACGATTAACTTCAGTACATGACTGGTCTCTCTTTTTCCCTATAATTTTGCGTAACCACCTCACTACAATGCCCTTCTTGCTCATGAACTAACATTTAAAAGGTAATTTTAGGTTTGGTAACCCCAATGCTGGCACTTGACACAATTGCTTTTTTAAAACTCTACAATTATAATTGTTTCCAATATTAACTACACTCTAATTTCTCGCAAGGACCCCTCCTCCCTTTTGTCAATTCTGTAAAGCTATTTCAGAATAAGATGGAATGAAGTGTCAAACGAAATTAAAAACCCCAATGTTTTTCTAAGCTTGCGAGGACTGTTTGGCCGTGCCAATTGTCATTTGTTACCTTTTATAATCCATTGCCCTTGCATTTTGCAAAGATTATCCAAACCCCAAATCGGTTCTACCACAGCTACCATAAATAATGAGCCCGGTATTGTTACTGGACCCATTGTACACAGCATGGGTAGTAATTGCATAGCTTTAGATTCTGTCCCTGTTACTCCACTGAACATAATGTTTTTTCGCCATACATTTTGCCAATTTGACGACCTCACAGAGGCCAAATAAACCTATGCGTTACTCCCAACTCCGGCCGCTTTCAGGAGTGCTTCCTGTTGCTCACCAGTCAGTGAAGAAAATGTCTGCACAGCCGCACTTACCCTGCAATAGCCGTTTTGATGGTGGGTTTCATCCCTGCCAGCAAAGCGGAGGTACAAATTCCCGCATCTTGATTCAAATGATCTGCTAGTGCCAGATTACTGCGCAATACATCTTCCATCCTATCAACGTACTCACGTACCCAGTCCTTTTGATGCTGAGTACATCTGCTAGTTTTGGTTCTATTGGTTTTGCTTTTCTGTTGATAGAACGCTGACATCAAAATGCCAGTTTATTGAGATTTTTATTTTGTATTTTATGTCATTGTGCCAACTCACAATAGCATCTTTGAATTCTTTATTGGATTGGAATTTTCTGTCAGCAGGGAAGCTGACCAATTTCATCAATTTTGCAAAAAATGCCCCATATTCAAGCCGAATTGGTAGATTGCTCATGCGTCTCTTTCAGCTCCTCTATGGGTTTTTTAAAGGGAGGATCGGGGCCGTCGGTCACCATTTCAATAGTTATTATTCTGGCGCTGTTACGTGGAGTGGAACAGGGAAACCCAAGAGCAGACTCAGACGAGGAGACTCGGATGAAGTAACTAAGGTTTTTATTGAAACACAGGGGGAAGATGGAGTGCAGGCCAGGGGAAGCTCGGGCGGGTTGCAGGAAACCAGGTGCGGAGGCTGAGGTTGGAGCGAGAGGGATTGAGACAGGGTAAGCAGGTCCTGAGGGGAATCCAAGGGAGCAGCAGAGTGGGGAATCCAGGGCAAAGTAGCAGGATGAGGAGATGTGAGACTGGAGACAGGGACCAGAGTCAGAGCGGGCAGAACTGTAGCGGAGCGGAAAACTGTGTCAGGCAAGGAAAACAGGCACAACAGGATAACAGGATCTAAATAGTAACAAACGGCTACAAACGTAGACTGACTGAGCAGAGATTATGATCTGGCAGTGTGGAAGTGGCAGGACTGAGTATTTGTAGAGGTCTTGATTATGGAACAGGTTGCAGCTGGTGGGGATCTGCTCTGACTCCAGCACACCTGTCTCTGCCCACACAATCACACACACAGAGAGAGAGGGAGAGGGAGAAGGAGAGAGCACTGGGGGAGTGGCGGCTGGTCAAGGAGACACAGGATGAGCAGTTGAGGTCGTGGCAGGAGCAGATGTAACAGACGCTTCTCCCGACGGTGTCTAGGGTGTTTAGATTTCCTCACCCACGGCTCTAATACACAACAATTTAAACTATTTTTCCAGGTAGTGATACCCACTTCCCGGAGAATACTTACAGTATAGGTGCTTAATAATTTGGTCACCGAACCTGATACCTTGTTTTAAAAATGATACTGAAGCGTCTGACATTTTACTACTGGAGAATACAGGAGACCTAATGCCTTATACCAGTGTCACGCCTCAAATATCACTGTTGTTGACAACACACACAAAATTACTCAGTTGTCCTCCTATTTCAACATAATCTGTCACGGTTCCCCGCCCCAGTAAGGCATTAAACCAACCTCTCTCCTTATTGTTACTGCTAATACACACAAATCACTTTAAAACAACGTTCTAATATCCCTTTGCTTTTCCAACCATGGATGAGGCTATAGGAAACCTTCTATCACCATCCACATTCCCACTCACTGACAATGTTTCATCTTTAAGCACAGATATCCTCGGATACCTCCTATTCTCCACCGAATGCACTTCCTGCCTTTGTTCTTCTACATGGACTACTTTTCTACAATCTATCATACAAGCATGCCAATTTCTCCATACACTATGCAGGTAATAACAAATGATTAAACAGACATGTCATAGGGATGGCCACTTCCCCCGACCCTCCTAAGGGACTTCCACCCCCTAGTCTAATCTTCTGGTGGACAGAGTGCCTAGTCGAACATTCTGGTGGCTAAACCCCCCTAGGGGCCCCAGCCCCTAGGTCTATCAGTAGTACATACAGTGGGTCTACTGAATAAACTCAGGCTTTCCAGATCTGTATCCTTTCATTTGTATTAGAATCTCACCTCCCCAAGATGTCAGAATGAGTAGTAACAGGTAGGATCTTTACCTACCTTGTTTTTAGGTTCCGGCTCCTGTTCCACTGATTTGGACTCTCCAGTTCAACTATACATCTTGGTTAATCCTGCCAACATTGGCAACTGTTAGGGTCTGTACAAACAGAGTAAAAACTCACGGATGACTAGAAAAAGCTCAAACCAAGTTTATTCAACCACTGGGTCATACAGCTGCAAAGACAACATACAAGTCACACAAGCACATCTTTATTCCTTCCAAATATGCGGAGTCATCTCCTATCATCTCCTATCTAAGATAGACACTCCTTCTCTGTATATAGGCAGAAACAGAGTAGGTTCCTCTTACTGGTATTGTCATGGCCATGGCTAAGACTAGGACCCTCATGGGCGTGGAAATGTGCATGTGTGTGAGATAGGACTATAATCAGATGGTCTTTGGGGTGGACCCCTGTGGCCCCCCTCCCAGCAGTGTCTTCTCTCTTCATCTGTTGACCTTAATGTTTTGTACACTCAGTGTAGGAAGATCTGCTCCTTTAAGAGATGGAGAAGAAAGCTCAAAGTCTTTCAATATGGTGCTGGGAGGAGCCTGTTTCTGAAATGAAACTAAACAGCAGAGCTGAATGTTGAAGACCTGAAGACACTTTCTCCTTATACATTTTTCTGAACACTTGCCAGTCCCCTGAACTCAGTCTTACTTTGGGATTCAAGAGAAAAAAAAGATAATTCAACAACACACATCATCTCAGGTAAGAAGAGATAGAGAAAATCTTAGAATTTTTGTATTTTATCGTAGCTTCTCTTGTTTGTAGTGTATGTTTGAAGTTTATTTTTGTTAAAGAGTATGTTTAGAAACGATAGCATTCAAGAATTGAAAAGAAAATACATAAGCATAATTCTGGTATGAATGCCAAGATAACACAGATTGTTGATTCATTCAGGAAAGTTGGTTTCACTTTCTGTTTGTTCCCAGGCATGGCATCAGCTAACAATCCACAGTCTGAAATGCAGTTAATATGCAGTATCTGTGAGGAGGTGCTCAAGAAACCAGTCACAACCCCATGTGGGCACAACTTCTGCATGGATTGTATCAGAGAATACTGGAAAAGCAATGTCCTGTGCCAGTGTCCACAGTGCAAGGAGAAATTCCTTAACATATACGAGCTAAAAGTCAATACTCAATTATCTAAAATGGTTGATGAGTTCTGGAATCCATTCGTGGTAAATAACACAAGCCCCCAGGACCAATGCCTGGACCATTCTAGAGAGGTGTCCCATGATATCTGTGTTGGGAGGGAGGTTAAGGCTGTGAATTCTTCTTTTGAGGCCTCTTACTGTGAGACTCCCCTGGAGCCCAATCAGAGAGTCGCAAACTTGAGGAGACAACAGCATGTAGAGAATCCTGAAGAACATATGTGTGAGAGGCATGGGAGATGTCTAGAGTTCAAGACCGACTACAATACCCACAACACTGTCCCTCTTGAAGTGGAAACCAGAAAGAATAATGTACAGTTAGGAAAGGCTGAAGTGCAGCAGATGATTCAGGGCAGACAGCAGAAAGTTATTGAGATCAGAAATAGACTACAATCTAGCGGAATAAATGCAGAGCAAGAGGTAGAGAACAGTTGTCAGATCTTTAGAGCTTTAATGCGCTCCATTGAAAGAAGCGAGGCTGAACTCATTGAGGTGATTTCAGAAAAGCAAAAGGAAACCAAAAGGCTGGCTGAAGGGCTCATTAAAGAGCTGGAGCAGGAAATCACTGACCTAAAACTCCTCCAGAGCTCACCATCCCTGTGCACCTCTCCACCCACCAAGGACTGGTCTGAGATCAGGGTTCAGAGTGTTGAGAATGTCGGCATGGTGAGGAAAGCTGTGAAGAGAGCTGGCTCTCAGTTTGAAGACGCACTGAAGAGTGAATTGAAGGGGTTGTGGGAGGCTGAGCTCAAGGTTATTCAGCAGTGGTCAGTGGATGTAACTCTGGACCCTGATACAGCTCATCCCAATCTCACTCTTTCTGAAGATGTGAAACAACTTAGACATCCCGGTAGACGACAAAACTACCCTGGCAATCCAAAGAGGTTCTTCTATGTTGCCAGCATCCTGGGAAAGGAGGGCTTCTCCTCAGGAAGATTCTACTACGAGGTGCAGGTGAAGGGAAATACTCTCTGGAGTGTAGGAGTGGCCAGAGAGTCCATTAAAAGAACGATTCATACAGCAAAGCCTGAGAATGGACTCTGGACTATCCAGCTGGGGAAAGGGAACGTCTACAGGGCCTGCACCACTGACCCTACCACCCTCTCCCTGAGTGAGAAGCCCCAGAAGGTGGGGGTCTATGTGGACTATGAAGATGGTGAGGTCTCCTTTTACAATGCCCAGGCCAGGTCTCATATCTACTCGTTTACCGATTGTTCCTTCACTGAGAAACTTTACCCGTACTTCAACCTTGGGGTTTGTGGCATTGACAAAATGTCAGCACCGTTGATCATCTCTCATGTGAGCCAATCAGATTGAGATTTAACTTGTATTGATTACATTCTAAAGAAAACTGAAAATTCCATGCATTGATTTATATTGAATATTTAGAGAGGTATATATTGTATCTTACCAGGAAATCTAGAATCCCATTTGCTGGGCTGTATTGTGATGTCCTTTACGATTGTATGATGACATACTGAAAATGCAGCTCATTACTAATCCTGCCCCAATATGTCTCTGTATCTAATTTATGTGGAAATATTAAATTGAATCCTCTTTGCATTGAACTGATCTGAAATGTGCATACTTTTTTCAATGGCTTTGTTATTTGGGCAGGTCCTCAGTAAATCTTCTGGGCTACAGCACAATAAAAGCTTTGTGAACTCCTACATAATATGAACAGGAAGTGTGAATGTATTAGATGCATGGCAACCATAGTACATGGTTCAGCTGAGAGATTCCTGTCATGTTAAGGGTTAATTCAGCCATGTACTGTACCTTTAAGAGCAGCTGCATTTCAGCTTAGCAGTAAGGGACCGGGACAAGCCATGGTAATGTCACCTTCTAAAATGAGACTAAACTAGAGAACTTTGTGCTTTAGCATGACAAAATTCCCTCACAAATCTCTCTACACAGCCTAATAGAGTACAAAATATATCGTCTTTGACATTGCTGTTCTTCTGAATACAGAGGTGAGTAGAGGTTCTTTCATTTGTGCTGTGTTGTCTGTTACGTTAGGTTGTTTATTCAAGTTTCAACACCTGTCCCTCCCAGCCCAGTTATAAATATAATCAAGGGGAAGAATACAGTTATATATATTTAAAAAAAAAATGTATTACATTACTTTTAATGTGTATACAGTAGGCTTGATTTAGAGACAGATTGAATTTGACATGTGAGGATGTCATCACTGTCCCTTTTAATTTCTTTATCTGTTAGGCTGTATTAGACTTTTCATCATATGTTTATAAATGCATATTTCTGAATGAAATATAAAATCATATGATTGGTACCATTGGTTACATGTATTGAGAAAGCTATTTGGGTGTGCTGTAACTGCATAGAGCTTGGTGGTCTACTGTAAGCTAGAAAAAAACATTCCAGTAAAGAAATTCCAAGGTCGAGAGCCAACTGATTCCATGAAGTCCCATGTGGTTTATTTTTGGATCTCTTCCCAGACCCAGACATGGCTTCCGCCAGCAGCCTGCTGTCCGAGGAGCAGTTCCTGTGCCCCATCTGTCTAGACGTGTTCACCAGCCCAATCACCACCCCGTGTGGACACAACTTCTGCAAGGACTGCATACATGGCTACTGGCATGTCACCAGCCCGTGCCAGTGTCCCATGTGTAAGCAGAAATTCGGCAGAAGACCTGAGCTCAAAGTCAATACTTTCATAGCTGAGATGGCCGATCAGTTCAGAAGGTCAGTTGAAATTAGGGCTACTGCTACTAGTACACAGGACCAACCCCAAGCAGCCCAACCTGGAGAAGTGCCCTGTGACGTCTGCACTGGGAGGAAAATCAAGGCCTTGAAGTCCTGCCTGGAGTGTCTGGCCTCTTACTGTGAGACTCACCTAGATCCTCACCATATACTGGCCACCTTCAAGAAACACAATCTGATTGAGCCTGTGATTAACATAGAGGACAGAGTGTGTAAGCGGCACCAGAAAATTCTGGAGCTGTTCTGTAGAAGTGACCAGACGTACATGTGTCAGGTTTGCACTGAGAAAAGACATAAGAGACACAATGTTGTCCCTTTGGAGGAAGAAAGCAGAGAGAGGAGGGCTCAGCTGGGGAATATGGAAGATGTAATGCAGCAGATGATTCAGGGTCGACTGCAGAAAGTGAAGGAGATCAAACACACAGTACAATCAGGCAAAGAAAATGCAGAGAGAGAGATTAGGGAGAGCTTGCAGGTCTTCACTGCTCTGGTGCGCTCCATTCAGAGAAGCCAGGCTGAGCTCATTGAGGTGATTGAAGAGAAGCAGAAAGCAGCAGAGAGGCGGGCTGAAGGGCTCATTAAAGAGCTGGAGCAGGAAATCACTGAGCTAAAGAGGAGAAGCACTGGGGTGAAGCAGCTCTCACTCACTGAGGACCACCTCCACCTCATCCATAGCTTCCCATCCCTGTGCACCCCTCCACCCGCCAAGGACTGGTCCGAAATCAGAGTTCAAAGTGTTGTGTACGTAGGAACAGTGAGAAGAGCTGTGAGGAGAGCTGGATCCCAGTTTGAGGAGACACTGAAGAATGAAGTGAAAAGATTATGTGAAACAGAACTTACAAGAACTCAGCAGTGTGCCGTGGATGTGACCCTTGACCCTGATACAGCTCACCCTAAACTTATCCTCTCTGACAACGGTAAACAAGTGGCCCACGGCAATACAGCGCTGAACCTCCCTGACAACCCCGAGAGGTTTTACCCTGGTATCAGTGTCCTGGGGAGGGATGGCTTCTCCTCAGGGAGGTTCTACTACGAGGTGCAGGTGAAGGGGAAGACAGAGTGGGACATAGGAGTGGGGAGAGAGTCTGTCAACAAGAAAGGAGGGAATACCCTAAACCCTGAACATGGCTACTGGACAGTAGGCCTGAGGAACAGGACTGAGTACTGGGCTCTGTCGACCCCTCCTGTCCCCCTGCCACTGGTCGATAAGCCCCAGAGGGTGGGGGTGTACGTGGACTGGGAAGGGGGGCAGGTGTCCTTTTACGATGTGGATTCCAGATCTCATATCTACTCGTTCACCGGTTACATCTTCGCAGAAAGACTCTATGCATACTTCAACCCCCGAAAGAATAACGGTGGGGTCAACTCAGCACCATTGGTGATCTCTCCTGTCAGTGACGTTACCTCCTCACCTTAACCTTTCACCTATCACCTCTTCTTAAAATAGGACACTGTGTTGTGTCAGTTTTATTTGTTAAAGAAGCTTGTGCCAAAATATATTTTCTCTATCTCTTGTATTGTGTGGTTGATTTAATAAAGATATAATTAATATTAATAAAGGTTCATAAAAGTTGTCTGTATGCAATATATTTATGAGGCGATACAAAGAAACCACCAGGTTGAAGGTTTTGGGCCTACTCCAATCATTCCAGAATGCAAATGATAGCAACCAAAACACATACAATACTCTTAACATGATCAACACATACACAAACACACAAACACAAAGTTACTGTATTTACTCAAGTGTTTCCCATTAGTGTAGATATTCTAATTGAAATGTGATTGACATCTACTGTAGATGGGAGTGGAGCTGCAGAGGCAGTCTCTCTCCCCAGTGCTCTGTGCAGTGGTCTGGACTATTCTCTCCTGTGGCATCCTGCTGGCATTCTGCTTCCTGCTCTTTACCCTGCGCTTCAAGAACAACAGGTATACACATAGACACACTACAGTGCCTTCAGAAAGTATTCAACTCCCTTGACTTTTTCCACATTTTGTTGCGTTACATATATATATATATATATATATTTAAATAAAATACGTTTTTGCTCAAAACTTTGGGGGCAAAATAAAATCCCCTGAGGGCCGAATTTGGCTTTGTGTCGCCTATTGGGAACCCTGCTGTACAGGCTTCCTTCTTTTCACTCTGTCATTCAGCTTCATGTTTAATTAATTATAAAAAAAATCTAAAAACTAAATTCCACTTTGACATTATGGGATATTGTGTGTAGATTAGTGTCCACAAAAATCGGAATTTAATACATTTTAAATTCAGGCTGTAGCACAACAAAATGTGGAAAAAGTCAATACTTTGAATACGTTCTGAAAGCACTATAAAAGCATATATACATGCTCAAATCGATACACAGACGTGAACATTCTAACTTTTGTGTTTGTTCCTCTCTCTGTCTCAGGATAGTGAAGATGTCTAGTCCTAACCTCAATGTGCTGACTCTGTGTGGGAGTGTCCTCACCTACAGCAGTGGATTCCTATTCGCTTTTGAGGAACGCGCCCACCTACAAGGGGGAGGAGTGAGAGCTATACTACAGGTAAGAACACACACACACACATTGCTCTAACGGTGCCGTGCTGTGTGATATTATGGGATGTCCTGATGTTATTGTGGTGTATCCTAGGCCAGGATCTGGATGTTTTGTATCGGCAGCACTCTGGTATTTGGGCCCATCCTGGGGAAAACATGGCGGCTGTACAGAGTATTCACCCAACGCGTACCTGACAAGAGAGTGGTAAGCAGGCTGCTGCTCTCACTGTCTCTCTGGTTGAAGTGTGTAGTAGAGTAGGTGTGTTGCACGGTGTATTACTGAACTCTATGTGCGTGTTTCAGATCATCAGAGACATCCAGTTGATGGGCTTGGTAGCTCTGTTGATTCTGCTGGACCTGCTGGTTCTGACCGCCTGGAGTCTAACCGACCCGGTCAAATGTGCACTGTCCATTGGGGCTATGGTCAAGGTGGTGGAGAGGGAATTGTCCTACTCTCTGTCTCAGCTGGACTCCTGTTCCTCTCTCTATTCAGACCTGTGGGTTATCCTCCTCGCTGTGATGAAGGTAAAGCATACAACTGGGAGAAAGGCTCAGATAAACATGAGAGCACATTATAGCTGTTTCCTCTGAGTTTGTGTTGGTTTGTCATAGTAAACATGTCATGAACGTTATGTGGTTATGTTGCGTTCTCTCCAGGGTAGCCTGCTCCTGTATGGGACCTACCTGGCCGGTCTGACCAGCAACGTCAGCCTCCCTCCGGTCAACCAGTCCCCCACCATCATGACCGCGGTCAGCCTGGTCACCCTGTCCACGGCGGTGGCGGTCCCAGTGTCGCGGTTCCTGCAGGCCTGGCCTAACGTGGTCTATAGCGTGGTAGCTGGAGCCATCTTCATCTGTACCCTCGCCACCAACTGTATGCTGTTTGTACCTCAGGTGAGAGAGACAGTTAGCACACATCACAAAAAGACGGACAGAGCAGAAACCCCTATCATTTATGACAGGCCCAATTCGAGTGGCTACATGAGTGTTTCCCATACCTCACCGTAGTGTGTGTGTGTTAACAAGGCTGTGTGACTCATACAAAGACACACATTGATCCATGAGTCAACACGCTACAGCCTCCGCCAACAAGTTAATGACTCCCCATAAGTAACTGGTGGTGAGCTGATGCTATGATACAGGAATGCATCCTGGACAGAAAGAAAGGAAGTACTTGAACAATGAGCAACACACACACCTGGAGATTCAAGGGTATGCTCAAAGACTGGCACATTTGTCTGACAGTTATCTGACTATCCATCACAATCCCCCTCTTCCTCTCCCCTCTTTCCCCTTTCCACCCCTCTTGGTCCCCTCTTCCCAGTTAACCCAGTGGCGTCGGTTTGAGGAGGAGCACAACAACCTTAGCCAGATGGCGAAGTACTTCAGCAGCCCCAGTAAGAGTGTCCACTCTGTCTACAGCCAGGATGAAGTCTACTATCTACTGGGGGAGAACAACTCTATGAAGAGGCTCCTCAATGAGGTAGTCAGTGTGTAGGCTATGTATTATTTTAACCCTCACTCGCCCTCTAATGGTTATAAAAGGTAGTGAAATACTCTCCTTACTGACTAAAATGGTCCCTACATGGTCCTGTACTCAGAATAATCTCTGTGACCCCTCAACACTATAGTATATACCTAAACTTGTTTACTTTGTATTCTGAATACCCTCCTACTCATCACTAACTTCACCTATAACCTTTAACCCGGCACCAATCTTTAGGTTAACCTTTAACCTGACTCTTGTTGTTGATGTTTTTTGTTTTGAAGGGGATTTAAAAGTTTGTTGTTGTCATTTGGCAGAAGAATGCTGTAATTGACAGTCTGCAGGAGCAGGTGAACAACGCCAAAGACAAGCTATTGCGCCTCATGTCCAATACCCACCCCCACGAGGACCAGGAAATGGACTCTTCCACCACCAACCTCCACTCTTCCTCCACCCAGACCACAGTGGTGCCGTCCGACTGCTCTCCAATTCCCCTGCCACAGAGAGACGTAGCAGAACCTACCCTCTCTTCTCCTCCCTTCTCTCCACCTCCTCTGTCTGCTCCTCCCACTACATCTGCTCTCTGTACACCTCCTTCTGAATCGACCTCTGCTCCTCTCTCTTCTCCTCCCCCTCCTGCCCTCTCTTTCTCCCCAGGGGATTGGGTGAATGTTAAACCGTGCAGTGTAGAGTTTGGCCCATACATCCAGGGTGCAGGGATGGAGACAGAGGCAGGGGGGCGTAAGGTTGAGGGGACTGTGTCCCAGCAGCAGTGTGGAGAGGAAAGGTCTCACCTCCCAGTCTCCCCTCAGCCCTCTGTTTCTTTCAAGACAGGAGTCAGAACACCAGGGGAGATGGGAGGGACACAAACCACACCCTCCTGTCAGTCAAACTATGTCATTTCCTCATCCACTCTCCCCCCGGTGGGTTTGGCCCCTGCTCAGTCGGAACTGTCAGGTTGCCATGGCGATACCACATCGCCGTGGATGGCAGGTGTCAGGCAGGCAGGGTTTGTGAGCAGTGAGCAGCTGCAGGAGATACTCCAGGAACTGAGCGTGGACACTGTCATGGAAACGGCCCTCCGCTCACCAAATCACAGCAGGGGGTTCAGGAGACCCTCTCAGCCCTCCTCGACCAATCCCTCTGTCCTCTCTCCTCTCTCCCTCTGCACTCCTCATTCCCCCAATCTCCCTCTCCTCTTCCGCTACCCCAGTATCTCCCCCTACGTAATGAGGAAACGCAGACCTCCATTCCATTCCCCCAGAGGGGGGCCTCCGCCCTGTTACTACCCAGGCTCCGAGCCTCCTGGTTGGGGAAGGAGGAGGGACACGGGGCTCTCACAACCAGACAAGCACTCCTCAAAAACACAACCTCTGCTCAATCCTGTCGCCACAGAGACTAATCATCTCTGCCCCGACGACAGTGATGGAGAAGAAGGGGTAGAGGCGTGGCATAGGGTAACAAACAGGTGCGGGAGGCGCGGCTCAAGGTGGGAGCACCGGCCACCACCCCTTCGAAAATGCCCTCCAGATGGTTACGGGGGGGGTGAGGGAGGGCCAGGCAGAGAACATGGCAGGGACTCGTATGGTTACTGGGACTCAGACTCCAGCAGCTTGGCTGACTACTCCTACTACCATCGTCCCTACTGCGACGCCTGCCTGCAACACGGCTCCTACCCCTCCAGCGACAGCTCCTCCTCAGACTCCTCGGACAGTGAGTATGGCGGCTTCACCAGTCTCTGCCGCTCCACACATCCGGAGGTCAACTTCAAGGAGGACCTCAAACCGACCTTCGTATGAGCCTGTCTGGAACCTAGACTGAACCGGTGCTGCGGAAGAATCGTTTAAGTCAAACTGTGTTGTAATTTACTTTCAATGGCCAGTTCACGGCAGAACATTTGAGTTTACACACTGTTGTAACACTATTTAGAAGTGGTAAATTGAGCAGGAACTAATGCTAGAAAAGCTTGCCTTGTACCCATCCAAGATGGCTAATTTGAAGGCAAAACATCTGATTTTGAATTCAACAATGTATCTTCCTTATCTATGTGTGGAGTACGAGTACCCTAGCAACACATTACCTCACAGCAATCACATTACAGGCTTTTTAATTGGTTGCAAGTGCTTTAGAAATGGGACCAAGATGGAGTGTGTTGTTCAAGGGGTCGAGTTTGCTGTATGATGATTGGGTTCTGATTTTAATTTATTGACTTTGTCTTTAACTTATTGCACTGACTGCCATTGTCTCTAGGTCATGTTAAATAAAATGTATATTTGTAGCTAAATAAGATACAATATTTAGATCATATAGATTGTTGCATGTTACAAAAAAACACTGGATTTTATTGATCTGTTACCACCTCTTTTAATTCCCCCTACATTGAATAGAGCCCACCAGGGATGGAGTGCAGCGTCACCATTGTAAAGAATACTATTATAACCATTTTGTTTGAGTTTTTATGATCTTTATGCTTTTGTTTACCTTTTTATACATCAAAATCCCTCAATGCACTACGTTGGTAATGTTATTAATTTGAGTGTTATGTGTGTGTGAGTGCGTGCGTGCGTGCGTGTGTGTGGTGTGCATGTGTGTGTGCACAATGTACTGTATTCATTGCATTTTAATTGGAAGCTCTGCCTCCAATTCTATCAATTGTAATTCTCTGTGTGCTGATTGATTATTAAATTACCTATTGGCCTTTGCCCTCCGGTCCCCTCTGGTCCCAATTCACCCAGTCTGCCTGTAGATTACTTCTGTCTCCCTCTTCTGGCTCTCAATGCTTCTCATAAGAGGATGCAACTCTATTCATTTTCAGAATGAATGAGTTTATGTAATTAGATGTTTTTCTCTGGTGTTAATGATACAGTATGTACTGAAGACGCAGGGAGTCAGAAAGCAGGTGCAGTCGGTGAGTTTAATAGGAACGAACATAGAGTGAATACAAAAACCGGAGTAGCGTCTGAACATGTAAACAAACAATACTGCCTGATGGGTGATACAACGGGGGAGCGGGAGTAGACGTGACACAGTAACTGCATAGTATAAAAGCTGATTTGCTACTGTGTATTGTACCTTTTAGACTTTTGTAAGCGCTCTAAACTCATAAATCCAATGCTAAACAGTGAAAATGCCACCATAAGACTGTTCCCTGTTGGATTATTTGGCACTGAACTAGCTCATAAGACCATTAAGAATTAATAAATAACATTCTTTATGTTGCATAATTCCCTTATAGCACCAACCTGAGATAGACAAAAGAAGAGCAAAACATTTTGAGAAGTAGTGCTTTTTCTCCCCCATTCAATCATCTCTCGCCTTTCTTTCCTTAAGGCTCTTTCATCCCAGTTTGTCTTTAACACACTGATTTGTGTGTGTGTGTATGTGTGTGTGTGTGTGTGTGTGTGTGTGTGTGTGTGTGTGTGTGTGTGTGTGTGTGTGTGTGTGTGTGTGTGTGTGGTGTGTGTGTGTGTGTGTGTGTGTGTGTGTGCGCTCCAGCGCCCCGGGAAGTGTTTGCTTAAAGAGAAAGCAGCATCTCCCATTATTTCTGCACTACTGCCTCTGTTTCTGATGCTGGTCTTCTTTATCCTGCGTCATCACTGCTGAAAGACCACCCCGGGAAAAAACTCCCTTTGATACAGCATCCTCAGATGAACATAAATTACATAAAAGAGTACAAATAAACAGCACATAAGCCCCTTTAACTTAGACAGCAGATGACTTGAGTAGGGTTCTCCTGTGGAGCAACCATCAAGGATGACTCATTTCTATCCTTCTAGACGGTTTTATGTTCAAGATCACATATTGTGTATAATAGTGTACCAATCATGGTGACCTGGGCTCTACAGCCTTAATGAGGATAAGTATAATGTGTGTGTGTGTGTGTGTGGCTTCACATACTTTAGGCCTACTAATGTAATGACATTGTAATGACATAATAATAGCCAATGATCCCTTACCCTCCAACTACACACACACACACACACACACACAATGACAAACATTATGTGTGGAAATCAATACCCACAGCTGGAAAATCTGCACACCCAGTCAGAGAGAGATGCAGAGAGGGAGGGAGATACAGTGTGTGTGTGTGTGTGTGTGTGTGTGGGTGTGTGTGTGTGTGTGTGTGTGTGTGTGTGTGTGTGTGTGTGTGTGTGTGTGTGTCTGTGTGTTTCTGCAGGTGGCCCAGTCAGACCCAGAGCAGGTCTAATTGCTGTGTGTGAGTGTTGTCTTTTATCGGCATAATTACTGCTGTTTAATCTTTCCTCTGGCTGGCACACACACACGCTCGCACACACACACATATTAGAGAAATGTTTTAGTATCAACTGAGAGTAAAATGGAACCACTCTCATTTGACTGTCATGGGTTGTGTTTAAAAGTATCAGTTGTTGCCTACCTCATGCTATTGGGTAGATTACAAGAGTTGACATAGCAACAGTGAGGGAGATCTTTTACGTTGGCCCAACCAGTCATGTCATCTTGCGAAAACGGGGAGGAAGGAGCACCCTTCTCAAATCCAACAGTAATCTGCACCTGCTCGGTCATTTTGTCAACAATGCAGCATGGTGAATCCTCCAGAAACATAAAACATATGTTTTCCATCAAATAATGTTAGCATTTTCTAACTAGTTTTCATTGGGAAGGAAGATAAAGCGCTTTTATCAAAAGCATTAACTTTTGCATGGAAAAACACAAAATCCTACTCATTACTTTGCTTGTGCTTCAGCACTTCTGTTTTGTTCCGACTTCGTTGTTCGCTCACGCCCGGGAGGTAGCCCGGTTCCAAATCAAATGCAATCAACTTTTAACGGTGCTCATCTCTCGGGCGTCTGGTTGAGATTAATCGAATCCCCGCATTGCAAAAATGCTACCGGTGCACTGTCGGTAGCAGCGGTTTAGCCATTGGTGCAAGTAGTGTGTCCCTGAGTTGGATTGGCTGAGACTGCTATCAATCCCTCTGACTACACCCGCCCATTTCCCCAGTGCCCATAACGCACGGACACGAGCCTCTGAACACCAGGGACGGTGTCAGGGACATTATGCCATGTGTTTTACAAGAACAGCGTCCTTATTGGTCTACAGTACGGGCTATCTGCCCATCGCCAAGGGATACGCTTCGGATTGGCTGAATCGGCTACCCTAGATTCACCCTTGCGCGTGCACAATTCTCAGATTCTCTACAGTGGTTTATTTGCGTAACCCTGTCGCCACGCGCATCTACACATAAAACCAAGGCTCACAATTTACGCAAATAGCGTTACAAAGGTCCGTAGTGACAAAGACAGCGAGCTGAGGAGGAAGGAATAAAGAAGAATTTCAGGCTTGGACTGCCACTTCCCGAAGAACGAAACGCACAGGGTTTCCTCAAGACCCGATACTAGAAGATCCGTATTTGGACGTCGCCGTGTATGGAGTTGGGACAAATTTGAAGGGCCGTAGAAATCGTTCACGTATTGATTGGGCAACTGGCAGATTTTTCCGTTTGAATCGTCCGTAGGGTAGGAGAGCGAGCAGCCATGGCGGTCGGGTCATTGAGTCTTCACATCGGAATATAAAGAGGAACTGCATGGCCCTGCATCTATAGGAATATACAGCAACCATTCCCCATGTCTGATCTTCTCACTTTTGTCATTTTGTGTTCAACTGTGACCACGTTAGAGAAATCAAACCAGCAGTGCAGTGGGTTTATTCGGAGGCCAGCTTCATGATTATTTTAGTTGGAAGACGTGTCTCCAAGGCCTAACAACTGAAGGAAAACGAGGGCTCAATGGGAAATAGGATGCTTTGAATTACTGTTAGTGGACGAAAAAGGGTGATTGATAGACTAAATAACGGCTGTCAAGGCTCGTGGACAGAGGAGTTGATTT
Source organism: Salmo salar (assembly GCF_965601325.2). Taxonomy (NCBI): domain Eukaryota; kingdom Metazoa; phylum Chordata; class Actinopteri; order Salmoniformes; family Salmonidae; genus Salmo; species Salmo salar. The sequence goes on along the minus strand of NC_138311.1, from coordinate 29,305,714 downwards.
AAAAAATCATATTGTGAATAATCAAACATTCAGATTAAGGAACTGTTATTCTTTGGATGCAAAGGTTTAGAAAGATAAACCTACCAAGACATCTACACTCACGTAGCCTACAGTATTTGATTCGGGGATTGGATCATGTCTGGTCGGCCCAGAACCACCTCCTTCGCAGAGAGCTGCAAACCAGTGCCGCAGCCCTCGGCTTTTGGCTCTATGAAAGTCAGCAGTAAGTCTACCATTTTTAATCATCTAACTAACTTGCCAGCCTTTTGAATAAAACCAATTTTAAACTAACCTAGCAGTCTCATTGTTAAGCACATTGACTCGATGCTAGGTCTGAAAGGACAGGCAGGCTTTTCCTTCTGTGTCCTTGCTGAGATTCTCAGGCATAGAGTGACACCCTGGTTTCTGTGGGGAGGGAGCACTGTGACGTGGGGAAGAGGGGCAGGGCTGGCAGCCACGCAAACCAGCATCGTGGCAAGTGGGTCAATCTGATTTGCCTCATCATTTGCAGATTTTTCAAAGTGTCTAGTCCATCAGATCACCAGAATAATGCTAACCGATTACTGATCTCTCCAGATCAACCCAGCGCCAGGATAAAGTGACTAAGGGGGCAGTTGAAATTGCAAGGGTGTTTCTAGGATTTGAAGATATTTGGGGCTTAACCCAAAGCCAGTAGGAGGGTCCGGGGGCAATCTCCCATGTCAAAAAAGAAAAGGGAATTTCATCAGTAAAATGCATGAATGTGGTGCACTTTGAGATTAACATTGGGGAGAGAAATTACAACAATGAGAGATTAGATATTTTTTCAGGTAACTTGCACCTTCCCACCTGCCACAGCAGACACTGCCAGTACTCAGTTATAATAGCTACTGTGGGTATCTTCTCTGGAACACATACATATACAGTGTATTGCCAAAAAGCACTCAACTTTTTAAATTTATTTTATTTCACCTTTATTTAACTGGGTAGGCAAGTTGAGAATAAGTTCACATTTACAATTGCGACCTGGCCAAGATAAAGCAAGCTGTTTTACACATACAACAACACAGAGTTACACATGGAGTAAAACAAACATACAGTCAATAATATAGTAGAAAAATAAGTCTATATACAAAGTGAGCAAATGAGGTGCGATAAGGGAGGTAAAGGCAAAAAAGGCCATGGTGGCGAAGTAAATACAATATAGCAAGTAAAACACTGGAATGGTAGATTTGCAGTGGAAGAAAGTGTGAAATAGAAATAATGGGGTGCAAAGGAGCTAAATAAATACAGTAGGGGACGAGGTAATTGTTTGGGCTAAATTATAGATGGGCTATGTACAGGTGCAGTAATCTGTGAGCTCCTCTGACAGCTGGTGCTTAAAGCTAGTGAGGGAGACAAGTGTTTCCAGTTTTAGAGATTTTTGTAGTTCGTTCCAGTCATTGGCAGCAGAGAACTGGAAGGAGAGGCGGACGAAGGAGGAATTGGCTTTGGGGGTGACCAGAGAGATATACCTGCTGGAGCGCGTGTTACAGGTGGGTGCTGCTATGGTGACCAGCGAGCTGAGATAAGGGGGAACTTTACCTAGCAGGGTCTTGTAGATGACCTGGAGCCAGTGGGTTTGGTGACAAGTATGAAGCGAAGGCCAGCCAACGAGAGCGTACAGGTCGCAGTGGTGGGTAGTATATGGGGCTTTGGTGACAAAACGGATGGCACTGTGATAGACTGCATCCAATTTATTGAGTAGGGTATTGGAGGCTATTTTGTAAATGACATCGCCGAAGTCGAGGATCGGTAGGATGGTCAGTTTTACGAGGGTATGTTTGGCAGCATGAGTGAAAGATGCTTTGCTGCGAAATAGGAAGCCAATTCTAGATTTAACTTTGGATTGGAGATGTTTGATGTGAGTCTGGAAGGAGAGTTTACAGTCTAACCAGACAAAATCAAATCAAATGTATTTGTCACATACACATGGTTAGCAGGTGTTAATGCAAGTGTAGCGAAATGCTTGTGCTTCTAGTTCCGACCATGCAGTAATATAGTAATATAACCTAACAATTTCACAACAACTACCTTATACACACAAGTGTAAAGTAATGAATACGAATATGTACATAAAAATGTATAAATGAGTGATGGCCGAACGGCATAGGCAAGATGCAGTAGATGGTATAGAGTACAGTATATACATATGAGATGAGCAATGCAGGGTATGAAAACATTATATGAAGTGACATTGTTTAAAGTGGCTAGTGATACATTACATCAAGATGGCAAGATGCAGTAGATGGTATAGCGTACAGTATATACATATGAGATGAGCAATGTAGGGTATGAGAACATTATATAAAGTGGCATTGTTTAAAGTGGCTAGTGATACATTTAATTATATCAGATGGCAAGATGCAGTAGATGGTATAGCGTACAGTATATACATAAGAGATAAGTAATGTAGGGTAAGTAAACATTATATAATATAAAGTGGCTAGTGATAAATTGATTACATCAATTTTACCATTATTAAAGTGGGTGGAGTTGAGTCGGTATGTTGGCAGCAGCCACTCAATGTTAGTGATGGCTGTTTAACAGTCTGATGGCCTTGAGATAGAAGCTGTTTTTCAGTCTCTCGGTCCCCGCTTTGATGCACCTGTACTGACCTCGCCTTCTGGATGATAGCGTGGTGAACAGGCAGTGGCTCGGGTGGTTGTTGTCCTTGATGATCTTTTTGGCCTTCCTGTGACATCGGGTGGTGTAGGTATCCTGGAAGGCAGGTAGTTTGCACCCGGTGATACGTTGTGCAGACCTCACTACCCTCTGGAGAGCCTTCCGGTTATGAGCGGAGCAGCTGCCGTACCAGGCGGTGATACAGCCTGACAGGATGCTCTCGATTGTGCATTTGTAAAAGTTTGTGAGTGTTTTTGGTGACAAGCCGAATTTCTTCAGCCTCCTGAGGTTGAAGAGGCGCTGCTGCGCCTTCTTCACCACGCTGTCTGTGTGGGTGGACCATTTCAGAGTGTCCGTGATGTGTACGCCGAGGAACTTAACACTCTCCACCCTCTCCACTACTGTCCCGTCAATGTAGATAGGGGGCTGCTCCCTCTGCTGTTTCCTGAAGTCCACGATCATCTCCTTTGTTTTGTTGACATTGAGTGTGAGGTTATTTTCCTGACACGACACTCCGAGGGCCCTCACCTCCTCCCTGTAGGCCGTCTCGTTGTTGTTGGTAATCAAGCCTACCACTGTAGTGTCGTCTGCAAACTTGATGATTGAGTTGGAGGCGTGCATGGCCACGCAGTCATGGGTGAACAGGGAGTACAGTAGAGGGCTGAGAACGCACCATTGTGGGGACCCAGTGTTGAGGATCAGCGGGGTGGAGATGTTGTTACCCACCCTCACCACCTGGGGGCAGCCCGTCAGGAAGTCAAGGACCCAGTTGCACAGGGCGGGGTCGAGACCCAGGGTCTCGAGCTTAATGACGAGTTTGGAGGGTACTATGGTGTTAAATGCTGAGCTGTAATCGATGAACAGCATTCTTACATAGGTATTCCTCTTGTCCAGATGGGTTAGGGCAGTGTGCAGTGTGATGGCGATTGCGTCGTCTGTGGATCTATTGTGGCGGTAAGCAAATTGGAGTGGGTCTAGGGTGTCAGGTAGGGGTGGAGGTGATATGGTCCTTGACTAGTCTCTCAAAGCACTTTATGATGACGGAAGTGAGTGCTACAGGGCGGTAGTCATTTAGCTCAGTTACCTTAGCTTTCTTGGGAACAGGAACAATGGTGGCCCTCTTGAAGCATGTGGGGACAGCAGACTGGGATAAGGATTGATTGAATATGTCTGTAAACACGCCAGCCAGCTGGTCTGCGCATGCTCTGAGGACGTGGCCGGGGATGCCCTAGGTATTTGTAGTTGTCCACATATTCTAAGTCAGAACCGTCCAGAGTAGTGATGCTGGACAGGCGGGCAGGTGCAGGCAGCGATCGGTTGAAGAGCATGCGTTTAGTTTTACTTGTATTTAAGAGCAGTTGGAGGCCATGGAAGGAGAGTTGTATGGCATTGAAGCTCGTCTGGAGGGTAGTTAACACAGTGTCCAAAGAAGGGCCAGAAGTATACAGAATGGTGTCGTCTGCGTAGAGGTGGATCAGAGACTCACCAGCAGCAAGAGCAACATCATTGATGTATACAGAGAAAAGAGTCAGCCCAAGAATTGAACCCTGTGGCACCCCCATAGAGACTGCCAGAGGCCCGGACAACAGGCCCTCCGATTTGACACAATGAACTCTATGTGAGAAGTAATTGGTGAACCAGGCGAGGCAGTCATTTGAGAAACCAAGGCAGTTGAGACTGCCGATAAGAATATGGTGATTGACAGTCGAAAGCCTTGGCCAGGTCGATGAAGACGGCTGCACAGTACTGTCTTTTATCGATGGCGGTTATGATATCGTTTAGTGCCTTGAGCGTGGCTGAGGTGCACCTGTGATCAGCTCGGAAACTGGATTGCATAGCAGAGAAGGTACGGTGGTATTTGAAATGGTCAGTGATCTGTTTGTTAACTTGGCTTTCGAAGACTTTAGAAAGTTAGGGCAGGATGGATATAGGTCTGTAACAGTTTGGGTCTAGAGTGTCACCCCCTTTGAAGAGGGGGATGACCGCTGCAGCTTTCCAATCTTTAGGGATCTCGGACGATACGAAAGACAGGTTGAACAGACTAGTAATAGGGGTTGCAACAATGGCGGCGGATAATTTTAGAAAGAGAGGGTCCAGATTGTCTAGCCCAGCTCATTTGTACGGGTCCAGGTTTTGCAGCTCTTTCAGAACATCTGCTATCTGGATTTGAGTGAAGGAGAAGCTAGGGAGGCTTGGGCAAGTAGCTGCGGTGGGTGCGGAGCTGTTGGCCGGGGTTGGGGTAGCCAGGAGGAAAGCATGGCCAGCCGTAAAGAAATGCTTATTGAAATTCTCGATTATCGTGGATTTATCGGTGGTGACAGTGTTTCCTAGCCTCAGTGCAGTGGGCAGCTGGGAGGAGGTGCTCTTATTCTTTATGGACTTTAGTGTCCTAAAACCTTTTGGAGTAAGAGCTACAGGATGCAAATTTCTGTTTGAAAAAGCTAGCCTTTGCTTTCCTAACTGACTGCGTGTATTGGTTCCTGACTTCCCTGAAAAGTTGAATATCGCGGGGACTATTCGATGCTAGTGCAGTCCGCCACAGGATGTTTTTGTGCTGGTCAAGGGAAGTCACGTCTGGAGTGAACCAAGGGCTATATCTGTTCTTAGTTATACATTTTTTGAAAGAGGCATGCTTATTTAAGATGGTGAGGAAGTTACTGACGGGATGAGGTCAATATCCTTCCAGGATGCCCGGGCCAGGTCAGTTAGAAAGGCCTGCTCGCAGAAGTGTTTTAGGGAGCGTTAGACAGTGATGAGGAGTGTTTGTTTGACCGCGGACTCATAGCGGATGCAGGCAATAAGGCAGTGATCGCTGAGATCCTGATTGAAAACAGCAGAGGTGTATTTGGAGGGCAAGTTGGTCAGGATAATATCTATGAGGGTGCCCATGTTTACGGATTTAGGGTTTTACCAGGTGGGTTCCTTGATAATTTGTGTGAGATTGAGGGCATCTAGTTTAGATTGTTGGACTGCCAGGGTGTTAACCATATCCCAGTTTAGGTCACCTAACAGAACGAACTCTGAAGATAGATGGGGGAAATCAATTCACATATGGTGTCCAGGGCACAGCTGAGAGCTGACGGGGTCTATAACAGGCGGCAACAGTGAGAGACTTATTTCTGGAGAGATTAATTTTTAAAATTAGAAGCTTGAACTGTTTGGGCATAGACCTGGAAAGCATGACAGACCTTTGCAGGCTATCTCTGCAGTAGATTGCAACTCCTCCCCCTTTGGCAGTTCTATCTTGATGGAAAATGTTGTAGTTGGGGATAGAAATCTCAGAATTCTTGGTGGCCTTTCTAAGCCAGGATTCAGACACGGCAAGGACTTCAGGGTTGGCGGAGTGTGCTAAAGCAGTGAGTAAAACAAACTTAGGGAGGAGGCTTCTGATGTTAACATGCATGAAACCAAGGCTTTTACGGTTACAGAAGGCAACAAATGAGAGCGCCTGGGGACACGCAGGGCCTGGGTTAACCTCCACTTCACCCAAGGAACAGAGGAGGAGTAGGATGAGGGTACGGCTAAAGGCTATCAAAACTGGTCGTCTAGTGCGCTGGGGACAGAGAATAAAAGGAGCAGATTTCTGGGCGTGGTAGGATAGATTCAGGGCTTAATGTACAGACAGGGGTATGGTAGGGTGCGGGTACAGTGGAGGTAAACCTAGGCATTGAGTGATGATAAGAAAGGTTGCATCTCTGGACGCACTAGTTATGCTGGGTGAGGTCACCGCATGTGTGGGAGGTGGGACAAAATATTTATCTGAGGCATGTTGAGTGGGACTAGGGGCTCCGCAGTGAACTAAAACAATGATAACTATCCTGAACAACAATATACAAGGCATATTGACATTAGAGAGAGACATAAAGCGAGGCATAAAGCAATCACAGGTGTTGATTGGGAGAGCTAGCTAAGACAACAACGGGTAAGACAACAACAGCTAATCAGCTAAGACAACAACAACAGGTAAAATGGCGATGAATGGGCAGAGAGGGTCGGTTAACTACACACAGAGCCTGAGTTCGAGGCTGGGGCCGACAGATAAACAAAATGGAGTACCGTGATTAATGAACAGTCCAGCAGGCATCCGCTATGTAGCCAAGTGATCATAGGGTCCAGTGAACAGCAATAGATGGAACAGGGAAGCCGCTAGGTAGTCGTTACTACGCTAGCAAGCGGGAGACACAGCGTTCAGAAATTGCTGTTCTAAGTGCTCCATTGGCCTGCTGTTCTCATGTGTCCTCCTCCTGTCTCATTTTAAAGGTAGCACGTTGGAGGTGCAACATGTCATTAGTTTGATTCTAAAGGGAAACTGCACTTCCTGATATGGCCTCGTTTTAGGTTTGGTTCATTGACTGACGTGAGTTGGTTTTGGGGTGTGGTTTGATGTGCGTGTCTCGTGTGTGTTCGCAGGTGGGAATTGTTAGCCAAATTATTTAGCCAATTTCCTTCAGCCTGCTGGCGTGCGACCTGACATTGACTTTGGATAGCCTATCTCTGGGACTAGTTAGGGACCGTCAATAAATTTCACAATGTAAATGAGACAATATTTTCATGTTGCATGCTTTCAATATTTGTATATGAATTTCTACCGTTTATATTTGGTTTGGAGCTATAGTATTTTAACATATCGTCCCATGTACATTGTGTAATTTACAGATGGTCCCTATCCACAGGGATATCCAAAGTCAACACAAATTTACGACACGCATTACGATCAGGTCGTATGCAGCTGCACTCCGAATTGATGATTACTTGTGTTTGGTGGGCAGGATTGAAACAGACCAAGCCTTCATTTACATTGTGATGCAGTCACGACCACAAGTCTCACAAAACTCTGTTTTGGATGAGACTGACTTTATGACCAAAATTATTCTATTTACACTTTGTAGTCAATTTTGACAGTAGAATAAATGTTTCTGATGCATATCAATGCCATGTAGTCTGTTTTCTAAAGGATAAGTAGTTTTTTAGGGGCATTTGATCTTTAAAGATACTGTACAAGACCAGGGCAACCCAACTGTAAAGAAAAACTAGAGTGTCCGTATAACAGCGCAACACAACTCCAAACATGAGAGATAAGAAGCAACATAGCCCCTAAGGCTGTATGAATATTAAGAGATATGAGGAAAAAAATGTACCTGTATAATGGAATAAGTTATAAAACCTCTTCATTTAATCAGTTCTACCAGCTGTGAGATTTTTGGATTACGTAACATTTGAGGACAAATAATTTCAGGGCATATGCATTTTCAATGTTTGTTCACGTACAATCTAACCACAAAGCTGGCCATCTTTTCCTCCCATCTTCCTGGCTGCCCTCCCCTTCTAAGTTCATGTTTGTTTATTTGTCATATACATGTAGTACACTGTTTTAATGAAACGCATACTTGCAGGTTAAACTCTCGACAATTCAACAACAATAGAAAAGTAAGTAGCTAAGTGAATAAAATGATAAAATAAGAGTGTGCAAAGCTGTCATCAAGGCAAAGGGAGGCTACTTTAAAGAATCTCATATAAAATATATTTTGATTTGTTTAACACTTGTTTTGGTTAATACATGATTCCATATGTGTTATTTCATAGTTTTGATGTCTTCACTATTATTCTACAATGTAGAAAATAGTAAAAATAAAGAAACAACCTTGAATGAGTGTGTCCAAACTTTTGACTGGTATTATATATATATATATAATATATATATATATACACACACACACACACAAAGTTTTGATTTCAAAATGTCAGCATTCAAAAGAAAAAGCCTCTCATCAGGCAAAACCTGTCTCAACCAATAAAGCAGAGGTGGGCTCTACCATGCTCAGTTTTCTAACCACCCCCCTTACACACACACACTACCCAAGTTAATGGACGTGACAGCAAGGCAGAATGGCACATTCCAGATGAGCACTGGGTCATGATACATACAGTTGAAGTCGGAAGTTTACATACACTTAGGTTGAAGTCATTAAAACTCATTTTTCTACCACTATAGTTTTGGCAAGTCGGTTAGGACATCTACTTTGTGCATGACACAATTGCATGACGCGTTCTGTCTCCTAGAGATGAACATACTTTGGTGGAAAAGTGCAAATCAATCTCAGAACAACAGCAAAGGACCTTGTGAAGATGCTGGAGAAAACAGGTACAAAAGTATCTGTATCTACAGTAAAATAAGTCCTATATCGACATAACCTGAAAGGCCGCTCAGCAAGGAAGAAGCCACTGCTCCAAAACCGCCATAAAAAAGCCAGACTACGGTTTGCAACTGCACATGGGGACAAAGATCGTACTTTTTGGAGAAATGTCCTCTGGTCTGATGAAACAAAAATAGAACTGTTTGGCCATAATGACCATCATTATGTTTGGAGGAAAAAGGGGGAGGCTTGCAAGCTGAAGAACACCATCCCAACTGTGAAGCACGGGGGAGGCAGCATCATGTTGTGGGGGTGCTTTGCTGCAGGAGGGACTGGTGCACTTCACAAAATAGATATATTGAAGCAACATCTCAAGACAGTAGTCAGGAAGTTAAAGCTTGGTCGCAAATGGGTCTTCCAAATGGACAATGACCCCAAGCATACTTCCAAAGTTGTGGCAAAATGTGTTAAGGACAACAAAGTCAAGGTATTGGAGTGGCCATCACAAAGCCCTGACCTCAATCCTATAGAAAATTTGTGGGCAGAACTGAAAAAGCGTGTGCGAGCAAGGAGGTCTACAAACCTGACTCAGTTACACAAGCTCTGTAAGGAGGAATGGGCCAAAATTCACCCAACTTATTGTGGGAAGCTTGTGGAAGGCTACTCGAAACGTTTGACCCAAGTTAAACAATTTAAAGGCAATGCTACCAAATACTAGTTGAGTGTATGTAAACTTCTGACCCACTGGGAATGTGATGAAAGAAATAAAAGCTGAAATAAATTATTCTCTCTACTATTATTCTGACATTTCACATTCTTAAAATAAAGTGGTGATCTAACTGACCTAAAACAGGGAATATTTCCAAGCATTAAATCAGGAGTTGTGAAAAACTGAGTTTAAATGTATTTGGCTAAGGTGTATGTAAACTTCGGACTTCAACTGTATGTTTGTGCATGTACATTGATTGATTGTACTGTAGTGACCAACTGTATTGACCAACATGGTATGTCCATTTTGTGAATATATAGATTGGCGGAGCAAATAAAGGAATATCATAGCAGTTTCCCCCGAGGCAGATGAACACTTTGCCCCTAAACACTATCCACTAACCTTTTGGCGATGCAGGGGCACAAACTTCCCCACATGGGCCTTTGTTGAAGCAGGTAAGGGAGCATTCTCTCCCCCGAACAATGCAGTGGACACTGGGGTTGTATCCAGACCCCCCAGCAGTGACAACTTCTGTGCCACATCCAGGAACATTTAGCTGTGCAGTCATTTTCTCTCCAAGTCCGGGGAAAGTGTCAGAGCACATTCTCTCCATGCTCCGGAGAGAGCTCGGTCATAATCAATTCAGTGTCAGTCAAATGTCGGGATGAAAACCTCACACCTCATCATAGGGCAGACACTCCTGCAGAGCACCACCAATAGCAACAGCAGATGAGTAGTAAGGAGGGAGATGAGTTGTAAAGAGGCCTCCAACACTGCGTCTTCACCAGGGCCCGACGGGTAAACTTGGCCCTGCCCTAATAAATCAAATATTACAGGCGGAGATGTATCACATTATTCACTTACGTAAAAACAAAAAACAAATTGTTATGGGAAACCCAAAAGTTTTGTACCTAACCGCCTCAGTGGCTTTCCATAGCGCCCCCTAGACACACCGCGGCATAGCCCCCCCCAGACACACCGCTGGCACGCTCTGTCAATTATGCTGACGCAGCGGAGACACAGATTTTATCTTGCGCCAACCTGTCACTCAATCATTTGAACTTTTTTGCTATTTTTATATAGGGACATAAAACCAAGCCATATAGCTGAGAACCCAATGGGACAATATGAACTACAATCCCGATCTTCAGTTTTAAAGTTGAGAAACGTCAATCATCTCTTGCAGTACGGTTTTCGAAACATACGGGACTTGTCTTTCATGTCAGCGAGAAATAATCTGTCAAATTAAAAATATACTTACTGTAGGAGGTTTGCACAGATGCGTACGGCTGTGAGCCTCCAGCCGACGAGCTACACTTCCACTACACTTCCTCCTTAGTTACACTAACACACAGGTGTTGGAGCATGCTAGATAGAGGCGACCACCTGTGCTAATTAGTTGTCCATCGCAAATGATGTGTGTTACGAGCGTTGGGGCACTAAACAAAACTCCCACGGCCAGAAGATACCTTCATGAATAGACACTAAAGGCAGTTTGCGTCTATGAATGGGCTCAGTTGGAGTAGGCCTATGTGTCACAATGTATAAGACTGAAGATGCTGCAATACATAGTTCAACCCCAGCCTTGCTCTACATACAGTACCATTAGGCCTGTCACCTTCTGCACTTCTGTAAGTCTGTGTGTGGGCTACTCAGAGAGAGAGTGATGTGGCAGTGGTGACGGATCTCAGATACTGTTTCACGATGCAAGTTTCCCTTTCACTGGATGATTGACCCTATTAGTGTATGGAGAGTGTATGGAGAGTGTATGGTTGAGAGCGTGTGTGTGCGTGCAGATGGGAGTAGAAAGCATTATTTAGCACTTACAGCGCTGCAGAAGAATGCCTTTCCCTCCCCTCCCCCATCTCTCTCCCCATCTCACGCTCCCTCTTTGTGCCCCCACACCTGTGTTATAAATAGTGATGCGTGTTATTGGGGCGAGGCTGCAGGCTGAGACTCCTTTTAAGTCTCATCACAGAAAATCACCCACCGGACCATCAGGATTACACACAGCCAGACACCAGGCCTCTCTCTTTCTCTCTTTCTCCCCCCCAGGCACGTGCGCCAGTGTGTGTGACTAACTTGGCCGATGTTCTGAAGCAGCTGTAGCCAGAGTGTATGGTCCTAGAGTGAACGTCGCCCCCCCCAGCAGCTGGCCAAGAAAAATGGCAGCTGGCCAAGAACAATGAGCAGCTTGTTTAGCATTTCAAAGCTCTTTCTTTTTCTCTTTCTCATTCTCTCTTACTCTATTTCCTTCGGTCTCAATGAAGACCTGAACAAAATGAACAAATTGAACATGATGTTCAATTTAAATTGCCGGTTAACGTGCAAAAAAGGACAGAGCGTGTTAAACCAACTGAAGAACAAACAAAGAAACTGACAGACTGAGCATCAGAGAGAACTGAGAAGAAAGAGCGAAAGGGAGAGAGGGATGTTAAATATTGGGTCTGAGTTATTACTCTAATGTAATAGTTATTTCCTACATACTGACAACCCTTCTACTCCTCCCATTAAGGCCTGTGGTAGGTGATGACTGATTAACAAGGTGATATCTAGGGTTGATCTATGATTAAATCGAATATTGTGAGATTTGACATTGATGAAATTTCGTGACGTTCAAGATGATATATCGTGAAGACTACTCTATTTGAACTTTTACAAATCAAAACGATTCAGTTTTATCAGTTAGGCTGTATCAATATGTTGAAAATTAAGTCAAAATGTATGAACTAAACCTTATCTTTTTCTCCATACTAAGATTATTGAATGAGAATGTGACTATAATATCGTAAATAAGCACAAAAGTTGCACAGGCTGGATTTATCTAGTCAATAACAGCGCAAAAGGATTATTTGGGATATCGCGATATTTGGAGTAGCATATCATAGAAGAGGCCCAAATATTGCCCAACCCTAGTGATACCCAGATGTCTCTGCCTTAGGCCACACCCATTAGATAGTACTGCTCCACAGGTCTTCTTTAGGGGAGAGAGAGATTTGGATTCATTCAGAAAGTCTGCCTGCTTCCCAGACAGCCATACAATGGAGACTGTTGACCCACTCCCACACCACCACAGTGAGTGTGTGCTGTGTGTGTTTCAGGGTTTTCATTAGGAAAATGTGACGCCAGACAACATGACCGGGAAGATTAACATTTACCGTCCATTTGAGAAATTTACCAGACCCATATGCATTGTGTGCGTAACCCAATGATTGTCTGATTGTCTTAACTCACCACATCCACCACTAATAAGCTTAGCTTCTGTCATTTCTTTTCTTCACCTCACACAGTAAGTCACCAAAGTCCGTTTTTTTTTACATCCATTGTGAATGATAAATATTTCCAACAATCTCTGCCTCTTAATTACCAAGTCTTAGTGTGAAAGACCAAAATATCATGATCTGGTGATCCCATATAAATAACTGAACATTTTTCCTTGGTGCAAAAACAGCTGTCTGTCCCGAGCTCACTGATGCGGGAAACTCTGAGGGCCCAGAATAGGCTAGTTGATACAATGTTACAAGTACACTAGTGACAGCTTCGGGCCGGACCCACACTGAAAAAATATCAATTCTATTTAATATTGTGTGTTTTAATTAACTACATTTTAATAATATTTATTGTGGGTAATTTAACACTTTCAGACTTTCTGCTACTTTTACTCAACGTTATCTGCAAGTATATTTATATATTAGTATAAAGGAGTTTGTTGCGCTATGAGGTATAATGGATCATAATGAACGGATATCAAAACTGTCGTTCAACGATGAGACCCCCCATTCCCACCATCAACAAGGTCACGTGCACAACTGCTTGCAACCCTTAATGCTAGAGGCACATGCAGCATCATACAATGCTTGCAGTTCTACCTCTACTGACTGCTAGTGGAATGAGCACTGTGTTCAGCAATGCCTGCTAAAGTGGGTTAAAATGGCAAAGAATAGAAGACATCATTTTTTGGGGAACATTAAGACATGATCACCCAAAGTACCTGATCATGAATATTATAATAACCGTTTTGGAATTGATACAATTCAGATGGATTTAAGCCGTCTTTTAGATTTTGGAAGTAATATACTGCTCAAAAAAATAAAGGGAACACTTAAACAACACAATGTAACTCCAAGTCAATCACACTCGGTGAAATCAAACTGTCCACTTAGGAAGCAACACTGATTGACAATAAATTTCACATGCTGTTGTGCAAATGGAATAGACAACAGGTGGAAATTATAGGCAATTAGCAAGACACCCCCAATAAAGGAGTGGTTCTGTAGGTGGTAACAACAGACCACTTCTCAGTTCCTATGCTTCCTGGCTGATATTTTGGTCACTTTTGAATGCTGGCGGTGCTTTCACTCTAGTGGTAGCAGGAGACGGAGTCTACAACCCACACAAGTGGCTCAGGTAGTGCAGCTCATCCAGGATGGCACATCAATGCGAGCTGTGGCAAGAAGGTTTGCTGTGTCTGTCAGCGTAGTGTCCAGAGCATGGAGACGCTACCAGGAGACAGGCCAGTACATCAGGAGATGTGGAGGAGGCCGTAGGAGGGCAACAACCCAGCAGCAGGACCGCTACCTCCGCCTTTGTGCAAGGAGGAGCAGGAGGAGCACTGCCAGAGCCCTGCAAAATGACCTCCAGCAGGCCACAAATGTGCATGTGTCTGCTCAAACGGTCAGAAACAGACTCCATGAGGGTGGTATGAGGGCCCGACGTCCACAGGTGGGGGTTGTGCTTACAGCCCAACACCGTGCAGGACGTTTGGCATTTGCCAGAGAACACCAAGATTGGTAAATTCGCCACTGGCGCCCTGTGCTCTTCACAGATGAAAGCAGGTTCACACTGAGCACATGTGACAGTCTGGAGACGCCGTGGAGAATGTTCTGCTGCCTGCAACATCCTCCAGCATGACCGGTTTGGCGGTGGGTCAGTCATGGTGTGGGGTGGCATTTCTTTGGGGGGCCTCACAGCCCTCCATGTGCTCGCCAGAGGTAGCCTGACTGCCATTAGGTACCGAGATGAGATCCTCAGACCCCTTGTGAGACCATATGCTGGTGCGGTTGGCCCTGGGTTCCTCCTAATGCAAGACAATGCTAGACCTCATGTGGCTGGAGTGTGTCAGCAGTTCCTGCAAGAGGAAGGCATTGATGCTATGGACTGGCCCGCCCGTTCCCCAGACCTGAATCCAATTGAGCACATCTGGGACATCATGTCTCGCTCCATCCACCAACGCCACATTGCACCACAGACTGTCCAGGAGTTGGCGGATGCTTTAGTCCAGGTCTGGGAGGAGATCCCTCGGGAGACCATCCGCCACCTCATCAGGAGCATGCCCAGGCGTTGTAGGGAGGTCATACAGGCACGTGGAGGCCACACACACTACTGAGCCTCATTTTGACTTGTTTTAAGGACATTACATCAAAGTTGGATCAGCCTGTAGTATGGTTTTCCACTTTAATTTTGAGTGTGACTCCAAATCCAGACCTCCATGGGTTGATAAATTGGATTTCCATTGATTCTTTTTGTGTGATTTTGTTGTCAGCACATTCAACTATGTAAAGAAAAAAGTATTTAATAAGATTATTTCATTCATTCAGATCTAGGATGTGTTATTTTAGTGTTCCCTTTATTTTTTTGAGCAGTGTATATTATAGTGCAGGACTTCAACCCTGTTCCTGGAGACCTCCCGTCCTGAAGGTTTTGGCTCCAACCCGAATCTAGCACACCTGATTGTAATAATTAGCTGGTTGATAAGCTGAATCAGGTTAGTTACAACTGGGTTTGGAGTGAAAACCTTCAGGAGGGTATCTCCAGGATCAGGGTTGGAGAGCCCAGTATTACTGTTTGTGAAACACAAGTTAATTAACTTAAGGATCCACCCCTTTTTTTTTACATTTTCGCCTAAAATGACATACCCAAGTCGAACTGCCTGTAGCAAGGATATGCATATTCTTGGTACCATTTGACGGGAAACACTTTGAAGTTGGTGGAAATGTTAATGGAATGTAGGAGAATATAACACGCCGTCTATGAAGTCTTTATGAAAGAATTTCCTCCACGTTTCTATAGTCTGATTTTGCCTAGGCTAATTTGAAGCAAGGTAAGACATGCTTCATAATATGAAATAAAACATTCCGTTTTCAAACAATTAGGCCTAAGTATGTTTTCAAAATGCATAGCTCACATTGTAAAGTGGTGGGTGATGTGCTGATAGCCTGCCTATCGTTGCCTTCACTTGAATGGGAGGCGTGCTTCAATTACCAACTAAAAATAGTAGCTCTTTTTAATCGTGGCCATCAAAACAGTTTTTAACACTTGATTGCATTTAGAATTGTTGCGCAATGACGGGGCTTATAAAAGCGCATGTTTCACCCAGCAGCAACCAGCTGAGGAGCTGCTGCAGAAATCCCACTCAAAATAGGCTCTGTAGGCCTATGCTGTGTGCGTGTGATAGTTGTGTTGGATAAATGATACATGACGACTAACAAAAATACACATGACAATTTAATTCCATAAAATTATGCAAATTACCCAATAGACCGATAAGCATGATGGTCAAACATATTTGTGATTTGTGTCTCGTCTGTCTGTTTGTCTGTGTGAATGAACAGTGTGAAAGCCTTCTCCGTGTAGTCTGTCATTTCCTGCTCTTGAATGTGTGTGTGTGTGTGCTGCACTGTGGTGATATTCCTACTTGGCACTAACACTATCTGCATTGATGGAGGTAGTGTGCTGAGTCGTACATTGTCCAAGTGAAAGTTGGGTCAACATGGCATCCCTCTTAGCAGAAATGTAGAAGTAGGAGATGTGGGGGAAAAGGGAGGATACCTAGTCAGTTGTACAATTGAATGCATTCAACTCAAATGTGTCTTCGGCATTTAACCCAACCCCTCTGAATCAGAGAGGTGCGGGGCTGCCTTAACCTGTTGAGGACAGACGTTCCGCCAGCGGAACCCCTAGCCAACAGCCAATGGCATCGCACTGCGCGAAATACAAAACCAACTAAAATACCACAATTCAATTTTCTCAAACAATCAACTATTTTAAACCATTTTAAAGATAAGACTCTCGTTAATCTAACCACATTGTCTGATTTCAAAAAGGCTTTACAGCGAAAGCAAAACATTAGATTATGTTAGGAGAGTACATAGACAAATAATCACACAGCCATTTTCCAAGCAAGCATATATGTCACATAAACCCAAACCACAGCTAAATGCAGCACTAACCTTTGATGATCTTCATCAGATGACACTCCTAGGACATTATGTTATACAATACATGCATGTTTTGTTCAATCAAGTTCATATTTATATCAAAAACCAGCTTTTTACATTAGCATGTGATGTTCAGAACTAGCATACCCACCGAAAACCTCCGGTGAATTTACTACCGTAATTTCTGGACTATTAAGCGCACCTGAATATAAACCGCACCCACTGAATTAAAAAAATATATATTATTTTGAACATAAATAAGCCGCACATGTCTATAAGCCGCAGGTGTCTACCGGTACATTGAAACAAATGAACTTTACACAGGCTTTAACGAAACACGGCTTGTAACAAAAATAAATAGGCTTTAACAAAACACGGCTTGTAACAAAAATAAATAGGCTTTAACGAAACACGGCTTGCAACAAAAATAAATAGGCTTTAACGAAACACGGCTTGCAACAAAAATAAATAGGCTTTAACGAAACACGGCTTGTAACAAAAATAAATAGGCTTTAACGAAACATGGCTTGTAACAAAAAATAAAAAATTAGCAGTAAACAGTAGCCTACCAAGAAAGTCATTGGTCACTATCTTCCTCCTCCTGTGCACTGAAAACATCTCCTTCGGTGTCAGAGTTGAATAGCCTCAGAATTGCTTCATCCGATATTGGATCGTTTTCATTGTTGCTCTTGTCACTTTCATCCGGAGGCAAATCCCCCGCTGAGCCCTCTTCAACACGCAGCAGTCCAGCCTTTCGAAACCCGTTGATGAAAGTGGATTTTTTGACAATGCTCCACGCTGTCAGGACCCACAAATTTGAAAGCGGGAAAAATCCATATATTAGCCGCGTCATTGTTTAAGCCGCGAAGTTCAAAGCGTGGGAAAAAAGTTACAGCTTATAGTCCGGAATTTACCGTAAATTACTCACGATAAACGTTGACAAAATACATAACAATTATTTTAAGAATTATAGATACAGAACTCCTTTATGCAATCGCTATGTCCTTTTCGGCGAAAGCACATTTTGCAATATTCTGAGTACATAGCTCGGCCATCACGGCTAGCTAATTTGACACCCACCAAGTTTGGGACAACCTAAACTCAGAATTACTATTAGAAAAATTGGATTACCTTTGCTGTTCTTCGTCAGAATGCACTCCCAGGACCCTTACTTCAACAACAAATGTTGTTTTGGTTCCAAATAATCCATAGTTATATCCAAATACCTCCGTTTTGTTCTCACGGTCCCCAGGCTGACCACTCACAAACAGAGCTGCTGTACTTTGCCCAAAGACAGCAGACACCCCATTCCACTTTCTGGCGGCTTTAGAGAGCCAATGGAAGCCTTAGAAAGTGTCACGTTACAGCACAGATGCTGTAATGTTGATAGAGATGCAACAGAACGACAACAAATTGTCATACAGGGCACTTCCTGTATGGAATCTTCTCAGGTTTTAGCCTGCCATATGAGTTCTGTTGTACTCACAGACACCATTCAAACAGTTTTAGAAACTTTAGAGTGTTTTCTATCCAAATCTACTAATTATATGCATATTCTAGTTTCTGGGCAGGAGTAACCAGATTAAATCGGGTACAGTTTTTATCCGGCCGTGAAAATACTGCCCCCTATCCCAAAGAAGTTAATCAACATCCACGTCATCGGTTACTGGCCCAACGCTCCTACCCGCCAGGCTACCTACCTGCCCCTAAGGGCTAAGGTCATGTGTTTGTGTGTGCGGCTGATGTGTCCGTTTCTCACGGTTTCAGGAAGTGAAGAGGCGTTCATGAAACGATCCTGCTGGATTGTGTAGAAGCTACTATTCTCTCGCTCTCTCGCTCTCGGAGGGAGGTGCATTAGTGTGTGTGTTTCTGCAGGTCTAGTTGCTAAGTGTGTGAGACTGCATCAAGGCTGCTGGAATAATTACTGCTGTTTAACCTTTCCTCTGACACAAAAACAATTGACCAAGTGAGTGTACTCCTTTTTCAGCATAGCATTCATCCACTGTCTAATTTTGACAGGTTCAGAACCAGCAGGCGTTTGGTATAGAGAGTCTGTCTGTTAGTGTTGGCTCAGCAGCATTAACACACCACAGACTCATCCAGCTGATCTTTTCATTGCCCGCCTGCCTTTCAGCACTGCAGCTACACTCACCACAGAAGCAGCTGACAGTAGTCCATGTCTTGCAGTAGAGTGAATTCTGCTGTGATAGTTAGAACAACTCTGTCATGTCTCCCAAGCAAGTTGGAAAAGGATCCAGACTAATATGGAAGAGTTATTTTTTTTTTTTATTTTATTTAATCTTTATTTAACTAGGCAAGTCAGTTAAGAACAAATTCTTATTTATAATGACGGCCTACCCCGGCCAAACCCTAACCCGGACGACGCTGGGCCAATTGTGCGCCGCCCTATGGGACAATCATGGCCATTTGTGATACAGCCTTGAATCGAACCAGGTTACATATTTAGCAAATGTGTAACCTAGTTTCCCTGGGTCTTGTGTAAGGGATGGGTCATGTTAATGGCATGTGACTGTCTGTGAGGGAACTAACTATAGGCTATAGGAACCAAGGGTTTAGGTGGCTAGGGAGAGTCAATCGGTTTATGGATGTGAGTGGGATCATGATTCAGTATCTATGTCATTGTAAGTGTGAGTGAGAGTCATTTTATTATCTTGGCTTTGACACCCATGGATGATAATAATATGAACAGATTTCACTCCTAGCTAAATGTGTGTTTGGTAGCAGGGGTTGGGGGTGGTGGTATGGCTACGGCATGCACCACGGCACGCGACACCCACCACGGCACGCGACACCCACCACGGCACGCTAGGCAGGTCTGGTTATCCTTTAACAAGGAGTTAACACAGACTTTAACCCTGACACAGACACACACACACACACACACACACACTCCAGCGCACTTCAGTTTAAACCCACTTAAACAGGAGTAGGCCTCCCAATAATCCCAAGGGAAAGGGCTGCTGTGCAATTTACTGTAGAGGAAGGAAAGTGAGGAGAGGGGGAAGGGCAGAGGAGGAGAGTTATATGTGAATCTGGCTCAATTCCAGTTTATGGATCCTGACTGTACCAATCGTCTTGAATCATCTAATTCATGCAAGTCACTGGCTGAGATTCAAACCCAGTCCCACTGCTGTTTAGTAATGTATGACTGTTATAATGTGTGTATCATATCTTAGTAATAAGATCGTGTAATAACGTGTGTGTCAGGCTTAGTAAAATGACCCTAACAGTGTGATCATCTGATGTGCCGTATCTAGTCTCACTTACTGATTTCCCCTACGGTCACTGAACTATCTCACCCCTTCTTTCCCCTCCTCCTCTCTCTGTCCTCCCTCCAGGGGACAAGGATGGCAGTAAGGTGACGACGGTGGTGGCCACCCCAGGCCAAGGGCCCGACAGGCCCCAAGAGGTCAGCTATACAGACACCAAGGTGATTGGGAACGGCTCCTTCGGAGTGGTCTACCAGGCCAAGCTGTGTGACTCTGGAGAACTGCTGGCGATCAAGAAGGTTCTGCAGGACAAGCGGTTTAAGGTGAGCGAAACTGCAGTCACAGACACACACACACACGGTTTCTCTGATCTCTCATGAAACTGTAACATCCTTCAATCATCTTTCAATCTTTTTCTTCCACCTTTTCTTTGTAACGGATTACTTTCATTCAGAGCGTGTGTGAGTGTGTTCATCTGTGAAGCATGACTCCATCTGTTCACACTACTGTTGTCTTGCCTTTTGTGAATGGATCACAGGCACCACGTTAGAAGAGCAGAGCGAGACAAACACACTCACTAAGTGTCAGTCAGTTCACCACCACTCTCACTGACTACTACAGAAACAAACTCCTAAATCCAAATCTGTTCATATCTGCTCAGTTGTAGCAGTGAATGCAATGATGGCTGCTCTGCGTAGCATTGTGTGTGTATGTGTGTGTGTCAAGTTCAGGATCGTCGCCATAGTAACCAAATTTCTCCTAGGCCTCAGGATACCATCAATATCCCTATGTAGGTCTGTGAATAGGATTGACTGATGTGTTGTTGTTGTCCCTTAGAGGAGGGAACATGTCCCAGCGCCTTGTTGTGTTGACAGCCAGGCCTGTTGGTGATGTCACCATTAGAATGGTGGCACTGGCCAGTGTCCTGCTGCTAGCTGAGAGCCTGAGGACAAAGACACAGACAGACAGTCCTAGAGAGAGGGAGAGTCTTCTTTTTTCTGTTTACATTAGCATTAGTTACTAGCTTGGGATTTTCATTAAAGTCACTAGCTTTGGAGTGTCATTGTCAGGAAACTAGCTTTGGAGTGTCATTGTCAGGTCACTAGCTTTGGCTTTGGAGATGTAGATGTACTGAACAGTTGGACAGAAGTGATATGTTGGTTTGAGGTATTGTCTTATTCAGAGTTCAACATAGGCTAAGATTAGCAGCCTAGCTAGCAGTCTCTGCCAGACAGGCTCGCCAGACAGGCAGACTTAGCTTCTAACACATTTTTCTCACTCTTTAGGTGTTCTGTTTTCCCTTTATAGCAGCCAAACCCCATCTTTTTCTCTCTCTCCCTATGTAGGGGCTGTTAGGAAGAGTGAACTCGATGACTGTTGAGCGCTAAGTCTCCTCACATGACTGCTCCACACACACACACACACACACACACACACACACACACACACACACACACACACACAGTGCATTCGGAAAGTATTCAGACCCCTTAACTTTTTCCACATTTTGTTATGTTACTCCTTATTCTAAAATTGATTAAATAAAAATGTTCTTAATCAATCTACACACAATACCCCATAATGACAAAGCAAAAACAGTTTAAAAAAAAGTTTGCTAACTTATTAAAAATACAAAAACAGGAATAACTTAATTACATAAGTATTCAGACCCTTTGCTATGAGACTCGAAATTCAGCTCAGGCGCATCCTGTTTCCATTGATCACCCTTGAGATGTTTCTACAACTTGATATGAGTCCACCTGTGGAAAATTCAATTGATTGGACATGATTTGGAAAGGCACACACTTGTCTATATTATGTCCCACAATTGACAGTGCATGTCAGAGTATAAACCAAGACATGAGGTCAAAGGAATTGTCCTTAGAGCTCCGAGACAGGATTGTGTCGAGGCACAGATCTGGGGAAGGATACCAAAAATGTCTCCTCAGGGAGGTGACCAAGAACCCACTCTGACAGAGCTCTGGAGTTCCTCTGTGGAGATGGGAGAACCTTCCAGAAGGACAACCATCTCTGCAGCACTCAGGCCTTTATGGTAGAGTGGCCACTCCTCAATAAAATGCACATGACAGCCCGCTTGAAATTTGCCAAAGGGCTCCTAAAGGACTATCAGACCATGAGAAACAAGATTCTTTGGTCTGATGAAACCAAGATTGAACTCTTTGGCCTTAATGCCAAGCGTCACGTCTGGAGGAAACCAGGCACCGCTCATCACCTGGCCAATACCATCCCTACGGTGAAGCATGGTGGTGGCAGCATCATGCTTTGGGGATGTTTTTCAGCAGCAGGGACTGGGAGACTAGTAAGGATCAAGGGAAAGATAAACGGAGCAAAGTACAAAGAGATCCTTGATGAAAACCTGCTCCAGAGCGCTCAGGACCACAGACTGGGGCGAAGGTTCACCTTCCAACAGGACAACGACCCAAAGCACACTGCCAAGACAACGTAGGAGTGACTTTCGGACCATAATTTTCACTTGTCTGACCGCTTGCATGATGACAAATTTCTCACACAACTGGCCTATCTGGGTGATGTTTTTTCTCGCCTGAATGATCTGAATCTAGGATTACAGGGACTCTCCGCAACTATATTCAATGTGCGGGACAAAATTGAGGCTATGATTAAGAAGTTGGAGCTCTGTCTGCATTAACAAGGCCAACACACAGGTCTTTCCATCATTGTATAATTTGTTTTGCGTGCAAATGAACTCAAGAATATGGACAATGCCAAATGTGATATAGCGAAGCACCTGAGTGAGCTGGGTGCGCAATTACGCAGGTACTTTCCCGAAACGGACGACACAAACAACTGGATTCGTTATCCCTTTCATGCTCTGTTTCCAGTCCACTTACCAATATCTGAACAAGAGAGCCTCATCGAAATTGCAACAAGCAGTTCTGTGAAAATTGAATTTAATCAGAAGCCACTGCCAGATTTCTGGATTGGGCTGCGCTCAGAGTATCCTGCCTTGACAAATCGCACTGTTAAGACACTGATTCCTTTTTCAGCCATGTACCTATGTGAGAGTGGATTCTCAGTCCTCACTAGCATGAAAACTAAATACAGGCACAGACTGTGTGTGGGAAATGATTTAAGACTGAGACTCTCTCCAATACAACCCAACATTGCAGAGTTATGTGCATCCTTTCAAGCACACCCTTCTCATTAACCTGTGGTGAGTTATTCACCATTTTTGATGAACAAATAAGGTTTTATATGTAAGATGGCTAAATAAAAAGGAAAATGATTTATTATCATATTATTATTTGTGCCCTGGTCCTGTAAGAGCTCTTTGTTACTTCCCACAAGCTGGGTTTTGACAAAAACTTACACTCATTCTTATGTTTAATAAATTTATTGCATAGTGTGTGTGTGTGTGTGTGTGTGTGTGTGTGTGTGTGTGTGTGTGTGTGTGTGTGTGGGCAGGTTTACAATGATGGCAAAAAAACATTTGAGAGTGTGCTGACCCTGGTGCTAGAGGGGGTATCCAGCTGGAGGTTGAATGTTTGAAGGGGTACGGGACTATAAAATGTTTGGGAACCACTGATCTACACCGATTGAAGTGGATTTAACAAGTGACATCAATAAGGGGTCATAGCTTTCAACGGTATTCACCTGGTCAGTCTATGTCATGGAAAGAGCTTAATTCTTCATTTTTTGTTCACTTAGTGTATTCTGTCAATAAAAAAACAAGTGCCATTTAAGATACATTTTTTGAAACCCTAATATCAACTGGTTATATTAGACCGTGGAACACAATCTTCAAAAAGGCAGTAACCTCAGCAGTGATGCTTGTTTGTAGAAGCCTTAGGCTGTACAATGGCATAGCCTTGTTATGTTAATTTTCCAAGCCCTTATAAAACTTAAAAAAGTGCGCCTCTAAAAAAAAAATGGAACAGTTTTTCTCAAAAAGTGATCATTTGAAACAGGGCTCTGTTTGGCAAGTTGAAAGAGAATATCTTCAGGGTTACAAAACAAAATATGTTTTCTTTTTGACATACAGTCGTGCAATTTAGTTTATTCTGCCTGTTCTTTGGAATTTTAAACATAGATGAACAATTCCACAATGAAAGCTGTATGTTGATGAATTATGGCCACGACATCTGTCTAGTGAGTTGGCTTAATGATTCTGATGAAAATACGCTCTTTGTCTTTATCAAACTAATGTTGTAGCATATTTTCAGTGTGGAACCTGTCTACTGTATGTTTAGAGGGGTTATAGCCTAGGCCAGGAGTCACCAACATTTTCCCAAATTATGTTTTCTCCGTTTTATATTGCCTGGGTTTAGATTATATATTGGTTACAATGGTTCATAGAGGTTCTTTGGTCTGGAAGAAAACTTTTTGTGTAATTCCCCTTTAATTGTGCTACTGGCCCTTTAATTGCGCATTTAGCGAGTGAGGAATATGCCATCTAATGTGCTGGTCTTCTGTACTGCTGCTACTCATTTCATGGCAAAGTTAGCAAATTAAAGATACAAATATACTTACTCAAGATATACTTCTGCCAGGTTAGCCAACTTTGCAGTTAACATTTAATAGAGAAGGTTTTGGGGGAAAGTATTTCTGTCAACCCACAAGATGGTTATCACATCAACTGGCTACACATGAAGCGATAGACAAACGTGCGCACCACACAGACAGAGAGGGGCAATGTTACTAGAAATTAATTGACAGATATTGTTAGGTTTGGTTAAGCCAATAGTTGGTAACTAGGGGTGGGATAATGTCAATGTTGCTAACATTAGATCATAGCCGAGAGCTTGCGGTGTCTGATACTGTCAGATTTGTTTATGACAGTTTGCGGTGGAACACGTGAAAATTGCATGTACTTTCAGAGTTGTTTGGTGAGCTACGAGCTACTGGTAGACCGCGATCGACCTGTTGGAGACCCCTGGCTCTAGCAGTTGGCGAAGTAGCTTAAAGGGATACTTTACATCCCTAAGTATCCATTTAAGCGGAAAATAGACAGGATGCAATTATTCCAAAACTGCAGCTCGTTGTTGGAACACATTTTACCTACTTCAATCAACCAGTCCATTTTGAATGTGTGATAAAACTGTTTTTATTTGTAGCTTGTGTATCACATCAGTTAGATACTTTTTTTTTAATAGGCATTTATTTCTGTAGGCCCATGGGAGCTTGCGTGCACACTCAGCAGCACGAGTGTATAGAGGGAGTGGTCGTATAGAGGGGAACGGGAGTTTAGGTGGAAGAGCTGTGTGATGCTAGGCTTGGTTTCTTTTTTTGTTGTGCTCTGCCAATGCACATGTACAAATGGAACACTCGAGTCAAAACAAGTTAATGTTGTCTTCAAGACATTTCAGTTTCCCGTTCGGGCAGGCACAAAGCACATTCCACCAAATAGTTTTACAGTATTTGAAGATGTTTTTATCTCTGGATTAAGATAGAGTTTTGACGTCCGTTCGAGTACTTGATTACTCATGCCCATCCCAAGTGCGTGTGTTTGTAGGATGTTCTGATGTGTGTGTACTCTGCTTTACCATCCTGTTAGTGTCTGTCTGTATGACAACTTCCATGTTGGTTGTGTGTCATGATGTCACTGTGGTTTACCAGTCTCTGTCTCTATCCTCACCATGTCTCTGTCCCAGTGCAGTATATGACAGGTCAGCAGTAATGATTGCAGTGCCATCTTCTGCTCTGCTCTGCTCCGTATGGCACTACGTCCTCTCCTCTCCCTGGCGATGGGAAAGAGGGCGTTGCCTGTTTGCAATGCATGCTTGTCTGCTGGCCTGTCTGTCTCTGTCTGTGAGAAACAGGAAACCACATTGGAGGATGGGGATGATGTCACTGGCTAGTTGAGGGGGTGTCTCAATGGTAGATGAGATTACAGTAGTAGGCTAACATTGCTCATACGTGTCCCTCCATACAGTACCCTATGCATGTAGTTTGTGTTTGTCAGAGTATAAGATGGTTTTGTCTCTGTCAGTGTACTGCCCTCTCAGTGGTCTTGTTCTTTCTTAGTTACAGGATTACATCCAAGTCGTTCCCAACCTCCACTCCCAGTCACACTCAAATGGCTGCGTATCCCAGGGACATTTCTGTAGTTCTGTTGAACACTCCTGGCTTTCCCGCTTTCTCTCTCTCTCTGCATTCCAGTGTGGATCAGAGCTGTGAGCTCTGGCTACTCATCCTCTGTGGGTGGCTACTCCTTCTTTTGGCCTGTTTGACCTGGAGTTCTCCAGATTGAGGGCCAACATTTATTGTATATTGATGGGAGTCAAATCTCTGCTGTGTTTCTGTAGTCTAACCTGGCTCTCCATCTGCTCATGCTGTACACTGTTGAAACAGTAAGTAGTATTGACTGACATCTGTCTCTCTCTCCCCGTCAGAACCGCGAGCTGCAGATCATGAGGAAGCTGGACCACTGCAACATCGTTCGCCTGCGCTACTTCTTCTACTCCAGCGGAGACAAGGTCCATCTGTCTGTCTGTGTCCCTCTGTCTGTCTGTGTCCCTCTGTGTCTGTCTGTGTCCCTCTGTGTCTGTCTGTGTCCCTCTGTCTGTCTGTGTCTGTCTGTCTCTGTCTGTGTCCCTGTGTCCGTCTGTGTCCGTCTGTGTCCGTCTGTGTCCCTCTGTGTCCGTCTGTGTCTGTCTTTGTCCCTCTGTGTCTGTCTGTGTCCGTCTGCGTCTGTCTGTGTCCCTCTGTCTGTTTATCTGTATGGCTGTTTGTCTGAATGTCCTGTTCCTTCTGAATATTCCTTCTCTCAGTATTCATAACCCATGAATGGTTGAGTTCGGAGAAGCTGTCATTCGGATGGTGATAGGGAGAGCACTGACAAATATAGACCACACTCGTGTGTCCAATCTGTCAGAGTGCACGTATGCAAGCACTCACAGAATCAGGTCCATGACAATGCAGAAATGAATCCTCCCACCTAGGAAACCTAGTCTGGACTGGGGTTGGGGTGCCCATGCGTGAGGATTAGAGAGAGAGGCTGGGGGAGAGGGGAGAGTGCACAGAGCAAGGGGGTTGCCTGACTAAAGGCCACCTGCTAATTTTAGGAAACACCAGCTGCTAGGGGCCTTCTTGTGAGCCTCACTCTTCTCGTCTCTCTTCTCCATCTCCTCTCATTTCCTCCTACCCCCTTATTTCTCTCTGTTCTAATTGTGGATAGCTGGCATAGGGTGATTCGGCTGGGGATTACAGTTTTTAGCAGTTGTGTTAGCAGTAGCAAAAGTGTTAGCAGTAGCGCTAGCAGTAGAAATAGTGTTAGCAGTAGCAATAGTGTTAGTAACAGCAGTAGCGTTAGCTGTTAGCAGTAGTACTAGTAGCAGCAGTAGCAAAAGTATTAGTAGCAGCAGTAGTATTAGTAGTAGCAGTAACGTTAGCTGTTAGCAGTAGTATTAGTAGCAGCAGTATTTTTTTTTATTTAACATTTATTTATCTAGGCAAGTCAGTTAAGAACAAATTCTTATTTACAATGAAACAGTAGAAACAGTAGAGTTAGCTGTTAGCAGTAGTTTTAGTAGTAGCAGTAGCACTAGCTTTAGCAATAGTATTAGTAGCATCAGTAGTATTAATGGCAGCAGCAGTAGTGCTAGCTGTAGCACTAGTATTAGCTGAACAAGTGTTATGAGCAGTAGTATTAATAGTATTAGAAGTATTACTAGCAGCAGTAGTATTAGTAGCAGCAGTAGCACTAGATGTAGTGTTAGTAGTAGTAGTGTTAGAAGCAGCAGTAGCATTTGCTGTTAGCAGTAGCACTGTTAGCAGTAGTGTTAGGATTATGTGGAGTTATGCAAGGTCGGAATCTGGACTGATTGAACACTTCTCTGGTTCACTCTTAACTCACGTGCACAACACACCTGAAACACAGTTCAAGGGCTCTATTTTTGGCAGGCGTTAGTTTCAAACGCACGTTAGTTTTCAATTTAGTCATGTAAAAACTGCCGCACTGGCTTTTTCCAGCCATAACGCCAGGTTCCTCAGTTTACCTGTTTAATATCAGCTAGCTTGTGCTCAGATGGGAGGGGTGGATATATTTGAAGTGTGTCCTTAAAAACATGAGCCAAAGTGCTCATTTCAGGCAGTGCTGGTAGGGATATTTAAACCAACCAAAGCAGATTTTAGCGATAACGCAGTTGGTTATGGCATGAATTATGACAGCGGTAATCCTTGACGCACCCTTCCCATATGCACATGGAACAAGATGTGGTTTCGGTACCTGTATACTTCATGAAACACTTAATGTTTTTTTCCCCCATTTTGCTTTATTTGATTAAAAACCAAGCATAGCCTTGTCTGCTTGGGGATATGATCCAGCAACCTTTCGGTTACTGACCCAACGCTCTAACCACTAGCGTGTTTGGCTTGTGAGACTGCTTGGAAATAATTCTTAATCACCAAAGCTGTATTAAAAGATAAAGTTTGAGAGGAGCAAAAACAGTGAGCTGACGTTCCCCTTTTTATTTATTGTAGGCAGGCCTGCATTATTTTAGCCATGCTTGTACGTACATAAATCCTCCGTTATGTAGGTTACATCTGTCCATGCCCATCATGAAATGAGAGATGGGAACCTTGGTGAACCTCGCATTTAGAAGTTATTTTCCAGTAATAAATGTTTATTTTCCGTTTCATATTTTTAAAACCCCAGCCCCTGGTAGGCTACTCTTACACTAGGCCTTCTATAACGAAGGTTGATTCAACAGCAATGCCTCATGTTTTTTTTTTTATTCCGGTGATTTTATGATATCATTACATTTGACATGTATTTATTGTTGTTGGAAATAAAAACGGTGCTTGTTTTTCATTTAATTTGATTAAAACCAAACTTTCCCTGGTTTTATGGTGAGAACGGCCGTGGCGCGCATGCAATGACAGTATGGATGCGATCTGTAGATGGTTCCAATATGCCGATAAAACATTATATTTTGGAGCAGTATAAGGGTGACTGGATATTCTCCCTTTCTCTTTATATTGGTTCTTTGTCCTGCTACTGTGTGAAGTTTGGATGTGTGTAAAACCCTCCATAGTCTGCATTGTTTTAATATGATGTGCCCACAGGGAGAAATGATGGTGCCTGTAAGTGTATTTAGACATAAAGCCTGATTAGAATTGAATTAACATTATTCACTTTCTTTTTAGGCCTTATCAATAATTAATTGAATCTTGCTTATTGACAACGTTTGGGATGTCCATGCACAGCCATAATGCAATTTACAGTAGTCCTAGCCCTACATCAGTGCTAATGCTATGTATATATTTCCACATTGAATCCATGAAATTACTTAGAACAATGTGGACTGCAAACAGGTTCATGTTAACATGTTTAGCAAAGATGGGATAGGTCTACATTTAGTTATTTTGTGTCTGTAAGCTGTTTAACAAACTATAATGGACTAACATTGGAGTTGATTCCAAGGCAGTACATAAAAGACTAAATACACTACTTGAATCAACCACATATTTAGCCATGGAGCACATTCTGATTGGCCAGTGAGGGGCCAAGCCTTGACACACCCACAACTTGTTTGTTCATCTACACTACCGGTCAAAAGTTTTAAAACAACTACTCAAGGGTTTTTATTGATTTTACTATTTTCTACATTGTAGAATAATAATGAAGACATCAAAACTATGAAATAACACATGGAATCATGTAGTAACCAAAAAAGTGTTAGACACATCAAAATATATTTTATATTCGTCACGTCTGCTCCTCCCCTCCGGCGTACAATTATGCACACCTGGCACTCATCATTACGCGCACCTGTTAGTCATTATGATTCACTCCGGGACTCCATTACGTAATCATTTCCTCCCCTTTATATGTCACTCTCCCAGGTTCACTCACCAGTTGGTATTGTTCTTGTGTAACGGGGTACTGCCTTATGTTAGTGTCTTGGTTTTGTTGTTTTATTAAAACGTTTCCCCTGCTTCGACTCACCGCCCCATCATTACAATATTTGAGATTCTTCAATGCAGCCACCTTTGCCTTGTTGACAGCTTTGCACAACCTTGGCATTCTCTCAACTAGCTTCACCTGGAATGCTTTTCCAACAGTCTTGAAGGAGTTCCCACATATGCTGAGCACTTGTTGGCTGCTTTTCCCTCGCTCTGCGATCCGATTCATCCCAAACCATCTCAATTTGGTTGAGGTCGGGGGATTGTGGAGGCCAGGTCATCTAATGCAGCAGTCCAACACTCTTGGTCAAATAGCCCTTACACAGCCTGGAGGTGTGTTGGGTCATTGTCCTGTTGAAAACAAATTATAGTCCCACTAAGCCCAAACCAGATGTCAGTGCTAATATCTTTATATGTCTTTGACAGGATGCCAGGCTCATGCTTTTTAAGTGCTCTAGTCTTCCTAGTTGAATATGTACAGACTTGTAGTGTGAATTATTCTGAAATGAGTGCTTGTGCTCCCTCTCTCTCTCTGGGCTCTCTCTGTGCTATCTCTTTCACTCTTTCTGTCTGTAAATCCTACTGTTATCGATAAATTATGTTGAGGTGTGAGCACCATCACCTTAACCTGTAAAAAACATTTATTGTCAGACTGGATGCCATGTCTTGGGGTGTTTGTGTGTGTACGTGCGACGGTATGTGTGTCTACGGTATGCGTGAGAAAGAGAAAAGGGTCAGTCCAGACAGATCTATTCTAGTAGACAGAATTGTGTCAGATTGGCAGTCTCTTCAGACTCCATGATAACACTAGCTCACATGAACAGCCAGCTAGCTTCTCACGCTACAACCTGTCTCCTCTGGTTAGTTTGCTGACTGGCTCTGCTAACAGAGGGAGGGAGAGGAGTCTAATAGGTGAGAGAGAGAGGAGGAGTGGAAGCTTCGCTCCGTCCTTCTTCAGGCACCTTCAAGGGCAGTATGGATGAAGTCTGAGCTCAGAGATGAGGAACGGCTGGCATGTGACCTCACGGCAGACTGTTGACCTCCACCAATCAGATCAGAGGAAGAGGGATTGAGTGGTAGGCTTGCTATAGGGGCAGCGCCCAGCCCCCTGGTGCCCTCGGAAGGAAATGACATCACTGTCTGCGGCAGTGAGCGAGAGAGTCACTGATAGTCAAACAATAGTTACATTGTGCGTGTGTGTTGCCTAACCCCCCCCCCCCCCCTTGTTTCTGTGTAACAGAAGGATGAGGTGTATCTGAACCTGGTACTGGACTATGTTCCTGAGACGGTCTACAGAGTGGCCAGACACTACAGCCGAGCCAAACAGACCCTACCCATGGTCTATGTCAAGGTACCTGTGTGTGTGCGCGCGTGCACACTGTTTCCATCAAGTGTGTCCTTGTCCTCTGCTCTCCATTTCTAATGTGTGCATGTTCTCCTGTGTGTGTGTTGTAGTTATATATGTACCAGCTGTTCAGGAGTCTGGCCTACATCCACTCGTTTGGGATCTGCCATCGGGACATCAAACCCCAGAACCTGCTGCTGGACCCCGAGACGGCCGTGCTCAAACTCTGTGACTTTGGCAGGTCAGTTTAAACTATGTGAAAGAATCTGCAGTTCTCATTAGCTTTGATTGGCTTTGATGATGATGATTATGACAGTGATGTTATTGATAATGAAAATGATGATAATGATATGACTGATGACGAGGACGTTGAACATGGGGATGATATTGATGACTACGATGATGAAGAGTGTGTGACTGACAGTATGTTGTGCTGATGTTGTGTGTCCAGCGCTAAGCAGCTGGTACGCGGAGAGCCCAACGTGTCCTACATCTGCTCTCGCTACTACAGAGCCCCCGAGCTTATCTTTGGTGCCACCGACTACACCTCTAGCATAGGTAGGCTAACAGCCAACTGCTAAATCCCAATTTAAATTAATATACACCCTAGCATGGATAGGCTAGGGTGTAAAATTACACCTCTAGAGCAAGTATGCAAATCACAACATCTTCCTGTTGATGCTCCGCCCCCTCTACAGATGTGTGGTCAGCTGGTTGTGTGCTAGCAGAGCTGTTGCTAGGGCAACCAATCTTCCCCGGCGACAGTGGAGTGGATCAGCTGGTGGAAATCATCAAGGTACTGATACCTGCCTGTCAGTTCTGGTGTTTGCCACCCAATTCTCTCTCTTTCATCGAATGAAAGTTGTCTCTCTCGCTCTCTCTCTCCCTGTTGTTCGCAATTGACCCTCTCTTCACGGCTCACGCTCTCTGTCATCTTCTCTCCCTCCCTTGTCTCTTCCTCCCCCTGTCTCCCGCTCACCCTCTTCTCCTCTGCTGTCTCTGTGCTATAGGTTCTGGGGACCCCAACACGGGAGCAGATCCGAGAGATGAACCCCAACTACACTGAGTTCAAGTTCCCCCAGATTAAGGCACACGCATGGACTAAGGTGAGTCAACAGGTACAGGAACTATTTTACTACTCTACAATCCACCCCCTCCCCTAGCATCATTTCTCTGTGCTCGTCTCGTCAGCCTGCCAGGCATTCATCTCTGCCATCCCATTTAATCTCTATCCCCCAATTATGAAAATCAATTCACCTAGGAACTTCATGATGGGCCCCACCTAGATCTGTAAGGATTGGATAGGTGTAAGCAATATGGTAACAACTCCATCTATCCAGTAGGCTAGCTGGGGTTTCTACCTAATTGCTTACAACCATCAGGTTCTTTCTAATCTGCAAGGGCACATGAAGAAGTCATCAGGGCCCGGTTTCCCAAAAGCATCTTAAGGCTAAATTCATCGTTAGAACCTTCGTAGGAGCATCGTTAAATCTCCGAGCTGTTTACCAAAACCATCGTTATTAACGTTGCACTTGAAAACGCTTGTAATCTAACGCCTGCCTCAGACCACTGGTAATCTAACGCCTGCCTCAGACCACTGGTAATCTAACGCCTGCCTCAGACCACTGGTAATCTAACGCCTGCCTCAGACCACTGGTAATCTAACGCCTGCCTCAGACCACTGGTAATCTAACGCCTGCCTCAGACCACTGGTAATCTAACGCCTGCCTCAGACCACTCGAAGAACAGCTAAGTGCGTTGTTAGATGTTTTTTTTGCCCTCCCGCATCACTTTATACACAGATCTCTGCTAAACATAGAATCACATGGTTTATCGTCTCTCTGTGACCACCAATAACTGCAGAACAAAGTTGATTACAAATACAAAGTTACCAATGTCTTTGCAATTGATACAAACAAGCAACGTATAAAAAGATGCTTCAAATTAATGACTGCATTCAAATATAAACAGTAGGCTATAGGCCTATTTCAATCATATTGAAATAATGTACATTTCATGCTCAATTGATTGCTTTTTGTAGGTTACTGTCTGCAATTTATCTTAATATATTTCATGATGTGTAGCCTAAGGTGTGCAATGATGTGCCGATTTGGTGCATTTTTATTGGGTAAGCATTAGAATAAGCTGTCTTCGATTTGCAGCTGTAGGTTTTAATATCTCTCTATGAACTGATTCGTTGTCAGTATTGTGAAATATTTATAGTGTTAAGGAATGATTTAAATGTAAAAAGCTGATCCGAGCGCAGCGCCCCCTTTCTTTGCTTAGCGACCGTTCTCTATGTGTGGTGTTTTGGGAAACACATGTTACATCTTCATCTGTTGTAGGAAAGATGCATCGTTAAAACACTTGTAAGCCTAAGTTCCATCACAATTGGGAAAACGGGCCCTGGTCAGGTCAGTGACAACTACAACGAAGGGAGTTAGGAAAGAGGACATTGTACAGCATTTGAACAGGGCCCAGCCTTGCCCACTGCTCCAGCATTGGATAACCCCTTTAGCCAATCAGCAGGCAGTGTTGTAGAGCAGGTCCTTGTGGTGGTGCTCCAGACTCCACCTTGTGGTTGTTCTGTAGTACTGCAGCCCCCCTAGCCACCCAGTCTCAAATCAAATTGTATTAGTCACATGTGCTGAATACAACAGGTGTAGACCTTACAGTGAAATGCTTACTTACAATTCCTTAAGCAACAATGCAGTTTTAAGAAAATACCTAAAAAAAAAGTAAGAGATAAAAATAACAAATAATTAAAGAGCAGCAGTAAAATAACAATAGCGGGGCTATATACATGGGGTACAGAGTCAATGTGTGGGGGGCACTGGTGTCGAGGTAATTGAGGTAATATGTACATGTAGGTAGAGTTATTAAAGTGACTATGCATAGATACTAACAGAGTAGCAGCAGGGTAGAAGAGAGGGGCAACGCAAATTGTCTGGGTAGCCATTTGATTAGACGTTCAGGAGTCTTATGGCTTGGGGGTAGAAGCTGTCTCTGTGCTGATCTAGAGTCTCCTACCCTGCCGCTGTAGGGCTGGGCCCTTTACACTTGAACTGGAAAAATATAAAGGACAATTTATGGACAAACTATTTTAATATAATTTATCCAAGCGTACTAACCCCAATAGTTAAGTTTATACTATATTTATGTATACCACCCTCACCTTTGATGACCTCAGGCAGTTAAGATAATATCTGTAACATAGGAAGTAATAATGACATTCTCCATTTCATATCGTTAATAGTCTTTACACCCCTCTCACACCTGCTATCATGACAACATACATCTTTGTGTGCATGATACTAGCTTTAAATTGATTGGTTAACTGATTCCAGTCTTGTCTTTGTGATTGGCTCCTTGACTCTTGTCCTTGCGTGTGATTGGTTGCTAGGTGTTCCGGCCCCGTACGCCGCCGGAGGCCATCGCCCTGTGCTCTCGGCTGCTGGAGTACACGCCCACCTCGCGCTTCACCCCCCTGGAAGCGTGTGCACACTCTTTCTTCGACGAGCTGAGGGACCCCAACGTCAATCTGCCCAACGGGCGAGAAAAACCCTCCCTCTTTAACTTCACCACCCAGGGTAATGCACTCTGTCTGTCTGTTTACCTCTCTTTCGCCCCAGTTTCATTGGTAGTACAGAGAGACTTGTTTTAGTGTTTGAGTTGACGTGAAGACAGTTACTTCTCCTTTATTTATAATGATGTGGTCTCTACTAATGCTACCTGTTGTCACCTGTGCTTGTGGTGTGTTTTGATGTGTTTACCTGTGGTGGGTGTAATCTGCTGTGATCTGGTGTATCCTGTCTCTCTCACAGAGCTGTCCAGTAATCCCTCGCTGGCCAACATCCTAATCCCCGCCCACGCCTGCACTCAGGCCTCCACCCCAACCACCGCCACCACAGGTCAGACCCACACGTCTTCATTCCTCCATCCCTCTCCATCTTCCCTTTCATTTCTCTCTCGTCTCTCAGGAAAATCTCTTATTAAAACACCTGTTTTATCATTGATAAACGTATGAATGGATGTGTAAATTAGTGAACAATCTTTGTCTCTCCTGTCGTCTTCCCTAGATGGTAACAGCACAGATCGCAGCCCTAACACCATTACTGCCTCGGCCTCCGCCTCCAACTCCACCTCCTGAACCCCCCGCCCCAGCCAGGGGTGATGCCAGTGGAGGGATGATGACATGGCAGGGTTTAAAGCAGATGACAACTACAACAACAACCCCAAGTCACCCATCTAGGTGTTTGATTTCTGCAACCTACTCCACTGTGGACATCTTTATTGTCTGTTAGAAGGAAGGAGTGGTGGGGGGCAGGGGGAAGCTGATGAAATATAAGAGTATTCATATATAAATGTACCCTATATACACAATACTAGCCTGCTAATGTTTCCAAGAGGACAATCCTACGTATCAAAGTAGTTAGCTGACCCCACACCCTCCTCCTCTTCCCTGTCCACAATGAAGCCCCCCACACACACACACACACATTCACATGAGGGATCAGTCCCTTCCTCATGCCCTCTCCATACCCCACCCCTTCATGTTCTCATCACTTCCCCTCTGACCCCTTACCTCTGACCCCCTGCTTGGGATGTCTACCCTGGCTCCTCCTCCTGTAGTGCATGGCCTGAGTAAGGTTAGGAGTGACCTTTCACCTTTTACCGCTGCATCGACCTCCACACTTCTGCTAATTAGGCTTAAGGCACACACACACACACACACACACACACACACACACACACCCCATGCATGAAGGTCCTGATATATGTGGACACGGATGTCAGAGGTTTGCTCTGGGTTATTTTTAAACGGTTAGCGAACAGTTCTGTTCTGTTTTTATTTTTGTTTTATATTCTCTGGGCTCGGGTTGGGCGGGATCATTTAGATTGATATGTGTGACATGTCTCTGGTTCTGTGTGCTTGTGTTTATATATATATATATATACACACACAGTTTATATTATGTTGCATTATGTACAAAAATATATATATATAGATATATGAAACTTCAATGGTTCAGAATCCATAACGGTTAGTTGTTGGCTCACAGAGCAGGGGCAATATTTGCTGCTGCCTAAAGACATGAAGAGGCAAGGTGGTGTGATCTCTATTGCTGGAAAAGCCTTTTTTCAGCAGTCACTTTACTATTTCCCTGTGTGTCATCATTTGTATGTTAAGGCTGTAGACCGGACTACATATTGTTCTATTCCTTAACTTTCTCTCTCCATTGATCATGTCACTGTGTAGTCGTGCTGTCAGTTTCTAGGGGATGTCTCCCCCACACATGCTCTGTCTTTAGATGAAGACATTTTAAAGTCATGCATACTTTTTCTTCAACTCGTGTGCCAAATTCCAAATCAACAGCTAGCTTCTACCCTCTAGGCACTTGATTTGGAATTTCAAACATGGTTTCTGGCTGGATTGCGAGAAGTGTTCTTATCTAGGCCTCTGTCACTCCTGGCTCTCTCTTATTGTGACCACTGACTCAGTGTTTGTCTAATGTTAATCTGTTGGTCCAACGTTAATTTAACGTTAGTCGAGTGTTCTTCTGTATCTCTCTCCACCTGGACCACACAACCACCTCACTGGTACAGGCTGAGTCGAGCGTCACCCAGACATATTCACAAAGGTTTAAAATGACAACACAACTACACAATGTGTATATGTACAGTTAATATGCTCCTCACCAAATCCTGACTTGTTTATGTTGTATTTTATGTTGTGATCGTGGTATGTGTGTATATATGCAGACCCATGTACTGTTTATGAGCAAAAACAAAGATATGGAGGAGAAAAGAAATGAAACGAAAATAAGAAAAAATCAGGGCAATATGTTGGAGATTGTAGATGATGATGATGATGATGCTATATCCAGCCATATAGTTCAACCTTTACCTGTACAGTACAGTAGATAACAAGTGTATTATTGTAACAATAACTAGTCATGTATAGTGTATCTATAGTTTGGAGTGCCTTTGCTTTCATACACCTTCGCCTTGCCCCCTCACCTCCTACCCCCTTCCACAACACAACCTTGCATCCCTCTTCGGTGCCGTTGAATGACTTGCTGCCCCCCTCTGAGCTCAGTTTCAGTCTAGCATTGTACCAATGTTAGATCAACTTTAGCATTTTTCTCTTTCTCTGTATGTACACATTCTCCTTGGTGTCAACATCTTCCTCTTCTGTTTTCCCCATGTTAAGGTTATGACAAATCTGTAAAAACATACATATATTGTTCGAGATTATCGACCTGATTTGAAGCAAAGTTTGCTTGAGTTCAATGTTTTTTTCTGATTTCACTAGGATGCACAAATATTTTACACACGCACACTGTATCCAGGGTTTAAGTAGGGGTAGGGGGATTGCCTTTTAGGTCAACAGTGTCATATACACATACATTAGAGTACAGTATGTATTCAGTTAAAATGTTGCTTCTGGTATCAAAGCCATTAAGCCAATTGATGATATTGATTTTGTGACAAGCCATTCTCAGAGGAAATGCAGTACATTCTCTTTTCTTTACCTGCTTCCCTCCCTCCGTCTGAGGGATATTCAGTATCACCCAAGGGGCTTGTCATGCCTCACACCCGTCCCGTCCCGCTTGCTGTAATATTTGCTTTCATTGACGTGTTGCTATCTATCCCATCGCCAGGTCTGTGACCACTCCCCCAACTCCAGTTCAACCAGAGTGAACCATGTCAAATCACACCAAAACCGTTTCAAACAGTTACCAAAAAAAGAACAAGGATAGTGGACTATAAAATATACAGACTATGGCTTCGCACACACTCTCGTGGCTGAAGAATATGCTATCTGGGTTTAAAGAAAAAATAATAAAAGATGATAAAAAAAAACTGTATAACAATACTACTACTACTACTACTAGTACTACTTGAATGCCTCTGTTTGTGACTGACATTTTTATTTCATTTTGAAATGTTTGTTTTTATTCTGTGAAGGTATGCTAAATGTCCACCCCTGTAAATACGTTCCCTTGCGTGCCCTGAGGAATAGTTCCCTGGTACTGTCATTTGCATTAAATAAAGAGTAGGATAGCCTGGAAATGAACTAGTCTTTGCCTCTCTCCGTGTGTGTGTGTGTGTGTGTGTGTGTGTGTGTGTGTGTGTGTGTGTGTGTGTGTGTGTGTGTGTGTGTGTGGCTGTCTGCCATTGCAAATGGTGGCTACTCCGGTTAACTCTTACTCCAGGTAGCCTCAGCTGGTTGATCCAGTGGCAATGCCCTGTTGTGATGTCTGGTGTAGAACCAAGTATGTTTAGTAGAACAGCAGGCTGTAATGACCAACAGCCCAGTACATGACTGACCACAAGAGGGCACTGCCCATCCACTCAATCCAGCCACACATTCTACACTTCTGTGATAGTCAAACTTGCTCTTTATTTGACGGTTAGATACAATAGAGCACTTCAGGTTGATATGACAATTTAAATATAGAATTCATTTTTGGTCACATTTGTTTTACATATAACAGCTTTCCAACAAAAGAACGTAAGGCTAAGGCCACACAGACATTAAAACGCAAATGCATTTTTGTCGGTCAAAAGTTCTACTCATCTCAACTGTTTTCCGGACATCTTGTGTGTTTTTTGACAGATACTCATCTGGGTTGTCCATCATCCACTAACGGATGACTTTCATTGAAAAATTGTCACAATCAGTCAATTTCAGACAGAGTAAAATCTCTGTGTGGCTATACCCTAATTGAAGGACAGCCTGAGGAATTGTAGACCAGAGGTAATTGGTAGGCAGTGCTGGTCACAAGGCTGAGTTCCAAGGTGGCGAGTGCTGGCCATGAGTGTGACTGCAGCCCTGTGTCTGCTAGTGTTACACCACACAGGAAGATAAACATTTATGACAGAAAACAACATTGACCCAACACTCACAAAGCCAAACACATGTCCGTGTAATGTTCTTGTCAAGAAAACACAACCCAACCTTCACAGAATACATGAACCTGCATTTGTAACATTCTTCAATACATAAGATTATGTATCACACTTTGATTCTAATTGTTATTTTCACACACACAGTTCTGCAATGAGGGTAAATTGATGTGGACTAGATCAGGGGTAGGCAACCCTGTTCCTGGGATACTACAGGTACTGCAGGACTTTGTCTACGCACTTCACCAGACCAACTGAGCTCATTGATAAGTTCAATGATTGACTAAATTCAACACACCTGGTCTTCCACGTTGGTTAAATCAAAAACATGAAGTGTTTGCAGCCCTCCAGGACCAGCGTTGCCTACCCCTGGACTTGACTGCTGATTTTATCTCACATTTAAAGCTGGAATCCACAGTGGTGAAACTGCCACGTCCATTTCGCAATATTACAACAACAAAGACGTTTCTTCAAACAACAATGTTTTTTTCCCATGTTCTATATTTTTTTTACTATGATGCTGGATGCTCATTTCTTCAAAACAAAAACACTGGGGGGCGGCCAGTGGCGATGTTTCGCCTATCACGGATCTCGTCTTTAAGGAGGCACTTGACCAGATTTAAGGAACGAGATTACAGCAGCCAATTCGTGTTTTTCACAGTAAACAAAATCACTCCTTAAATTCTGTAGGAACAATAGGGCACAGATAAATCCCTTTGAATGCACATCATGTACTGAACAATGTCCTTTGTGCATTCCTGTATAAGAGGATTTTGGATTAGTGCTTTAAAAACAAGTCTGACAATTGTTTTGAATTAGCAAGATGCATACCGGTAATTGAATTATGGCTAATAGAAAAAACATACAAGCATGCACACAATGAATATGAAACGCATAGCTCTTTTTTTCGGCCATTTTCACAAACATAGTCAGATTTGAATTAAATAAAAGCTTAATTCTTGCCACATAGGCAGTTTTACAGAATTGTGGATCCTTGGTTTAGATGTCTCTGTTGATCCCTGTTACATTTATTTGGGCATCCATCCTATATCAGTCTGAGGATGGAGGATTTAGCTAGCTGTCAAAGTGATTTAGGTGTCCTTGTTGAAACCTGTCTGAAAGCGATTTAGGCATCCCTGCTGATGCCTGTCTGTGTGCATCTGTCTCAGGGGTCCTTGCTGACCACCTGCAGGATGAGTGTGTCAAATGAGTTGTCTGGCTGGATGTCCAGAATCTGCAGTACCTATTTGGTATACTCCTCATTCACAGTCCTCATATCCATCAGACACACCAGAATGTTAGGGTACAGCATGCTAGGGGGACAGGAGGCCACTATGAAGACATAGCATTACTACCCACTGGTCACAGACATCAATTCAACGCCTATACCATGTTCATTGAACATCATTTTATTGAAATGAAGTGGAAACAACGTTGATTCAA
Source organism: Salmo salar (assembly GCF_965601325.2). Taxonomy (NCBI): domain Eukaryota; kingdom Metazoa; phylum Chordata; class Actinopteri; order Salmoniformes; family Salmonidae; genus Salmo; species Salmo salar. The sequence goes on along the minus strand of NC_138311.1, from coordinate 29,265,194 downwards.
CCAGTGTGTGCCCAGTGTGTAGGCGCATTATCCAACGGCATACTTTATGACACATGACTCTGTCTCATGTCTCAATGAAATCCAATATTTCAAATGAGACTCACTGTTTCTCAGGCTTGGGCCTCTTAGAGTCGATGTGGACCTTCAGCACAATAGCCAGCTTCTCCTGCAGTCAATCAATCACATTGTGACCGATCACACCCAGACGATCTGCCAATCAGGACACAGCATTTTCAACCACATAAGCATTTAGGGAGCAAACTATTACTGTCTCAGAAAGTCCTTTATAATTTAAACTAATTTCACTGTCTTTCTTCACTAGTTTGGATGTACTTAAATGTATTGAAAGCAGGAAGAACGAAGTCAGAGCATAGTAATGAGTGTGTGTGTGTGTGGCCTAATGTTTCCTGGAGAGAAGAGGGAGATGAGAACACTCCTGCAGCTGTAGGTTCCTCAGGGTGTAGTGGAACCGCATTAGAAGGTTCAACTTATCCAGAACAGTGCTGCCAGGGTCCTGGCCAGGACCAAGAAGTCAGACCACATCACCCCGATCCTGGCCCAACTCAACTGGCTACAAGATCGGCTACAAAATCCTCCTGCTTGTACTTATAGCCTTGAATGGATTGAGCTCCACCTACATCAGCGACCTCATCTCAATCAGCAAGCAACCTAGCACTCTCCGCTCAAGCCACTCTCTACTGCTTCAAGACCCCAAAATAAGCCTTCCGAATATGGAGGACCGAGCCTTGTGCTCCTTGCCCGTCAGCTATTGAATGCTCTCCCTGACCATCTGAGAGCTCACTCTGAACTTTTAAAACGGGCCTTAAAACCCACTTCTACAGAATGTATTTTTTATAGTGCTAGTCCCAATATAAAATGTATTTAGCACCTAGCCCACTATTGCTATTTTATCTGCCTTGATTCTAAATGTGTTGTTTTTATTGCCAATGGCAACGGTAACCAGGAGGCAGCTGTCCTCATCAGAGCATCTATAACTTCATGATGGGCAGCACAATTCTGATCATTTGCCACTAATTGGTCTTTTGACTGATCAGATCAAATCTTATGCCAATAATTGGGTAAAATATCAGAATTGGGCTGCCTGTGTAAACACAGTCATAGAGACGTAAACAAACAGTTGGAAGGGGAGGGGATCATTAAAGTCACCCTAAGGCTTAGTTAAATGAAAACATAAGGCTCTGTATCATGTCCTTATGATATTCTTATTAATAGCTTCTCCTAATAGTGAGGGCAATATATTAGCAAGAGCATTGAGGCTGCTAGTCAGGTGAGTAAAGATCTGTCTCCATGTACCTTCGCCAGTCTTAGAGCTCTGACTAGTCTGCATGGAACAATGACTACCTGTGCTGGTTAACTGTGGTTTGGGTTGGCCGGTCAGGCTAATGATATACACATACTGTACAGTGCATTCGGAAAGTATTCAGACGCCTTGACTTTCTCCACATTTAGTTACGTTACAGCCTTATTTTAAAATGTATTAAATAAAATAAAAACTCAGCAATCTACACACAATACCTCACAAAGCAAAAACAGGTTTTTATAATTTTTTTAATAATTTATATACAATAAAAAGTAATCAGAGCCTTTGCTATGAGACTCGAAATTGAGCTCAGGTGCATCCTGTTTCCATTGATCATCCTTGAGATGTTTCTACAACTTGATTAGAGTCTGTGGTAAACCCACTTGTGATAAATTCAATTGATTGGACATGAGTTGGAAAGGCACACACCTGTCTATATAAGGTCTCACAGTTGACAGTGCATGTCACAGCAAAAAGCAAGCCATGAGGTCGAAGGAATTGTCCATAGAGCTCCGAGACAGGATTGTGTCGAGTCACAGATCTGGGGAAGGGTACCAAACTGAGCAATTGGGGGAGAAAGGCCTTGGTCAGGGAGGGAACCAAGAACCCAATGGTCACTCTGACAGAGCTCTAGAGTTCCTCTGTGGAGATGGGAGAACCTTCCAGAAGGACATCTATCTCTGCAACACTCCACCAATCAGGCCTTTATGGTAGAGTGGCCAGACGGAAGCCACTCCTCAGTAAAAGACACATGACAGCCCACTTGGAGTTTTCCAAGGCACCTAAAGACTCACAGACCATGAGAAACAAGATTCTCTGGTCTGATGAAACCAACATCAAACTCTTTGGCCTGAATGCCAAGTGTCACGTCTGAAGGAAACGTGGCACCATCCCTACTGTGAAGCACGGTGGTGGCAGCATCATGCTGTGGGGATGTTTTTCAGTGTCAGGGACTGGGAGACTAGTCAGGATTGAGGGAAAGATGAATGGAGCAAAGTACAGGGAGATCCTTGATGAAAACCTACTCCATTAGCACTCAGAACCTTCCAACACTACAACGACCCTAAGCAAACAGCCAAGACAACACAGGAGTGGCTTCGGGACAAGTGTCTGAATGTCCTTGAGTGGCCCAGCCAGAGCCCGGACTTGAACCCGATCAAACATCTCTGGAGAGACCTGAAAATAGCTGTGCATCAACGCTCCCCATCCAACCTAACAGAGCTTGAGAGGATCTCTAGAGAAGATTGGGAAAATCTCCACAAATACAGGTGTGCCAAGCTTGTAGGGTCATACCCAAGAAGACTCGATGCTGTAATCGCTGCCAAATGTGCTTCAACAAAATACTGAGTAAAGTGTCTGAATACTTAAATGTGAATGTAAATGTGATATTTCAGTTTTTTTATAAATTATCAAAAAATTTCATAAACTGTTTTTTGCTTCATCATTATGGAGTATTGTTTTTAGATTGATGAGGGAAAGGGGGCAGATTTCTGTAAACTATATTCTTCCCTCCATCAGTCCTGTCCCCCTTCTACTCTTCCTCCTTCTACTCTTCCTCCTGCTCCTCCTCCTCCCCTTCAAAAGAACAGGAGGAAGAGGAGGTAGTGGTAGAAGTGGAGTAAGAGGACAACAAGTTATTTATTCTTCTAGTCAGAACTCTGATTCCACAAAGACATGGGGTTGAGGTCTCTGTCGATGGGCTGAAAACTGACACAAAAGATCAGACACACTTCATGACCAATGTATGTGGACACCTGCTCGTCAAACATCTCATTCCAAAATCATGGGCAGTAATATGGATTTGGTTCCCCCTTAGCTGCTTTAACAGACTCCACTCTTCTGGGAAGTCTTTCCACTAGATGTTGGAACATTGCTGCGTGGACTTGCGGTCACGGATGTTGGGCAATTAGACCTGGCTCACAGTCGGTGTTCCAATTGATCCCAAAGGTGTACGATGGGATTGAGATCAGGGCTCTGTGCAGGCCAGTCAAGTTCTTCCACACCGATCTTGACAAACCATTTCTGTATGAACAAGGGTATTGTCATGTTGAAACAGGAAAGGGCCTTCCCCGAACTGTTGCCACAAAGTTGGAAGCACAGAATCGTCTAGAATGTCATTGTATGCTGTAGTGTTAAGATTTCCCTTCACTGTAACTAAGGGGCCCGAACCATGAAAAACAGCCCGCAACCATTATTCCTCCTCCACCAAACTTTACAGTTGGCACTATGCATTGGAGCAGGTAGCATTCTCCTGGCATCTGCCAATCCCAGATTTGTCCGTCGAACTGCCAGATGGTGAAAAGTGATACATCACTTCAGAGAACCCGTTTCCACTGCTCCGGAGTCCAATGGTGGTAAGCTTTACACCACTCCAGCCAACCCTTGGCATTACGCATGGTGAACTTAGGCTTGTGCGCGGCTGCTCGGCTGTGGAACCCCATTTCATGAAGCTCCCGACTAACAGTTCTTGTGCTGACATTTTGTGTGGCCTACCACTTTGCAGTAAATATAAGTATCCTGTAAATATACTGTTGTGGAAATTCTTACACAGGGACACTCGAAGTCAATCTTAAATTAATCATTGTTTATTGTCAGCGTGCTGGAGAGGTTCCAATCAACTGAATGCACCATAGTACATATGTCAATCAGGAGCTCTGCCTGGGCAGTCCCAGCAGTTGTCTTATATATGGCTATACACAAGACAAGTTATATTTGCATGATTTAGCATAATTCATTAATCATTAGTGTTTTGTTTCAAATCAAATCAAATCAAATGTATTTATATAGCCCTTCTTACATCAGCTGATATCTCAAAGTGCTGTAGAGAAACCCAGCCTAAAACCCCAAACAGCAAGCAATGCAGGTGTAGAAGCACGGTGGCTAGGAACAACTCCCTAGAAAGGCCAAAACCTAGGAAGAAACCTAGAGAGGAACCAGGCTATGAGGGGTGGCCAGTCCTCTTCTGGCTGTGCCGGGTGGAGATTATAACAGCACATGGCCAAGATGTTCAAATGTTCATAAATGACCAGCATGGTCAAATAATAATAATCATAGTAGTTGTCGAGGGTGCAACAAGTCAGTAACACAAGAGTAAGTGTCAGTTGGCTTTTTCATAGCCGATCTTTGAGAGTATCTCTACCGCTCCTGCTGTCTCTAGAGAGTTGAAAACAGCAGGTCTGGGACAGGTAGCACATCCGGTGAACAGGTCAGGTTTCCAGCAGGTCTGGGACAGCAGGTCTGGGACAGGTAGCACGTCCGGTGAACAGGTCAGGGTTCCATAGCCGCAGGCAGAACAGTTGGAACTGGAGCAGCAGCACGGCCAGGTGGACTGGGGACAGCAAGGAGTCATCAAGCCAGGTAGTCCTGAGGCATGGTCCTTGGGCTCAGGTCCTCCGAGAGAGAGAAAGAAAGAAAGAGAGAAAGAGAGAATTAGAGAGAGCATATTTAAATTCACACAGGACACCGGAAAAGACAAGAGAAATACAGACTGACCCTAGCCCCCTGACACATAAACTACTGCAGCATAAATATTGGAGGCTGAGACAGGAGGGGTCAGGAGACACTGTGGCCCCATCCGATGAAACCCCCAGACAGGGCCAAACAGGTAGGATATAACCCCACCTACTTTGCCAAAGCACAGCCCCCACACCACTGGAGAGATATCTCCAACCACCAACTTACCATCCCGAGACAAGGCCGAGTATAGCCCGAGTATAGTATAGTTTCGTATAGTTTCATTCATGTGACAGACCAATACCTCACAAGGCTTCTTCTCTCTAAGCTGAGACCTTGAAACTGAGATATCTTTTGTTCGTTCTCAAAACAACGTCTAGGCGTACTGCCAAATTGCAGCTACTGATAGTGAGGATTTGCACAGTCAGCCACTTGCATGAACACAGAAATTGGTTTATAGAACAGCACATGAATAGGACACAGAAATTAGTTGTAAGAAAAGCACAAACATTAAAATTCCATTACAGTACTATATGTGGAAGAGGTGACTTTCAAAACCACAGCTTATAAACATGATTATATTTAGTTATGTTAAGCATGCTTTTTCAGAAAATATGTGTGTGTGTGTGTATAACAGAGAGAGATGTGTGTCTGCATGTGTTTTTTAACAAGGTAAATTGACATCTGTGTGTCTTCGTCACTGATGGACATGCTCCTAACCTATTTACCACTAATGAGTACCTGGAGCATAGAGACAATAGAGCTCAGGTAGCCTATAGAGCACTATTCTCTGTCTTTAACCTGCAACACTGCCCAGCAACAAAGAGCAATCAAGTCAACCAGAAAAAAGAGAGATCATATGATTGTCACTAGAATACAGAGTAGTTGTCACGCCCTGACCTTAGAGAGCCGTTTTATTTCTCTATTTGGTTAGGTTAGGGTGTGATGTTGGGTGGGCATTCTATGTTGTTTATTTCTTTGTTTTTGGCCGAGTATGGTTCCTAATCAGAGGCAGCTGTCTATCGTTGTCTCTGATTGGGAATCATACTTAGGCAGCCCTTTTCCCACCTGTGATTGTGGGATCTTGTTTTTGTGTAGCTGTCTGTGAGCAGCCCAGAACGGCACGTTTCGTTTTTCTCCTGTTTTTGTTGTTTGGTGAGTTTCAGCTTCATTAAAAGATGTGGAATTCCATGCACGCTGCGCCTTGGTTTATTTATGATCGGGAGTTTGAAGATAGTGAACTTGACAGAAGATCCCACCACAAAAAGACCAAGCAGTGTGCGCCTACTGGGAAGACAAGCTGGACATGGGAGGACATCCTGGACGGCAAAGGATCCTGGACGTGGGAGGAGATCCAGGCCGGAAGGGATCGCCTCCCATGGGAACAAGTGGAAGCAGCGAGGTAGGAACAGCGATGAGATTGGGAGTCACGGCAACGACGGAAGCCCGAGAGGCATTTTTTTTTGGGGGGGGGGGGGCACATGGGGAGATTGGCGGAGTCAGGGTTGAGACCTGAGCCAACTCCCCGGGCTTACCGTGGGGAGCGTGTGACCAGTCAGGCACCATGTAATACGGTGATGTGCACCGTATCTCCGGTGCGCATTCAAAGCCCAGTGCGCTCGTTGCCTATGCCCCGCATTTGCCGGGCTAAAGTGAGCATTCAGCCAGGAAAGGTTGTGCCAGCTCAGCGCTCCTGGTCTCCAGTACGCCTCCTTGGTCCAGGATATTCTGCACCAGCTCTACGCACTGTGTCGCCAGTGCGCCTTCACAGCCCAGTTCATCCTGTGCCAGCACCCCACACTTGCCGGGCTAAAGTGAGCATCCAGCCAAGACGGGTTGTGCCAGCCCTACGCTCCAGACCTCCAGTGCGCCTGCACGGCCCAGTATATCCTGTGCCAGCCCCATGCACCCGGTCTCCAATGCGTCTCCCCAGTCCGGTGAGACCTGTTCCAGCTCCATGGCACGAAGCCTCCAGTGATGATCCATGGCCAGGAGCCTCCAATGATGATCCATGGCACGAAGCCTCCAGTGATAATCCATGGCCCGGAGCCTCCAGTGATAATCCATGGCACGAAGCCTCCAGTGATGATCCATGGCCCGGAGCCTGTAGTGATAATCCATGCCCGGAGCCTCCAGTGATAATCCATGGCACGAAGCCTCCAGTGATGATCCATGGCCCGGAGCCTGTAGTGATGATCCATGGCCCGGAGCTTGTAGTGATGATCCATGGCCTGATGCCTCCAGGGATGATCCATGGCCCGGAGCCTCCAGGGATGATCCATGGCGCTGAACCTGTAGTGACGATCCATGGCACGGAGCCTGCAGCGACGGTTCCCAGTCCGGAGCTTCCGGCGACAGTTCCCAGTCCAGAGCTTCCGGCAACGTTTCACAGTCCAGAACCTCCCGAGACAGCCCGCAGTCCAGAACCTCCCGAGACGGCCCGCAGTCCGGAACCTCCCGAGACGGCCCGCAGTCTGGAACCTCCAGCGACGGTCGGCAGTTTAGAGCCTCCAGCGGGGGTTCCCAGTTCGGCGCTTCCTGGGATGATCCACGGTCCGGTTCCTCCGGCGACGATCCACGGTCCGGTTACACAAAAGAGGAGGGATCAGCGGGCGGAGCGGGGGCTACGCCCCGAACCGGAGCCGCCACAAAGGGTAGATGCCCACCCGGACCCTCCCCTATAGGTTCAGGTTTGCGGCCGGGAGTCCGCACCTTTGGGGGTGGGGGGGGGTACTGTAATGCCCTGACCTTAGAGAGCTGTTTTATTTCTCTATTTGGTTACGTTTACATACAACTGCAGTCAAGGGTGTGTGATGTGGGGTGGGCATTCTATGTTGTTTATTTCTTTGTTTTTGGCCGAGTATAGTTCCTAATCAGAGGCAGCTGTCTATCGTTGTCTCTGATTGGGAATCATACTTAGGCAGCCCTTTTCCCACCTGTGATTGTGGGATCTTGTTTTTGTGTAGCTGCCTGTGAGCAGCCCAGAACGGCACGTTTCATTTTTCTTCTGTTTTTGTTGTTTGGTGAGTTTCGTCTTCATTAAAAGATGTGGAATTCCATGCACGCTGCGCCTTGGTTTATTTATGATCGGGAGTTTGAAGATAGTGAACGTGACAGTAGTAGTATTTAGTGAAAAAATCCCTCTTTCTTCAACAATCTCTCTTTCTTCCTGACTCCCCCATCTGGCTCATTAGGTAAAGTAACCAAGCCAATATTGACAGTTTGTTGTCACGTTTCTCCTTAACACCCACAACACAGATGTCTACTGCTGTCACCTGTGAGCACCTATTGGCCACAAAGTATTAACCGCTTAATTTGTAAAACACAATCCCTCCCTCTCAAACACTCAGTTCCTAGTTTATGCTAACACTGTACTGAATGCTTCTGTGTGTGGGTTTATCTCACCTGAAGAAGCCCTTGCAGCGTTCACGTCATGGCATTGAAGTGGTAGCCTGTAGCCCGATCTCCACACCTGATAAACCTTGGGCTCCCCATAATTTTCCCCCTCTTGTTTCTCCTCCTCCTCTGCAGAGGTCTGGGAGGGCGGGCAGTCGCTGAGGTCCTTTTTACTCATTCGGACCTGATGGAGTTGCTATAACGGAGCCCGTAGCACTGTTACTAATGAGAATGGAATAGATTTGATATACTACTGCTAACAAATACAATCTATTCCAAATCAGACCAACAACTAACTGATCAATTTGACATAACATTTTTATTTATTTAGATACATATTTGTCAAATATTCAATTTAAGATAAACATCACAGTATGATCAGATCAAAACAGGTCAAAGATTTATATCAGGCATCTACAAAAGAGGTCTTTTTTTTTTTTACCTCCGCCACCCATCACCAGGAAAACAGCTAAAAATGTGTTTCCTTCAGGAAATCTGTTCCAAAGTACTTCCATGAATAAAAAAGAGACACACAGTGCCTTCAGAAAGTATGATTTTAATAAAAATGAAAAACGATTACATAAAAATGCTATATTATGCAAATTAGTCATATGTAATTACAGTCATTTAAGCACAATCATTTAAGGTAGGGGGGTCATATTATTAGCAAATCATGCTTTATGCAAAGCAGAGTTTGTAACAATTCATGAAATTAGAATACAACTTTTGTATACTTTATGCAAATGCCTTACTTAATCCACACACAACACAAAGCACCCGCACCAAAACACTCAGACACAGCACCCGCACCAAAACACTCACACGCAGCACCCCCACCAACATACACAGCACCCTCCACCAACACACACACTCACACAAAGCACCCCCACCAACATACACAGCACCCCCTACCAACACAATCACAAACAGCACCCCCACCAACACACACAGCAGCCACACCAACACACACAGCCCCACCAACACATACACCACATCACAAATAGCCTAACACAGACACACACAGCCTAACACAAATAACACTTCTCACTAAGTCTGAACTGTAACACAGAAGGCTGCTAGTCTAATAACACAGCTTACTTTTAATAAGATAGGCCTACACCTGAGTTGGATGACATTGGAATGTTATTTTTGGTGTTGTTAAGTTACTCTGGTGATCGGAGGATAAACTGCAGCAAATAATTAGCCTTGGCACAGAAGAGACAGAGTGAGCTGCCTGCTAGTGTTGTGGAAAATGTTTAATGAAATACTTCTCAGATACCGGAGTTTGTAAATTCAATTAGACTTTTATTACAAAAGTAACAGAAGCCGAGCAGTTCCATGGAAGAACTGAATCTTCATTCTTAGTGCTTGGTTTTTATACAGTCTTACCCTTACATAACGTCATCACCCCATTTTACGAATCTTGTTTTGTTACATAGTTTCCATTCTCTTATTGGCTCAGATATTGGGGCATAGATTCTATTGGTGGCATGACATGCATACCCCTTAGCTAATGTTCCTGTCCAAAGGTCTTTATAAGTTCAGGCTGAGGTTATCAATGTTTGATTACTCATGTGCGTGTCCAGTAGCCTTCACAAGATTAGATATGGCCCAGACCAGTCAATCTTGTTAGTTTACCTTGCCTCATCTACACAGATTCTGCTTACGTTCTGTTTTTTACATGTCCAATGGTCAATTCTGTCACGTTTGTGTGTAGAGAAGGACCAAGGCGCAGCGTATCATTCCACATCTTTATTAATATGTGAAACTTAGCCAAAATACAAAACAATAAAGAATAAACAAAATGTGACTAAAGAGGTGCTGCATGCACTAACTCAAAATAATATCCCACAAACACAGGTGGGAAAAACAACTACTTAAATATGATCCCCAATTAGAGACAATGATGACCAGCTGCCTCTAATTGGGAATCATACAAAAACCGCAACATAGAAAAAAGAAACTAGAACCCAACATAGAAATAAATAAACTAGATAAACCCCCCAGTCACGCCCTGACCTACTCTACCATAGAAAATAAGAGCTCTCTATCTATGGTCAGGACGTGACAAATTCGATGTTGATCTAGCTTTGTACACTCACATGGGCTTCAGCCTTCATTCTGCTTACACATGTCTAATATTTAAACTTATATTGATTATTCTTTCTACTTCAAAAGAACAGTATAGTTACTGAGAATCACCAGATGACTGGAAAATGCTACCACACTAGCCAGCTGCACAGAAAGACAGATTGGATATTTTCACTGGTATTTAACTATGTTTTTATCTATTGTAGGGCTGTAGCCACTAAATTCTTTTAGTTTTTACTTGAAAGAATAAAACCACCGATCCCAAATTAAATTCGCCACTGGTACAATACAGCCAATGCCGTGCAACGCTGCCATTCGCCCGGCTCGTTGCCTCAGCGAACAGAGTCAGGCACCCCGACACAGCTAGCAAGCCAGCACTCATCATGGAAATGGGGATGGCAAAACAAGATTTTGTACCAATCCCTGACAACCCATACATCAAAACGTAGCTATAGAGTACCACAGTATGAATCATAATACCCATAAAACTTAGCAGTCAAATAGGGAAATGGTTCCAATCAATAAAAGTCACCTTGTCCTACACAGTTATTGAAATGTCATACCAGGGTAAGCCTACATGAAACACAGCTCTTATTTTAAGAGTTTCTAAAATCCCCAATGGGAAAAACAATTGGAACCATTTCGTTGCCAGCAGCAACACAAATGAGGATGAGCATAAACATTTATTTTTATTTGATCAAAATGTGTTTTTTGGCAGAAATGCCTTCTGGAACATGTGAACTTTCATGTGCCTTAATAACAAACTTGTATTCTATACTTAAATAAGGATAAAATTGTTAAATTATGAGTCTAGCTGGTTTAGCCACAGATAAAGAAGGAACCTTGAGTGTGCTGTCCTTGGCCAGCTCTCTTGCTATCTCTCTCAGAATGACCTTCTTGATCCAAATCAGTCAGGTTTCAAGACTGGTCATTCAACTGAGACTGCTCTTCTCTGTGTCACGGAGGCTCTCCGCACTGCTAAAGCTAACTCTCTCTCCTCTGCTCTCATCCTTCTAGACCTATCTGCTGCCTTTGATACTGTGAACCATCAGATCCTCCTCTCCACCCTCTCTGAGTTGGGCATCTCCGGCGCGGCTCACTCTTGGATTGCGTCCTACCTGACAGGTCGCTCCTACCAGGTGGCATGGCGAGAATCCGTTTCCGCACCACGTGCTCTCACCACTGGTCTCCCCCAGGGCTCAGTTCTAGGCCCTCTCCTATTCTCGCTATACGCCAAGTCACTTGGCTCTGTCATATCCTCACATGGTCTCTCCTATCATTGCTACGCAGACGACACACAATTCATCTTCTCCTTTCCCCCTTCTGATAACCAGGTGGCAAATCGCATCTCTGCATGTCTGGAAGACATATCAGTGTGGATGACGGATCACCACCTCAAGCTGAACCTCGGCAAGACGGAGCTGCTCTTCCTCCCGGGGAAGGACTGCCCGTTCCATGATCTCGCCATCACGGTTGACAACTCCATTGTGTCCTCCTCCCAGAGTGCTAAGAGCCTTGGCGTGACCCTGGACAACACCTAGTCATTCTCTGCTAACATCAAGGTGGTGACCTGATCCTGTAAGTTCATGCTCTACAACATTCGCAGAGTACGACCCTGCCTCACACAGAAAGCGGTGCAGGTCCTAATCCAGGCACATGTCATCTCCCGTCTGGATTACTGCAACTCGCTGTTGGCGGGGCTCCCTGCCTGTGCCATCAAACCCCTACAACTCATCCAGAACGCCGCAGCCCGTCTGGTGTTCAACCTTCCCAAGTTCTCTCACGTCACCCCGCTCCTCCGCACACTCCACTGGCTTCCAGTTGAAGCTCGCATCTGCTACAAGACCATGGTGCTTGCCTACGGAGCTGTGAGGGGAACGGCACCTCCGTACCTTCAGTCTCTGATCAGTCCCTACACCCAAAGAAGGAAACTGCGTTCATCCACCTCTGGCCTGCTCGCCTCCCTCCCTCTGCGGAAGCACAGTTCCCGCTCAGTCCAGTCAAAACTGTTCGCTGCTCTGGCACTCCAATGGTGGAACAAGCTCCCTCACGACGCCAGGACAGCGGAGTCAATCACCACCTTCCGGAGACACCTGAAACCCCACCTCTTTAAGGAATACCTGGGATAGGATTAAGTAATCCTTCTAACTCCCCCCACCCTCCCCCCCAAAAAAGATATAGATGTACTATTGTAAAGTGGTTGTTCCACTGGATATCATAAGGTGAATGCACCAATTTGTAAGTCGCTCTGGATAAGAGCGTCTGCTAAATGAGGTAAATGTAACCTTCCCTCTAGCCATGATTGGCTGAGATAATGGATGGGCTGGACATGTCGAGAGTTTGGATTGGTCTGCCATGCAGCATGCTTCTGTCTATAACTTGAGCTGCTCAGTATGTGTTGATAGTCCTTTCTACCAAACTTTAGCCATCAAGAACTACAAAATGTTTGCTACTTTTCTCAACATTGATGCCCTGAATTTAGCAGGCGCTATCGACAGATCAGTTGGAAAAAGGGATGGGCTACTTTTTGCACAAGCCATGGTCAGTGTGAACCAAAGTGACTTGACACAATGCTGTCCAAACAAGATGTGGCTACAAACAAAACTGAGTTAAACGGTTCCAGTTTTTGGTCTTGATTTACGGTTAGGCATAAGCTTAAGGGTAAGGTTAGGTTTAGGTTTCACATTTTAAGAAGATAAATTGTAGAACTAGGTGAGGTTTATGACTTTGTGGCTGTGGTAACTAGTGACAACGACAGCCTCCCCCACACTATATTCATGGGACGACATGTTTTGTACACAGTAGCCTGTAGTAAGAGCCTTTAGTAACATGACCCATACAATACATATATTTGATCTAGTCAACTTCTGACCCAATGACCCATGAAAAAATATCTTAGACTCAGCTTTTTCAAAATTCTTATCAACTCACTTTATCAAGCACAGCACGTAAGAACAAGCCAAACACAATGATAATGAAATACAATCTCAGTTTTATTTTAGCAAAAGCATGACACTGCATTCTTTGGAAATGCATTGCTTGAAGAAACACTAAGTGTTTTCTCTACTGTTGAGAAATTAATCTATTCTCAGCTGGTTCTTTTCTGCTGTGCCTCTCCCGCCTCCCTACGCTCCTCCTCTCCCCTGCCTGCTCCCTCCAGCTCCTGCTCCACATGGGTTAGCATCTCCTCCAGGAGCTGGCTGGAAGCCCTGTCTGAGGGCGAGGGGGGGCGCTGGGCACCAGGGGAGCCAGGAGGAGGGGCCACGGAGCTCTCTTCACCCCCGTGGATGATCTGGTGAGCCGCCTGGAGGTGCCTGCGCTGGCTCTGACGCACTGGAGGAAGGAAGGGGAGGGAGAGAGAGAGAGAGAGAAGGGGAGGGAGAGAGAGGAAAGGAAGGAGAGACAGAGAGGAAGGTGGATGAAGAGATAGAGAGAAAGACAGAAGAGACTAAAGTATTATTATGTAATTATTATTGTGTTACTACGCTATCATGTATTATCATCATGTGATGGTACTGGGTGCTTTGGGAATAAACGGCCTACCTCTGTCTCTGACGTTGATCTTCTGCACCTCAGGGATCAGGAAGCTGTACACCAGCTCTGCTACGATCTCCTCTGACTGCAGGCTGCTCCGACTACACACACACACACACACACACACACACACACACACACACACACACACACACACACACACACACACACACACACACACACACACACACACACACACACACACACACACACACACACACACACACACACAGGGACAGCTTTTACAATGTGCAATACAAAGATACAGTGTGTATGGATGGTATGGTAGATGGCGTGTGTGGCAGGGTTTCAGTTAGGAAAATGTGGCGCCGGACAATTGAGAAATCTGCCGGACCAATATGCAGTGGGTGCATAACCTGATTAGGGTGTCCACCCACAGCACTCAGGATGACAGAAATCACATTTAGATTATAGCAATTCATATTAACAGAACATGCAAGTTGAGGATACAACGATATGCGGTCCTTTTTACTGAATTCTGATGTGCACTTTGAGGATGTTAGAATAACTGTCCACATTTACTTTTCCTCAAACAACAAGACCAGTAACCAACAGCAACATCGCCAGCCTGTCAATCTACTATCCCCAGAGTAGAAAGGTTTACATATTCTATTGGTCAGCTTGTCGAGAAAGAAATAGCCTATTCAAACAGACTATGGGACAATAAAAAGCAATGAGCCTGTGCAACAGATCAGAATGTTTAGCTTAAAATGTTGATAAACTATTATTTCTTCACATTATAAGCGATGTGCACAAGGCAGTAGGCTACGTGCAAATGTTCATTCCATAATGCAATTAGCTGGAAAACACTGTTGTCTAAAGAGCACCTTACATGAGAGTTGTTTCATGTGACAGAGATGAAAATATCCGTTAGAAATGTAGAAAGAGAGGAGATCTAACAGGCTACTTTGAAGCAAGGTAAGACATGCTTAATAATATTTATTAAAATGTTCAGGTTTCAAACAATGAAGTATATGTTTCCAAAATGCATAGCTCACTGCAAGGTGGTGTGTGAAGCGCTGATGAAGCTTGCCTTCCGTTGCCATTTGAGATGCTGACACAGCAGCTCTCACGCTGTCTGACAGATTTTCCGCTCAAAGGCTCTGTATCTGTACGCTGTATTCGTGTGATAAATAAGATACACAGCAAATATACTGTAGCCTACACACGCCAATTTAATTCCACTAAATTATGCAAATTGACCTATAGACCGATAAGTATGACCAGTCAAATGTATTTACATTGACTGGTATTTCCATCATTGAATAGGCTAAAAAGCATTATATCACAATGGTATTTTTTATTATTCTTCTGGACAATTGGCTAGCGCCAATTTTAGTTATCAGCTTTTCTATGTTTTTATAGGCCAAAAGCCAGCTATTACCGACTAACGGAAACCCTGGTGTGTGTGTGTGTGTGTGTGTGTGTGTGTGTCGTACGTCTCCTCCATGGCGTAGGCGATGTTGTTGACGTTCTCTGCCACTCTGCGTATCTCCTGTCTGGCCTGTTGGTCTGCTGTCTGGTCCAGAGTCCCCAGGATGATGTCCTCCAGGTACAGATCTACTGTCTCCTGATGAACCCTCATCACCTACAGGACAGTACAGGCATTACACACACAAACACGACACACACACGGGCGTGCGCATGCAGGCAGACACATACACACACACGCACACGCACACACACACACACACACACACACACACACACACACACACACACACACACACACACACACACCACACCTGTTTGAAGATCTCATCCTCCTCTCTACGTCTCCTCTCTTCCATCTGTCTCCGTCCACTCTCCTCGGCCTCTCGGAGGCGCCTGTCTCTCTCGGCCAATAAGGTGAAAGCATGGATCCTGCGTTCCTCCTGTAGGCGAATCAGCTCCTTCGATAGGAAGTCCAGCATGTCCACAAGCTCCGCCCCTGCCACACCTGCCTGGTACCCCTCCACCAAGGATGCCTGGGACAGGAAGATGGGAGAGTGAGGGATGGGGGAGAAAAGAGGTGTCTGTACCTGTCTGTATCTGTGTGTTTTCTCTCTCACCTTGTGTGTGTGTTGTTCTCGCTGTCTCTGCAGAGCCAGTGTGAGCTGTGTGTCTGCTCTCTGGAGCTCCTGCACCTCTCTCTGCAGGGCATGAGTGGTTCTCAACTCCTGGATCAGCTCTAGACGCTTCTCCTTCCCCTCAAACATCTGACACACACACGTACAGATAGATAGCAGCGCACAGAGATGGCATCCCATAACATCAGACACACACAGAGAAAGGTTGGTTTATCATAGAGCTTATCATTCTCTTCATAAAAACACACCTGGTTCTGAATGCTTCTTCCCCTCAGCAGCTTCTGCAAGTAGATGACAGCCAGCTCTCTGTCCTCGTCCCCCTGGAAAAACACCGGAATGACAGGGTGAAGAGAGAATGAAGAGATGTGCTACAGACCACATAGTGAGTGAGGGGGGATAGTGTTCATCTCCAGACGGTGTGTTGAGACAGACTGTACTGTACCTCAGGGGGCTCGTCCACCACGGGAGTCTGTGGTCGAGGAACAGATTTCTCTGTCTTAAAGAGGAAGCGCAGGGTCTTCTTCTCCTCCACACGAGTCTTCTCCTCCTTCAGAGCCTGATAGATAGAGGGACAAAAAGAGTGTTATACATCTTTTGAGTGTGTGTGTGTGTGTGTTTGTGTGTGTTTGTGTTTGTGACCTGGTGTGTCTTCATGAGCTCTATCTCTCTGCGTGCAGAGCGTTTGACGAAGCCCTTGCTGACTTTGGGTACGGGGGCTTTGATACATGGCTCTGTCACTGAGACTGGAAGTCCCGCCTCCAGCTCCAGCAAACCTGTGATTGACAGATAGGAAGAGAGCTCACTACCTTCTACCTTTGCAATTTCGATGATCTGGCATTATTAAAACACCATCACTTTGAGATTCAGGGCCTGTATTCATTTTTCTCAGAGTAGGAGTGCTGACCTAAGATCAGGTCCCCCATGTCCATGTAATCTTATTCATAATGATCTTGAAATATCAAACTGATCCTAGATCAGCACACTCAAACCTTCGTAGGTATCAAGGTAGCGGCTCTTGACCATGTTGCGCTGGGAGTGGCGGTCAGGGAACAGGCCGATGCGGGACAGAGGGGCGTACGTCTGAGATGAGTAGTTGGAGTAGTCCTTGATGATGTCACGGCGCTTTAGCTTTCCCTCCACATTCTTTCTTTTCGCCGTCAGCTTCCTCATTGCTGAGGGAGGGAAAAGAGAGAGAGAAAGGGGGAAGGAGAGAGGGAGAAAGAGTGGAATAGAAGGAGAACGATAGTGAGACAGTTCATCTTTAAGCCCTACTGTTCTCATCATATTAAATCAAAGTTAAAGGGAAGGTTAGAGGCGTTTGAACACTTATCAGAGTATATCACAGTGATTTATGGCATACAAAATGTAAATACGCAGAATTTCTATGCATCATTGCCTTAGATAAAAGTCAGACGTTGGGTGTTCCTCAAAATGCATTCTACCGTCCTACGGGCACACAAATTGGACCAAGGGAGGGTTGGAGTATGAGTCCAAATCAACGTATGCTAAACGGAGCAGGGAGGGCACTTGTCGAATGCGTACTCCGTTTGTACATATTTTTAAGCATGCAACGATGCAGGCTTCAAAGGAAAGTATACAAAGAAATATGACACAACCACCTAAAAAATTACGCAAAATGTATTGAAATTACTGGTAGCCATTATTTGAGCTGAAGCGAAAGAAAATACACTTCAACTTCAGAATGAAATGTTGCCTATTCACATCTCATATGTTGCCTGACTACAATATTTTATCTTGATATGTTAATAAATACATGCTGTGTTAATTTTGGCATGTTTACCTGCCTACGTACCGTAGATCGCAAGCCCATAATAAGTCAATAGGGCTAACTGGCTAGCTACTACTCTTTGAGTATATCTTGTTTTGTCTCCATTGCCATTGTCCTAGCTGGAAGACGGTTAAGTGAATGAGTAAGTCCCAAATCCATATTAAGTCAATAGGGCTAACTGGATAGCTAGCTGGCTAATAACATTTGTTTTAGTTTTTTTTTTGCCTGTTTAACTAGCTGGCTAGCTAGATTATGACGATGTACATATCTAGCTGATAATTATGAAGTGAAACATTTGCTTTGTGTATATCTTGTTTTGTCTATTGTTGCCATTGTCGTGGTTGGAAGAAGGTTCAGTGAATGGGGAGGTGCAGCGTGAGTTAATACAGTAGGGGGAGTGCGTGTGCTCCTCAAATGTAATGTTTTATACATTCTCTACACTCTCATCCCCATAAGAACGTATTCAAAAGAAAGTCGTCGGAGAATGCACTAGGATCATGAGAGTGTGGAGCACGGTAGAATGCATATTGAGAAACACCCATTGTCTTACAGATGATGTAGTCATTGCGTATCTTGCTCAGCTTGCTCTCCTTGTCTCTCTGGTGCTGGGAGTACTTGAGGTCCAGCCTGTCCACCGTGGCCTCTTGCTGAACCTCCTCCCTCTGCCTCAGTAGACCCATCAGCAGGGCCAGGCGAGCCTCCTGCAGCCTGGGGTAGAGGGGGGAGAATGACAGTGGGGCAAGGGGAGGGAGAGCAAGGATGGGTGGACAAGGGCAGGAGGGAAATAATAAAAAAAGATGGTAGAGTAGTTGAAGCTGCTTGTGTGGTGCATTCCTTCCTTTATTCTCTCGCTCACTCACTTCTGGATCTCGTCCTCCCTGAAGGCCCACTCCTTCCTTTCCATCTCATCCATCATCCTCTTCCTCTTGTCCAGTTGACTCAGGTCGTCCATGGGGGGCAGGGTGGCCTCCCACGCCCGCTTCACCCTGGTTCGCTCAATCATCTCCACCTCCGCCAGTCCCGCTGGAAGACCACGACCTGTGGGGGTAGAGGGAGAGAGATAGGGTCAGAGGAGTCAAGGTGATGAGGGTAGGGTGAAGGGAGTTGTGTAGTGTTGGAACATGTGTGAGGATGGGTCAAAATGGCCTGTCCTGCAGTATAAGTATTGTAGAGGTGCAACAGGAGGTGAAGCGGTAGGGTCTCTGAAGCTCGTATGTACCCCATGTCAGTGTGGCCAGTGTCAGCAGCTCTGGGGGGGTTGTCCCGGGCCGTACCACGTATTCGGGGGTGTAGGGGTCCGTCTGGGCCTCACTGTCCCTGTAGTCAGTCTGCACTCCCATGGTGCGCTGGAATGGAGTGGGCAGCTGCTCATTACCCCCCTCCACTGTAGAGTATGGGTTAGCTCTGAGTGGAGGGAGGAAGGGAGAGAGAGTGATAG
Organism: Salmo salar; assembly: GCF_965601325.2. Taxonomy (NCBI): domain Eukaryota; kingdom Metazoa; phylum Chordata; class Actinopteri; order Salmoniformes; family Salmonidae; genus Salmo; species Salmo salar. Next base: position 29,246,082 of record NC_138311.1, on the reverse strand, counting down.
AGAAGAGAGGGGTTCCTAATATGTTTACAGCATTTTTCAGGGGACTTTGGCAGCATGACTTACTTGGGCAATGCAAAGACCACATCGGGGGGAACCTGCTGTGCAAAGGGGATCAGGGGGCTGAGGGAGGAAAAGGAATACAAAAAACATAATCAGAAACAATCAATGTTTTACTTTATTAAGGGATAAGGCTTCAACACTACACACTCAGAGTCAAATCCATCTGAACTGATACAAAAATCATAATTACTGGTTTTAATTGGTTCTATTTTTTTTACAGAGAATGGTAACACATTAGTCTGCTGACATTCTATCCAGTGACCATGCCGCTGGTGCTACAGTGAGGATAATGACGGTTGTGTGATTTCACTCTCATGATACAAATGACCTCTGATGCTGTCATGACTTGATGCCTGAGTCTTCCTTCAGGCCCTGGTGTCCTCTCTGACACCATTCATTCTTTAACACTTGATCCCACAATGTCCTGCTGCCACATTACGGGTATGTGCTCTCTCTCACCACTTGAAAAACTTCCAACGATCAATGCCTGAAACGCTGCTGTCTTTGCGCCCTCTGACCTGAAACTGAGCACCAGGAATGACCCTAACAATGGGAAAAAACAAAAAGACAAACATATGCCTTAATAATCAAGTAAATAAAGTATATGAAATACAGTACATTACCAAAAGTATGTGGACACCTGCTCTTAAACATCTCATTCAAAAATCATGGGCATTAATATGGAGTTGACCCCTTCTTTGCTGCTATAACAGTTGTTGGAACATTGCTGCAGTGACTTGCTTTCATTCAGCCACAAGAGCATTGGTGAGGTTGGGTACTGATGTTGGGCGATTAGGCCTGGCTCGCAGTCGGCATTCCAATTCATCCCAAAGGTGTTCGATGGGGTTGAGGTCAGAGCTCTGTGCAGGCCAGTCAAGTTCTTCCACACCGATCTCGACAAACCATTTCTGTATGGACCACGCTTTTTGCACGGGGGCATTATCATGCTGAAACAGGAAAGGGCCTTCCCCAAACTGTTGCCACCAAATTGGAAGCACAGAATTGTCTAGAATGTCATTGTATGCTGCAGTGTTAAGGTTCCCCTTCACTGGAACTAAGGGGCCTAGCCCGAACCATGAAAAACAGCCCGCAACCATTATTAGTCCTCCACCAAACTTTACAGTTGCCACTATGCATTGGGGCAGGTAGCGTTCTCCTGGCATCCGCCAAACCCAGATTCGTCTGTTGGACTGCCAGATGGTGAAGCGTGATTCATCACTCCAGAGAATGTGTTTCTACTGCTCCATAGTCCAATGGCAGAAAGATTTACACCACTCCAGCTGATGCTTGGCATTGTGTATGGTGAGCTTAGGCTTGTGTGCGGCTGCTCGGCCATGGAAACCTATTTCATGAAGCTCCTGACGAACAGTTATTGTGCTGACGTTGCTTCCAGAGGCAGTTTGGAACTCGGTAGTGATTTTTGCAGCCGAGGTGTTTTTTATGCGCTACGCGCTTCAGCACTCGGCAGTCCCGTTCTGTGAGTTTATGTGACCTACCACTTCGCGGCTGAGCTGTTGTTGTTCCTACACGTTTACAATTCACAATAACAACACTTACAGTTGACCGGGGCAGCTCTAGCAGGGCAGAAATTTCACGAACAGACTTTTTGGAAAGGTGGCATCCTATGACGGTGCCACGTTAAAAGTCACTGAGCTCTTCAGTAAGGCCATTCTACTGCCAATGTTTGTCTATGGAGATTGCATGGCGGTGTGCTCAATTTTATACACCTGTCAGCAACGGGTGTGGCTGAAATAGCCAAATCCACTAATATGAAGTGGTGTCCACATACATTTGTATATATAGTGTATGAATTTAACTTGAATCTATCTACTTCAGTATTTCTCCTCTGTAGGGATAGCATGTGTGTGTCTGTGTGTGTGTTACCTTGCCAGCTGCTGAACTGCCTCTCTGCGCTGCTCTGTGTACCCTCGCCAGCGGCGGTCAATAAAAGTGGGCACAGGGTCAGTGGTGTCCAGACGCAAGGCGTAACGAGGGTGGTGAGGTAGGTGACTGAACATGGACCCATACTCTGGAACCTTCCTCTAAGCAGGGGGACATGGAGAGAGGTCTTTCACAGGGTTAAGGCTGTTACGGTGACCGTATTTGGGTTACAGGGTTACTGTCAGATTATTGGGTTAATAATATTAACATTATTTCACCAGGTGTGAATTGAATTTCTTCTCAAAATAAATCCTTGCAGTTATGCATGATATGAAAAACTGTCATGGGAACCGGAGGTCAGGAAAAGTCCTATTAGGTATTGTATTAGAGTCATGGACACATGTGCCATTACTGACAAATTAAGAGAGAGATAAGCATTGATTGTGAATCTGTAATCACATGAAAGGTCATTTGAAAGTAAGGGTTTAGGTCGAGGTTGCTATGCTAGCTAGCTAACGTTGATTAACTTACCACCCGGTCCACGGATGCATGTGCCTTGAAGCTGGCCCTTGCATGGTCCATTTCACCGGACACAGTATATACGGGGTCTGTAATGCAACATCCACAACAAAAACAGTTCATGTTCGGCTGCAAACTGTCTAGATAATTATTGCAAACAAGCTAACTTACCTAGCTAACGTTAGCTAACTCACCATATAGATAGTCGTGTACCCGCTGTTGTGTAAAACCTTTGTTGGTTTCATTTTGCTTATTAAATGTTCGAGTTACTGATAAACTCATTTTTGCACCGGTTTAAAACCACTTCATCTAAAAAATAAATAGCAAGAGGATAGATAGAAAGCTATCAAGCAAGGTAGCTAGCTACTGTAGTCAGCTGTCAAACTTCAAGAGCTGGGCCACATCGTAACCATGGAGATTGTAAACTGCCCTTCCTCGAGACGCTGATCATTTTTGCCAGCTTGGGGGCAGTATTTCACATAATTGCAGGCTTGTGTTTTGGCCACCATTTCATCACTCTTGGTTAATCATCTTAATTTAAAATCAGATGCGGGGGAATTGTATATTTAAAAAAAAATTATATTATATTATTGAATAGGCTTCTCTTCTAACTTTCATTCCTTTATATCTGATGTCAGAAGAAGCCTACATGATAGAAGAATTCCATACTTGAAGACATATTATTACCAAAAGAAACAAATGAAACAACCTATCTTGATATTTTCCTTTCCATAAAGCAACAGTTCTGGACTGATGTATATGGGTCAGTGATGCCTTTGTCTTTCCCACAGTTTGGCTAAAGTAATCAGGAAAGAAAAGCTGTCAGTGCAAAGAAAAAGGAGGCAGAGTGGCAACCAAATGGAAAACATGACTAATTAGGGTTTATGCATCTATGCAACACCACATATGGCCTTTGTGGATCATGTGTTTGAAAAGAACAACACACACAACCACCTACTCACCCACCCGCACAAAGACACAGACACAGACACACACACACCATACTACTATACTATACTACATCTACTATACATCTACTATACTTCTGGGGACCTAAAATTGATTTCTACTTACAGCTCTTACCCTAATTCTAACCCTAAGCCTAAACCTAACCCCTAAGCTTAAAACAGCTTGTGGGGGTGTGGGAAATGTCCCCACGAAGGAACATTTTCAATGTTTTACTATCCTTGTGGGGACTTTTGGGAATTTCTGGTACGAGGATAGTAATACAAGCCGACACACACACACACACACATTTTTCCACTAACACTTTACCAACAAATGCTATGCAATTACTGTAAATGACAACATATAGCGGTGATCGCAATCAGGGACATCAGGGTAGAATTGGCATAGTCTGTCCACAAGGCCGCGGTCGGATGTCATCATTTTGACAGTTTGCTGCGTCTTATTTTTTTTTCAGAAGTTATAGGTGCTTGTCATAGCTGATTTCAGGCCACCGTTTATGTTAGCTCCTTGGGGACTCTCCCCATGTCCATGCAGTTGTATTGTCACTATGGCTTTTGTGATTGTCACGGCAGACTCCACTCAAGGCACTGTGTCAGTTCTGGGAATGGACTGTGACTCTGCCTAACTGACAGGAAACTGCCAAGCTCTATCAGAGAAGAGCAGAGAGCATCCACACACACACACACACACACACACACACACACACACACACACACACACACACACACACACACACACACACACACACACACACACACACACACACACACACACACACAAACGCATGCACACATGTACCCAAATGAATGCGAGCAGTGGTCATCGTGAATGAGAATGTGTTGACAGCACTGTTAGGTCCAGACTGATCTATACAGGACCAGTCTCAACACAGACTTGAAACCCTAAAAGAGAACTGAGCGTCAATACATATGAAACATGATGTTTGAAACCTGCTGATTCTAAGACATTGGTTTGAAAAGTGGTCAGCAAGAACAAAAATGAAAGCCAAGTTTACTCTAATTAAATTATTATCTTCATCTGGTTATGTTGATCATTGCCTGTATGCATAGAGGATCAAACGACACCAAAATGTACAGCCAAGGAAAGGGCTTAGGACTATATAGTAATGGTCTGACGTGTTGGTGGGTATGTGTGCGGTCTACAACAGAAACATTTCCACAGGCCAAATTACAACAGTTCAGCCACAACATTAACATCATAAATCAAACCACAAGGTCAGGAGAGTCATCTCTGTAATCACATGGACACACACCAACCAGACAAACAGTTGATGTGAGTGAATGACGTGTGTGTGTGTGTGTGTGTGTGTGTGTGTGTGTGTGTGTGTGTGTGTGTGTGTGTGTGTGTGTGTGTGTGTGTGTGTGTGTGTGTGTGTATGTGTGTGCCATGAGTCAATCAGAGGAAGCTGTAGGAGGAGCTATCGGAGGACAGGCTCATTGTAATGGCTGGAATGGAATCTATGGAACGGAGTCTAACATGTGGTTTCCATATGCTCAATGTGCTTGATACCGTTCCATTTATTCCATTCCAGCCATTACAATGAGCCTGTCCTCCTATAGCTCCTCCCACCAGTCTCCTCTGGAGTCAAAATACCAGATAACACAATATATTACATGGAATTTAAGTGATATCAGTGTGAGGATAATGGCTGTATTGTTTTGAATTGATATGCCTGTCTAATTTATTTTCAAGCTACTGTATAGCAGATAATAGCCTTTAACATCACTGAGACTATGCACAGCAAATTCTTGTGTAAAAAAAATAAATAAGTGTGTTAGACAGTGTCACGTCCTGACCAGTATAAGGGGTTATTGTTTATTGTAGTTTGGTCAGGACGTGGCAGGGGGTATTTGTTTTATGTGGTTCGGGGTTTAATGGTATATGTATTTATGTAAGAGGGGTGTTTGATTTATGTGTGCCGGGGTTTTTGGGTAATGTTCTTGTTTTGTATTTCTATGTTTTTCTATGTTGTGTATTTCTTTGTTGGCCTGGTATGGCTCTCAATCAGGAACAGCTGTACATCGTTGTTGCTGATTGAGAGTCATACTTAAGTAGCCCTATTTCACCTGTCCCTTTGTGGGAAGTTGTTTGTGCATTGCTGTGTGTAGCCTGCATTACTGTGCGTTCTCTTGTTTTGTTTGTGTTCTAAATTAAAAGTTAAAATGAGCACTCAACCTGCTGCGCCTTGGTCCATTACGTACAACGACCATTACAGAACTTCCCACCACCAACGGACCAAGCAGCGGGCCCAGGAAGAGGAAGGATCCTGGGCCAGGGAGAGAAGGGAGTGGAGGACATTTTGGACATGGGAGGAGGTAATGGCAGGGGACAAGACCCTGCCATGGAAACAGGTGGAGACAGCGAGGGAGGAACAGCGAAAGTGAAGCGAAGAGCGGGCCCAACGTAGGATGCATGAGAGGCAGCCCCAAGAAATTTTGGGGCTGCCTGGTTCCATCCTCGGCTCCGCCGACACAGACAGATCGGCGGAGCCGAGGATGGAACCAGAGCCAGTCGGGGTAAAATTGGAGGTGAGCGAAGCAGAGACTAAAGGAGTTGATTGGAAAATTGGAGGAGAAAACTATGAGAGAGCTACTGTGTTGGTGTTTTAGGCACGACATTCGCCCTACGGAGTGTGTCCTAAAATTGATGTCACCTGAGTCAGCTCTCCATACTTGTCCTGAGGTGCGTGCTAGCCGTCTGGTGAAGACAGTACCAGGCCCACGCGCCAGGCCTCCAGTGCATCAGCCCAGTCCAGCTCGTCCTACTCCTGCTCCTCGCACTAGCCCTGAGGTGCGTGTATCCAGTCTGGCATCTCCAGTACCAGCCCCACGCACCAGGCATCCAGTGCGTCAGCCCAGTCCAACTCGTCCTGTTCCTGCTCCCAGCACTAGCCTTGGGGTGCATGTATCCAGTCTGGCATCTCCAGTACCAGCCACACGCACCAGCACTCCAGTGCATCAGCCCAGTCCAACTCGTCCTGTTCCTGCTCCCCGCACTAGCCTTGGGGTGCGTGTATCCAGTCTGGTACCTCCACTACCAGCCCCACGCATCAGGCTCTCAGTGCGCAGTCCCCGTCCAGAGCTTCCGACGACAGTACCCCGTCCAGAGCTTCCGGCGACAGTTCCCCGTCCAGAGCGTCCGGCGACAGTTCCCCATCCAGAGCGTCCGGCGACAGTTCCCCGTCCAGAGCGTCCGGCGACAGTTCCCCGTCCAGAGCGTCCGGCGACAGTTCCCCGTCCAGAGCGTCCGGCGACAGTTCCCCGTCCAGAGCGTCCGACGACAGTTCCCCGTCCAGAGCGTCCGACGACAGTTCCCCGTCCAGAGCGTCCGACGACAGTTCCCCGTCCAGAGCGTCCGACGACAGTTCCCCGTCCAGAGCTTCCGACGACAGTACCCCGTCCAGAGCTTCCGGCGACAGTACCCCGTCCAGAGCTTCCGGCGACTGTACCCCGTCCAGAGCTTCCGGCGACAGTACCCCGTCCAGAGCTTCCGGCGACAGTTCCCCGTCCAGAGCGTCCGGCGACAGTTCCCCGTCCAGAGCGTCCGGCGACAGTTCCCCGTTTCAGAGCGTCCGGCGACAGTTCCCCGTCCAGAGCGTCCGATGACAGTTCCCCGTCCAGAGCGTCCGACGACAGTTCCCCGTCCAGAGCGTCCGACGACAGTTCCCCGTCCAGAGCGTCCGACGACAGTTCCCCGTCCAGAGCGTCCGACGACAGTTTCCCGTCCAGAGCGTCCGACGACAGTTCCCCGTCCAGAGCGTCCGACGACAGTGCCCCGTCCAGAGTGTCCGGCGACAGTGCCCCGTCTAGAGATGGCCCACAGTCCGGAACCGAGTGAGTCGCCCTACAGTCCGGAACCGAGTGAGTCGCCCTACAGTCCGGAGCTCCCAGAATTGTCCTTCTGCCTGAGGTCTACAGCGAAGTGCTTCAGCCCGAGGTCTACAGCGACATACCTCAGCCAGAGGTATTTAGCGGGGGTGGACAGGTTAGGTGGTGGACTAAGGCCAGAGCCTGAGCCACCTCCACAGTAGGGGGATTGGGGAGGGGGGGGGGGGGGGTGTAGCACGGGAACCGTCGGTGACAGTAGCCACCCTCCCTTCCCTCCCTTTAGTTTGGGGGGTGTATTTTGTGTTTATTTTTGTGTGAGGTGCATCCGGGGTCTGCACATACTTAAGTAGCCCTGTTTTCACCTGTCCCTTTGTGGGAAGTTGTTTGTGCATTGCTGTGTGTAGCCTGCAGTACTGTGCATTCGTGCGTTTTTCTTGTTTTGTTTGTGTTCTAAATTAAAAGTTAAAATGAGCACTCAACCCGCTGCGTCTTGGTCCATTACGTACGACGACCATTACAGACAGTGTTAAATCAACACTGAAAGTGTTGAGTCTGTGGACCCACACCGGAACAGACACACTGCTTAGTCGCAGAGCTCTCCAACCCTGTTCCTGGAGCGCTAACATCCTGTAAATTTTCACTCCAACCCTAATCTAGCACACCTTATTTTAATACTTAGCAGGTTTATCAGCTAATGGGTTAATGTAAAGCCTTAAAGTGTGGGTGGCAGAAATATTCACACTTTATTGTTGCACTGTGCGCATCCTCTGCATTTATAGCTACCATTTGGTAGAGGGCGTAAAAGAGCCTGGCTGATTTTCTTTTGTGGCTGGCAGTTGGCATGAACCAATTTATCGTGTAAATTGTGACCTCTCCTATACACAATAAGTGGTGGATTTTTAAATTCAGCCGGAAAAGCTGGGTCCGATGATAAAATATTCCAGTGTTTCTTGACCACACCTCCCACTTCGCGAATTCAAAGTATATGTAGTTGTGAACATTACGGAGTGTTCAATTTAGTCAAAAGGCACTCTGAAAAATATTTGAATAAGGCTTTACACTAAGCAGTGTGTTAAATTAACAATGTTGCTTCCAGTGTCTATATGGGTCCATAGACTGAACACTCTCAGTGTTCTGTTTATTTTTAATACTGGAGGATTTGCTGTGTGGGCAAAAAATGACTTCCTCTAGGTTGTCAACTCACCCTCGTCTGATCTACAGCTATGACCAAATCCTGTCATAGCAAGACTCATTTTAATCCACTGAAACAAATCAGGAAGATAAAAACAGACAATAGTTGGATTATTAGTTGCAGTGGCTCTTCACAATGTGGCTGTCGTATAGGGAAAAAGCAGGCAGGTGACATTTTGTGAAGTGCTTAAAACAAAGTTCAGGGCTGCCAACTTTTCAAGAAAGCTTGGAGCGAGATTTGCTATGTGATAATCATTTCTACCTCGCAAAACCCCTAGAGTGGGGTCTGGTGGTCCTCCCCCAGGAAAATGTGACTGTTTTAAAGCTAATTTCCTGCAATTCTACATATTTTGACATGGCTTAGACCTATGACCAAGGTAGAATGTAAATGTAAACCACAGGTCAGGGCCCGGTTTCCCAAAAGCATCTTAATGCTACTTTTATCATTATTTTACTTTTATTTAACTAGACAATTCAGTTAAGAACAAAATTGAATTTTCAATGACAGCCTAGTAACAGTGGGTGAACTGCCTGTTCAGGGGCAGAATGACAGACTTGTACCTTGTTAGCTCAGGGATTTGAACTTGCAACCTTTTGGTTACGAGGCCAATGATCTAACCACCAGGCTACCCTGCCACCTGAAACCATATCAACCTGTTGGGGTTAGGGGGCAGTATTTTCACGGCAGGATAAAAAACGTACCCGATTTAAACTGGTTACTACTCTTGCCCAGAAACGAGAATATGTATATAATTAGTAGATTTGTATAGAAAACACTCTAAAGTTTCTACAACTGTTTGAATGGTGTCTGTGAGTATAATAGAACTCATATGGCAGGCAAAAACCTGAGAAGATTCCAGGCAGGAAGTGGCCTGTCTGACAATTTGTAGTCCTTCTGTTGCATCTCTAGCGAAATTACAGCATCTGTGCTGTTACGTGACACTTTCTAAGGCTTCCATTGGCTCTCTAAAGCCCTCAGAAAGCGGAATGACGCATCTCCTGTCTCTGGGCAAAGTACAGCAGCAGAGTTTGTAAGTGGCCTGCCTGGGGACAGTGACACTGGAGATGCGCGGTCACGAGACTTCGCCATTTTTTTCTTTCTCTCTTTGAATGAATACAACATTGTCCGGTTGGAATATTATCGCAATTGTACGAGAAAAATAGTATAAAAATTGATTTTAAACAACGTTTGACATGCTTCTAAGTATGGTAATGGAATATTTTGACATTTTTTGTCACGAAATGCGCTCGCGCATTACCCTTCGGATAGTGACCTGAATGCACAAACAAAACGGAGGTATTTGGATATAACTATGGATTATTTGGAACCAAAACAACATTTGTTGTTGAAGTAGAAGTCCTGGGAGTGCATTCTGACGAAGAACAGCAAAGGTAATCCAATTTTTCTAATAGTAATTCTAAGTTTAGGTTGTCCCAAACTTGGTGGGTGTCAAATTAGCTAGCCGTGATGGCTGAGCTATGTACTCAGAATATTGCAAAATGTTCTTTCGCCGAAAAGCTATTTTAAAATCTGACACAGCGTTTGCATAAAGGAGTTCTGTATCTATAATTCTTAAAATAATTGTTATGTATTTTGTTTATCATGAGTAATTTAGTAAATTCACCAGAAGTTTTTGGTGGGTATGCTAGTTCTGAACATCACATGCTAATGTAAAAAGCAGTTTTTTGATATAAATATGAACTTGATTGAATAAAACATGCATGTATTGTATAACATAATGTCCTAGGAGTGTCATCTGATGAAGATCATCAAAGGTTAGTGCTGCATTTAGCTGTGGTTTTGGTTTTTTGTGACATATATGCTTGCTTTGAAAATGGCTGTGTGATTATTTTTGGCAGGGTACTCTCCTGACATAATCTAATGTTTTGCTTTCGCTGTAAAGCCTTTTTGAAATCGGACAACGTGGTTGGATTAACGAGAGTCTTATCTTTCAAATGGTGTAAAATAGTAATATGTTTGAGAAATTGAAGTTATAGCATTTTTGAGGTATTTGTATTTCGCGCCACGCGATTCCACTGGCTGTTGAATAGAGTGGTACGTTAACGTCCCACTGGCCCAGAGAGGTTAAAACCATATCATTAAAATCTCAGAGCTATTTCCCAAAACAACCGTTACTAAAGTTGCTCTTGAAAATGCTAATTTTTTAACAACTGTCTCAGACCACTCATAGAACAGCTAAGTACATCATTAGATGCTTTTTTTGCCCTTCCGTATCACTTTATACACAGAAGCTCTCCGTTAAAAACAAAATAATGATGTTTATCTGTCTTTCTGTGACTGGTGATAACTTCAGAACAAATGTGACAGTGACAACAAATAAAGTTTTTCAATAGTTTGCATAACAAGCGAAGTGTATACAGACTCTTCAAATCGAAACCAAGATTACTGTATTAAAAAATAAATAGTAAAGGCTACATAGACCTATATATGAATGATATTGAAATATATTTAATGTTAATTAAATTTAGTTTTATTTAGCTATTTGTATGCCACTGTCTGTACATTATTCTATATATTTCAAGAGGTGTAACGTGCGAAATTATGTGCCAAATCTTGATTTAGTGCATTATTATAAATTTAAGGTAAAATCTTCCCTGTGGCTCAGTTGGTAGAGCATGGTGTGTGCAACGCCAGGGTTGTGGGTTTGATTCCCACGGGGGATTCACAGTACAAAAAACAAAGAAAAAAATGCATGAAATGTATGCATTCACTACTGTAAATTGCTCTGGATAAGATCGTCTGCTTAATGACGTAAATGTAAAATGATAACGCTGATCCGTGAGAAGTGTTTCCTTTCTTTCCATCCTATCAGTATCGACACATGCCAGAATGACGCACTTAACAAATATTTTCTCTGCTTGGTGTTTTAGGAAATACTTTACATCTTCGGCCGTTGTAAGAAAGATGCATTGTTAAAACACTCGAAAGCCCCTAAGTTCCATCGCTGTCGGGAAACTGGGACGAAGTGTATTGATGCTTTGAACATTAAATGAACACTCAAAATTTAATTACTTTGTTACTTTTAGATTTTGGGGGATTACATTTTAAGTATGCTAATATTTTTTAGGTGGTTTGACACTTTATTCAGACAGAAATGAAATGGGGAGACAGGCAAATGGGAGAAACAGTGGGAAGGTTGGAAGCAACGATTGATCCCTGTTCTCAGGTGGAAAGTTGTATGTGACACATGTTATCACTACACCAAGGCTCCGCACAGGACATACTAATATTAATGGTTGATGGCAGTGGGTAGCCAAATCATAGATTGCAGTCCATAGACTGCTTACAAGGTAAGGACACAAACATTTTGATTTTGTAATTTGGGTAAACTATCTCTTTAAAATATGTCTGGAAGAAAATCCTGTTTCCTCTCCAAGAGTGTTGGCCACCCCTGATCTATGTTTCACAAGTGCTGGGTGTTTGAAAATGTCTTTGTTATAACAACGAATTTCTCAAATCACCCAACCATCAAGAAACATCTAATGAATATCAATATTCAGGTGGTTTAGGCCTAGAAGTCCTTACCATCAACTTACTCTACATAGACAAAATAGGATGCATTTATGCGATGTGAGTCCACTTACCATCTCTGCCTAGCATGTGCAAAATACTAAAATGCCAAAACTTGTATTTGAGGGCTGGAGCATTTACTATCCAATGCATAACTGTCAATGAATGGCTGCAAAAATACACAACCTCATATAAGTCATTTTCAAAGACCCAGTCATTTTCAAAGACCCAAGTCATTTTCAAAGACCCAGATTTCAAATATGCGATTACACTGGAATAATTGGAAAAAGTGGAATAATAAAAAAATGTGTGGGAAATAACACTAGTATTCTTGCTTACAAGCACCCTAATTACCTTGTATTTTATCACCCATTGTTAATAATGAGATTTGTTCCACTGATCAGACGAATTAAAGTAAATAGATAATAAAGTCGCCTGGAGAGAAGATTACATAAATCTGCCCCTACACACTACCCAAATTAATGTTTTATTTATTGTCCCCCCTCTAGAATCAAGTTTACACTTTTTGGTTTACAATCTGTTTGGCAAAATTATTTTCATTGTTAAATTTACCCTACCAAACATCCATGCTAAAACATACACTACGTCTGTCTGCTGCCTTTGAGTTGTCACAGACTAAATGCCAATCACCAAACGAGGAAACTAATGCATTTGTAGATTACATCGAACTTTATGCTGTCAAAGGCTGCATTCTGCAATACGGACGGGAGTTACAGCAACCTACATTTGTTGACATCCTTGTACATAAAACAGCGCTACAGTGCTGCTGTTTTTACGGTTTAATAAACTCAGCAGAGAATGTTCTCTCTCCATTCAGCTCCACTCTTCTTGAGGAGCGTTTATTTAAAACGCGCATTCAATCCCCTTGATCTCTTACACAACTAGCCCAATCATGCTTCAATGGGCCGCGATTCACAGTGCGTTGGCAGGACATGACAATGACAGAGGTTCCGCTCGTGATGTTAAATTGCAGGCGCAGATGCTCCGATTTCAAAACGATTTGGAGCACAGTTGAAAAGTTAACACATTGACTATACAATGGACTAATTAGACAAATAAAAACAGTACTTTTCAATGCTTGAGGTATAAGCGGTGTGGCGTGTGATGGTAAAATGCATGTCTCACCGCCAAAGCGTGAGAGTTGGCAGCTCTGCTGCTTTGACATCTGTGACATCTGATCGATATGCACTATATTACTGTAATGTACTGAATCTTAAATCATGTACGTGTATTTATTTATAAAACAGTTGTACATTAAGTATCCGTTTTGAACACAGTGCCATAAGGAATATTATTGATATCCAACTTTACTCCTACCTATACCCATCCTTAGTTAGAACACAAGGCATTGTTGAACATTAGTTCACATACAATATAGTATTCGAATTGAGTGGCCATAGTGTTCAGCTTTTGATCAACTTTAGATTCATTCATTATCATCAGCTCTTTTTTTAATTGTCCTTTTTTGCCAGCTTGCACATAATTAAGTTTCCAAAGAACATACAGATAAGTGGCACAGACAAAACCAATGCCCTTCCTCCCCACATCCTCCTCCTCTCTCCCCTCTGTGGTTCAGACATTTTTTACTGATGTCAACAGGATTGCAAGGGGTAAAAGGTAATGGTTGTCGTTCTGCTAGACTACATCATATCTGTTTGGGGGTATTTGTTCGACCACACCCTGAATGTGCTAAATGTTTGTTCATGTCAGTTAATCTCCCATTTGAAAAGCTCAATGTGATGAAGGAGTCATCAACATCTCCCCTCTTATGTTGAGTGTGATGGCATCTCTGCAGAGCGAGATCATTACAGTCATATGGAGAGTGTTAGCACATAATACAGACCATCTACACATCTATTAGCTGGTAATGAGTGTTCACTCTGAGCCGATTAGTAATTATAAAGCCTTACCAATAATTATGTATCAACATGAAACTAGGAACATTTTGACTTAAAGTAATGTAAGGACCTCAAAGACCTGTTGGCTGTTCTGCCACCCGCACAGCACATTATCCAGTGTTAAATCAACACTGAACGCTAGTCCAGTGTCCATACTGATCCACACTTTTCAATGTTACATTAATCTTACATTTAGACGTTCCGCTAGCGGAACACCTGCTCCAATATCCAATGATGGGCGTGGCGCGAAATACAAATTCCTCTAAAATCCGAAAACTTCAATTTTTCAAACATATGACTATTTTACAGCTATTTAAAGACACGACTCTCGTTAATCTAACCACACTGTCCGATTTCAAAAAGGCTTTACAGCGAAAGCAAAACATTAGATTATGTCAGCAGAGTACCCAGCCAGAAATAATCAGACACCCATTTTTCAAGCTAGCATATAATGTCACAAAAACCCAGAAGACAGCTAAATGCAGCACTAACCTTTGATGATCTTCATCAGATGACACACCTAGGACATTATGTTATACAATACATGCTTGTTTTGTTCAATCAAGTTCATATTTATATCAAAAAACAGCTTTTTACATTAGCATGTGACGTTCAGAACTAGCATACCCCCCGCAAACTTCCGGGGAATTTACTAACAATTTACTAAATTACTCACGATAAATGTTCACAAAAAGCATAACAATTATTTTAAGAATTATAGATACAGAACTCCTCTATGCACTCGATATGTCCGATTTTAAAATAGCTTTTTGGTGAAAGCACATTTTGCAATATTCTAAGTACATAGCCCAGCCATCACGGGCTAGCTATTTAGACACCCGGCAAGTTTAGCCTTCACCAAAATCAGATTTACTATAAGAAAAATGTTATTACCTTTCCTGTTCTTCGTCAGAATGCACTCCCAGGACTTCTACTTCAATAACAAATGTTGGTTTGGTCCAAAATAATCCATCGTTATATCCAAATAGCGGCGTTTTGTTCGTGCGTTCTAGACACTATCCGAAATGGTAAATCAGGGTCGTGCGCATGGCGCATTTTGTGACAAAAAAAATCTAAATATTCCATTACCGTACTTCGAAGCATGTCAACCGCTATTTAAAATCAATTTTTATGCAATTTATCTCGTAAAAAAGCGATAATATTCCGACCGGGAATCTGCTTTTCGGTAAATAGAGGGAAAAACAGAAAGACGGGGGCGGCCAGTGCACGCGCCTAAGCCCTTTGTCCTCTGATAGACCACTTAGCAAAAGCGCTCGTGTGTTTCAGCCAGGGCTTTGAATTACGTCATTCAGCTTTTTCCCGGGCTCTGAGAGACCATGGAGGCCGTAGGAAGTGTCACGTAATAGCAGAGATCCTTTGTAATGGATAGAGATGACAAAGAAGGCAAAGAAATGGTCAGACAGGGTACTTCCTGTACAGAATCTTCTCAGGTTTTGGCTTGCCAAATGAGTTCTGTTATACTCACAGACACCATTCAAACAGTTTTAGAAACGTTGGAGTGTTTTCTATCCAAAGCTAATAATTATATGCATATTCTAGTTTCTGGGCAGGAGTAATAATCAGATTAAATCGGGTACGTTTTTTATCCTGCCGTGAAAATACTGCCCCCTAGCCATAACAGGTTAACACACTGCTTATTTCCCACAGTGCCTTACCTTTTGAGTAAATTGTAGAGTTACCACCCATGACTGTATTTCTTAGTGGCAGAGACATGGTTGTTACATTCATCCATTTTTTGTCCTGTGGCCTTCATCAAGTGAGTTCCTCATCAAATAGGCTATCATTCAAATTCAATTCTTAAACACAATACAGGTTTTAAAAAGGTATTACTTTGAGGGCCTAGTTTTATCCTAATACAGTGGCATGAAACTGATGGTTTTCAGGCCTGCAAGTCACATTATGATGGCTTGCAAAGTGATGTGTAATTACTATTGGAATCCAACCAGCGTGGGAATATGCAACATTTTGAATTTCTACTCACCTGCATTCAGAATGACTGCCGGGTTGTTAAGAATAAGAAATGGGACTATCTAAACCATTTAAACTGGAACAACCATTTCAGTAATTGGTGCAATAAGTCCAAGTAACAGATTGGATTAGTTAAAAACAATCTATGTTATTTATATTTGAGTCGCATAAGATGAATTAGTCAATTAATATACTGTACATGCAAAAACATAGATATTGAAACAAACACAAATCAACCTGTAATAGAGCATACTGGGAAAAATTATAATGATGGTCATGGTTTTGGTTTAACACTGGTTATTAATGCCAACACTGGGGTTATTTTAAATCAATGACTGTTAATTTAACACTTACAGAGTTCATTACACTGAAAAATCAACAATAGGGAACATTAGACAATTTTCTGTATGTGGTTTTTGAGTTTACAATCTGATATTTTCTATTACATAAATAGTAATATTTATTTACGAAGATAATTATTGTGGGGGCGATAGCAAGTTAAAAAAATAACTTAAGAAAGAGGAACTACATGTTAGGGTCCATTGGACAAATTAAAATCCGTGACTTGGAACAGAATGACAGTTAGAAGTATGATAACCAGTGTTTTTAAGAGTTTTAGCAGGGCACCTGCAGTTATTGCTGTTTCAGAGACTTTAAAGACTGTGTGGCACTCTGTGGTTATGTGACAAGCGGGAGAGGAAACAGGCGTCTGAGTCAACAACCGTCACCGTGTGTGGGAGAATGAGAACGAGAGAGCTGTACAGAGGAAGTAGGGGAAGAGAGAGGGAGGGATTATTTAGTTTTTTTAGGGGCTTGTTACAGTAACATCAGTAAAGGAGTCAAATATGTAGATCAGGACAGAGCCAGAGAGCTGATATCAACTCAGATTTAGAGATTGGAGGAAAGAGAAGAGAGCATTGAGACAGTTTAAACAGTACAGTTATAACACATTGAGACAAAAGGAGACAGAATGGAACAATAATACAGCCAGTTTTAGGGTTCAGGGACAACGGTATTGTGTCCAAGGGGGGAGTTTAGGAATTTGTTTTTTGGGGGGGACAGGTGGAACGAGTAGCAGTGTCTTGAGGAGTCCAGAGTATTGTCAGGAGCCATATAGAACAACCAGAGAGATGGGGAAGACATCGATAATAGGAGTCATCTCTCTTCTGGCTGTTTCTGCATCCTGGAGCTTAGAAACAGGTTTGAGAATCTCATCATTTCATTTTGATCTCATCACTTCATTTTGTTTATCTGGCTGGTTTTGGTTTATTTTGAGTCCAGTTTAAAGCAGTGGTCACCAACCTTTTCTGAGTCAAGATCACTTTCTGAATCAAAATGCAAACCGCTCTGTTTTTTAAAAAACATTACTTAATAAACGTAAACCTATTCAACATTAACCAAATAAGTACAGTTCTGTAGCAACAAGGTTTGTGCAGTAGGCTATAGGCCCAATATATTACCACTGCATATCGGCTATGCTTGAATTGCCCTGCCAATGTTGTTCTTCTCAGACCATTTTGAAATTATATAAAAAAATGTTAGGCATATGATCACTCTGGTAATATATAATCCGTTGTATTATTATAATTATATATTTTCTTTTACTGAACTAATGGCCTTGCTCTAATGGTCAGTCTGAGGGGAGGGAGGGAGCAGCAGTGAGGCTGCCTGTCACCCAACTCACCGTCCCTCTGCTCTCCCTCCGCTGAGATAAAAGGACACAGTCTTCAAACTGATGGCAAAAATCAAGTCACATTGCCTTATTTCTGCCTCATGCACCAATTCATGTTGTTACTCCTATGACCAGAGAAAGTTAAATATTCCTCGATATTAAAAAAGACACAAGCCGCTAATAATAACCCAAGCTTATTGGAACACTTTGTTATACTCCTTCATTGCAGCTGCAGCGCTGGTTGTAGCGTGAGTGAAAGTAGGGAGAACATGCATGTTATGGCTTAAATTGTTGACAATGCTCAATAACAACTTAAACATGAACTTACTCATAAAAACAGCAGTCTCTCTCTAGTCATGGCTTTAAACGTTTTTAAATCTCACAGTATCAACTTTGCTGTGCATCCAATGCTTCTTTTTACAGTCTATTGCTCAAGGAAACTGTGCAGACACGGTGATCTGAGCTATCTGATTGGCCAGTGGTAGGCCTGTAGGTAGGCCTGTAGGTGCATATACTCTCCACCTACCGCCAACAGTGCAATTTAAATAAATCGGAAGTCAATTATTTGCGTTGGGTTTTTTACAAAAATGTTTGGGGATCGACTAGGAATGCTTTGGAGATCAGTTAGTGACCACTGGTGTAAAGGGTTAAATTATTCATAAAACATTCAAAGCATTTTATCTATAGATACCCTAAAATAGATATGATTATATCATACAGTCAGAATATTTATTTTATGACCAAAACAAACGGATAAAAAATAATGTTTTATATTTTCATACTGCTCTGCCAGCTGCTGGTAGAATCCCCAAGGGCTCTAGATTTCTATGCCATGTGTATCGAGAGTTCTGTTCTGACTACTCTGTTGAGGTCAAACTGAAGACAAAGTCAGTGGAACAGATTTGGGTGATTATACAAAGATGTTTTAAACAAAAGGTTCCATTGTTTTCTACCACGGGAAGGAACATGCAGCGTATCACACGGTAGAGACTAGTGTGTGTTGGTGTGGCATGGTTTACAGATGAACTAACATATTTTCCCCTGTATTTGAGAGGAGATTGATTTGAGGCACGTTAGGGGGAAAGTGACATTACTAATCAGGCAGTGTATGGGGGTCCTGTGGGTTTCTGTAACCACCACAGAAGTTATACACTTGTCTAAAGTAAACATCAACAAGAATGAAAGAGCAGTGTGTGACCCAGAAAACGTCCCACTTCAGAAACTTCCGTAAACTAGCAGTCATCCTCCCATGATATCACATCTTATGATAACATTGGGAGCTGTTTTAAGAGTGGAAAGTTTTATGTTCTGCTTTTTTTTTTAAACACTTAACTAACAAACCAAACTTTATAATAATGACTAATAACCTCCAACTGTTCAACTATCACTTTTTTGTAAGACAAATTTTATAAGACATTGGCTTTCAAATTACCGACAACCCACTTTTCTTCCTCAAGACTGTTTTGCTGATCAACTAAGACATTTACATTTACGTCATTTAGCAGACGCTCTTATCCAGAGCAACTTACAAATTGGTGCATTCACCTTATGATATCCAGTGGAACAACCACTTTACAATAGTACATCTATATCTTTTTTTGGGGGGGGGGGGGGGTTAGAAGGATTACTATATCCTATCCTATCCTATCATAAGACATGCTTTTCTATTGATTGAACTTACACTTGATGAAATCATGTTTAATTGATGATGTTGAATGCTTAACATTTTGCTAACATGATCTGCCACTAACATGCACTTTGATCATTCTCTCAGGATATAACCACAACATTTCTGTGATCTCTCACACTTCCCCTTTCCTCACCTCCATTGTTCCTCTAGTCCAACAACACGGAGTCATTGGTAAAACATACATTTTCTTTTTACCAAACCTATTTAATCGCCACTATGAGCCTGCATTACCATGTTGCCACATTTTTGGTCAGAGAGAGAGATAGGGCTTTGTGTTTTAGGAGAGGAGAAAGAGGAAATGATGCATAAAAGTTTCCTGTTCCTTGGAATGAGGCCTGATAGTCTGCATGACTCTGATAGGTCTGAATATCCGACATAGCCACATCAAGCTCCTCTGTATGTATTGTATGTATTGTAAAAAGATAATGATACATATATGTAGGCCTTTCATAATACTCATACAACTGTATCACACATGCATTTGATATGAAACCATTGATTCATTTACCGTCCATTTATCCAAAAGTATTTTTTATTTACATAAGTACAATTCTTTGAATTAGTTATTTTAATAGTATTTCTTTAGATGCCAGGAGTGAACATTTCCACCTGGGGAGTAATGCCATCTTAAAGTGCAGCAATAAGACTTGGAGTGAGATGATCTACACCATCTGGAAACTAAACCTGGATGGAATAATGTGTCAAATATCATCTAGTAATGATAACCTAAATCTGAACACATGCAATGATGGAAAAGCCATGCTCAACACATCCAGGGGTGAATCCTACCTGCAGATTCCAGGGTTCTCAAAGAGAGATGAGGGAATCTACCACTGTGAGTCGGTGTACAAAGCAGGAAGCTACACTTCAAACATTGATGTATCGCTAATAGGTAAGAAACCTTCATAGATTTGTACAATTTAGCATGACTTCTGTGTGCTTTAATTTCTCTATACTGCAAAATACAAAATACCTGTGTTGTTCTCAATATGCTTATTTCCCCCCTATTCCCCCTGTGTGCAGCCCCTCCCAGTGTGTCTGCCTGGCTAGAGTGGGAGGGCAGTAGGCAGGTGGCTGTGTGTTTAGCTGAAGGGGGGAAACCAGCTGCCTCCATCTCCTGGAGTGAAAAATGGAACTCTACTTCAACCACCACATTGAACCTAGATGGCTTCAACAAAGTAGAGAGTCGATTGGTCCTGCCTGAGGGGATTGCTACGGGCAACCTGACTTGTGCTGTCATACATCCCTCCTGGGAAGAGGTGCATATGGTGACACCAGGTACAGACTGACTATTTAGAATTTAGAAGGACACTGTATGACTAATATCTCACTCTTTTAGAATAGGAGTGAACATCGTAGCTTTTTTAGTCAATAAAATCCTTCAGAGTCTATTGACAAAGTTTACTTGTGATGTAGAATCTACATGGAAAATACATTGGAATTGAAAAAAGTAACCAACTTGTTTTGAGGGTGAAATTTCAACCAAAGAATCCCCAAGGGCTCTAGTCATCATTGTAACCAATTTTCAGCATAAAAAAACCTTGTATAAAATATGTTGAATATGTACCTTTGAAACAATGTCAGATCTTCAACGTTATGTCCACTATCCGAAAAAAAACTACAGAGTTGATCTATCTAACATCTATCTAACATCTATTCATTTAGTCTCCCATCCAGGGTTTTAACCAAACCCAGGCCTGCTTATGCTTTGATATTTGCCATTGACTACTACCAATGTGCTACTGTGAGAATGATTATAAGGAGATCTCTTAATAACTAAATATTTTCATTGTTGATATCGAAGTCATTCCAAAGGATATGTGTGACAGAGCAAATGAAATGTAACCATACTTTATAAGTCATACACTGTATCATAACAAATTAGATTTAGGCCTATATATATTGTATAGCATTTGCAAAGTCATCAACAGCTATTGTTTCAATGCAACCCAGCGTTAAACGAAAAATAGACAATACTTATAGGCCTAGGGTTTCAATCTTGGTTTGATTTCAAATTTAATCATTAATGTGTTGGATTCACGTCTCCATCTCATCCAAAAATCAAAGTTAAAGAATATGACTAAATCAAATGAAACTTTAAATGCACTTTAAATAAAGTTTGATTAGATTTAGTCCTATTCTTTAACTTCGATTCCGGTTTGAGATGGAGACATGAACCCAACATACCAATTATACATTTGTAGACCTACTGGAATTAAACCCAGACTAAGGGCACTATTCAATTTGTAAAGCTGAAGCGTTATCCACTCTGCGCTAGAATTTCTTATGTAATTTTCGATTGAGCCAACATATGCAGTGTTTACTGTGAGTGCAATCTCAGCCAAAGTGGGAACATTGCCTCTAAATTTCAATCGCACTGTAAAGCTGAACTTCCACAATGCGGATTGAATAGAGCCCTAAGTCAGTGGCACAAAATATACACTGCCTTCTGTAAGTATTCAGACCCCTTGACTTTTTCCAAATTTTGTTACGTTATAGCCTTTTTCTAAAATAGATTAAATAAAATACAATTCTATGCAATACCCCATAATGATGTAGCTAAAACAGAAATGTATTACAAATAAAAAGTATTCAGACCCTTTGCTATCAGACTCGAAATTGAGCTCAGGCGAATCCTGTCTCCATTGATCATCCTTGAAATGTTTTTACAACTTGATTGGAGTCCACCTGTGGTAAATTCAATTGTTTGGACATAATTTGGAAAGGCACACACCTGTCTATAGGAGGTCCCACAGTTGACAGTGCATGTCAGACAAAAACCAAGCCATGAGGTCAAAGGAATTGCCCGCAGAGCTCCAAGAAAGGATCGCGTCAAGGCACAGATCTGGGGAAGTGTACCAAAACATTTCTGAAGCATTGAAAGTCCCCAAGAAAACAATGGCCTCCATCATTGTTAAATGGAAGAAGTTTGGAACCAGTAAGACTTCCTAGAGCTGGCCGCCCAGCCAAACTGAGCAATCGGGGGAGGGAGGGCCTTGGTCAGGGAGGTGACCAAGAACCCAATGGTTACTCTGACAGAGCTCTAGAGAACTTATCAGAAGGACAACCATCTCTGCAGCACTCAACCAATCAGGCCTTTATGGTAGAGTGGCCAGACAGAAGCCCCTTCTCAGTAAAAGGCACATGACAGCCCGCTTGGAGTTTGCCAAAAGGCACCAAAAGACTCTCAGACCATGAGAAACAATATTCTCTGTTCTGATGAAAGCAAGATTGAACTCTTTGGCCTGAATGCCAAGAGTCACTTCTGGAGGAAACCTGGCACTATCCCTACAGTGAAGCATGGTGGTGGCAGCATCATGCTGTGGGGATGTTTGTCAGTGGCAGGGACCTAGGAGACTAGTCAAGATCGAGGCAAAGATGAACGGAGCAAAGTACAGAGAGATCCTTAATGAAAAATCTGCTCCAGAGTGCTCAGGACCTCAGACTGGGGTGAAGTTTCACCTTCCAACAGGACAAAGACCCTAAGCACACAGCCAAGACAAAGCAGGAGTGGCTATGGGACAAGTCTCTGAATGTCCTTGAGTGGCCCAGCCAGTGCCCGAACTTGAACCCGATCAAATATCTATGGAAAGATCTGAAAATAGCTGTGCAGCAACACTTCCCATCCAACCTGACAGAGCTTGAGAGGATCTGCAGAGAAGTATGGGAAAAACTCCCCAAATACTGGTGTGCCAATTTTGTAGCGTCATACCCAAGAAGACTTGAGGCTGTAATCGCTGCCAAAGGAGCTTCAACAAAGTATTGAGTATTGGGTCTGAATACTGATGTAAATGTCATATTACATTTTTTTTATTTTAGGAATTTAGCAAAGATTGTACATTTTTGCTTTGTCTTTATGGTGAAAAAATAAAAATTTAATCAATTGTAGAATAAGGCTGTAACCTAACAAAAAGTGTAAAAAAGTCAAGGGGTCTGAATACCCCTCAAATGTTGCGTTGACAACCAAACACAATTCACTTTTGTAATATAGTAAATAGCCTATTAAATTGTTGACAAGTTAACAAATTATATGTTTGATTTAGGTCCCCAACTAAACCAAAAATAATAGTTAAAGAATAGGATTGAGCCAGTTGCTCAGATAAAACTATCCTTTGTTTAGATTTTCTTTAAATCAAATCAAATGTTATTTGTCACGTGCGTCGAATACAACAGTGAAATGCTTATTTACAAGCCCTTAACCAACAATGCAGTTTTAAGAAAAATACAAAAAAAAGAAAAAAAGGTACAAATAATTAAAGAGCAGCAGTAAAATAACAATAGCGAGGCTATATACTTTATAGGGGTTCCAGTACAGAGTCAATGTGTGGGGGGCACCGGTAAGTCGAGGTAATTGAGGTAGTATGTACATGTAGGTAGAGTTATTAAAATGACTATGCATAGATAATAACAGAGAGTAGCAGCGTAAAAGAGGGGGGGGGGGGGGGGGCAATGCAAATAGCAGAGAGAACAGTCTATGACTAGGGTGGCTGGAGTCTGACAATTTTTAGGGCCTTCCTCTGACACCTCCTGGTATAGAAGTCCTGGATGGAAGGAAGCTTGGTCCCAAATAAAATAAAATAAAATAGTATTAGTCACATACACATGGTTAGCAGATGTTAATGCGAGTGTAGCGAAATGCTTGAGCTTCTAGTTCCGACCATGAAGTAATATCTAACAAGTAATCTTACCTAACAATTTCACAACAACTACCTTATACACACAAGTGTAAAGGAATGAATAAGAATATGTACATAAAAATATACGAATGAGCGATGTCCGAACGGCATAGGCAAGATGCAGTAGATGGTATAGAGTACAGTATATACATATGCGATGAGTAGTGTAGGGTATGTAAACATTATATAAAGTGGCATTGTTTAAAGTGGCTAGTGATACATTTATTACATACATTTTTTCATTATTAAAGTGGCTAGAGATTAATCAGTATGTTGGCAGCAGCCACTCATTGTTAGTGATGGCTGTTTAACAGTCTGATGGCCTTGAGATAGAAGATGTTTTTCAGTCTCTCGGTCCCCGCTTTGATGCACCTGTACTGACCTTGCCTTCTGGATGATAACGGGGTGAACAGGCAGTGGCTCGGGTGGTTGTTGTCCTTGACGATCTTTTGGCCTTCCTGTGACATCGGGTGGTGTAGGTGTCCTGGAGGGCAGGTAGTTTGCCCCCGGTGATGCGTTGTGCAGACCTCACTACCCTCTGGAGAGCCTTACGGTTGTGGGTGGAGCAGTTGCCGTACCAAGAGGTGATACAGCCCGACAGGATGCTCTCGATTGTGCATCTGTAAAAGTTTATGAGTGTTTTTGGTGAGAAGCCGAATTTCTTCAGCCTCCTGAGGTTGAAGAGGCGCTGCTGTGCCTTCTTCACCACGCTGTCTGTGTGGGTGGACCATTTCAGCTTGTCCATGATGTGGACGCCGAGGAACTTAAAACTTTCCACCTTCTCCACTACTGTCCCGTCGATGTGGATAGGGGGCTGCTCCCTCTGCTGTTTCCTGAAGTCCTCAATCATCTCCTTTGCTTTGTTGACATTGAGTGTGAGGTTATTTTCCTGACACCACACTCCGAGGGCCCTCACCTCCTCCCTGTCGGCCGTCTCGTCATTGTTGGTAATCAAGAGGGCCACCATAGTTCCTGTTCCCAAGAAAGTGAAGGTAACTGAGCTAAATGACTCTGTACTGGGCCGTACTCATTACCCTCTGTAGTGCCTTGCGGTCGGAGGCTGAACAGGTGCCATACCAGGCAGTGATGAAACCAGTCAGGATGCTCTTGAAGGTGCAGCTGTAGAACCTTTTCAGGATCTGAGGACCCATGCCAAAACTTTTCAGTCTCCTGAGGGGAAATAGGTTTTGTCATGCCCTCTTCACCACTGTCTTGGTGTGCTTGGACCATGTTCGTTTGTTGGTGATGTGGATGCCAAGGAACTTGAAGCTTTCAACCTGCTCCACTACAGCCCCGTCGATGCGAATGGGGGCGTGCTCGGTCCTCCTTTTCCTGTAGTCCACAATCATCTCCCTTGTCTTGATCACTTTGAGGGAGAGGTTGTTGTCCTTGCACCACACGGTGAGGTCTCTGACCTCCTCCTTATAGGCTGTCTCGTCATTGCCGGTGATCAGGCCGACCACTGTTGTGTCATCGGCAAACTTAATAATAGTGTTGGAGTCGTGCCTGGCCGTACAGTCATGAGTGAACAGGGAGTACAGGAGGGGACTGAGCATACACCCCTGAGGGGCCCCCGTGTTGAGGATCAGCATGGCGGATTTGTTGTTACCTACCCTTACCACCTGGGGGTGGCCCGTCAGGAAGTCCAGGATCCAGTTGCAGAAGGAGGTGTTTAGTCCCAGGGTCCTTAGCTTAGTGATGAGCTTTGAGTGCACAATGGTGTTGAACGCTGAGCTGTAGTCAATGAATAGCATTCTCACATAGGTGTTCCTTTTGTCCAGGTGGGAACGGGCAGTGCGGAGTGCAATAGAGATTGCATCATCTGTGGATCTGTTGGGGCGATATGCAAATTGGAATGGGTCTAGGGTTTCTGGGATAATGGTGTTGATGTGAGCCATGACCAGCCTTTCAAAGCAATTCAAGGGCTACAGACGTGAGTGCTACAGGTCAGTAGTTATTTAGGCAGGTTACCTTCGTGTTCTTGGTCACAGGGACTATGGTTGTCTGCTTGAAACATGTTGGTATTACAGACTCAGACAGGGAGAGGTTGAAAATATCAGTGAAGACACTTGCCAGTCGGTCAGCGCGTGCTCGGAGTATATGTCCTGGTAATCCACCAGGCCCTGCGGCCTTGTGAATGCTGTCCTGTTTAAAGGTCTTACTCACATCAGCTTCAGAGAGCGTGATCACATAGTCGTCCGGAACAGCTAGTGCTCTCATACGTGTTTCACTGTTACTTGCTTAGAAGCGAGCAAAGAAGTAATTTAGTTTGTCTGGTAGGCTTGTGTCACTGGGCAGCTCTTGGCTGTGCTTCCCTTTGTAGTCTGTAATTGTTTGCAAGCCCTGCCACATCCGATGAGCGTCGGAGCTGGTGTAGTACGACTCGATCTTAGTCCTGTGTTGTGGCTTTGCCTGTTTGATCGTTCGTTGGAGGGCATAGGAGGATTTCTTATAAGCTTCCGGGTTAGAGTCCCGCTCCTTGAAAGCGGTAGCTCTACCCTTTAGCTCAGTGCGGATGTTGCCTGTAGTCCATGGCTTCTGGTTGGGGTATGTACGTACATTCACTGTAGGGACGACGTCATCGATGCACTTATTGACAAAGCCAGTGACTGATGTGGTGTACTCCTCAATGCCATCTGAAGAGTCCCGGAACATATTCCAGTCTGTGCTTGCAAAACAGTCCTGTAGCTTAGCATTTACTTCATCTGACCACTTTTGTATTGACCAAGTCACTGGTGCTTCCTGCTTTAATTTTTGCTTGTAAGCAGGAATCAGGAGGATAGTATTATGGTCAGATTTGCCAAATGGAGGTCGAGGGAGAGCTTTGTAAGTGTCTCTGTGTGTGGAGTAAAAGTGGTCTAGAGTTGTTTTCCCTCTGGTTGCACATTTAACATGCTGATAGAAATTAGGTAAAACTGATTTAAGTTTCCCTGCATTAAAGTCCCCTGCCACTAGGAGCGCCGTCTCTGGGATGAGCATTTTCCTGTTTGCTTATGGCCGTACACAGCTCCTTGAGTGCGGTCTTATTGCCAGCATCGGTTTGTGGTGGTAAATAGACAGCTACGGAGAATATAGATGAAAACACTCCAGGTAGATAGTGTTGTCTACAGCTTATCATGGGATACTCTCAGGTGAGCAAAACCTCGAGACTACCTTAGAAATCGTGCACCAGCTGTTGTTTACAAATATACATAGACTGCCACCCCTTGTCTTACCAGAGGCTGCTGTTCTATCCTGCCGATACAGTGTGTAACCCGTATAACCTGTATTTTATTGATGTCGTCGTTCAGCCACAACTCAGTGAAACATAAGATATTACGGTTTTTAATGTCCCATTGGTAGGATATACATGTCACCCCGACCTCTCTTTCTCCTGAGAATGACGGGATAAGGGCCTGTTCGGGTGTCTGGAGTAAATCCCTCCCATCCACCTCATTAAAGAAAAATGATTTGTCAAGTTCAAGGTGAGTAATCGCTGCTCTGATGTCCAGAAGCTCTTTTTCGGTCATAAGAGACGGTAGCAGCAACATTATGTACAAAATAAGTTACAAACAATGCGAATAACAAACAAAATAGCACGGTTGGTGAAGAGCCAATAAAAGGGAAGCCCTCCCCTGGTTGCGTTGTCAATCAAACACTATTCAATATAACTATACAGTAAATACATAGCATATAGTTAAGGCTGTCTTACAAACTAATGTAGGCCTAACAGTATTTATTCAACCTTAAAATGAGTAATACATCCATTGCCTACTGTAGCCTAACTATAAATATATTCTTACGTAATCATAGAAAGCGTGCATGATCGAGATAGCATGCAAAGATCACAGGTCTGTGGAGATCTTCACAATTGCTATAATAATCTGGGCAGAATCTCAAACAGCAGTAATCACTTGCACTGTGTACTTTTGTATAAATACAAAATATCTGACATTGTATTCCCATTTAAATGTTTGAAAGCTCAGTGATAACACATTTAGATGACAACTAAACCAAAAATCAGACATTGTTTTTCCATTGGAATTTGGTTGTGCTTTTAGATTGTTAAAATCATAGTGATAACACATTGGGTATTCATCAAATTTATGGCTGTCTTTTTGAGTAGGTGAATAATCGTTGAAATCTCATTGATTAACGTCTCAACCAAATATTACCCACATTTCCATGTTGAAATTACGTGGTGTGCCCAGTGGGAAATGTATTCTGATTCTGATTATTTATAATTTTCTCTCCCTGTCAGAAATCTTCATACCCTGGCGATTAGTCATAATCTCCGTGGGAACTATAAGCTTCATCATGGCTATTCTGGGGGGTTTATACTTCACACGAAAACACCCATGCAGAATTAGGTATGAATATTCATTATTCTAATGATTTTGATCTTTTATGATTTGGTTCAATGTTATTGCTTGTATAATAAAGAGCTGTATCTGTGTATTCACAGCCCCAAGGCTCCTCAGGTATGTATGAGCTATATCCTGCGTTGTGTCACGTCACATTACCTTAATACCTGTATGTTTTGCGTAGATAGCAGTTTACTGTAAATAGTGATGAGTCTCTGTTTCTCTCTCAGTCACAGGACTATGTAGAGGAAGTAGAACCCTACGCCAGCTATGTACAAAGTGTCAATTCAATCTACAACTCCTCTGCAGACCTGTTCACATAACACACACACACCTCTGCACGCCACTCTGAGAACTTTGAGGTTGAAGAAACTGATCCAGTAAACAGGGGAATGACGGAGGACATGACACAGGGCTTCTGTTACAAAAGGAAAACCTCACAGATCTGATCACTCCTGACTGACGTGAGAAAATGGCCAAAAACAGACATTTCTACCACCAAAGAGATGTGGGCAGATGAGAGATGATCTTTCCAGTTTAGCATTTTCACAATTTGCACAATGAGAACTATGACTTGCTGTGTAGTTAGCACAACTGTATACCACTGATCTCATAACACACGTTTGACTGTTCCCACACTCCTGTCATCTGCAAATCATGGGGAAGAGTGCAATTTTGAGATGTTTAATCAAAATCTCAATTTATATAATACTGATGTGTAATTACAGTGTTTTTGTTGAGTTTATATTTATGATTGAATTTAAATATCAAGTTTATTATATATTAAAAACAGATTCTTTACATTTGAAACCTACATCCAGAGTTAATGAGGAAAGGATTTGAAGCATTCTCTGTGTTTACATTCATGAGACAAGAGTTTGACTCTGAGAACTAAGATAACAACTAAATTCTTGAATTTAATCAATTGCTTTTGAGTTGGAAAATGTGTTTGCAGTGGTGGAAAAAGTACTCAAATGTCATTCTTGAGTAAATCTAAAGATACCTTAATAGAAAATGACTCAAGTAAAAGCGAAAGCCACCCAGTAAAATACTACTTGAGTAAAAGTCAAAAAGTATTTGGTTTTAAATATACTTAAGTATCAAAAGTAAAAGCATTCATAATTTCAAATTGCTTATATTATGCAAACCAGGGGCACACTCCAACAATCAGACATTCACTTACAAACAAAGCATTTTTGTTTGGCGAGTCCGCTAGATCAGAGGCAGTAGGGTGTCAGGGAAAATGTATGGAGTAAAAAGTGCATTATTTTCTTTAGGAATGTAGTGAAGTAAAGGTTGTCAACAATATAAATAGTAAAGTAAAGTACATATACCCCCCAAAACTACTTAAGCAGTACTTTAAAGTATTTTTACTTAAGTACTTTACACTACTGTATGTTTGTTTGTATTGGTCAATTTCATAGGATGTGACATGATACTGTATACTCACAAACAGAATGGGGTACCCCAGACACAACACAGGGGCTATAAAGCTGAAACATCTGTCTAGAACGTTTTATCATCACCAAATATGGTAGTGAGAGAAAGTCCAGTCACGGATTGTGGGGGAGGTTGGAACTAGCTGAAACTGGCTCGACATTCTGCAAATGTTCTCATTGATGAAACATTTTTCTGTTCCTAAAACTAGAATATGTTATGAACACAGCGCACTAAGTTTTATAGACTTGACGTTTTGTCAAAGTTTTTTTTTAGATTGCATTGTTTTAAAGGAGTGCAAAGTCTATTTGGGTTTACCCACACGCACACTTCACATTGGAGGCGTTCCCTAATGGAAATATGCAAATACATGCTACAATGCGCTAGTAGGATCTCGCTAGCTCGTGCATGACTTTGTCCACCTCATTCCTTGTTCTGCCCATTATGCATCATTTGCTCCCACTGTAAACACAGATTAACTATCTGTTGGCATACTGTTGAGTGCTTGCCATAAAGCAGGGGATGTGCACCCTCTGCTGGAGAATATTGGTGAACTAACTTTATGAGAAAGAGGGTATGTTTAGGGCTGCATTCCAAATTCAAAGTAGACAGCCCTCAGCCCTTGAATGACGTTTTACATCTTCACATCCGAGTGTACCTTAAATGTCCCTTACCCAAGCGACGGCGAGTGATGATCGGAGAAGCAACGTCCATGGTGGAAATCTTGAAATTGAGCATAAAAACAACCAACCTAAAGCTATTAATGTACCTTGCAAGCTAACTTAGCTAGCTAGCACTCCTGTCAGCTACAGTTGGCTAGCTAGTTTTATAGTAACGTATTCCAATACATTTCAGAATTCCCAAAAATACGTTTATGAAGGTAGCTACGTTCTACAGGGTTCTCACTAGGAGACTAAGCCAATTTACCAATGCTAAAATAAATGTAATCTACAACAAAAAAAATAGCAAGCTAGCTCCCTGGCCCCCGATTAAAAATAAAAAAAATAAATACAATATAAATATAGGACAAAACACACATCACAACAAGAGAGACAACACAACACTACATAAAGAGAGACCTAAGACAACAACATAGCAAGGCAGCAACACATAACAACACAGCATGGTATCAACACAACATAACATGTGACTACAGTTATCATTAAAATGTAGGTCATAGCAACCCCACAAGTGATCAAAGTTCTTCACTCGCTACCTCAAGCTAAATCGAGGGCCGAGGGGGCAACATTAGTGAATTGGACCTCCACTTAAGATGGCAATCAAACTGCATTCAGTTTCAATGGGGATTCCCCAAAACGAAAGTAGCTAGCGCAAGGGCTGAGGGGTTAAAAATGACGTACTTGGACTGCAGCTTAGATCTCCTTTCCATGAAGACGTTTTCTATGAGTTCACCTCTTTCCTAACCAGAAATCTCAAAGAAGAAGGACAGGGGAATACAATAATGTGAAAACTCATGCTGGACTTTCCTCCATCTTGCTATCACAATTTTAGTGATGTTAGAAACCCAGTTATAACAAATCAAGGGAGTAGTGTAGGAGACTAGTAAAGGAAGTCCAGTATAAGTAGGCCTAGTGATACAGAGTGACAAAGCAACATACAGGTTGAATCTACAATGTGGCTCACATAGGATTTGAAACAATCACCTGCTGATTATCAGTCCATATGATCCATTTTGATGAGCATGGACCTTGAATTGAAACATGTTTTGGTTAACATACTTAAGCTGTAGGCTATTATGTGATTTGTGAATAATGCTGACTAAAGAGGAAGCTAAATTGATCTATTTTGACAGAGGTTCTATTTTTTACCTCCTAAGGATCCACATTATTGGCTATATGTCTTCCACAGCTACTCTTTGTTTTCCTCTCTTTAGTTTTAAAGAAGCCCCAAAATATTAATTGATTCAATCTTGAAGTTGCAGAAAATTGTCTGCCGTTGATTGTTGCCATTGATGTTATAAACGTCAGGATACAAAAGTGGCATTTTCAAACAATGTTGATTTAATCCATCTTTGCATCCATCATTGATAGGATACGATTTACGATCGGACAGATCCTGGTGATTTTGAGAAACAACTAAGACCGGTTCACAAAACAACAGTATCTCCAATCCCGCTCTCACCTTACTGTATCTCATTCAAATAGATTTGTGCAAAGAAAATATTTCGCATAAAATTCAAACACGTAATTCTATCACAAACATCTCATCTCTCTCTTTTGCGGTACTAAACATTATCTTAGGCACGAGCCCAGGGTGTGTGTGTGGTGTGGTTGGTAGTTGTATCTCAAGGGTCAGTATGATAGCGATAGCATTTGAATCTCTGGCCTGTATGTTCCCTCTGTCAAGAGGCCAAATAAACCACATAGAAAGTCTGAACGAAAGCATCCATTTCTCTTAGTAGAAAAGACGTATACATTAACATAGGCATAATGTGACTGTAAAACATAATTAAACACAACTATAGAAGCACATAATTCCTGCAACCACACTGCATCAAGAAAAGTTCCATTTGTGGGCGCTATCATAGTCATATCTAGGGTCCTTTGGTTCAGAAAGGTGCTGTCCAGCTTGCCCCAGGCCTGTGTCCACCTTGCATCTCCATTGTCCCCCCCCCTCCACACACACACATTGTACATGAGGTCAGCCCATGAAGACATAGTCATCTGCACAGTCTTCTTTAATTAATGACTGGTGGGCGGGGCAAGTTGGAAGTTTAACAATGGCGTAGTCACAGTCGTTAGCGTAAGAATCTACGATGACTCCTGTTGTCTTGGTGTTGCTATGGTCAATGGTGGCGTATGTCACATCCTCTTCCTGTCACAAAATAGAAACAATGGGGTAAAACAAAAGTTATGTTGTAATTGTCTTAAATAAGCTTCCTTTCCTTGAATATTTCCCTTTATGATAAGGGCCAGGAATTATCCTTGACCATGTGACCTGATCAGGAAAAACTTGTTGGCTAAAATAGAATATACATTTTTTTAAATAACTCCTCTCCCCCATGACCACTGATCTAGTGTGAATGTATCACAGGTGAATTGGATAATTTTAGACTGATAAGGAAGCTTCTGTACTTGTTGAATTCTTGAATATGTAACACACAGACACACATTATCTGTGTATATCAGACAGCGGTTTTGATTTGACTATGATCTACTTCTGTGCACACTTTTTGAACCATGAATACAGCCTTTTACACCATAGAATCCACCTCTCACCTGACAAGCAAAACAAATATGCTGTGAACTTTATCTAACATACTTATTATAAATCATCCATATCCCTTACAACTTTCACTACTTGTTTGAAGAGCCCCAAAAATTATTTTCGAACTGTGATCCAGCGAGAGACAGAATTATACACACACACACGCACATGCATGTATTATTGAAAAGCATTGAAAATAATTGGAATTTCAGTGTACTTCTTGAATATAAATGAAGTTGACCCTGACCCTGTACTCAACTCAGTGTCATATCATCCATGTGTTTGGACATGCCAAATATTGTTTGTACTTCATACCTTCTTTTCTGCGTCTGGGCTGCTATGATCATCACTGTCATCTCCTGAAGAGAATCATACACGTAGCCATGTTTTTATTTAATTTTAACAAATACTTTAAAGCATAACAAGAAAATGTGACGTTCTTTTCTAAAAGAAATAGAAGTATTACCATCTTTATTTTTCTTCTTCCTGAAAAAAGGAAACAGAGGACAAAGTTTATACATGTAATTCACAACTCACTCTAACAGAGAAGAGTGTAAATTGAATTGGTCACCCAACAGAAATGAGAGAGAGTGCTGTTACAATGTGTGCACTTCAAATGAAAACATATTGATATTAAAGAGTTTAATGAGTATTCACTGCAAAGTTATTGTTAAAAATAACTTCCTGGAAGATGCTGCTAGACAGGAAGCCCTACTCAACACTATTGCTGCAACAGGAAGCTCTGTACACATGCTTGTATATGTATTCAGACAGAGGCCATATTCCCTGTCAGCTACAGGCCATCATCTCTCTGAGACCAACAAGAAAGTCATGCACACTTACAGCCACTTTTTCAAAATAGATCAACTACTGCAAGACAGTTTTGAAAGAAGCAGAACACACTAACAAGAACAAACCATGTGTGTGCGTGTCGGGTGTGTGTGAGCATATTCCTCAGTAAGTGCTCACCTCAGTGTACTACACATATAGTTTCCCATGGTGAGTCAGCTGATCCGAGGTGCCCGGGTTGGAGGGCGCTCAGAACATGTCAGGTGTTGAGGTCGTGGTGCCACGACAACTCTGCTCTGTCGCCGTTAACTATTAACTGACACAAGATAGCGTGTGGAAGAACACTTGTCAGTCAGAGAGAGAGAAGGAGAGAGACAACGGTATGTTTGATATACTGATTTCCTGTGCTCTGTGGTTTACAGCAGCACTACACACACACACACACACACACACACACACACACACACACACACACACACACACACACACACGGTAAGATAGCATGTTTTCTTTATTTAACTAGGCAAGTCAGTTAAGAAAAAAGTCTTATTTACAATGACGGCCTAGGAACAGGGGTGTTAATTGCCTTGTTCAGGGGCAGAACGACATATTTTCACCTTGTCAGCTCAGGGATTCAATCTAGCAACATTTCAGTTACTGACGTTATAACGCTCTAACCACTAGGCTACCTTCCGCCCCAGATAGCATATCTGTACAGCATGCAAATACAATTATCCTTGATGATATTTGATGGGAGCTCAACTCAACAAATATCCAGTCATTTATATAAAAGTGGGAAAAACCCCAATTACAGATGTAGGATCTTAATTTGAGCCAGTTTGCTAAACCAGGAAAAGAATCCTGCAGCAACAGGAAATGTGAATTATTATGTGGATTATAATTAACCTGTTTAGGATAGGGGGCAGTATTTTCACGGCCGGATAAAAAACATACCCGATTTAATCTGGTTATTACTCCTGCCCAGAAACTAGAATATGCATATAATTATTTATTTGGATAGAAAACACCCTAAAGTTTCTAAAACTGTTTGAATGGTGTCTGTGAGTATAACAGAACTCATATGGCAGGCCAAAATCTGACCAGAGGAGCAGTAAGCCGAGGATGGCCTCAGTAAATTGCCTGGCCAAGAAGCTCTCTGTCCTGGATGACAACGATGACATAGTGTTGAACCTTGTCGCTAAGAGCAACTGGGACCAAAGTGAACCTCTGTTCCTTACTGGTTCTTTCCACAAGGAGCCAGAGTCCCAGCTCCATCATCAGATCAAAGATGAGTGTGAGTTTATGTTTTTTGATCACAGAATAGTACATCATTTTTTTACATTGACAAATGACAGTATGAAGTGGTATTAGAGCGTGATGTACACCATGACTGTTAATGTAGGGACAGTCCACCAGGGGGAGACAAATGTTCTTAGTTTTCCCTAGGAACATGGGGATTTTGCTCATTTATGGCAAGATTTCAGAGATTTACCCTTAATTGATTTCATTCAGTACTTGATAAATTGTATGCCTTCCCTGTGGCTCAGTTGGTAGAGCATGGTGTTTGCAATGCCAGCATGGTGTGTGCAACGCCAGGGTTGTGGGTTTGATTCCCACGGGGGCCAGTACAAAAAAAAATGCATGAAATGTATGCATTCATTACTGTAAGTCGCTCTGGATAAGAGTGTCTGCTAAATGACTAAAATGTAAGATTCTATATGGGAAGTGCCCTGTCTGACCATTTCTTGTCCTTCTATAGCCTCTTTATTGAAAATAGAGGATCTCTGCTGTAACGTGACATTTTCTAAGGCTCTCAGAAGGCGCCAGAACGGGGAATGATGACTCTGCAGTCCCTGGG
The DNA here is from genome assembly GCF_965601325.2 of Salmo salar. Classification (NCBI taxonomy): domain Eukaryota; kingdom Metazoa; phylum Chordata; class Actinopteri; order Salmoniformes; family Salmonidae; genus Salmo; species Salmo salar. The sequence continues at coordinate 29,210,481 of NC_138311.1, read as the reverse complement.
CGAAAAACAGTAGGGGTTTTGGAAAGTGGTCGTTCTGAGAACAATGACACGGGTGCGCGCGTGCATGTGAAGACTCCATTTTCTATTTTCAGTGTTTGAACGAAAACGAGGTCTCCCGGTTGGAATATTATCGCTATTTTACGAGAAAAATCGCATAAAAATTGATTTTAAACAGTGTTTGACATGCTTCGAAGTACGGTAATGGAATATTTTGAATTTTTTTGTCACGATACGCGCCGGCGCATCACCCTTCGGATAGTGTCTTGAACGCAAGAACAAAACGCAGCTATTTGGATATAACTATGGATTATTTGGAACCAAAACAACATTGGGTGTTGAAGTAGAAGTCCTGGGAGTGCATTCTGACGAAGAACAGCAAAGGTAAATATGAACTTGATTGAACAAAACATGCATGTATTGTATAACATAATGTCCTAGGAGTGTCATCTGATGAAGATCATCAAAGGTTAGTGCTGCATTTAGCTGTGGTTTTGGTCTTTGTGACATTATATGCTAGCTTGAAAAATGGGTGTGTGATTATTTCTGGCTGGGTACTCTCCTGACATAATCTAATGTTTTGCTTTCGTTGTAAAGCCTTTTTGAAATCGGACAATGTGGTTAGATAAAGGAGAGTCTTGTCTTTAAAATTGTGTAAAATAGTCATATGTTTGAAAAATTGAAGTTTTGGGATTTCTGAGGTGTCGTGTCTTTGGGGGTACCATTAAACTGAAGATATGTTTATCAATTAGCTCCCTGTAATTATTATCACGCGATTAAACTGATTAATCGTTTAATTGTAATTAACTAGGAGATCGGGGCACCAAGGAGAATATTCAGATTACAAAGCTATAATTTTCCTAATATAACTTTCCTGTACTATAATATTATATTCTATTATAGTATAGGCCGATTATCTTCTAGTTTAAATGGTGTATTTACCTCGAGTCCAGTCTCATTCCAAACGTCGTAAATTGTTGTATCTGCACGAACCCAGTCTTTACTAAAATCATCCATACATCAATTGTCTTAAAATCATTTATTTACTACACTAAGTAATTAACAGAAAAACATACAAACAGTAATTATCGTCACAAAGGATTGGTATAGGAATGTGCCCTTGTGGGCTAAACAGGCAGGTCGGCCTGTTGAACAATGGATCATAAAAGGTCAGCTGTGGCAGTTACACAGAGTTCATTAATATTAACAATTGACAATTGAAGGCTCACTCATTCGGGAACAATTGCAATCAATATATATTTACGTTCATGTGTCGTCGTGATCCTTGTTCGAGAGTTCTGTTCTGTTGGGGAGTTTTGTCCGCGTTCTCTCTCTCGGTTAGAATGGATCTTTCAGAGCGACATTCATTAATGTTGTCATCGAATGGTTGTTTCGTTGGTCTTCGCGTTCAATGATATAATTTACTTAGCTGCAGACTAATAATTAATATCAAAGACTTGTTCTTATTCTGTCGGTATCAATAGTCTAAAAGTTAACCACGTGGTATAGTTCACTTTCAGTAGAGTACTTGGATGGTCAACCTATTAGCCAACGGAGTGTAGGCCTGGTCTGAAGAAATTTAAATCCGAGGGTGTTTTATAGTGCCCATAGAACAGGCTTGTCAAATGACGCCTGGTCCTGTATGGGTCCCTGGGGGCATGCCTATGACTGAGTTAGATTTGGTTACAGAAATACAATTCTATCACATTACATCAGTACATAGCATCTCAATGTCTTACAAAAGCTTTATCCTTATTAATACATTCTATACAACCATTATGATGCTATTATATAAACAGTTTTATGGTAATATGGCTATATTGTCTCTTCTGAGTATCACAAAATTGTACCAAGCGGATCAGTTCGTAGCTGGATTCTTCACCAATCTTCCATACCTTCTCCAGAACACAAAATGTCGCTTGGCTCTCCAATTCTATGAGTTGGAAGAATTTCCTGTGTCTCTCTATGGGCCATGTGGCCAGAGACTCTCCTGGAATTTTAGAGTTTTTACGACCCTTTACACACAGGGTGGATTGGGGGGGGAGGTAGGTTGGGTGGTGGTGCAACAGGGAGGGGGTCAACTGTCCTCCCTGTAACAAAAGAGGCCAACGTCATGACATACCCCCCCTGGTGGTTTGGATCTTGTTTATCCTGCAAGTTACAAATCAACATAAAATCATGACCACGTGATGTCCCATTGGTAGGTCATCGTTGCAGTCCTCTCTGGTGGTTGAACTTGGTAGGCGGAGCCGTCCCCCACAAGGATGGGCAGTTGATGTCCGGTTGGTGATCGCCGTTGCGGTCTCCTCAATTGGTGTACCTTGGTAGGTTCCCTGGAAGCTGTAAAGTACCCCAGGAAGGGCCAGGGGATGTCCTGGTTGGTGATCGCCGTTGCGGTCCCCCCCTCTGGTGGTTTACCTTGGTAGTCTCTCTGACAGCGGGCATGTCGCCACAAGGATAGGCTGTGGGTGTCCGGATTTGGGGTCGCCGTTCCGGACCCGTCGTCCAGACTGGAAGATCTGGGCAGTAACTTAGGCAGATGTTAACAACGCACACACACTCATGAAATATATATAATTACATTCATTCCCCAATGAGCGGCGTTGTGGCACTAAGTGATGGTTGTATGGGGACTTTGTTTATGGCTCTATCACTTCCTAAGTGTCAAAGGAACTGAACCGAAAAGGAATGAAAGCATAAACAAAACAAAAATATACAAAATATAGTTCTCACACAAAAAAAATCATCTAATTGGACTGTATTCTATATACGTCCAATGTTCTGGCAAAATGATTATCATGGCATTGTCTCTAATGCCATATCTAGGGTTTTCCTACTTGGTGTGTTGCTTAGGCGCTATCCTAAGTTGATAACTATATGATAAGTCTACAGCTGTAATGCACTAGTTTTGGGCAGTCTACAGGTATGACCTATGGACTTCTGGGAAGAAAACTGGTGAGTGCTGTAGAGTCACAGGCCTAGAAGTAAATGTTCAACTTTACTAAGGCTGGTATATTGCTTGGGCCCTTAAGTGGTCCTAGCATAAATCCTAATTGGATGTTCCGTTGTGCATGTGCGTTTATGCTTACACAAGCGCTCATGTCAAGGGAAGAAAATCAAGTATCCGGGCAGATTACAACTTGTTCAGAATGAGTCTGACGTAGTCAGGTAATTTTCAGGTCAATGCCTGGAGGTCAGTCAGAAATGGTGTCAAGGGAGTCTGTAGTAGTTTTTCTACAAGTCACTGTTTCTTCTACTTTTGTAGTGGCGATAGGTATGAAGTCTATTTCATAGCTATGTTGTCCACGGAGGAGCTAACCTCACGACGGAAGTACTCTTTAAGTATTGGACCAGTCATACGTGGTGTGATCATGGTTCATGACTTCTAATAATTTTCCTCCTGAATGGAGGATCCTATTTATTAGTGACATGTGTGTTAACCATTGGAAGAGTGCACTGGAGATTCCCCTCCACGTGTTGCACTCTGAGTGACTCCTATGTCGCTGTTGTCAATGGTAATTTGATTGGTTAAGTCTCTAACCTTCTTACTGATTGTAGCTGGACTGACTGTTGCTAGTATTGGTACTGGTACTCAAGGGGACCAGTTATCCTACCGATTTATTCTGAAATATTATCTACCGGAACACGTGTTGACGCTGGAGAGACAAAGCAGGTAACTTTTAATAAATACAGACATAGAACGAGACAGAAACAGCGTCAGCAAACAGAAAACAAAGACAAAAAACAATCAATGCAGCCGCGGGGAACAGAGCTGGGGAACTGACAAATATAGGGGGGGAAATAAACAAGTGATAAGTGAGTCCAGGTGAGTCCAATAACGCTGATGCATGTGGCGAGGGAAGGCAGGTGTGCGTGATGGATAGCAGGAGTGCGTGATGCAAGGCAACGGGGAGGGAAGAGCTGGAGCGGGAGCAGACGTGACACCTGAGTCAAACATGATAATAGCATAATCAAATACAACTGAAATATGTACATAGTTCTGTCAATCTCCATCACATGAATTCTAACACAAATACTCTTACATATGTAAATGACTGTAAAATAAAATATCTTTAGATACATCTCAATGAATTAACTGTTAACATTAACTATGTTAACATTAACTAATAACCCATTAAAGTTACAACAGGGACAAACAAGCTGCAGCGAGCTACAAACAGAAAGACACACTGCCACGAAGAGTTCATCCATGTATACGGGTAAGAGTCTAGCTCCATTTTCTAATATTATACGTTTTTAATTTGGTCAAATCGTTTTCAAGTTAAATTATACTGTTAGCTAGCTAGCCTCTTGAGCACCCCTTCGAGATAAAATTCCGTTAACGGGATTGGTTGGACAACAACCAGTGAGATAGCACGGCGCGAAATAAAAAAAAAATAATAATCTCAAAATTAAAATTCAAGTATTATACGGCATTTTAAAGATACTCTTCTCGTTAATCCAACCACATTGTCCGATTTAAAAAAGGCTTTACGGTGAAAGCAAAACATTAGATTATTTTAGGATAGCACCTTAGCAACAAAAAAAACCAGCTATTTTCCAAGCACGGATCGCCGTCACAAAATCAGATATACAGCTAAAATTAAGGACTAACCTTTAACCTCTCTGGGCTAGGCGGGACGAATTCGTCCCACCTACGCAACAGCCAGTTGAATCCCGTGGCGCGATTTTCAAATACCTTAGAAATACTATTACTTCAATTTCTCAAACATATGACTATTTTACAGCATTTTAAAGACAAGACTCTCGTTAATCTAACCACACTGTCCGATTTCAAAAAGGCTTTACAACGAAAGCAAAACATTAGATTATGTCAGCAGAGTACCCAGCCAGAAATAATCAGACACCCATTTTTCAAGCTAGCATATAATGTCACAAAAACCCAAACTACAGCTAAATGCAGCACTAACCTTTGATGATCTTCATCAGATGACAACCCTAGGACATTATGTTATACAATACATGCATGTTTTGTTCAATCAAGTTCATATTTATATCAAAAAACAGCTTTTTACATTAGCATGTGACGTTCAGAACTAGCATACTTCCGGGGAATTTACTAACAATTTACTAAATTACTCACGATAAACGTTCACAAAAAGCATAACAATTATTTAAAGAATTATAGATACAGAACTCCTCTATGCACTCGATATGTCCGATTTTAAAATAGCTTTTTGGTGAAAGCACATTTTGCAATATTCTAAGTACATAGCCCAGACATCACGGGCTAGCTATTTAGACACCCAGCAAGTTTAGCCTTCACCAAAATCAGATTTACTATTACAAAAGTTTGATTACCTTTGTTGTCTTCGTCAGAATGCACTCCCAGGACTGCTACTTCAATAACAAATGTTGGTTTGGTCCAAAATAATCCATCGTTATATCCGAATAGCGGCGTTTTGTTCGTGCGTTCCAGACACTATCCGAAATGGTAAATCAGGGTCGCGAGCATGGCGCAATTCGTGACCAAAAAAATCTAAATATTCCATTACCGTACTTCGAAGCATGTCAACCGCTGTTTAAAATCCATTTTTATGCCATTTTTCTCATAAAAAAGCGAAAATATTCCAACCGGGAATCTCCTTTTAGGTAAACAGAGGAAAGAAAACAAAGCTTTCGGTCGACGCGGGCACGAGCCTGAGTCTCACAGTACTGTAACCAGCCACTACCCAAACGCGCTACTTTGTTTCAGCCAGAGCCTGCAAAGCCACGATTCAGCTTTTTGCCGCCTTCTGAGAACCTATGGCAGCCTTAGGAAGTGTCACGTAACAGCAGAGATCCTTTGTAATGGATAGAGATAATCAAGAAGGGGAAGAAATGGTCAGACAAGGTACTTCCTGTACAGAATCTTCTCAGGTTTTGACCTGCTATTTGAGTTCTGTTATACTCACAGACACCATTCAAACAGTTTTAGAAACTTTGGAGTGTTTTCTATCCAAAGCCAATAATTATATGCATATTCTAGTTACTGGGCAGGAGTAGTAACCAGATTAAATCGGGTACGTTTTTATCCAGCCGTGTCAATACTGCCCCCTAGCCCAAACAGGTTAACAATCTTCATCAGATGACACTCCTAGGACATCATGTTAGACAATACATGCATTTTTTGTTCGATCAAGTTCATATTTATATCCAAAAACCCCATTTTAAATTGGCACATGATGTTCAGAAAATGTTTTCTCCCCATAACCACCGGTGAATGGGCACATCAATTTACAGAAGTACTCATAAATGTTGACAAAATGTATAACAATTATTTAAAGAATTAGAGATAATCTACTCCTTTATGCAACCGCTTTGTCAGATTACAAAATAACTTTACGGAGAAAGCACATTGTTCAATATTCTGAGTACAGAACTTAGCCTTCAATGCTAAGCTATACAGTTAGCCTACAACCACGGCGTCGACAAATCTCAAAAATATGTTCGAAATATTTTCTTACCTTTGCTGATCTTCGGCGGAATGCACACGGAAGGGATCCCACTTCCATAAGAAATTTTCATTTGTTCTGCAAAGTCCATCATTTATGTCCAAATACCTCCGTTTTGTTGACCCATCCAGAACACTTTTCAATGCCATGAAGCGTGGGTGCAAATCCATAGATGAAAAGTTCAAAAGTTCCATTACCGTTTGTAGAAACATGTCAAACGATGTTTACAATCAATCTTTAGGGTATTTTTTTTACGTAAAATTGCGATAATTTTCCAACTGGACAATAGGTATTCATCCCAGAAGAAAAATAACGAACAGCGAACTCGCGTGCATGCGTGTCACGATACACCTGTCCTCAGACTGGCCACTGATTGACTGAGCAACAGTTTTCTGCCCAGTAACAGGAGACGGATGAAACCAGTTTCTAAAGATTGTTGACAGCCAATGGAAGCCTTAGGAGGTGCAACGTAAACCCTATATCACTGTAGTTTCTCAAGGGATTCAAAAGAAGAACTACATTTCTCATTTCTCCCACTTCCTGATTAAATTTTTCTCAGGTTTTTGCCTGCCATATGAGTTCTGTTATACTCACAGACACCATTCAAACAGTTTTAGAAACTTCAGAGTGTTTTCTATCCAAATCTACTAATAATATGCATATTCTATTTTCTGGGCCAGAGTAGTAACCAGTTTAAATTGGGTACGTTTTTCATCCGGCCGTGAAAATACTGCCCCCTAGCCCCAAGAGGCTAGCGAACGGTAGCTTGCTGGCTCCCTAGCTATTTGATCTGTGTAGCAATATTAGTATCTCAGTAAGCCATTTGCATTGCTAGTTATAGACTAATGTTAGCTAGCTAGCTAACATTGAACCTAGTTGTTAGCTTTAGCTACCTGCAGATTCATACTCCAGCATTTCATGCATAGTGGCACATGCATAGTGGCTAGCTATGATAATACTCACTACTTTTAGTCTTGAAATCTTTGGTTGTTTACTGCACTACCTTGCTCACGTCATTTTGCACATGGCCTCACGTGAGTCCTTAAAGAGATGTGTGGGGCTAAGGCTTAAGAGGTGGTGAACGATGCTGTGTATGTGTAGACAAAGAACAACTCTCCAGTAGGTGTACCAAAACATTCAAGGGCCATTTTCTCAAAAATGGGATTACAACTTTATAAACTTTCAAAGCAGAATTACTTTTCCATTGTTTCTCAACTGCAGTGTATGATATACCATTTTGTTGCTGAGTCTCTACTTTTATCCAATGTAAAAAAAAATATATATGTTTTGCTACATAAGACCGAATCGAGGCGGTGGGTTACAAAGTTCATGTAGTTGCCACAGTTTTACATTAGTGCATTATTGCAAACAGGATGCATGTTTTGGAATATGTTTATGTACAGGCTCCCTTCTTTTCACTCTGTCATTTAGGTTAGTATTGTGGAGTAACTACAGTGTTGTTGATCCATCCTCAGTTTTCTCCGATCACAGCCATGACCCTCTGGGTCCTGCTTTATATGACGTTCAGCTTATAAAGGCCTAAAAAAGCCTTCATAATGCATTCATAAGCACTACAGAAATGTGTTACAAATCATGTTACTTAGCCCTCTATAATCACATGTCATAAAGGGATCATAAATGTGGCATAACTGTGTGACATAATCACCAATGTCAAAAGTGACATAACCCACAATGCTGAATATGATATAAACATGTGCTTTATAAATCAAATACAATCAAATTGTATGTTATTGCGGGTGTAGCGAAATGCTTCATGTTCCAACCTACAAAGGGTGACGTGCTGATGTCATCTTAGTCACATAACACATAATCTTGTTCCAAGACAGTTCCGCCCAAATGTGCATAAAACTTGGCCTTCATTTGTTAGCGTTAGGTTTAAAATCACATTTTAAGAAGATACATTGTGGAAATGGGCAGGGTTTAGCAATAATTATAACTTTTTGACTGTGCTAAGTAGTGAAGATGACAAATACTTTACTCAGTAAATTCACTCCTATAGAATTCTATGGCCACTCCAACTAAGGCCAAGTTTGAATGATTGATATCCAAGGCTTATATGTGCTATGAGTGCAATAGCCTGGGGACGATGTTACACCAAGAAACACTTACCTTGATAAAAGCCACGAGCCTAAAGAAATTAAAAGTGTCTTTCTTCTGGAACCAAGTTACATGTTCCTCAGTACACAAATACGCACACAACAAAAACAAGCCATACCTCGCGGTGCTGGGCCCAGTCAGGTCTTTGACACATTCACCTACTCAACCACTGAAAGATCAGCCACAAAATATTGGCACCATTGTAACAGGTTGCATGTAATTAAGCCCTGGTCTCCAGCATTGGAACAGAAGAGGAATACCTGGTGCAGTAGTCTCAGATTGGACTACTCCAAATCATCTTGGTTCTGACACACACACAGTAATGCAAGCTTTGCAGGTCCACCAAGCAATTTAAATACCTTTCACACCCTACAGTAACCTGTGGATCATGAGACAACCGTCATAAATAAGCAGAAAGTTAATAACCTATTTATTGACACTTTATGTAGTGTCCTGGAATACTTTATTTTAAGTGAGACACCTTCGGTCATTCATAACACATCCATAGACTCTATATCGCATGACACTGTACTTAATTTAAAGTCAGACCCCTTTGGTCATTTATAACACATACATAAATGCCTTGTATCATATGACGCAGTACTTACTATAAGGTCAGTCATCTTTGGTCATTCATGACACATACAAAGGCTTAATGATATGAAACACAAATATATTTAGAGTTAGGGATTTATTACTAATAGCTAAAACAAATAGACATTAAAGACACGTTTAAACCATACATTTCCTTTTATTTGTACATTTTTTAAACAATTTAAATACATGAAGTTTCAAAGAGTCCAGCACTGCAATTACATTGAACATTACACAGGGCTGTGAATACTGTTGCTTTTCCCTGAGCTGGCAGACGAATGGTTATTGGCTCTCTTCCTGCTAGAAGTACTGCATGTTTATTCCAACCTTAAAAGTAACAAAGAAATGTAGCAGGCCTGTTAGGAAGTGCCTTTGTCTGGATAAGGGCATTCCTGTGCTGCGCCTGTAACAACAGACGCTGGAGATGAGAAGCAGGTACGGGGAGGCAACATTTAATATAGCACAGACATTCAACAGGACAGGAACCGCGTCAGCACCGGATAACATAACGACATATGAACATTAATGCAGCAGCGGGGAACAGAGCTTGGGAACTGACAAATATCGGGCAGGTAATAAAACAGGTGATTGAGTCCAATAATTTGCTGATGCACGTTATGGGGGAAGGCAGGTATGCATGATGGTGGCAGGAATGCGTAATGCTGGGGAGCCTGGCGCCTTCGTGCGCCAGTGGGGGGGAAGCAGGCGTGACAGTACCCCCCCCGGGGCGCCACCCGGCATCCCATCTGGGCGAGCCTGACTGGCCGGCTGAGGCCTGGGCGCTGGACCAGCCGGTTGGGGCGTAATAGCCCGACGAACTGACAGATGCGAGGGAGCCTGATGACCTGGTTGAGGCGTGACAGCCTTAGGATCCCGTTGAATCATGGGAGCCTGATGACCCGGCTGAAGCGTAGATGCCTGGCAAGCCAGCTGGCGTAAAACCCTGGCGATCTGGCTGAGGCCTGACGTGGGATGGGCGCCTGCCGAGCCAACCGGGACAAGAAAACCTCTCAAGCCAGCTAGGGCATGGAAGCCCGACCAGCTGGCTTAGGCAACCCTGGCTCCATCAGCGGCAGCCCCGGACCCGACATCACCACCAACCGGAAAGCCAGCACTCCCCGATGCTTTGTTTGATGGCTACTGCATTCTATAAGAATTGACGCTGGAGATGAGAAGCAGATACGGGGAGTCAACATTTAATATAGCACAGACGTTAAACAGGACAGGAACAGCGTCAGCACCAGATAACATAACGACCTACGAACATTAATGCAGCAGCGGTGAACAGAGCTGGGGAACTGATAAATATAAGGGAGGTAATAAAACAGGTGATTGAGTCCAGGTGAGTCCAATAATTTGCTGATGCGCGTGACGGGGGAAGGCAGGTGTGCGTAATGATGGTGGCAAAGGAGTGCGTAATGATGGGGAGAAAATCTAAATGGGAAGATGGAAAACTTCATTACATTTGTATTATTATATTCCTCTTTCATTTACAAATCTCATTACGTGACTATGAGACATGGCTGTATTTAATTGGATTTGTATTTAGCTGAGCCTACTAGCTAGCTACATTTCGGCTAGCTAACAATTGCTGTGAAGTCACCGAAATTGTTTGAAATAACGATTGCAGTAGCAACAGTATGTAATCTAACTCAATACTTAACCACTACAAACGAATTAAAATTTCAATAAATAAATGTTAACTTGTTATGGATAGGGGGCAGTATTTTCACGGCCGGATAAACAACGTACCCGATTTAATCTGGTTAATACTCCAGCCCAGAAACTAGAATATGCATATAATTAGTAGCTTTGGATAGAAAACACTCCAAAGTTTCTAAAACTGTTTGAATGGTGTCTGTGAGTATAACAGAACTCAAATGGCAGGCCAAAACCTGAGAAGATTCTGTACAGGTACCCTGTCTGACCATTTCTTGTCCTTTGTCATCTCTATCCAAACCAGAGGATCTCTGCTGTAACGTGACACTTTCTAAGGCTCCCATAGGCTCTCAGAAGGCGCCAGAACGTTGAATGATGACTCTGCAGTCTCTGGCTGAAAAACAGTAGCGCATTTGGATAGTGGTTGATCTGGGAACAATGAGACGGGTGCGTGCATGCACGTGAAGAGTCCATTTTACATTTTCAGTCTTTGAACGAAAACAACGACTCCCGGTCGGGATATTATCGCTATTTTACGAGAAAAATCTCATAAAAATTGATTTTAAACAGCGTCTGACATGCTTCGAAGTACGGTAATGGAATATTTAAAAAAATGTTGTCACGATATGCGCCGGCGCGTCACCCTTCGTTACCCTTCGGATAGTGTCTTGAACGCACGAACAGAACGCCGCTATTTGGATATAACTATGGATTATTTGGAACCAAACCAACATTTGTTGTTGAAGTAGAAGTCCTGGGAGTGCATTCTGATGAAGAACAGCAAAGGTAATCCAATTCTTCTTATAGTAAATCTGAGTTTGGTGAGTACCAAACTTGGTGGGTGTCAAAATAGCTAGCCTGTGATGGCCGGGCTATCTACTCAGAATATTGCAAAATGTGCTTTCACCGAAAAGCTATTTTAAAATCGGACACCGCGATTGCATAAAGGAGTTCTGTATCTATAATTCTTAAAATAATTGTTATGTTTTTTGTGAATGTTTATCGTGAGTAATTTAATAAATTCACCGGAAGTTTTCGGTGGGAATGCTAGTTCTGATCGTCACATGCTAATGTAAAAAGCTGGTTTTTGATATAAATATGAACTTGATTGAACAAAACATGCATGTATTGTATAACATAATGTCCTAGGAGTGTCATCTGATGAAGATCATCAAAGGTTAGTGCTGCATTTAGCTGTGGTTTTGGTTTTTGTGACATTATATGCTAGCTTGAAAAATGGGTGTGTGATTATTTCTGGCTGGGTACTCTCATGACATAATTTAATGTTTTGCTTTCGTTGTAAAGCCTTTTTGAAATCGGACAGTGTGGTTAGATAAAGGAGAGTCTTGTCTTTAAAATGGTGTAAAATAGTCATATGTTTGAAAAATGGAAGTTTTCGGATTTTCGAGGGGTTTGTATTTCGCGCCACGCCCTATCATTGGATATTGGAGCGGAACATCTAGCTTACTTGTTTTATTGCTGTCCAGTGGCAGCACAAGTGGGGCATTTGATTTGCGAACTCACCACATGATCAGCGTCAAGTCAGCAACACTGAAAAAGTACTTCCATTATTTGGGGCATTTTCAAAATAAAAGTCCCCCACGTAATAATAGAAAAGTGTAAATAACCATTCATGATACACTACATATATACAAAAGTATGTGGACACCCCTTCAAATGTGTCACGTCCTGACCAGTATAAAGATTATTTGCTATTGTAGTTTGGTCAGGACGTGGCAGAGGGTATTTTGTTTATGTGTTTCGGGGTGATGGTTTATGTAGTAGGGTGTTTGATTTATTATTTCCGGGTTTTTTGGTCACTACTCTGTTAGTCTATTTCTATGTTCTTTCTAGTTAGTCTGTTTCTATGTTTAGTTAATTGGGGTGTGGACTCTCAATTAGAGGCAGGGGTTGTCTAGTTGCCTTTGATTGAGAGTCCTATATATTAGTGATTTGTGGGAGGTTGTGATTTGTGGGAGGTTGTGCTTGTTTAGCTGTCTATGCCTGACAAGACTGTATTTCGTCATTCATCATTTTTTTGATTTTTTGTATAGGTGTTTGTTTGGTTTTCCTTCTTTCTCCTATTAAAAGAAGATGAGTATACAACCCGCTGCGTTTTGGTCCTTTCCAGACGACAAATATGACAAAATGAGTGGATTAGGCAATTTCAGCCACACCTGTTGCTGACAGGTTTATAAAATCGAACAAAGCCATGTAATCTCCAAAGACAAGCATTGGTAGTACTGTAGAATGGCCTTACTGAAGAGCTCAGTGACTTTCAACATGGGACCGTCATAGAATGCCACCTTTCCAACAAGTCAGTTTGTCAAATTTCTGCCCAGCTAGAGCTGCCCCGGTCAACTGTAAGTGCTGTTATTGTGAAGTGGATACGTCATGGAGCAACAATGGCTCAGCCGAAGTAGTAGCCCACACAAGTACACAGAACGGGAAAGCTGAGTGCTGCTGAAGTTTGTCCTCGGTTGCAACACTCACTACCGAGTTCCAAACGGCCTCTTCATAAAATGGGTTTCCATGACCGAGCAGCCGCAAACAAGATTAAGACCAGGCGCAATGTCAAGCTTTGGCTTGAGTGGTGTAAAGCTTGCCGCCATTGGACTCTGAAGCAGTGGAAACACATTCTCTGGAGTGATGAATCATGCTTCACCATCTGGCAGTCTGACAGACAAATCTGTGTTTGGCAGATTCCAGGAGATCGCTACCTGCCCAATGCATAGTGACAACTGTAAAGTTTGGTGGAGGAGGAATAATGGTCTGGGGCTGTTTTTCATGGGACCCTTAGTTTCAGTGAAGGTCAATCTTAATAACCTCTTACATCTAGACGTTCCGCTAGCGGAACACCTGCTCCAATATCCAATGATAGGCGTGGCGCGAATTACAAATTCCTCAAAATCCAAAAATGTCCATTTTTCAAACATATGACTATTTTACACCATTTTAAAGACAAGACTCTCCGTTATCTAACCACACTGTCCGATTTCAAAAAGGCTTTACAGGGAAAGCAAAACATTATATTATGTCAGCAGAGTACCCAGCCAGAAATAATCAGACACCCATTTTTCAAGCTAGCATATAATGTCACAAAAAACAAAACCACAGCTAAATGCAGCACTAACCTTTGATGATCTTCATCAGATGACACACCTAGGACATTATGTTATACAATACATGCATGTTTTGTTCAATCAAGTTCATATTTATATCAAAAACCAGCTTTTTACATTAGCATGTGACGTTCAGAACTAGCATACCCCCCGCAAACCTCCGGTGAATTTACTAAATTACTCACGATAAACGTTCACAAAAAGCATAACAATTATTTAAAGAATTATAGATACAGAACTCCTTTGTGCAATCGAGGTGTCCGATTTTAAAATAGCTTTTCGGTGAAAGCACATTTTGCAATATTCTGAGTAGATAGCCCGCCATCACGGCTAGCTATTTAGACACCCACCAAGTTTAGCCCTGACCAAACTCCGATTTACTATTACAAAAGTTTGATTACCTTTGGTGTTCTTCGTCAGAATGCACTCCCAGGACTGCTACTTCAATAACAAATGTTGGTTTGGTCCAAAATAATCCATAGTTATATCCAAACAGTGGCGTTTTGTTCGTGCGTTCAAGACACTATCCGAAGTGTAAATAAGGGTCACGAGCATGGCGCATTTCGTGACAAAAGAGTTCTAAATATTCCATTACCGTACTTCGAAGCATGTCAACCGCTGTTTAAAATCAATTTTTATGCAATTTTTCTCATAAAAAAGCGATAATATTCCGACCGGGAATCTGCGTTTAGGTAAACAGACGAAAGAAAATAAAGCACGGGGTCGACTCGGGCACGAGCCTGAGTCTCACAGTACTGTAACCAGCCACTATCCAAACGCGCTACTTTTTTTCAGCCAGAGCCTGCAAAGCCACGATTCAGCTTTTTGCCGCCTTCTGAGAGCCCATGGGAGCCGTAGGAAGTGTCACGTAACAGCAGAGATCCCCTGTAATGGATAGAGATAATCAAGAAGGGCAAGAAATTGTCAGACAGGGCACTTCCTGCATGGAATCTTCTCAGGTTTTGGCTTGCCAAATGAGTTCTGTTATACTCACAGACACCATTCAAACAGTTTTAGAAACTTTGGAGTGTTTTCTATCCAAAGCTAATAATTATATGCATATTCTAGTTTCTGGGCAGGAGTAATAATCAGATTAAATCGGGTACGTTTTTATCCGGCCGTGAAAATACTGCCCCCTAGCCATAACAGGTTAAATCGGGTACGTTTTTTATCCGGCTGTGAAAATACTGCCCCCTATCCATAACAAGTTAACTCTACAGCATACAATGACATTCTAGACGATTCTGTACTTCCAACTTTGTGGCAACAGTTTGGGGAAGGCCATTTCCTGTTTCAGCATGACAATGCCCCCGTGCACAGATTGAGGTCCATACAGAAATGGTTTGTCGAGATCGATGTGGAAGAACTTGACTGGCCTGCACAGAGCCCTGACCTCAACCACATCGAACATCTTTGGGATGAATTGGAACGGCGAATCTGATCCATGGCCTAATCGCCCAACATCAGTGCTTGAACTCACTAATGCTCTTGTTGCTAAATGGAAGTCCGTGTAGCAATGTTCCAACTTCTAGTGGAAAGCCTTCCCAGAAGAGTGGAGGCTGTTATAGCAGCAAAGGGGGGATCAACTCCATATTAATGCCCATAATTTTGGAATGAGAAGTTTGACGAACAGGTGTCCACATAGTTTTGGTCATGTAGTGTATATAAAAAATTACTAAACATTAACAATGATTCATATTTGTTCATATGTAAGTGACATTTGCATTAAATTTGGGTTTTAAAACATGTTCCAAGTTCAAATAAATGCCCCCAACGCGAATCACTGTATATAGAAAATATATTGGCTGAGAGCAAAAACTATTCTCGGTGCTGCAGTAAACGTATTGTAGGGAATACTCACTAGGGTCTGTAGAATGTATATATGGTGACATTTCATTGGGCTCTGAATAATACGGAGTGTTGCTGGCCTTTTACTCTACCTTTTCCATTGGCGGCCGAATCACATCACAGGTGTGCTTACTAGAGGTCGACCGATTAATCTGAATGGCCGATTAATTAGGGCCGATTTCAAGTTTTCATAACAATCGGAAATCGGTATTTTTGGACGCCGTTTTTTTTTTTAGACCTTTATTTAACTAGGCAAGTCAGTTAAGAACACATTCTTATTTTCAATGACAGCCTAGGAACGGTGGGTTAACTGCCTTGTTCAGGGGCAGAACGACATATTTTTACCTTGTCAGCTCAGAGATTCAATCTCGCAAACTTGCGTTAACTAGTCCAACGCTCTAACCACCTGCTTTACATTGCACTCCACGGGAGCCTGCCTGTTACGCGAATGCAGTAAGAAGCCAAGGTAAGTTGCTAGCTAGCATTAAACTTATCTTATAAAAAACAATCAATCAATCATAATCACTAGTTAACTACACATGGTTGATGATATTACTAGTTTATCTAGCCTGTCCTGCGCTGCATATAATCGCTTAGGTACACGTTGCTCCAACCATAAACATCAATGCCTTTCTTAAAATCAATACACAAGTATATATTTTTAAAGCTGCATATTTAGTTAATATTGCCTGCTAACATGAATTTCTTTTAATTAGGGAAAATGTGTCACTTCTCTTGCAAACAGAGTCAGGGTATATGCAGCAGTTTGGGCCGCCTGGCTCGTTGCGAACTATGAAGACTATTTCTTCCTAACAAAGACAGCCGACTTGGCCAAACGGGGGATGATTTAACAAAAGTGCATTTGCGAAAAAAGCACAATCGTTGCACGACTGTACCTAACCATAAACATCAATGCCTTTCTTAAAATCAATACATAGAAGTATATATTTTTAAACCTGCATATTTAGCTAAAAGAAATCCAGGTTAGCAGGCAATATTAACCAGGTGAAATTGTGTCATTTTGCGTTCATTGCACGCAGTCAGGGTATATGCAACAGTTTGGGCCGCCTGGCCCATTGCGAACTAATTTGCCAAAATTTTACATAATTATGACATAACATTGAAGGTTGTGCAATGTAACAGGAATAACGTTTTGTTTTCGAGATGATAGTTTCTGGATTCGACCATATTAATGACGTAAGGCTCATATTTCTGTGTGTTATTATGTTATAATGAAGTCTATGATTTGATAGAGCAGTCTGACTGAGCGATGGTAGGCAGCAGCAGGCTCGTAAGCATTCATTCAAACAGCCCTTCGCAATGCATTGCGCTGTTTATGACTTCAAGCCTGTCAACTCCCAAGATTAGGCTGGTGTAACCGATGTGAAATGGCTAGCTAGTTAGCCGGGTGCGCGCTAATAGCGTTTCAAACGTCACTCGCTCTGAGACTTGGAGTAGTTGTTCCTCTTGCTCTTAATGGGTAACGCTGCTTCGAGGGTGGCTGTTGTCGATGTGTTCCTGGTTTGAGCCCAGGTAGGCGCGAGGAGAGGGACGGAAGCTATACTGTTACACTGGCAATACTAAAGTGCCTATAAGAACATCCAATAGTCAAAGGTATATGAAATACAAATCGTATAGAGAGAAATAGTCCTATAATTCCTATAATAACTACAACCTAAAACATCTTACCTGGGAATATTGAAGACTCATGTTAAAAGGAACCACCAGCTTTCATATGTTCTCATGTTCTGAGCAAGGAACTTAAACGTTAGCTTTCTTACATGGCACATATTGCACTTTTACTTTCTTCTCCAACACTTTGTTTTTGCATTATTTAAACCAAATTGAACATGTTTCATTATTTATTTGAGGCTAAATTGATTTTATTGATGTATTATATTAAGTTCAAAAAGTACAAAAAAGTACAAAAAAATAAAATGCATGGTATGAAATGTATGCATTCACTACTGTAAGTCGCTCTTGATAAGAGCGTCTGCTAACTGACTAAAATGTAAAATGTAAATGTAAGTTAAAATAAGTGTTCATTCAGTATTGTTGTAATTGTCATTACTACAAATAAATAAATACATGTTAAAAATCGGCCGATTAATTGGCACAGCTTTTTTTGGTCCTCCAATAATCGGTATCGGTATAGGTGTTGAAAAATCATAATCAGTCAACCTCTAGCGCTTACTGCACTACAGAAAACCCGCTAACCAAACAACAGTGCAGGGCATGCTTTCTGAATTAAAGGGCAACTACACTCAAAAAGTTTCTTAGATTTTTCCCAGACCTCAAAAGTCATCCCCTGATGTGGTTTAAGCATTGTTGTGAACACAGAAAAAACATTGTATAAAAAAAGTGGGGAAAAAGTAGGGTAAACCAAAAATTGTGGAAATCCGAAACCTGTAAAAACAAAACCAAGAAAACAACATTTTAGGAAAAAACAGAAGTACAGAACAGATTTATAAAAGGCCCTACCAACGTAGGGCCAACTACACTTTAGGGTGTGTGTCATCCTGCAGCACAGTATTTTGGGGGAAGTTGAGGTCAGGTCCAATATTGACTATGCACCGAAGAGCTAAAACGGTTTGGCCATCCTGGAAATGATTTAGTGAAATATAATCTAATATGTACAATTTAGCAGACACTTTTATCCAAAGCGATTTACATTCATGCGTGAATACATTTTTACATATGGGTGGTCCCAGGAATCGAACCCAACATCCTGCCATTGCAAATCTCTACCAAAATGCATGACAGGTTATAATTGCTTTGTGAAGCCTCAATTTAATATTATTTATAAAGGCCTTTATTAAGCGGTGCTTATGCCACCCTTCATAAAGCACAGGTTTATGTCATATTTGACATAGTTGGTTATGTCACATTTTACATTGGTGGTTATGTCACACAGTTATGCCACATTTATGAACCCTTTATTTAGCATGGTATACGGTTATAGATGATTTGTAACACATTTATGTAGTGTTTATGAAGGCTTTATGGGGCCTTCAAAAACTGCACATCATTTAATGCGGGATCGAACTCAGTCACTGTTTTAAAGTCACCATTGGCCTCATGGTGAAATCCCTGAGCGGTTTCCTTCCTCTCCGGCAACTGAGTTAGGAAGGACGCCTGCATCTTTGTAGTGACTGGGTGTATTGATACACCATCCAAAGTATAATTAATAACTTCACCATGCTCAAAGGGATGTTTGCTTTTTTTAACCCATCTACCAATAAGTGTCCTTCTTTGCGAAGAATTGTAAAACCAACCTGGTCTTTGTGGTTGAATCTGTGTTTGAAATTCACTGCCTGACTGAGGGACCTTACAGATAATCGTATGTATGAGGTACAGAGATGAGGTAGTCATTAAAAAAATCATGTTAAACACTATTATTGTCAATGCAACTTGTTATGTGACTTTTTAAGCAAATGTTTACACCTGAACTTATTTAGGCTTGCCATAACAAAGGGATTGAATATTTATTGACTCAAAATTTTCAGCGTTTCATTTTTAATTAATTTGTAAAAATGTAAAAAAAACATTTCCATTTAGACGTTATGGGATATGTGTGTAGGCCAGTGACACAAAATCTCAATTGAATACATTTTAAATTCGGGCTGTAACACAACACAATGTGGAAAAAGTCAAGGGGTATGAATACTTTCTGAAGGCATTATGAATTTGGCAATGCTGCTTGACGTGGCCAGTAACAATTCACATGCATAGGCCTAAAACCTACAGTGCCTTCAGAATGTATTCACACCCCTTTACATTTTCCACATTTTGTTGTTAAACTGAATTTTTGTATTTATTAAATTGAAATTTT
The DNA here is from genome assembly GCF_965601325.2 of Salmo salar. Lineage (NCBI taxonomy): Eukaryota > Metazoa > Chordata > Actinopteri > Salmoniformes > Salmonidae > Salmo > Salmo salar. Next base: position 29,190,856 of record NC_138311.1, on the reverse strand, counting down.
GTGTCACTGATACAAATATTGTACAATCCAGGTGTGCTTAACTGTTATAGAGACATACCCAGCAAGACTCAAAGCTGTAATCACAGCCAATGGTGCTTCTACAAAGTATTGACTCAGGGGTGTGAATACTTATGTAAATTAGATATTTCTGTATTTAATTCTCAATAAATTTGCAACAATTTCTAAAAACATGTTTTCACTTTGTCGTTATGGGGTATTGTGTGTAGATGGGTTAGAAAAACATATATTTAATCAATTTATATTTAAACGGTAACACAGCAGAATGTGGAATTAGTCAAGGGGTATGAACACTTTCTGAAGGCATTGTATGTATTTACATTGTATTTACATAGGAATGTACATAGCCATTAAAGTGTAGGTATATTGGTTTTAGGCCATTTGATTTAAAGTGGGACTGATTTTGAATATTTGACATTCATTTGTCTGAATTTCAGAGATTTGAAATGAATGTGTTTATCTGGGCAGTAATATCATCCTAAAGTGCAGCAATAAGACTTGGAGTGAACCATCTGGAATCTAAACCTGCTTGGGAGAGAGTGTCGAATATACACTGATTTTGAGAACTGATACCAGAACACATGTAATGACCGCAAACTCCTGCTCAATGCTTCCACTGGACAATCCCTCCTTTTTATTCCAGTTTTTCATCAGGGATTAGGGAATCTATCACAGATTTTTTTAAACAATGGAGGGAGCCACGATGTACATATAAATGTGTTGGCTATAGATAAGACAACCTCTCCATCACGGTCGGCCCGCTCATTGGGCAGGACGGCCACATATGGCGGCAGATTGACGAGGGCGGCATTTTTTGAGCTAAACTGACCAAGACGCACCTCCAACAACAACACATAAAACACACTTAATTCTGCCCAAAAACAATGACAATTTCTCTCAACAGGTGGCATATGGACTTTTTAGGTGATCGCTGATGCCACCCTTTGATAAGCAGTGCCCACCTTGTCAAAGGCGCAAAATATTTTGTTTGTCCATTCTCAGCCCCCTCTCCAGGGTGCTGTTGGAGAGATGCATCCCTGCTGTGCTCCACCAATGTTCTGTCAAAAAATACATTTAACATAAATCCGAACCGGAGCTACCTGGGAGGCCTCAGCTGTTTGCGGTTTCCCCTGCCTCAGCTGGCCCGACGGTTTTCCGTGCCTCAGCGGGCTCGACAGGCTGCCGTGCCTCGACCGAGGCAGCTGGGGAGGTCTCAACCGGCTCTCACGCCTCAGCCGGTTCATCAGGTTTCTGCGCCTCAGCGGAAGCGACCAGTCCGCTCCTGATCCCCGGGATCGCCATCTTGGTCGGCGTCCTGCGGCTGGAGCCGTGCGTAAGGGGGTACTGTCAAGTGTGCTCCCGCTCCAGCCTCTGTCACCAGGCTGCTCGTTATGGTGCATACCTGTCACTAGCGTCGCGCGCATAATGACACTCACCTGGACTCCATCACCTCCTTGATTGTCTTCCCCAGTCGTCATTGTTCATGTTTCATGTCGGTGCGCTGTTTATGTTTCTTGTTTTGATCATTGTATTTATTAAATGTATTCACTCCCTGAACTTGCTTCCCAACTCTCAGCGTACATCGTTACATAAAACAGACACTTTTTACATCATGCAGGTTTCTCGATCAAATAGCCTAACCTAAATGGTGCTCAATCAAATAAAAAATGAGTTGTCATGTTAACAAACAACATATCCTAAAAACAGGATCAGTCAAAGTAAAATGGACAATATGGACTGGACAATCACAACTTCTCCAGGAGTTTGCCCCCATTGTCACGATCAGTGGTTCCAAGTATAAATCCATACATTTTTGACAAGCTGATCATAGCAAAAAATAGACTACATCTGCATTTCCCGCTATGTAAACACATTTCAAATAGGCTTAGGATAACTCCTGATAAAGTTGCGTAGCTGATATTCAGAGCTTAAATAGCCAAATTGATTGCTCACAGGAATCGGGACTAATAAACAATGCAATGGCCTGTTTTACAAACGGTGGGCCTACCACATGGATGAGCGTTCATAAAATTCAATTGCAGTGTCATGTATACTCCCTCTCTGGCACTCTAGGTCACCAGGCTGCTCATTTATTACGCATACTTGTCACCATCTTTACGGGCCTCATTCTCACCTGGACTCCATCACCTTTCTGATTACCTTCCCTATATGTCACTCCCTTTGGATCCTTCCCCAGGCGTTATTGTGTCAGTTTCATGTCTGTGCGTTGCTTCGTGGTTCTTGTTTTGTATTACAGCATGTTAGTTTATTCTTAAAATTATTCACTCCCCAAACTTTCTTTCCAACTCCCAGTGCATACGTTACAGAATAACGACTCACCAAAGGGAGCATCAGGGAGTGTTTTTGTTTTTTTGTGTTGGAAGGTGACATCGGGTCTGAGTGCCGCTGCCAGAGCAACCGAGGATGCCTCAGCCGGCACATAAGGTTCTCAAGACTTGGTTGGCTGCTCAAGCGTCTGTTGCTGAGTCTACCGAGGATGCCTCAGCTAGCTCGTCAGACTTTTATGCCTTGGCCCTAAACTTACTTCCCAGCGCATATGTCACATGCAGGCTGAGATGGTAGGCTACACCCTAGTAAGCAGAGCCGACATCTTTTGGGCATCTTTTTTTGGTCCTGTCCGTACATAATTGTTTGATGTTTTACAAACGGTCGGCTTACCACATAGATGGGCATTCATAAAATTTAATTTCAGACAACACTGTAGGCTATCCCTCAGTAAGCACGGACCGACGCCGATGCCTTTTGGACATCTTTTTTTAGTGCAGCTCTTGACCGGCCTTTTGGACCAACTCTGAACCAATCATAGACGTCTATGTTTCGTTCAGATATTGTCCAGTCCAGATCGGACTTGATTTCAAAGTCCACGGTCATCGATTTTTGTTCCGGTCTGGACCAAATCCGAACCAATCATAGATTTCTATGTTTGGTTCAGATTTTGTCCGGTCTGGACCAACCTTGATTCTCCTGACCATCGCATGTGTAGTGAGAGGAGTGTAGTGAGAGGAGGAAACAGGGCCACTGAATATTACAATTGCGTTGTGAAGGAATATGTCTTGGTGGATGTTCCTGTTCTCGATCCTACCAACCAGCCATGGAGATATGTCACTTGCCTTGGAAGTCTAAAAAGCAACCTCTGGCAACGAGGGCCTCCTTGGTGAAGGTAAGCTCGGACTGGACACAGACAAGAAACAGCTTCGCCGCCCTGAATACAGAGGTTCTGGTGACTTCTTACCTGGGGGCTTCCAATTCGAGATCTGATTCAGAGGTACCTGTGCCTTCATCCTCTAACTGCGACTCCCTCTCCGGTGGCTTCTACTTCGGGTTCAGATCCTCAGAGGTCCCCCTCATTAGACCGTGAGGCTGTCTAAGACCCCGGCCAATTCATCATCCACGATGGATACTATAGCTGGCTCGGGTCCATCGGGCCCCACCACCCTTTGCTCCTCGAGGGGTTTGCAAAACCCCTCAAGGCTAAAGAACGGCCAGACCACCTCAGCCATTGCACCAGCTGTCGTCATTGCAGCTCTATGGTAAGAAACATCTTGGTCCCGTGGCAAAAACCCTGTGATATCCTGGAGCATGGGTACAGGACATTACAAGGCTGGTTCCAATCGTTCTACGACAGCTGACAGGAGCTGGCACTTTCGTAGTCCATGTGGGGTCAAATGACATTAGGAAGGTAAGCTTGGAACAGCTTAAAAATGATTTGATTCTAGCTCGTTGGGCCGCTGGTATAAAAGATTCAGCAGGCTAATGGCATTACACACCTGGCTAAAAGATTACTGTAGCTCTGTTGGAATAACTGTTGTAGATAACTTTGACACTTTATGGAAACAGAAGATGCTCTACGGGAATGACGGAGTCCATCCCGTCCATCTTGGCTCCTGGACTCTCCGCGCATTTCAAGGCTGCGTTGAGACGATATGACTTATCAATGACCCAAGCCCAGCTCAGATAATCCCTACCATTGTGTCGCTGAGTTGTCTTAATGCTGCAGCAAATGTACATTATACCAGGGGCATTTGCAGTCACAATGTAAGTAACCTAAAGTATGTCCCTCTAACTCCCCTGAATGCCTCTGATCCTACAGCTATTGTATACAGTGATCATGTGCCTATGAACCAGAATTATACTGTTAGCGCTAAGGCGGTGGGCACTAGTAGGAATTCCACTGTATGCAGCTCACTTAAACATAAATAACATTGTTAAGTCTACTTCTGATGAGCTTCCCAGTAAAGCAATTAAAAACAATCAAGCATCCCAGAAAAGTGCTAAAAATTGCTAGTAACAGATGACATTCATATTTTGACTATCTCTGAAACTCACTTCAATTACTGAGGATAATAGTGGACGATATTGCCACTCCTTTTTACCATATCTTCAATCTAAGCCTGCAAGAAAGTGTATGCATCTCAGGCCTGGAGGGAAGCAAAAGTAATTCCTCTACCCAAGAATAGAAAAGCTGCCTTTCTTTACTTGCTTAAATAGCCGACCAATCAGCCTGTTACCAACCCTTTGTAAACTTTTGGAAAGAATTGTGTTTGACCAGATACAATGCTATTTTACAGTTAACAAATTGTCAGCAGACTTTCAGCATGCTTGTAGGGAAGGACATTCAGCATGCACAGCATTTACACAAATGAATGATGATTGGCTGAGAGAAATTGATGATTAAAATATTGTGGGATCTGTTAGACTTCAGTGCGGCTTTAGACATTATTGATCATAGTCTGCTGCTGTAAAAACGTTATGGCTTTACACACCCTGCTATATGTGACTCGTTTCAGGAAACTAGGCGTATGTCGCGGGTCACTACTTCACAGGAGAGCCAATTGAATGTAAACTTTTTTTAAAAAATTAAAATGCGTTTCTTAGCAGAAATACCTTCTGGAACATGTTCACTTTCATGTGCCTTAATAACAAACTTCTATGCCATCTGTAAATATGAATACAATTGTTAAATTACAAGCCTAGTTGGTTTAGCCACAGAAAAAGATTCATCCTTCCTGATAGCAATGATTGGCTGAGATAATGAGTGGGCTGGACATGCCAAGAGATGAGTTCGGATTGGTCTGCCATACAGCACATTTCTGTTTATTTGAGCTGGTCAGTATTTGTGTGTAATCCTGTCTAACAGCTTTAAAAAATGTATATTGTATAGTAGAACTGTTACAGTGTTGCTCTCCACTTTCTGGAGAACCAAGTTTTGAAATCAGTAGAATTAGAGAATGATAGCTAAGGAGATGGAGAAAACACCTGTCTCCAGATTACATCTTCAAACTAAGGGCAACCATGGCATCCGTGATGGGAGAAGCATTTTCAGATATTACATTTTTCTAATTTTGACAGAAAGTCATTTTCATTTCAAGTTAAATTGTACTGTTAGCTAGCTAGCTAAAATTAGCTGGCTGGCTCGCTAGCTAACGTTATGTGTATGATCTTATTATTCGTATCTCAGAGCCATTTGCTTTGCTAGTTATAGCCTAATGTTAGCTAGCTAACATTGAACCTGGTTGGTTAGCTACCTGCAGATTCATACAGGGAAGTAACATCATGAGTTGGGATTATGGTTCATTGTTTAGCTAGCTAGCTAGCTACATGTCTTAACAAAAGACTCTACTATGCAAGTATACATTTCAATAGAACTGTTGATAGACATAGCTGGTAAATTCGCTCTGGCCATTTACTCCAATTTCAGAGCACTCTCGTCTGAGTGTGCTAGAGCACAGAATAACTCAACTCAACACCCGTTGAATTTGGTCGATGTCAGAAAACATTGACAAAGAAGTGTAAATTGTTGCCATCAGCACAGTTGCAGTTACCAACACTCTGGATAACATAAAAACAGCCTAACCAGCTCTGCTAGGGTGAATAAAATGGTCAGTGAGCTGTTCTCTCATTTGTGTATGGAAGTCACTAGCAAGCTAGCCTGTTAGCTTGGGTGCTTGACTGCTGTTGTTAGGACAGATTTCTCTGATCAATCCTTAAAGAGATGGTTGGGGCTAAAGCTTAAGATGGTGTGAATGATGCTGAATGGGTGTAGACAAAGACGGGCTCTCCAGTAGGTACCAAAACATTCAAAAGCCATATTTCTCAAGTGAGGTTACTAGTTGATCAACTTTCAAAACAGAATTACTTTCCCATTGTTCCTCAAATGCAGTGTATGATATATGATTTTGTAGCTCTGTGTCTCTGCTTTCATCCAATGTAAAAAACACATTTCAAATTTTGCTACGTAAGACCGAATCAAGTCGGTCGTTCACATATTGTGGATAAAGAGTTACCTGTCTAACACAGAGGATGTTCTTTAATTAAAGCCTCTTAAACATAATACAGGTAGAATCAGGAATTCCCCAGGCAGCTGTCTAGGACCCTTACTTTTTTCAAGCTTTACCAATGACATGCAACTTGCTTTGAGTAAAGCCAGTGTGTCTATGTTTGCGGATGACTCAACGCTATATACGTCAGCTACTACAGCGAGTGAAATTACAGTTTACAAGGAGCTGCAGTCAGTTTCAGAATGGGTGGCAAGAAATAAGTTAGTCCTATAAATATTTCAAAAACTAAAAGCATTGTATTTGGGACAAATCATTCATTAAACCAAACCTCAACTAAATCTTGTCATGAATAATGTAGAAATTGAACACGTTGAGGTGACTAAACTGCTTGGTGTAACCCTGGATTGTATACTGTCTTGGTCAAAACATGTTGATGCAACAGTAACTAAGATTCAAAGAAGTCTGTCCATAATAAAGTGTTGCTATGCCTTCTTAACAACACTATCAACAAAGCAGGTCCTACAGGCCCTAGTTTTGTCGCACCTAGACTACAATCCAATTGTGTGGTCAGGTGCCACAAAGATGGACTTAGGAAAATTACAATTGGCTCAGAACAGTCAGCACGGCTGGCCCCTAAATGTACAGAGAGCTAACATTAATAATATGCATGCCAATCTCTCATGGCTCAAAATAGCGGAGAGATTGACTTCATCACTACTTATTTTTTGTAAGAAGTATTGACATGCTGAATGCACCGAGCTGTCTAAGACAGCCATGCGTACCCACCAAGACATGCCACCAGAGGTCTCTTCACAATCCCCAAGTCCAGAACAGACAATGGGAGGTGCACAGTACTACATAGAGTCATGGCTACATGGAACTCAGGTAACTGATGCAAGCAGTAGAATCAGATTTAAGAAATAGATAAAAAATAAACTTTATGGAACAGTTGGGATTGTAAAGAGACACACACAGGCACAGACACACACATACACATGCGCTCTACACACACGTACAAATATATTTTGAGTAGTAGATATGTGGTAGTAGAGTAGTAGCCTGAGGGCACACACTTAATGTGTAGTGAATAGTGTTTTTATTGTTTATAACTGCCTTAATGTTGCTGGATCCCATGAAGAAAGGTAGCAGCTAATGGGGATCCTTAACAAATACAAATACAAGGGGAGTTACAGTAATACGCACGCATGCACACACACTCCAGTGTTCATAGCTCAGATCTTTGTTTAATAAAAAATTATAATAATTGTAATTCTACCCACTTTTTCTCCCAAATGTCGTGATGTCCAATTACGATCTTGTCTCATCGTTGCAACTCCCCAACGGGCTCAGGAGAGGCGAAGGTCGAGTCATGCGTCCTCCGAAACATGATCCGAGAATACCCCTCGCTTAACCCGGAAGCCTGCTGCTCCAATGTGTCGGAGGAAACACTGTCTAACTGATAACCGAAGTCAGCCTGTAGGCGCCCAGCCCACCACAAGGAGTCACTAGAGCGCAATGAGCCAAGTAAAACCCCCCTGTGCAAACCCCCAATAACCCAATTGTGCGTCGCTCAATGGGACACCCGGTCATGGTCGGTTGTGACACAGCCGATCGAACCCCAGGCTGTAGTGATGCCGCAACTCTGCGTTGCAGTGCCTTAGACTGCTGAGCCACTCGGGAGGCCCAGCGCAGACCTTATTTTCTTTTCTTCTACAGATGGGTATATCGGTCTGCTAGTAAAGGACTAGTAAAGGCCCAGTGCACTACTTTTGTTAAAAAAAATTAAAATGTGTTATTATTTATAATTTTTTGATATTATGATTTTTCAGGGGGTGCTGCAACGCCCTCCGCACACCTACTTCCCATGGCTATGACGTGTTGTGTCATCTGCAGGATGTTTATACTTATGGCTGCCTCTGTTTGCAGAAACATCCCAGGATACAGAAGTGGAACTGAGTGAGCTGAGAATAAAGAAAGTTGATGTAGATCAACAAAGCAGTATTTGTGACTCTATGACCTGATGATGTGATCAAATTGACAAAATCATATCAGCTGTGTAACATCTCTTTGGCTGCCCTTGAATAATATCTATTGAGGCAGAAAGTTTAATGTGAAACGAATTTCAACTGTAGCTGTTGAATACAACTTGGTTACTTGTGTAAATAAATACAGTCAAGAATGGAGAACTGCCTCAGTAATTTAGTCACCAGAAGATGGCGCTACTGTAACGCTGTGTAAGTAGCTGAAGAAACAAGTTGCAACTGTTAATGAACTCTGATAGTGACTGAATGGAAAGCATTAGTCATCAGGTGAATGTTTTTTTACCACAGGTGGTGTAGGTGGTATAGCAAGTTTGCTATACTAAGTTTTTTTTAAAGACATCCTCCAAAGTTTTTTTTTACTTTTTCTGTTGAAAAGCAACATTCCAAATATAAATATAGTAAAGTACACACACCAAAGGGTAAAATAGTGTTTTTTAGACACAACTGCAAATTTCAAGAAGTAGGGATTCAAGGAGTTGTTCTGATGGTCAGGTTCCCTCTTGCTTGACGCACAATAGAGGAGCAATAGAGAACCAAAGAGGAATGGATTACAATACAAGTGTTAAGGGTGGCTCAGTTGGTAGAGCATGGCACTTGCAACGCCAGGGTCGTGGGTCTAATTCCCACGGGGAGACAAGATTGAAAATATATGCACTGGATAAGAGTGTCTACTAAAAGTGTGAAAAGTTACATTTTTAATTGAGCATAAGTTTAAAGCTCATTGTCAGTTAAAGCACCTACAGCTATAATATACTGTAACCCACTAGCCCTCATCATGAGTCTCAGATAACAGAGGACATATGCATGCAAACTAGTAATACATATATTGAATGAGCAGAGTCCTCCAATGGTACCCCTTGCAGAGACACAGAACAAAAACACATATACATGTTGGCCTGTGATGCGTGAGGGAGAGGAAACAGACCTCTAAAGTAGAAGCAATTGACAAGAGCTATGGTAGGTAGGCTCATATGTAGGAGGACAGGAAGTGGAAAAACCCTGTAGATGCAGAGGAGAGAGACAGAGAGAGAGAGTGAGGGAGAGAGAGATATATACAGAACATATCTTCAGTGTCACCACTCAACTCACGTGTGTAATCACAGACGGTTTGCTCTGAGTGACACGGGAATGACCTGTCTTGAGATTGAAGACATTGCATCTTTGCCTTGATGGACCCACCGTGTTCTGACCACATCCTTCTGGTCCTCTGTCTCCTCCTGGTCTGCATCCATGGCAATGCTCAAGGTAAGATGTTTCACATCTTGTCACACATACTTTTTGTGTTAGATTTGAAAGGGATTGATATTTGCTCATTTTGGCAGTGCAGTGCATTCGGAAAGTATTCAGTCCATTTGGCTTTTTCCACATTTTGTTACATTACAGCTTTATTCTAAAATTGATTAAATAAAAAATGTTCCTCATCAATCTACACACAACATAATAAAATAAATAAATACCTTATTTACATAATAATGTGTCGAGGCACAGAGGCACAGATCTGGGGGAAGGTTACCAAAACATGTCTGCAACATTGAATAAAAAATTTTCCTCATCAATCTACACACAATACCCTTTAATAAAAAAGCAAAAACAGGTTTTTAGACATTTTTGCAAATGTTAAAGAAACTTAACAGAAATACCTTATTTACATAAATATTCAGACCTTTTTGCTATGAGACTCAAAACTTCAGCTCAGGTACATCCTGTTTCCATTGATCAGATATTTCTACAACTTGATTGGAGTCCATCTGTGGTACATTGAATTGTTTGGACATGATTTGGAAAGGCACACACCTGTCTATATAATGTCCCACAGTTGGCAGTGCATGTCAGAACAAAAGCCAAGCCATGAGGTCGAAGGAATTGTCCATAGATGTCCGAGACAGAATTGTGTCGAGGCACAGATCTGGGGAAGGGTACCAAAACATGTTTGCAGCATTGAAGGTCCCCAAGAACACAGTCACCTCCATCATTCTTAACCTCCCTTGGGTAGGGGGCAGTATTTTCATGGCCGGATGAAAAACGTACCCAAATTAAACGGCCTACTACTCGGGCCCAGGAACTAGAATATGCATATTAGTAGATTTGGATAGAAAACACTCTGAAGTTTCTAAAACTGTTTGAATGATGTCTGTGAGTATAACAGAACTCATATGGCAGGCAAAAACCTGAGAAAAATCCAACCAGGTAGTGGGAAATCTGGTTCTTGTAGTCTTTTCAAGTCATTGCCTATCTAACACACAGTGACTTAGGGTTCATTTTGCACTTCCTAAGGCTTCCACTAGATGTCAACAGTCTTCAGAACCTAGTTTCAGGCTTTTGCAGTGAACAGAGAGCGAACAAGAAGGCCTGGAAGTTGGTGACTCAGAAAATGACATGAGTTTTGTGGCGCGCATTCACGTGATGAGGTATCTGTGTTCCAAAACGTTTTTCAAGACATTGGAATTGTCTGGTTGGAATATTATTGAAGTTTTATGTTAAAAAGGCCCTAAAGATTGATGCTATACAATGTTTGACATGTTTCAACGAACGTAAATATAACTTTTTAAAAACTTTTTGTCGTGAAATTTTGGGCGCGCTTTCTACATTTCGAGTAGCTTACTGAACGCGCAAACAACAAGGAGGTATTTGGACATAAATTATGGACTTTATCGAACAAATAAACATTTATTGTGGACCTGGGATTCCTGGAAGTGCCTTCTGACGAAGATCACCAAAGGTAAGTGAATATTTATAATGCTATTTATGATTTTAGATGACTCCAAAATGGCGGGTATCTGTATTGCTTGGTGTATGTTTCTGAGCGCCGTACTCAGATTATTGCAAAGTGTGCTTTCCCCGTGAAGCTTTTTTGAAATCTGTCAGAGCGGTTGCATAAAGGAGATGGTTATCTATAATTCTTTGAATAACAGTTTAATATTTTATCAACGTTTATGATGAGTATTTTTGTAAATTTTTGTGCTGATTCACCGGAGGTATTGGAGGCAAAATATTTTCTGAACATCACGCGCCAATGTAAAATGCTGTTTTTGGATATAAATATGAACTTTATCGAACAAAACATACATGTATTGTCTAACATTGAGTCCTAGGAGTGTCATCTGATGAAGATCGTAAAAGGTTAGTGCTTAATTTTAGCTGAATTTCTGTTATTTGTGACCCCTCTCCTGCTTGGAAAATGGCTGTGTGGTTTTTCTTGTGTTGTACCTGTCCTAACATAATCTAACTTTATGCTTTCGCCGTAAAGCCTTTTTGAAATCGGACAATGTGGTTACATTAAAGAGAAGTGTACCTTTAAAATGGTGTAAAATAGTCGTATGTTTGAGAACTTTGAATTATGACATTTTGTTGTTTTGAATTTGGCGCTCTGATTTTTCACTGGCTGTTGAATAGTGTGAACCGAGAGACAGGTTAAATGGAACCACCAAGACTCTTCCTAGAGCTGGCCGCCCGACCAAACTGAGCAGTCGGGGAAGAAGGGCCTTGGTCAGGTAGGTGACCAAGAACCCAATGGTCACTCTGACAGAGCTCCAGAGTTTCTTTGTGGAGATGGGTTTGCCAAAAGGCACCTAAAGGACTCTTAGACCATGAGAAACAAGATTCTCTGGCCTGATGAAATTGATTGAACTCTTTGGCCTGAATGCCAAACATCACATCAGGAGGAACCTGGCACCATCCCTACTGTGAAGTATGGTGGTGGCAGCATCATGCTGTGGGAATGTTTTTCAGCGGCAGGGATTGGGAGACTAGTCAGGATTGAGGGAAAAATGAACGGAGCAAAGTACCGAGAGATCCTTGATTAAAACCTGCTTCAACGCACTCAGGAACTTAGACTGGGGTGAAGTTTCACCTTCCAACAGGACAACGACCCTAAGCACACAGCCAAGACAAGGCAGGAGTGGCTTCGGGACAAGTCTCTGAATGTCCTTAACCTCTCTAAGGTCGGCGGGATGAAATCGTCCCACCTACGTAACAGCCAGTGGAATCCTGTGGCGCGTTATTCAAATACCTTAGAAATGCTATTACTTCAATTTCTCAAACATAAGACTATTTTACACCATTTTAAAGACAAGACTCTCGTTAATCTAACCACACTGTCCGATTTCAAAAAGGCTTTACAACGAAAGCAAAACATTAGATTATGTCAGCAGAGTACCCAGCCAGAAATAATCAGACACACCCATTTTTCAAGCTAGCATATAATGTCACATAAACCCAGAAGACAGCTAAATGCAGCACTAACCTTTGATGATCTTCATCAGATGACAACCCTAGGACATTATGTTATACAATACATGCATGTTTTGTTCAATCAAGTTCATATTTATATCAAAAAACAGCTTTTTACATTAGCATGTGACGTTCAGAACTAGCATACCCCCCGCAAACTTCCGGTGAATTTACAAAAAATTTACTAAATTACTCACGATACACGTTCACAAAAAGCATAACAATTATTTGAAGAATTATAGATACAAAACTCCTCTATGCACTCGATATGTCCGATTTTAACCTCTCTGGGCTAGGCGGGACGAATTCGTCCCACCTACGTAACAGCCACTTTAGGCCTGTGGCGCGATTTTCAAAACCTTAAAAATCCTATTACTTCAATTTCTCAAACATATGACTATTTTACAGCTATTTAAAGACAAGACTCTCGTTAATCTAACCACACTGTCCGATTTCAAAAAGGCTTTACAACGAAAGCAAAACATTAGATTATGTCAGCAGAGTACCAAGCCAGAAATAATCAGACACCCATTTTTCAAGCCAGCATATAATGTCACCAAAACCCAGAAGACAGCTAAATGCAGCACTCACCTTTGATGATCTTCATCAGATGACAACCCTAGGACATTATGTTATACAATACATGCATGTTTTGTTCAATCAAGTTCATATTTATATCAAAAAACAGCTTTTTACATTAGCATGTGACGTTCAGAACTAGCATACCCCCCGCAAACTTCCGGGGAATTCGCTAACATTTTCCTAATTACTCACGATAAACGTTCACAAAAAGCATAACAATTATTTTAAGAATTATAGATACAGACCTCCTCTATGCACTCGATATGTCCGATTTTAAAATAGCTTTTTGGTGAAAGCACATATTGCAATATTCTAAGTACATAGCCCAGGCATCACGGGCTAGCTATTTAGACACCCGGCAAGTTTAGCACTCACCATAATCATATTTACTATTATAAAAGTTTGATTACCTTTTGTTGTCTTCGTCAGAATGCACTCCCAGGACTGCTACTTCAATAACAAATGTTGGTTTGGTCCAAAATAATCCATCGTTATATCCGAATAGCGGCGTTTTGTTCGTGCGTTCCAGACACTATCCGAAATGGTAAAGAAGGGTCGCGCGCATGGCGCAATTCGTGACAAAAAAATTCTAAATATTCCATTACCGTACTTCGAAGCATGTCAACCGCTGTTTAAAATCAATTTTTACGCCATTTTTCTCGTAGAAAAGCGATAATATTCCGACAGGGAATCTCCTTTTCGGCAAACAGAGGAAAAAATCACAAAGGCGGGGGCGGTCGGGTCACGCGCCTAAGCCCAGTGTCCCTTGATCGGCCACTTGAGAAAGGCGATAATGTGTTTCAGCCTGGGGCTGGGATGACGACATTCTGTTTTTTCCCGGGCTCTGAGCGCCTATGGACGACGTAGGAAGTGTCACGTTAGAGCAGAGATCCTTAGTAAAAGATAGAGATGGAAAAGAAGTTCAAGAAATGGTCAGACAGGCCACTTCCTGTAAAGGAATCTCTCAGGTTTTGACCTGCCATTTGATTTCTGTTATACTCACAGACACCATTCAAACAGTTTTAGAAACTTTAGGGTGTTTTCTATCCATATGTAATAAGTATATGCATATTGTAGTTACTGGGTAGGAGTGGTAACCAGATTAAATCGGGTATGTTTTTTATCCAGCCGTGTCAATACTGCCCCCTAGCCCTAACAGGTTAACCTCTATGGGCTAGGTGGGACGCTAGCGTGCCACCCGTGGTGCACTCCCTTAACAGCAGGTGCATTTCAAGAGCGGCAAATTTGAATCCAAATAAATGTCAAAATTCACATTTTTCAAACATACAACTATTTTACACCCTTTGAAAGATAAACATCTCCTTAATCTAACCACGTTTTACGATTTCAAAAAGGTTTTACGGCAAAAGCATAAATTTAGAGTATGTTAGGACAGTACATTTACAAGAGTTGTGTGTAATGTTTTGTCAAGTCAAAGACAGGGTCACCAAAACCATAAAACCAGCTAAAATGATGCACTAACCTTTTACAATCTCCATCAGATGACACTCCTAGGACATTATGTTAGACAATGCATGCATTTTTAGTTCTATCAAGTTCATATTTATATCCAAAAACAGCATTTTATTATGGCATTGATGTTGAGGAAATCGTTTCCCTCCAATAACCGGCAGTCAAGTCAGCGTCACAAATTAAATAATTAAAATTAGAAAACATTGGTAAAATATTATATTGTCATTTAAAGAATTATAGATTTACATCTCTTGAACGCAATCAACTTGCCAGATTTAAAAATAACCTTACTGGGAAATCACACTTTGCAATAATCTGAGCACTGCGCCCAGAAAAATACGCGTTGCGATACAGACTAGACGTCATGTTGGGGAGATCTAAAATCGAAAATACTATGTAAATAATCCATTACCTTTGATTCTCTTCATCAGATGTCACTTCCAGGTATCACAGGTCCATAACGAATGTAGTTTTGTTCAAAAAAGCTCATCATTTATGTCCAAAAATCTCTGTCTTGTTAGCACATGATCTAAGCCAGCCGGACTTCTCGTCATGAACGAGGGGAAAAAATATATTTCCGTTCGTTCAAACATGTCAAACGTTGTATAGCATAAATCATTAGGGCCTTTTTTAACCAGAACATGAATAATATTCAAGGTGGACGAATGCATACTCTTTTATAACGTATTGGAACGAGGGTACCCAACATGAACTCGCGCGCCAGGTGTCTAATGGGACATCATCGTTCCATGGCTCTTGTTCGGTCAGATCTCCCTCCAGAAGACTCAAAACACTTTGTAAAGGCTGGTGACATCTAGTGGAAGCAATAGGAAGTGCCAAAATATTCCTCAGCCCCTGTGTTTTTCAATGGGATAGGTTTAAAGTCAATACAACACATCAGGTATCCACTTCCTGTCAGAAAATGTCTCAGGGTTTTGCCTGCCAAATGAGTTCTGTTATACTCACAGACACCATTCAAACAGTTTTAGAAACTTTAGAGTGTTTTCTATCCATATATAATAAGTATATGCATATTCTAGTTACTGGGTAGGATTAGTAACCAGATTAAATCGGGTAAATTTTTTTTATCCAGACATGCAAATGCTGCCCCCTAGCCCTAACAGGTTAAAATAGCTTTTCGGTGAAAGCACATTTTGCAATATTCTCAGTAGATAGCCCGGCATCACAGGGCTAGCTATTTAGACACCCAGCAAGTTTAGCACTCACCAAAGTCAGATTTACTATAAGAAAAATGTTATTACCGTTGCTGTTCTTCGTCAGAATGCACTCCCAGGACTTCTACTTCAGTAACAAATGTTGGTTTGGTCCCAAATAATCCATTGTTATATCCAAATAGCGGCGTTTTGTTCGTGCGTTCAAGACACTATCCGAAAGGGTAAATAAGGGTGACGAGCATGGCGCATTTCGTGACAAAACATTTCTAAATATTCCATTACCGTACTTCGAAGCATGTCAACCGCTGTTTAAAATCTATTTTTATGCCATTATTCTCGTAAAAAAGCGATAATATTCCGACTGGGAATCTGCATTTAGGTAAAAAGACGAAAGAAAATAAAGCATGGAGTCGATTCGTGCACGCGCCTAAGCCCATTGTCCTCTGATCGGCCACTTGCCAAAGGCGATAATGTTTTTCAGTCAGGGGCTGGAATTACATCATTCAGCTTTTTCCCGGGCTCTGAGAGCCTATGGGAGCCGTAGGAAGTGTCACGTTACAGCAAAGATCCTCAGTCTTCAATAAACAGAGACAAGAAGCTCAAGGAATGGTCAGAGAGGGCACTTCCTGTAAGGAATCTTCTCAGGTTTTTGTCTGCCATATGAGTTCTGTTATACTCACAGACACCATTCAAACAGTTTTAGAAACTTTAGGGTGTTTTCTATCCAAAGCCAATAATTATATGCATATTCTAGTTTCTGGGCAGTAGTAATAACCAGATTAAATCGGGTACGTTTTTTATCCGGCCGTGTAATTACTGCCCCCTACCCCCAACAGGTTAAGTGGCCCAGCTGGAGCCCGGACTTGAACCCGATTAACATATCTGGGGAGACCTGAAAATAGCTGTTAAGCGACGCTCCCCATCCACCCTGACAGAGCTTGAGAAGATCTGCAGAGAAGAATGGGAGAAACTCCCCAAATACATGTATTCCAAGCTTGTAGCGTCATACCCAAGAAGACACGAGGCTGTAATCGCTGTCAAAGGTGATTCAATGAAGTACTGAGGAAAAGGTCTGAATACTTATGTAAATGGGATATTTCAGTTTTTTATATTTTAGAAATTTGACAACATTTCTAAAAAACTGTTTTTGCGTTGTAATTATGGTGTATTGTTAGTAGATTGATGAGGGAAAAAAACTATTTAATCAATTTTAGAATAAGGCTGTAACGTAACAAAATGTGGAAAAAGTCAAAGGGTCTGAATACTTTCCGAATGTACTCTATGATCAACCAAAGTCAGTCAGAGAGGGGTGATGGACACTGTCAAAGCATATCTTCTCAACCGCAATTTGAATATGACAGGTCTCCATGTTTTAATTTGTGTTTTACCAGTGACCAGTATGATCCCTATCAGTAGTAATTATGTAAATTGTTTCCATTATCTTTTCTCACACCAAGGCCCATGTGAAATTGTGGTGACAATCAAAAGAAACACTGTTTGGAATGCTGTCCCTCAGAAACGGCTGACAATCAACTGCCCTGTAAAACATTGTGGGGAAACCTTACGTGTCACCTGGTGTAAATTTGAGGACACCAACTGCAAACAAATCAATGAGACAGAGCAAGTCAAAATTGGATGGAAACCATTTGATAGATGGTCGGAAAATCGTGTTGCATTTTTGGATTTTAAGAAGATATCTATGAATGACGATGGTTCGTACAGATGTGGAATGGCTGGGAATAAATCATCAACTGTTAGCCATGCTATCAATGTCTCTGTCTCAGGTAACCAACAAAAGCTTAGTTTCTTTCTCAATCAATTGTTTTAAATAAAATACATACTCAGTTGAGTCCTTGTTGTTTGATACACATTTCTACAGATCGCAACCTGAAAATGACAAGCACAGCAGAACACAACACAAGTACGACAATGTTTTATGAAATTACAGATCACATCACATTCAATCACATCACATCAGCTAGTAGGCCTATGTGACAACTGTGTCTGGTGTTAAGACCTCTGTTTCTACTCTAACAGACGACTCAACAATTAAAAAGCATGATGAGAAATATCTGAGCTGGCTGCCGTATGTTTACATCTGTGTGGGAATAGTACTGCTGGTGGTCGTGGTGACAGCAATCTCCTTCCTCTGCATTTATGGGTGTAAAGGTGAGTAATGCTGTTACCCATTTAATACTATAAAAACAAAGAGAGTCGCAGACTCCATATGTATAACCTCCCAGTAATCAGAGTGAAGAAGGCACAGTGATGCCTTGGTTGTTTTTTTACCCAATAAATTACTGGGATGTTATACATATGGAGTCTGCGACTCTCTTTGTTCTTACAACTTACGGTTTATTCACCGTTAGTCAGCACCTCCACATTAAAATAATTTTCTCTGGGTGTGCGCCAGCTCATGTTTTTTATTAGACTCATTTAATACTGAAAACCTTTATTTTGTACAAGGTTGAAATACAGCAAACACGTCACCTTAACTTTCTAAAATATACACCTTTTTCAGGACCAACAAGGTCAACAAATAATGGCATAATGGAGCAGGTAAGGAAATCTTATAGCATCTTACTATTAACCACTGTGTCATATGCTAACATGACAAAACTGGTCCTCAATACACTAAACTTGTACAAAATAGAAGCCTTGCTGTCCTGACTGTCTAACTTTTTTTTCTGTTAATGGAAATGTCCACACAGGCAGCACCATGTCCAGACCTCTCCTCCTGCTCTAAGGGAACCTTTCCATCATCACCTTCCACACCAAACCCTGCCCACTCCGACAATCTCTACAACAACGGTCCCTATGGCAAACACATCAACAGGGCATCGGCACACAGCCTCCTGGTGACAAACGGAACTCTGCCTTCCTCTGACATCACAGCTAGAGGTCAAGGGTCAAACCACCTCGTGTACGCTAGCCTGAACCACCAGACCCCTAGAGAGTCCCTGAAACCCCCCCATATCCCAAACCCCCAGGATGAATGCTCAGAGTACGCAGCCATCCGAGTCTACTGAGCCCATAGGCTCTGAAAGAGACCTCATCCAGACCATAACGGCACAGTGCTGCTGACTGTTTCACTGTTTAAGTTGTCTTCTTTGATGGATCTTCTCATGGAGAAAGAGGAAAGCTGAACATATTTTGTGGATGAAAATGTTACTCCTTGGGGAGATTCATGTTTTTTTTTTATACATATATATAACTAACACAGACTCTTTCACAAACTCATCCTGGTGTCATGGAAATGTTGAGCAGTGTGTTAACCGCAGTGCAGCAGTATTTCAGAGAATAAAATGTGATTTAAAGATGGGGGAGGTAGGGGGATCGGGGTGAGACAGGTGGGCAAGGGTTACAGCTAGAGAATATGTGCTTCTGAGTTTGAACCCTCCTCCACATCACACCTCAGACTTAGAGGAGCAAAATAACATCTGTTAGCGGTGTGTATCACAAAGGTTATCTCACACATAATGATGATAAACCAGAATTTGTTATTGACTATCAAAATATATATTTTAATGAAGATACCACTGAGCCACTTTGGTGATTATTAGTGATGATTTTGGGTATAACAGGGAAAAATAACTCATACCGAACATTTTATGTCCCTGTGTGTGACTAAGTGTGTGTGCATGTGTCTATATGTCTGCATATGACTCACTCAGTATGAGTGAGTGAGTGAGTGAGTGAGTGTTGGTGTATATTTATGCACAGATGCGCGTGTTTGTACGCGTGTGCTGGCTACAGGTTGGGGGCTTTCCATGGTTTATGTAAAATGTTGAGCCCACCACACAGCCGAAACAGTGAGTCCCTGTAAATAGATGTTCTCCCTCTTGAGAGAGTATGGAAATTCCATTCAAATGTAATATGAATGTAATATGAAAGTGCATATGACTGTCTCTATGGTCATAGGAAGACAGAGGTAATAGTTTGCATAACTGCAAAAGGATGTGGGTGTGGCAAGATTGTGATAGTGACACATACAGTGACAAATTCCAATCTCAGTTATTGTCAATTGATTTGAAACATGTTCATTTGAAGGTTACATGTTTACTATGCAACAACTCAATTACAATACAGTATCCTTCAACAGAGAATAGTGCCAGAGAAATGTCCCTCATTTTATAAAGATATTCCGACATAGACTATTATTACCATTTCAAGCAAGAGTGGCTAGTTTTTGAGAATGCAAAGTAAAGCTTGGGTCTAATGTCTTTGGTCATACACTGCTTCTGAATGTGTTCTGGTAAAACCCTGAGCAAGTGGTGACTGTAAAGTTCTGGGGTGTTCTTTCTGCCCCAGATACAGACCCTAACCTGCACAGGACTGGATGTTTCTAGTTTAAAATCAGAACAGACCACCACCACACCAAGATGCTAATTTGTACTCAAAGTAACTCACTACTCAGAGAAAGGGTGTAGCTTACTTTCATGGAGCTGCCACATCTATTAGCCTAATCTCAGTATAGGTCCAATACAATAATTATCAGTGTAACAGCTTAAACAGTTTACACATCCATAATGAAATCATTTTTTGAGAGCAGACCACTGACTGGTTTTACTGTGAGCCATTGCCTGCACCCATGTGGTTTTATTGTATGCCATTGCCTGCTCCCATGTGGATGTATTGGTTATTACAACATAAGGCTCCACAGCCATCGTTTAGTTAGATAAAAACAAGGACATTAGAACATACTGAGACATGAGGACATACATTATACATTAAGGGGGTTTCTTTTATAGAGTAAAAAAAAGGCCATGATCAAAGGGCTGATGAATCTCCCTTTTGATTGGGCTGAATGGAATTTATCCTCCTACTATGGGCATATGTCAAATCAAATCAAACTTTATGTCACATTCGCCGAATACAACAAGTGTAGACGTTACCGTGAAATGCTTACTTACAAGCCCTTAACCAACAGTGCAATTCAAGAAGAAGAAAATATTCACCAAGTAGACTAAAATAAAAAGTAAAAATAAAAAGTAACACAATAAGAATAACAATAAAGAGGCTACAGTTGAAGTCGGAAGTTTACATACACTTAGGTTTGTGTCCTTAAAACTCATTTTTCAACAACTCCACAAATTTCTTGTTAACAAACTATAGTTTTGGCAAGTGGTTAGGACATCTACCTTGTGCATGACACAAGTCAGATTTCCAACAATTGTTTACAGGCAGATTATTTCACTATCACAATTCCAGTGGGTCAGAAGTTTACACTAAGTTGACTGTGCCTTTAAACAGCTTGGAAAATTCCAGAAAATGATGTTATGGCTTTAGAAGCTTCTGATAGGCTAATTGACATAATTTGAGTCAATTGGAGGTGTACCAGTAGATGTATTTCAAGGCCTACCTTCAAACTCAGTGCCTCTTTGCTTGACATTATGGGAAAATCAAAAGAAATCAGGAAAGACCTCAGAAAAATAACTATAGACCTCCACAAGTCTGGTTCATGCTTGGGAGCAATTTCCAAATGCCTGCAGGTACCACGTTCATCTGTACAAACAATAGTATGCGAGTATAAACACCATAGGACCACGCAGCCATCATTCCGCTCAGGAAGGAGACCCGTTCTGTCTCCTAGAGATGAACGTACTTTGGTGCAAAAAGTGCAAATCAATCCCAGAACAACAGCAAAGGAGATTGCGAAGATGCTGGAGGAAACTGGTACAAAAGTATCTCTATCCACAGTAAAATGAGTCCTATATCGACATAACCTGAAAGGCCGCTCAGCAAGAAAGAAGCCACTGCTCCAAAACGCCATAAAAAGCCAGACTACGGTTTGCAACTGCACATGGGGATAAAGATCTGACTTTTTGGATAAATGTCCTCTGGTCTGATGAAACAAAAATAGAACTGTTTGGCCATAATGACCATTGTTATGTTTGGAGGAAAAAGGGGAAGGCTTACAAGCCGAAGAACACCATCCCAACCGTGAAACACGGGGGTGGCAGCATCATGTTGTGGGGGTGCTTTGCTGCAGGAGGGACTGGTGCAATTCACAAAATAGATGGCATCATGAGGCAGGAAAATTATGTGAATATATTGAAGCAACATCTCAAGACATCAGTCCGGAAGTTAAAGCTTGGATGCAAATGGACAATGACCCCAAGCATACTTCCAAAGTTGTGGCAAAATGGCTGAAGGACAACAACAAAGTCAAGGTATTGGAGTGGCCATCACAAAGCCCTGACCTCAGTCCTATAGAACATTTGTGTGCAGAAGTGAAACAGCGTGTGTGAGAAAAGAGGCCTACAAACCTGACTCAGTTACACCAGCTCTGGCAGGAGGAATGGGCCAAAATTCACCCAACTTATTGTGGGAAGCTTGTGGAAGGCTACCGAAAACATTTGACCCAAGTTAAACAATTTAAAGGCAATGCTACCAAATGCTAATTGAGTGTATGTAAACTTCTGACCCACTGGGAATGTGATGAAAGAAATAAAAGCTGAAATAAATCATTCTCTCTACTGTTATACTGACATTTCACAATCTAAAAATTTGAGTGGTAATCCTACCTGACCTAAAACAGGAATTTCTTACGAGGATTAAATGTCAGGAATTGTCAAAAACTGATTTTAAATGTATTTAGCTAAGGTGTATATAAACTTCCGACTTCAACTGTATATACAGGGGGCACTGGTACTGAGTCAGTGTGTGTGTCACGGGTGTCGTAGGGTGTAGACCAAAACGCAGCGGGAAAATGTATACTCATCTTCTTTTTATTAGTGAAGAAGAAAAAACCCAAACAACATATACAAAAACAAACGAACTAGACAGTCTCATCAGGCACACAGCAAAACAAGAAACAATCTCCCACAATTCCCAAAACAAACACACTCCTAATTGGCAATGATAAACAGCTGCCTCCAATTGAAGGCCCCAATCACCATTACCAAAACATAGAAATACAATCGCCTAGACAGAACATAGAAAATAAACTAACATAGAACAATAACCAAAACCCTGGACTAATAAATCAAATACCCCTCTACATACACAACCTCCCCGAACCATATAAACCAAATACCCCCTCTACATGAACACATACACAAAACCACCCTAAACCACATAAAACAAATACCCCCTGCCATGTCCTGACCAAACTATAAGAACAAATAACCCCTTTACTGGTCAGGACGTGACAGTGTGGGGGTACAGGCTAGTTGAGGTAATCTGTACTGACCTAAGACAGGAATTTCTTACGAGGATTAAATGTCAGGAATTGTGAAAAACTGAGTTTAAATGTATTTGGCTAAGGTGTATGTAAACTTCTGACTTCAACTGTATATACAGGGGGCACCGGTACCGAGTCAGTGTGTGGGGGTACAGGCTAGTTGAGGTAATCTGTACATGTAGGTGAGGGCGAAGTGACTTTGCATAGGTAACAATCAACAGCGAGTAGCAGCAGTGTACAAAAGGGGGGGGGGGGGGTCAATGTAAATTGTCCGGTGGCGATTTTATGAATTGTTCAGCAGTCTCATGGCTTGGGGGTAAAAGCTGTTGAGGAGCTTTTTGGTCCTTGACTTGGCGCTCCGGTACCGCTTGCAGTGCAGTAGCAGAGAAAAAAGTCTATAACTTGGGTGACTGGAGTCTGACAATTTTATGGGCTTTCCTCTAACACTGCCTATTATATAGGTCCTGAATGGCAGGAAGCTTGGCCCCAGTGATGTACTGGGCCTTTCGCACTACCCTCTGTAGTGTCTTATGGTCAGATGATGAGGAGTTGCCTACCAGGCATTGATGCAACTGGTCAGGATGCTCTCGATGGTGCAGCTGTAGAACCTTTTGAGGATTTTGGGACCCATGCCAAATCTTTACAGTCTCCTGAGGGGGAAAAGGTTTTGTCGTGTCCTCTTCACGACTGTCTTGTTATGTTTGGACCATGATAGTTCGTTGGTGATGTGGACACCAAGGAACTTGAAACTCTCGACCTGCTCCACTACATCGATGTTAATAGGGGCCTGTTCGGCCTGCCTTTTCCTGTAGTCCACGATCAGCTCCTTAGTCTTGCTCACATTGAGGGAGAGGTTGTTGTCCTGGCACCACATTGCCAGTTCTCTGACCTCCTCCCTGTAGGCCGTCTCATCGTTGTCGGTGATCAGGCCTACTACTGTTGTGTCGTCAGCAAACTTAATGATGGTGTTGGAGTCGTGTTTGGCCACGCAGTCGTGGGTAAACAGGGAATACAGGAGGGGACTAAGTACACACCCCTGACGGGCCCCAGTGTTTAGGATCAGCGTGGCAGACATGTTGTTGCCTACTCTTACCACCTGGGGGCGGCACGTCAGGAAGTCCAGGATCCAGTTGCAGAGGGAGGTGTTTAGTCCCAGAGTCCTTAGCTTAGTGATGATGTCAGGCGTGTGCGTACTTGTGGTAAAATCAGGTGCAGGAGAACAGAGAATTGTGAACAGGCGCACACTTTATTTCAGCAGGAGAGAGATTACAGATGGACGCAGCTGCGTCAAAAACCTCCAGCCAACAAGGCAAAGTGTAAAGCGCACAAAAACAGTCGCAAAACATAAATGTTTAACAATTCAAACAAGCTTTGTGAAATAACACGGAAATAACGAACGCCAGCCTGGTGCGTTACAAAACACGTAACACACAAACAATCTCACACAAAGACATGAGGGGGAACAGAGGAATAAATACATGTAGTGTGATTGGGGAATGAAAACCAGGTGTGCAGGGATCAAGACAAAACAAATGTATAAATGAAAAATGGAGCGGCGATGGCTAGAAAGCTGGTGACGTCGACCGCCGAACGAACAAGGAGAGGAGCCGACTTTGGCGGAAGTTGTGACAGATGAGCTTCGTGGGCACTATGGTGTTGAATGCTGTGCTGTAGTCAATGAACAGCATTCTCACATAGGTGTTCCTTTTGTCCAAGTGAAAAAGGGCAGTGTGGAGTGCGATTAAGATTGCGTCATCTGTGGATCTGTGGTATCTGTGGGATATGTGGGTGGTATGCTAATTGGAGTGGGTCTAGGGTGTCCGGGAGGATGCTGTTGATGTGAGCCATGACCAGCCTTTCAAAGTACTTCATGGCTATTGATGTGAGTGCCACAGAGCGGTAATCATTTAGGCAGGTTACCTTCGCTTCCTTGGGCACAGGGACTATGGTGGTCTGCTGAGAAATATGTTGGTATTACAGACTCGTTCAGGGAGAGGTTGAAAATGTCAGTGAAGACACTTGACAGTTGGTCCACGCATGCTTTGAGTACACGTCCTGGTAATCCGTCTGGCCCAGCGGCTTTGTGAATGTTGACCTGTTTAAAGGGTTTGTTCACATTGGCTACCGAAAGCGTTACCACACAGTCATCCAGAACAGCTGGTGCTCTCGTGTATGCTTCAGTGTTGCTTGCCTCGAAGCGAGGATAAAATATATTTATCTCATCTGATAGGCTCGTGTCACTGGGCAGCTCGCGTCTGGGTTTCCCTTTGTAGTCCGTAATAGTTTTCAAGCCCTGCCACATCCGACGAGAGTCAGAGCTTGTGTAGTAGGATTCAATCTTAAAACCTCTTGACGGTCGCCTAGGATAGGGGGCGCCACAGCGCATTTTGAAAAAAATTTGTGCCCATTTTAAACGGCCTATTACTCAAACTCAGAAGCTAGGATATGCATTTAATTAATACTTGTGGATAGAAAACACCCTAAAGTTTCTAAAACTGTTTGAATGGTGTCTGTGAGTATAACAGAACTCATATGGCAGTCAAAACCCCGAGACAGATCGAAACAGGAAGTGGAATTCTGAATTGCGAACTCAACTTCATCACGTTGCCTATTAATCACACCGTGAGCTATGGTTCATTGAGCACTTCCTATTGCTTCCACTAGATGTCCCCAGTCTTTACAAAGTGGTTTGAGTCTCCTACTGTTAAAACTGAATGAATGAGACGCTGTGGAACGTGGTCACACGGAGAGGGCCATCACCATTATGACGCCGCACCCCTGGTTACCCTCCCCTTTCAAAACGTTTTGAAACACAATGCAATCGTCCCCCTCGAATCTTATTGGCTCTCTTGTTGAAAAACGCCCTGAAGATTTATGTTATACAACATTTGACATGTTTGAACGAACCTAAATGCGGAAAAAAATGCATTTTCTCGAAATGGCTGTCCCGCGGCCGACGGAGCATTTGGATCAGCCTTCAGACGTGCTAACAAGAACAAGCTCTTGGAACATAAAGGAGTAATTTTTTCGAACGAAAATACATTTGTTGTGGACCTGGGATCCCTGGAAGTGCTTTCTGATGAAGACAACCAAAGGTAAGGGATTATTGACAATAGTATACAAGACTAGATGTGATATGCGATTGTTCCAAGATGGCGCTGACCTGTAACGTTAGCCTATTGTTCTGAGTATCGCATCCCCTTTCATCGCAAAGTATGATTACCCAGTAAAGTTAATTTTAAATCTGGCATTACAGGTGCTTTCAAGAGATATTCATCTATAAATCTTAGAATGACAATATTACATTTTAAAAATGTTTTCGAATAGTAATTTAGTAAATTGTAGCGCTGTTTCATCGGATGCATTTGAGGGAAAATAGTTAGTCAACGTTACGCACCGATGTAAAATGATGTTTTTATATATAAATATGAACTTTATCGAACAAAAGAATGCATGTATTGTGTAACATGATATCCTAGGTGTGTCATCTGATGAAGATTGTCAAAGGTTAGTGCTGCATTTAGCTGTTTTTTGGTTATTTGTGATGCATGTGGTTGGTCGGAAAATGGCTATGTGGCTACTTTTACGATATACTCCTCTAACATAATCTAATGTTTTGCTTTTGCTGTAAAGCCTTTTTGAAATCGGACAACGTGGTTCGATTCAGGAGAGGTGTATCTATAAAACGATATAATTTGAGAAAAAAATTGAAAAAAAAAATTATAAAATTTTGTTATGCTAATGGCGATATGATTTTTCGCTGGATGTCGCACAGGGGTTAATCCTGTATTGACACTTTGCTTGTTTGATGGTTCATCTGAGGGCATAGTGGGATTTCTTAAAAATGTCTGCATTAGTCTCCCGCTCATTGAAAGCGGCAGCTCTAGCCTTTAGCTCGATGCGGATGTTGCCTGTAATCCATGGCTTCTGGTTGGGATATGTACGTACAGTCACTGTGGGGATGATGTCATCGATGCACTTATTGATGAAGCCGATGACTGAGGTGGTGTTCTTCAATGCCATTGGATGAATCCTGGAACATATTCCAGTCTGTGCTAGCAAAACAGTCCTGTAGTGTAGCATCCGCGTCATCTGACAACTTCAGTATTGAGCGAGTCACTGGTACTTGCTGCTTTCGTTTTTGCTTGTAAGCAGGAATCAGGAGGATAGAATTATGGTTAGATTTGCCAAATCGAGGGCGGGGGAGAGCTTTGTATGCATCTCTGTGTGTGGAGTAAAGGTGGTCTAGGATTTTTTCCCCCCTGGTTGCACATGTGACATGCTGGTAAAAATTTGGTAAAACTGATTTAAGTTTGCCTGCATTAAAGTCCCCGGCCAATAGGAGCACCGCTTCTGGATGAGCATTTTCTTCTATGCTTATGGCCTGATAGAGTTGTTTGAGAGCGGTCTTAGTGCCAGCTTTGCTTTGTGGTGGTAAATAGACAGCTACGAATTATACAGATGAGAAATCTCTTGGTAGATAGTGTAGTCTGCAGCTTATCATAAGGTACTCTACCTAAGGCGAGCAATACCTCGAGACTTCTTTAACCTCTTACATCTAGACGTTCCGCTAGCGGAACACCTGTTCCAACATCCAATGATAGGTGTGGCGCGAAATACAAACTCCTCGAAAATCTGAAAACTTCCATTTTTCAAACATATGACTATTTCACAGCATTTTAAAGACAAGACTCTCCTTTATCTAACCACACTGTCCGATTTCAAAAAGGCTTTACAGCGAAAGCAAAACATTAGATTATGTCAGCAGAGTACCCAGCCAGAAATAATCAGACACCCATTTTTCAAGCTAGCATATAATGTCACAAAAAACAAAACCACAGCTAAATGCAGCACTAACCTTTGATGATCTTCATCAGATGACAACCCTAGGACATTATGTTATAAAATACATGCATGTTTTGTTCAATCAAGTTCATATTTATATCAAAAACCAGCTTTTTACATTAGCATGTGACGTTCAGAACTAGCATACCCCCGCAAACCTCCGGTGAATTTACTAAATTACTCACGATAAACGTTCACAAAAAGCATAACAATTATTTTAAGAATTATAGATACAGAACTCCTTTGTGCAATCGAGGTGTCCGATTTTAAAATAGCTTTTCGGTGAAAGCACATTTTTCAATATTCTGAGTACATCGCTCAGCCATCACGGCTAGCTATTTTGACACCCGCCAAGTTCGGGGCACACTAAACTCAGAATTAGTATTAGAAATATTGTATTACCTTTGCTGTTCTTCTTCAGAATGCACTCCCAGGACGGCTACTTCCACAAGAAATGTTGTTTTTGTTCCAAATAATCCATAGTTATGTCCAAATACCTCCGTTTTGTTTGTGCATTCAGGTCACTATCCAAAGGGTAACGCGCGAGCGCATTTCGAGACACATAAATTCAAAATGTTACATTACTGTACTTAGAAGCATGTCAAACGCTGTTTAAAATAAATTTTTATGGTATTTTTCTCATAAAATAGCGATAATATTCCAACCGGACAATAGTGTATTCATTCAGAGGAAAAGAAAAAACAGCGTACTCACGTGACTGTGCATATGCAATCTCTTTGTCACCAGGCAGACCACTGAGAAACTGAGCTACTATACTCTGCCCAGAGACAGAAGACGCCTCTATCCGCTTTCTGAAGGCTTCAGAGAGCCAATGGAAGCCTTAGAAAGTGCAACGTAACCCCACGGATACTGTAGTTTCGAAAGAGAATCAAAAGAAGAACTACAAATTCTCAGACACACCACTTTCTGCTTGGAATTTTCTCAGGTTTTTGCCTGCCATATGAGTTCTGTTATACTCACAGACACCATTCAAACAGTTTTAGAAACTTCACAGTGTTTTCCATCCAAATCTACTAATAATATGCATATTCTTATTTCTGGGCAAGAGTAGTAACCAGTTTAAATCGGTACATTTTTTATCCGGCCGTGAAAATACTGCCCCCTAGCCCAGACTGTTTAACGGGATCCTATCTCAAAAGGGTCCCCAACAGGTTAAAGGAAAAAGTTTCTTCCAGTCCACGGTGAGTAATCGCTTTTCTGATGTCTAGAAGTTATTTTTGGTCATAAGAGACGGTAGCAGCAACATTATGTATACAATAAGTTAAAAAACAAGTTACACAAAACTCAATTTAAACAAATAAAATAGCACAATTGGTTGGGAGAATGTAAAACGTCAGCCATGTTCTTCGATGCCATCACAAAGGGCACTGCCCTCTGACCTTTGTCCTTGTAACACACACATTCATAAAATTGGCCCATGCTCTCATATCTGCCTGTTGGTCTTATCTGCAGGTCTGGACACAGTAGTGGCTGTGTGTGTTTTATTTGGTGGACAAAGCCCTCGTTCAGCCACCAGAAGGATGGAGAGAATGCACCGTCGGTGGGATGGAGGGAGGGGTGGTAGATGGGGGCGGCTGGAAAGACATGGCAGACTGGAACCGGACTGAAGTCATTCTTTATGAGAGAGCAGAAAAGGTGTGTGGGAAGCATATTACTGTGGGTCTGGTACAAAATGAACCCAAGCAGCACATTAGAATACATCTCTTAGTATCAGGGAAGCTGTTTGCATCACTGGAGGCCAGTGCAGCATAATTAAGTTTGGGAGGAAAACATGAGAATCTTGGCAGATTCCAAACCTTATACTGGTGGAGCAGGTATCCAATCTTCTTGTGTCTACAATGAGCCTGTGAAAATTGTAACAGTTGATTATTACTTTTTAGTTTGATTTAGGTCTGAAGACACACAATCACATCCCCAGCCACGCTATAGGCTCTATTACAAACTGTAAAAAAAATAAAAGTGATCTGATCTCTGATAATACATTTTCTGACAATCTGTTCTACTGCATCCCAAGCCCAGAGAACACAGAGGGCACAGAACTAATAAACACTCCAACCCGCCTTCACTGTAGAACTGGCCTTACAGATTGATGCTGGACGATTTGCAGCTGTGAGTGTGTTCTCCAAAGCTCCGTACCCCTCTCAAACCCCTGGCTCAGGATAAAACAGACTTGGAACAAAGTGCATATGGAAGCCAGAGCTGTACAAACAACAGCCAAGAGAAGAATACATCCACATTTTCCACTTTTTCTAAAGTTAATTCCCGGTGTACAGAGACTGCACCGCAACCTCAAAAACCTCAAAAAAATGTGTCAACTTGACATTTTCCGTATAAATGTGCAAATGTATTCAATAAGCAATAACACACTACGCGTATTTCTAATTTCTTTATTTTACATTTCATGACATCATACATTTTCAAGCAACAGCATCTTCCTTCATACGGGGGGAGCTGTGTTAACCTTTAATGTGGTTAGTTGCATTTCTGCATGTGAAGTGACTGACATTATGAAAAGCATGTTATCTGGTAGGGACAGCCCTCCACACACATATTCAATGCTTACACCCCAGATCACAGCAATCAATGTACAGAGTAGAAATAAACATCCGAACAAGTAGTGATGTGTATGACGATACAGAGAAATACCAGATGATGCAATATGATAGCAAACCATGACAGTTTTCTCCTAAAAAGCAAATCAACCTTGACTGCTTCATGTCCTATGCTTATACAAGTTAATAAAAGAAGGTCAGCATTTCATGAAGCTTGAATCTGCAGAGACCTAATAATACTGATGGCCTGGCCACTTTAAAATGTGTTGGTGGCTGGGATTTAGAAGGAAAGCCCCCCCCCCCACCCTCCACAAACACACACACACACACACACACACACACACACACACACACACACACACGCACACGCACACGCACACGCACAAACATAAAATACACACACACACATACCCAAGCAGCCAAGCTCTCTTCATAATGAATTCCTCTGAAGGCTCCCACAGAATCTCACCATGGCGTATTCTACTGGGAATCACATCAAACCATCTGACCATGGATTCTGAAAAAACACATACACACACACACACACACACACACACACACACACACACACACACACACACACACACACACACACACACACACACACACACACACACACACACACACACACACACACACACACACGCTGACTTTCTTACTCCTAACCACATTTATTAATCCTCAATGAGACCATTGATCATCATAATGCTTTATAAAATAATTGCATCTGACTATAGAGTCTAACACTCTATCCAACCCTGCTACAGTTCTGAGTAAGAGGTCTACAGTATGTCTGAGACCTGGGCCCGGATTCACAAAACCATCTTAAAAAGAAGTGTATTCTTAAGTGCAATTATTTCCTTAACTTTGTACTGAAGAAACATACAAAAAGTTGCTATTCCTCAATAACGTTCTTGAAAATGTTCTTAAGTTTCTTCCTCGGAAAATTGTTAAGAAGAAATAAGCATCTTGAAAATAAAGCTACTGGATTTCTTCTTGGAAATATTCTTTGCAGATAGCAAAACCCTTGTCTTAAACACATGGAAGTGAGAAAATAAGCTGATGAAAGCAATTGAAATTTTTTAATTGACTCAAACTTCATCTGAAAGTTTCATTACTGATTGTTTTTAAATCCCCCCCCAAACAAATTGACCAGTAATCTCAGTAAGAAATCCCAAACAATAACTACTCATCTGCATTCAGTGTATCACAATACACTAGGATCACTGAATACCATAGTAGACTAAGGTATTTTCACTTCATTCAGAGTTTTCCTACAACCTAGGTCCATTAGGTCATGAGACCCACAATCATCTTGGGATACTTTAGAATGGCACAAAGAAACCAAGGCAGTTACAAGAACAAAATACTCAGTCAGCATCACACTTCATGATAGATATGGATGCCAATTGGGGTTACCAGAGGACAAGGTTAGGTTCAGATCTGTTCTGTTAGGATGTGTTGTGATCATACTGGCCAGTATTCACAAAAAGTCTGAGTGGGTTTGCAGATCTAGGATCAGGTCTCCTCAGTCAATATTATCTTATTCATTATGATGTAAAAGGGACATCTGATCGCATATCAGCACTTCTACTCTGAAACACTTCAAACTTGCGGATACGAGCCATTGTGACTAAACAAAAGGTGCTGTGTTGATGGATTCAGTTTCTCAGTGAACCTGTGATGTTAATCATGACAGATTGTATTCTGTGCCCTCTTGAGGTGGGCCTTGCTTCACTTCTGAAAGTGCAGTGGAATGTTGAGAAACAGTCGCTGAGTGGATGAGTTTCACTTCCTCCTTTTAGACTCCATCTGTGCAAAGTAAAGAGGGTGAAAGAGAGAGGATACACTAAAGCAAGTAGAGCAAAATTACGTTCTATAATAACTGTAACTGCTCTTTAATAAGCTTTACATATCGGCCTCACGACCTTCGTCAGAGCTTTTGTGAGTTTGTAGACATCGCCCCACCTATATCCGTTCCATACATCGAATGGGGTTGGAGTCGATGCGATGCGTGGAAAGGATGTGGGTGGGGCTGTCTACATAAGGGTGCTAATTTAAGAAACTCACAAAAGCTCTGACGAAGGCCATGAGGCCAATACGTAAAGCTTAGTTTCACTGCTCTTAAATATCAAGAGGAGTGTGCGGGTTTTTCTTTTTTCTCATTTTATTCAACTGTTACCATGCACCTGCAAAAAACATAGCTCAGATGTGCAAGTTCCTTATGACATTTTATAATAACTGTAACTGAAATGGACAAGGTCAGATAGAAGTCAATGCTGGCTCATAGGGTTCAGATGGTTAGCGTGTGATAGAGGCTCCAGAATGCAGTGAGACCAACCAGGCATATAATCAAATTTCCACATCAGGCCTATAACTGCCTCTGAAAGTGTGTTAACCAGCATCTAGGAAACACACAGACGATCAACACATAACTCAAATTCTCCCCTCTAATTTCCTGTCACTGTGTGAGGACTCCAGGAAGATTTCGGAGTTTTAAATGTCTCATTTTAGGATCAGAATATTGTGCTCTATTAAACGTGATATACTGCGTTAAACCCATCTAAACCTGGCTGGCAGTCTGACCATGGTTCTCCACCACAAATGTCTGTCTTATACTTGTACCCACAGTTATTTGTTAACCTGTTATGGCTAGGGGGCAGTATTTTCACGGCCGGATAAAAAACGTACCCGATTTAATCTGATTATTACTCCTGCCCAGAAACTATAATATGCATATAATTATTAGCTTTGGATAGAAAACACTCCAAAGTTTCTAAAACTGTTTGAATGGTGTCTGTGAGTATAACAGAACTCATTTGGCAGGCCAAAACCTGAGAAGATTCCATGCAGGAAGTGCCCTGTCTGACAATTTCTTGTCCTTCTTGATTATCTCTATCCATTACAGGGGATCTCTGCTGTTACGTGACACTTCCTACGGCTCCCATGGGCTCTCAGAAGGCGGCAAAAAGCTGAATTGTGGCTTTGCAGGCTCTGGCTGAAAAAAAGTAGCGCGTTTGGATAGTGGCCGGTAACAGTACTGTGAGACTCAGGCGCGTGCACGAGTGGACTCCATGTTTTATCTTTGAATGAAAACCACCGCTCCCGGTCGGAATATTATCGTTTTTTTACGAGAAAAATGGCATAAAAATTGATTTTAAACAGCGGTTGACATGCTTCGAAGTACGGTAATGGAATATTTAGAATTTTTTTGTCACGAAATGCGTCATGCGCATGACCCTTATTTACACTTCGGATAGTGTCTTGAACGCACGAACAAAACGCCGCTATTTGGATATAACTATGGATTATTTTGAACCAAACCAACATTTGTTATTGAAGTAGCAGTCCTGGGAGTGCATTCTGACGAAGAACACCAAAGGTAATCAAACTTTTCTAATAGTAAATCTGACTTTGGTGAAGGCTAAACTTGCTGGGTGTCTAAATAGCTAGCCCGTGATGCCGGGCTATGTACTCAGAATATTGCAAAATGTGCTTTCACCGAAAAGCTATTTTAAAATCGGACACCTCTATTGCACAAAGGAGTTCTGTATCTATAATTCTTAAAATAATTGTTATGTTTTTTGTGAACGTTTATCGTGAGTAATTTAGTAAATTCACCGGAAGTGTTCGGTGGGAATGCTAGTTCTGAACGTCACATACTAATGTAAAAAGCTGGTTTTTGATATAAATATGAACTTGATTGAACAAAACATGCATGTATTGTATAACATAATGTCCTAGGGTTGTCATCTGATGAAGATCATCAAAGGTTAGTGCTGCATTTAGCTGTGGTTTTGTTTTTTGTGACATTATATGCTAGCTTGAAAAATGGGTGTCTGATTATTTCTGGCTGGGTACTCTGCTGACATAATCTAATGTTTTGCTTTCGCTGTAAAGCCTTTTTGAAATCGGACAGTGTGGTTAGATAAAGGAGAGTCTTGTCTTTAATGTCCCCATACGATCCTTTGTGTATAATACCTCCATTCTCCATGGTGCCATACAGTAGCAATGCTAAAACCAGCGATGAAAGAGGTTCATTTAGTTTACCCCACAGTCCACACAGAAAGAGGCCAAATGTAGGACAGCAATTACAGTACAGGTATTTTATTAGGATCCCCATTAGCTGTTGCGAAAGCAGCAGGTACTCCTCCTGGGATCCACAAAAAACATGACATAATACAGAACATTGATTAACAAGGACAGACCTACATGAGATGGGATGGAAGGGAGTTCCATGCAATAATGGCTCTATAAAAAACTGTACACTTTCTTGAATTTGTTCTGGATTTGGGGACTGTGAAAAGACCCATGGTGGGGTAAGTGTGTGTGTCAGAGCTGTGTGTAAGTTTGGAATTTAACACATTAATGTTTCTTATATAAATAGGTGATGCAGTCAGTCTCTCCTCAACTCTTAGCCAAGAGAGACTGGCATGCATAGTATTTATATTAGCCCTCTGATTACAATGAAGAGCAAGACGTGCCGCTCTGTTCTGGGCCAGCTGCAGCTTAACTAGGTATTTCTTTGCAGCACTTGACCACATGGCAGGAGAGTAATCAAGGTAAGTCAAAACTAGAGCCTGCGGAAAACCTGCTCCAATATCCAATGATAGGGCGTGGCGCGAAATACAAACTCCTCGAAAATCTGAAAACTTCAATTTTTCAAACATATGACTATTTTACACCATTTTAAAGACAAGACTCTCCTTTATCTAACCACACTGTCTGATTTCAAAAAGGCTTTACAACGAAAGCAAAACATTAGATTATGTCAGGAGAGTACCCAGCCAGAAATAATCAGACACCCATTTTTCAAGCTAGCATATAATGTCACAAAAACCAAAAACACAGCTAAATGCAGCACTAACCTTTGATGATCTTCATCAGATGACACTCCTAGGACATTATGTTATACAATACATGCATGTTTTGTTCAATCAAGTTCATATTTATATCAAAAAACAGCTTTTTACATTAGCATGTGACGTTCAGAACTAGCATTCCCACCGAACACTTCCGGTGAATTTACTAAATGACTCACGATAAACGTTCACAAAAAACATAACAATTATTTTAAGAATTATAGATACAGAACTCCTTTATGCACTCGCTATGTCCGATTTTAAAATAGCTTTTCGGTGAAAGCACATTTTGCAATATTCTGAGTAGATAGCCCGGCATCACAGGGCTAGCTATTTAGACACCCACCAAGTTTAGCCCTCACCAATGTCAGATTTACTATAAGAAAAATGTTATTACCTTTGCTGTTCATCGTCAGAATGCACTCCCAGGACTTCAACAACAAATGTTGGTTTGGTTCCAAATAATCCATAGTTATATCCAAATAGCTGCGTTTTGTTCGTGCGTTCAAGACACTATCCGAAGGGTAACGAAGGGTGACGCGCCGGCGCGTATCATGACAAATTTCAAAATATTCCATTACCGTACTTCGAAGCATGTCAAACGCTGTTTAAAATACATTTTTATGCGATTTTTCTCGTAAAATAGCGATAATATTCCGACCGGGAGACGTCGTTTTCGTTCAAAGACTGAAAATGTAAAATGGACTCTTCACATGCACGCGTGCGCCCGTCTCATTGTTCTCAGATCGACCACTATCCAAATGCACTACTGTTTTTCAGCCAGGGACTGCAGAGTCATCATTCAACGTTCTGGCGCCTTCTGAGAGCCTATGGGAGCCTTAGAAAGTGTCACGTTACAGCAGAGATCCTCTGTTTTCAATAAAGACGCTAAAGAAGGCCAAGAAATGGTCAGAGAGGGCACTTCCTGTTTGGAATCTTCTTAGGTTTTGGCCTGCCATATGAGTTCTGTTATACTCACAGACACCATTCAAACAGTATTAGAAACTTTAGGGTGTTTTCTATCCAAAGCCAATAATTATATGCATATTCTAGTTTCTGGGCAGTAGTAATAACCAGATTAAATCAGGTACGTTTTTTATCCGGCCGTGTAAATACTGCCCCCTAGCCCTAACAGGTTAAAAATCATTATGACCACTTACCACGCTGCATCTTGGTCCCCTCTTCCAGACGATCGTTACAGTAGCGGAATGACTTTGGCTTCCCTCCAGGCCTGAGGAGAAATACCTTCCTCTAGACTCAGATTAAATATACAGTATGACAGATACTGTAGGAGTGGCCATAGAGTCAGCTCCCATCCTCAGTAGCTTTCCAGGTCGAGTGCAGGTAATGGGCAAGCAGACTCAATTCCCCCATGTGGAGTTGGGATGGTAGCTTCTTGAATTGGTTCTCTGTACCATTTAGAAGAACTATAGCATCTAAAACAGATGAGTTAAAACAGCTCTATCTGGCCAACTGCAATGTTTCATGTTAGTAATTCCTCTGTAGTGACTGGAGACAGTTGTCAGCATAGGGACATGGACAGAGAGTTCATTTCCTTCAACAAACATAAATCATGGCTGTGAATTTTAAGAACCAGGAATTTGTCTCTGAGGGTTTCTGGTTATATTTAGCAAACAATGGTTATTTTGTCTTTAGAGCATCATACATCATACAAATGCCAACCACAGGTTCAATATTTCCAAGGATGCATAATTCCATAACCCTTTTGTCCCCCGGTATCACACTTCCTTTTGCCTTCTGGCATCACTGAGACCAAGGTGCACACACAAAATTGGGTCACTAGTAAATTCCAGGGTGTTTCCATGCCTACTTTACATGCTCAAACACACACAATTAATGAAGGTGATAATGACTTCAGATCCATCCTCTATTGTACTATGAGGGTGTTTCCACACACACACACTGTGGCACGATAAAACGCTCATCCAAACAGTAGTATTGTACTATGAGGGTGGTTCCACACACACACACACACACACACACACACACACACACACACACACACACACACACACACCACACACACACACACACACACACACACACACACACACACACACACACACACACACACACACACACACACACACACACACACAAGATTAACTTCCATTGAAATGAATGTCAAAATGGTGAGGCAGTTAGGAAAACTTCAACACATGCCAGAACATACCAGGAAACTGAAGGAACAGGAACAATATACTGTAGCACTCACACAAGAGACACAGGACAAACACACTGTTGTTACACAATTCCCATGGCACACACAGAAACACACCCTGAATGATTCCTAGAGAAAAATCCTATCCCAGCTGCATGGACTCATGGTGGTGACAACTATTAGCCTGAGAGCTCAAAAATAGCCAGCAAGGTCAATGAGTTCAGAACATTTCTCATACAGAAACCAAAGAGGAAATTTGTCCTGCTTTCCTCTGGGCCAAAGTTAAAAATTATTGTTATTTGATAAGGACTCTTATGGGGGAAGTGGACACCTCCATTGAGATCGGTCGATGGAGAGGGAAACATTTTTTGTTAGAAATAAATATACCACTTATTAGGGCAATAATTAGAAGTTTAAAACCACTGGAACAGTGGTAATTGTGTTGGAAAAGTTTGGGGTCACTTAGAAATGTCCTTGTTTTTGAAAGAAAAGCAATTTTTTGTTCAATAAAATAACATCAAATAGATCAGAAATACAGTGTAGACATTGTTAATGTTGTAAATTACTATTGTAGCTGGAAACGGCTGATTTTTAATGCAATATCTACATAGGCGTACAGTGGTCCATTATCAGCAACTATCACTCCTTTGTTCCAATGGCACGTTGTGTTAGCTAATCCAAGTTTATCATTTTAAAATGTTAATTGATCATTAGAAAACCCTTTTGCAATTATGTTAGCACAGCTGGAAACTGTTGTTCTGCTGAAAGAAGCAATCCACCAGTCTCAAAGTCAACAGTGAAGAGGCGACTCCGGGATCCTGGCCTTCTAAGCAGAGGTCCAGTGTCTGTGTTCTTTTGCCCATCTTAATCTTTAATTTTTGTTGGCCAGTCAGAGATATGGCTTTTTCTTCGCAACTCTGCCTAGAAGGCCAGCATCCCGGAGTCGCCTCTTCACTGTTGACGTTGAGACTGGTGTTTTGCGAGTACAAAAACAAGGACATTTCTATGTGACCCCAAACCTTTGAACGGTAGTGTATATACAGTATCTTGTCCCCACACACTGAGGAAGACGGTTCAGGAGGCAAAGGAAATCCAAAGGCCACAGATTGAGGGGGTCTCCAAATCTACAATTAGACACGACCTCTATACCAATAGGCTTTTTGGAAGTGTTGCCAGAAAAAAAGGCTTAATTGAGAGCAACCAAGAATGTAAACGCCTTGAGTTTCCTAAACGTCACTGGCACTAGGATGGGAACCGGGTGCTATGGTCAGATTAGTAAAAAATATAGTTTTTGGGCCATGTACCCCAGCAGTGGGTTTGGCATCGAAAAGGATGCCTACGCAGAAAATAACCTCATATCTCCTGTCAAATATGGTGATGATTTCTGCTCTTATTGGGCTGGTTGCCTCTGCAAGGAAGCTGAAACGTGGCTGCAAGTGGATCTTCCAGCAAGACAATGACCCCAAGCACATGTCAAAATCCACAAAATGTCTTGTGGGCCCTCCCTGTGGCTCAGTTGGTAGAGCATGGTGTTTGCAATGCCAGCATGGTGTGTGCAACGCCAGGGTTCTGGGTTCAATTCCCACGGGGTGCCAGTACAAAAAAATTAAATAATAAAAAAATGTATGAAATGTGTACACTCACTACTGTAAGTCGCTCTGGATAAGAGTGTCTGCTAAATGACTAAAATGTAAAAATGTCTTTTATTTGGCCACAAAATCAACTTTTTGACAATGGCCATCTCAGTTTCCAGACTTTAAACCCATTGACAATCTGGGTTTTGAATTGAGGAGGGCAGTTCATAAGAACAGACCAAAGGATTTCCAGGGTTTGGAAAGATTTTGTATGGAGGAATGGTTTAAGATCCCTCCCAATGTGTTCTCCAATCTCATAAACCATTATAGAAAAAGGCTCAGTGCCGTTATCCTCACAAGGGAAGTTGCATAAAGTATTGAAACAGGGGTGCCAATCATTTTGATCTTTATCTTTTTGAGAGAAAACAAATTACTTGTTAAATGAAATAGCAATATAGCTCAGTATTTGTATTATTTATTTCATAGTCTTTTTTACTCATCTTTATCAAGGGAGACAATCAAAGGTGACCCTTTGGGTGTGTAAACTAAACCTGCTGGGCAATGACTTCAACAAAAACAGATCTAAACTCTTACACACTGTTTAGGATCAGTTATTATTGTTTTGCCGACAACGTTCATCCATCCCTCAGGGATCAGCATTCTTGGCTTTGGATTGGTTTGGTCAGGCCGCTTTTTCCAAAAGCAGCTAATTTAAAAACAAGTGTAAGCTCTGAGCCAAGAAAAATGATGATATTTGCATCCTCCCAATGTGTGTGTGTGTGTATCACTCACTCTTGGTGTTCATAGAAACAGCGATGGGTGACTCCAGACCCTTATGGTGGACCAGGCATTTGACGGACATGTCCTTCGGCAGCCCTGATTGGACAATGAGGGTGCTGATGACCAGGGTGGTCCCATCCCCCTGCTGGAGCTATGATGTCACAGGGGTTCCATAGTTCGGTTGTCCCTCTCCACGTTCCACACTATCTCCGCTGGGGGCCGGGACACAGCTGTACAGTTGGCCTCAATAACCCCTGGAGACGTGTTCTTGTAGCTCACCTGGGGTTTAGGCAGTACTGGGGAAGACACAGATACAACCAAAAATCAATATTGGGTTTACTGAATCAATGTTTTTCAGGTGGGTGATCTACTGTTATTATGACTAGTTCCTGGCTAGAGACTCTTTTTGATTACCTGGAACACAAAAGAACATCTAAAAGCTTTAGTTGGGTTACACCAAGTTAACCACTGAGATGTGTCTAGTTTTGTGATTCTGACGTTGATAACTCAGTGTAGTTAAGAAAGATAAACAGAGGGAGTACAAGATATCCAAACTTATTTGGGCAGAGAATCAATGTCACAGGTAACATCAACGTGTGAATACACTAAACTTGTGAATACAGTGCATTTGGAAAGTATTCAGACCCCTTGACTTTGTCCACATTCTGTTACGGTACAGCCTCAATCTAAAATGGATTACATAATTTTTTCCCCGCATCAATCTACACACAATACCCCATAATGACAAAGCAAAAACAGATTTCAAAATAAAAAACTGAAATTTCACATTTACTTAAGTATTCAGACCCTTTACTCAGTACTTTGTTGAAGCATCTTTGTCAGCGATTACAGCCTCGAGTCTTCTTGGGTATGATGTTACAAGCTTGGCACACATGTATTTGGGGAGTTTCTCCCATTCGCCTCTGCAGACCCTCTCAAGCTCTGTCAGGCTGGATGGGGAGCGTCGCTGCACAGCTATTTTCAGGTCTCTCTAGAAATGTTTGATTGGGTTCAAGTCCGGGCTCTGGCTGGGCCACTCAAGGACATTCAGAGGCTTGTCCCGAAGCCACTCCTGCTTTGTCTTGGCTTTGAGCTTAGTGTTGTTGTCCTGTTGGAAGGTGAATCATCGCACCAGTCTGAGGTTCTGAGCAGGTTTTCATCAAGGATCTCTCTGAACTTTACTCCGTTCATCTTTCCTTCGATCCTGACTAGTCTCCCAGTCCCTGTCGCTGAAAAACATCCCCACAGCATGATGCTGCAACAGCATGCTTCACCGTAGGGATGGTGCCAGGTTTCCTCCAGACGTGAAGCTTGGCATTCACGTCAAAGAGTTCAATCTTGGTTTCATCAGACCAGAGAATCTTGTTTCTCATGGTCTGAGAGTCTTTAAGGTGCCTTTTGGCAAACTGCAAGCGGGCTGTCATGTGCCTTTTACTGAGGAGTGGTTTCCATCTGGCCACTCTGTCATAAAGGCCTGATTACTGGAGTGCTGCAGAGATGGTTTTCCTACTGGAAAGTTCTCCCATCACCACAGAGGAAATCTCAAGCTCTGTCAGAGTGACCATCAGGTTCTTGGTCACCTCCCTGACCAAGGCCCTTCTCCCCCGATTGCTCAGTTTGGCTGGGCAGCCAGCTCTAGGAAGAGTCTTGGTGGTTCACAACTTCTTCCATTTAAGAATGATGAAGGCCAATGTGTTCTTGGGGACCTTCAATGCTGCAGAAATGTTTTGGTACCCTTCACCAGATCTGTGCCTCGACATAATCCTGTCTCGAACCTCTACGGACAATTCCTTCGGCTTGGTTTTTGCTCTGACAAGCACTGTCAGCTGTGGGACATTATGCAGACAGGTGTGTACCTTTCCAAGTCATGTCCAATCAATTGAATTTACCACAGATGGACTCCAATGAAGTTGTAGAAACATCTGAAGGATGATCAATGCAAACAGGATGCACCTGAGCTCAATTTCAAGTCTCATAGCAAAGGCTCTGAACACTTATGGAAACAAGGTTATTTCTAATGGAATTTTTGAGGGATTTTTAAAAATGTAATACATTTTTGAATAAGGCTGTAAGGTAACAACATTTGGGAAAAGTGAAGGGGTCTAAATACTTTCCAAATGCACTATACTTGTGTTCTTGAGTTCCATAACCAACACATCGCCTCTGTTTAAAATGTTCTGTTCTCAGAGCTGTGGAAAGAATGTTATTCATTGGAATTGAGACAGATTGGAATTCAGTGGAATTGGCCACAGATATTCAGCCCTGACAGCAGCAGAGTGTCTTCCCAGGCATTTATTAACTACCAATCTGTAGAAGATTTGTGGTAGAAGTGGGGCAGACCCCGGAGGAATTTAGACAACAGAACATTGCACTTTGATATCATACAGTACGTTAATGAGAGAGTGTGGTCCCACGTGGCTCAGTTGGTAGAGCATGGTGTTTGCAACATCCCAGCATGGTGTTTGCAACATCCCACGGGGGACCAGTATGGGGGAAAAAAAATTATGAAATGTATGCACTCACTGCTGTAAGTCGCTCTGGATAAGAGCGGCTGCTAAATGACTAAAGTGTAGAGAGACAGAGAGCAATAGAACTAGAGAAAGTGATAGCGACAGAAGTAGAGAGAGAGAATGTGATGGCAGTGGTGAAGTAAGCGCAATAAAATTTGTATCTCTGGGATCTCTCACACTTTTCTGCTAGAATTGTTCAATTTCAGACAAAAGCCATGCTGTTTGACTGGGCTGACAGGGAAAAGACGGAGAATGAGAGAAAAAGGGAAAGAGAGAGATAGGGAGGGTTGATGAGACAGTAGTGAGCAGTGTCTGTAATACAGTCATGCCTTTGGGTCACACTTGCCCCCTGCTCTGTATGATGGTGCCGGAGAGGATGGCTGCCGTTTTATTGGCTCTTAACCAACCGTGCTATTTTGTTTGTTTTTTCACTTTTTCTGAACTTATTTTGTACATAATGTTGCTGCTACCGTCTCTTATGACCGAAAACAGCTTCTGGACATCAGAACAACGATAGCTCACCTTTAATTGGACGTATAATTTTTCTTTAATGAGTCGGACGAGAGGGATTTACCCCAGACACCCGAACAGGCCCTCATTCCCGTCATTCGCAGGAGAAAGAGACAGAGATTTCACGGAAGGAGATCGGGGTGCCTTATGAGGATCAGGCGATGAGGGGCTAATCTGCCTTTGCCATCCGTACTATTAGCCAACGCACAATTGCTGGAAATTGGGACAAACAAAAATTACGTATATCCTACCAACGGGACATTAACTTGTTAAGGATAGGGGGCAGTATTTTCACGTCCGGATAAAAAACGTACCCGATTTAATCTGATTATTACTCCTGCCCAGAAACTAGAATATGCATATAATTATTAGCTTTGGATAGAAAACACTCCAAAGTTTCTAAAACTGTTTGAATGGTGTCTGTGAGTATAACAGAACTCAAATGGCAGGCCAAAACCTGAGAAGATTCTGTACAGGAAGTACCCTGTCTGACCATTTCTTGGCCTTCTTTGCCATCTCTATCCAAAACAGGGGATCTCTGCTGTAACGTGACATTTTCTAATGCTCCCATAGGCTCTCAGAAGGCGCCAGAACGTTGAATGATGACTCTGCTGTCTCTGGCTGAAAAACAGTAGCGCATTTGGTAAGTGGTCGATCTGAGAACAATGAGACTGGAGCGCCCGTGCACGAGACGACTCCATGTTTACATTTTCAGTCTTTGAATGAAAACAACGACTCCCGGTCGGAATATTATCGCTATTTTACGAGAAAAATCTCATAAAAATTGATTTTAAATAGCGTTTGACATGCTTCGAAGTACGGGAATATTTTGAAATGTTTTGTCACGATATGCGCCGGGCCCCCAGGTCTCGCACTTACAGCCAGAAGTTCAAAAGGACTGCCTGTTTGAGTGCATAAAAATCATCTGTCCTCGGTTGCAACACTCACTACCGAGTTCAAAACTGCCTCTGAAAGCAACGTCAGCATAAGATCTGTTCACCCTTCGTTACCCTTCGGATAGTGTCTTGAACGCACAACAAAACGCCGCTATTTGGATATAACTATGGATTATTTGGAACCAAAACAACATTGGGTGATGAAGTAGAAGTCCTGGGAGTGCATTCTGATGAAGAACAGCAAAGGTAATCCAATTTTTCTTATAGTAAATCGGAGTTTGGTGAGTACCAAACTTGGTGGGTGTCAAAATAGCTAGCCATGATGGCCGGGCTATCTACTCAGAATATTGCAAAATGTGCTTTCACCGAAAAGCTATTTTAAAATCGGACACCGCGATTGCATAAAGGAGTTCTGTATCTATAATTCTTAAAATAATTGTTATGTTTTTTGTGAACGTTTATCGTGAGTAATTTAGTAAATTCACCGGAAGTGTTCGGTGGGAATGCTAGTTCTGAACGTGACATGCTAATGTAAAAAGCTGTTTTTGGATATAAATATGAACTTGATTGAACAAAACATGCATGTATTGTATAACATAATGTCCT
The DNA here is from genome assembly GCF_965601325.2 of Salmo salar. Taxonomy (NCBI): domain Eukaryota; kingdom Metazoa; phylum Chordata; class Actinopteri; order Salmoniformes; family Salmonidae; genus Salmo; species Salmo salar. The sequence continues at coordinate 29,146,513 of NC_138311.1, read as the reverse complement.
AGGGTTGTCATCTGATGAAGATCATCAAAGGTTAGTGCTACATTTAGCTGTGGTTTGGGTTTATGTGACATTATATGCTAGCTTGAAAAATGGGTGTCTGATTATTTCTGGCTGGGTACTCTGCTGACATAATCTAATGTTTTGCTTTCGTTGTAAAGCCTTTTTGAAATCGGACAGTGTGGTTAGATTAACGAGAGTCTTGGTGTAAAATGGTGTAAAATAGTCATATTTTTGAAAAATTGAAGTAATAGCATTTCTAAGGTATTTGAATAATGCGCCACAGGATTCAACTGGCTGTTGAGTAGGTGGGCGTCCCACCTAGCCCATAGAGGTTAACAGGAAGCCAGTAGAGAGGCTAGCACTGGAGTAATATGATAAACATTTTTGGTTATAGTCAAGATTCTAGCAGAAGTGTTTAGCACTAACTGAAGTTTATTTAGTGCTTTATCCGGGTAGTCGGGAAAGTAGAGCATTGCAGTAGTTTAATCTAGAAGTGACAATAGCATGGATTAGCTTTTAGGCCAAATTTTTGGCCAAAAGGTTTATTGATATGTTCGTCAAAAGAGAGATCAGGGTCCAGAGTAATGCAAGGTCCTTCACAGTTTTATTTGAGACATTTTGGCAGTCTTGACACAGAACTTTTTACAGAAATGCAATGGTTAATTGGATCAGTCTAAAACTTTGCACATACACTGCTGCCATCTAGTGGCCAACATCTAAATTGTAGCTGGGCTGGAATAATACATTATGGCCTTTCTCTTGCATTTCAAAGATGATGTTACAAAAAAATACAAAAGAACGGTTGGTATTATCTTTTACCAGATCTATTGTGTTATATTCTCCTACATTCCTTTCACATTTCCACAAACCTTCAAAGTGTTTCCTTTCAAATAGTACCAAGAGTATGCATATCCTTGCTTCAAGGCCTGAGTTACAGGCAGTTAGATTTGGGTATTTCATTTTAGGCGAAATTGAAAAAAAAGGGAGGATCCTAAGAAACGTTTTGCAACAGAATCGGTGTAATGAATAGCCTACAACCCAGTGGACATCCAGTGAAAAATGTGCTCTTGGAACAGCTGCATAGTATGGATCCCAGCCTATGGAATAAAAGTTTGAATTTCTGCCTTCTAAACTCCCTTGTGCTATTGTCCTCCATACTGTCAAAAACAAGTTTAATTTCAGAAGGGTCTTTTAGCACATTTAGCCCAAAAATGAAAATTCTATAAACCTAACAAACATTCTCAAACTTGAAAACTTTTGATGAGACTCCACATTTCGTTCATTTGCTTCCATTTAATTGTCATTTCCAACAGAAGATCTCTTTGTTTCTAGGGACATAGAGCTAGATGCTAGCTTTGTCCGAGTTTAAAAGTAAAAATGTGCCGCAATCTACTTCCTTAAGTCTGAAACACAGGCTTCCAGGGAGGGCAATTTTGGGGCTTCACCATGTGTCATCAAAATGTACAGCTATGTATCATCCGCATAGCAGTGAAAGTTAACGTTATGTTTCCAAATGACATCACCAAGAGGTAAAATATATATTGAAAACAATAGTGGTCCTAAAACGGAACTTTGAGGAACACTGAAACTTACAATTGATTTGTCAGAGAACAAACCATCCACAGAGACAAACTGATATCATTCAGACAGATAAGATCTAAATCAGGCCAGAACTTGTCCGTGTAGACCAATTAGGGTTCCAATCTCTCCAAAAGAATGTGGTGATTGATTGTGTCAAAAGCAGCCCTAAGGTCTAGGAGCACGAGGACAGATGCAGAGCCTTGGTCTGACACCATTAAAAGGTAATTTACCACCTTCACAAGTGCAGTCTCAGTGCTAGGATGGGGTCTAAAACCAGACTGAAGTGTTTCGTATACATTGTTTGTCTTCAGGAAGGCAGTGAATTGCTGCGCAACAGCTTTTTCAAAAATGTTTGAGAGGAATGGGAGATTCGATATAGGCCGATAAATCTTTACATTTTCTGGGTCAAGGTTTGGCATTTTCAAGCGAGGCTTTATCGCTGCCACTTTTAATGAGTTTGGTACACATCCGGTGGATAGAGAGCATTTATTATGTTCAACATAGGAGGGCCAAGCACAGGAAGCAGCTCTTTCAGTAGTTTAGTTGGAATAGGGTCCAGTATGCAGCTTGAAGGTTTAGAGGCCATGACTATTTTCATGAATGTTTCAAGAGATATACTGTAGGATTAAAAAAGTTGAATATCTCCATTGATCCTAGGTCCTGGCAGTGTTGTGCAGACTCAGGACAACTGAGCTTTGGGGAAGGAGGAGGAGTCCGTAATTTGCTTTCTAATGATCATGATCTTTTCATCAAAGAAATTCATGAATTAATCACTGCTGAAGCGAAAGCCACCTTCTCTTGGGGAATGCGGCTTTTTAATTAGCTTTGCAACAGTATCAAAAATACATTTGGGATTGTTCTTATTCTTCTCAATTAACCTCTTGACGGTCGCCTAGGATAGGGGGCGCTACAGCGATTTTTGAAAAAAATTAGTGCCCATTTTAAACGGCCTCCTACTCAAACTCAGAAGCTAGGATATGCATATAATTATTACTTGTGGATGGAAAACACCCTAAAGTTTCTAAAACTGTTTGAATGGTGTCTGGGAGTATAACAGAACTCATATGGCAGTCAAAACCCCGAGACAGATCGTAACAGGAAGTGGAATTCTGAATTGCGGACTCAACTTCATCACATTGCCTATAAATCACACCGTGAGCAATGGTTCATTGAGCACTTCCTATTGCTTCCACTAGATGTCCCCAGTCTTTACAAAGTGGTTTGAGTCTTCTACTGTGAAAACTGACACAATGAGAGTCTGTGGAACGTGGTCACATGAGGAGGGCCATCACCATTATGACGCCGGCGCCCCTGGCTACCCTCCCCTTTCGAAACGTTTTGAAAGACAATGCAATCGTCCCCCTTGAATGTTATTGGAGCTCTGGTTGAAAAAGGCCCTAAAGATTTATGTTATACAACGTTTGACATGTTTGAACGAACCTAAATAAAAAAAAAAAAGCATTTTGTTGAGAGAGAAGTTCCGCGGCCGACGGTACTTATGGAGCAGCCTTCAGAACGCGCTAACAAGAACAAGCTATTGGGACGTAAAGGATTAACTTTTTCGAACGAAAATACATTTGTTGTGGACCTGGGATCCCTGGAAGTGCCTTCTGATGAAGATAATCAAAGGTAAGGGATTATTGACAATAGTATACAAGACTAGATTTGATATGCGATTGTTCCAAGATGGCGCTGACCTGTATTGCTAGCCTATTTTTCTGAGTATCGCATCCCCTTTTATCGCAAAGTGTGATTACCCAGTAAAGTTATTTTTAAATCTGGCATTGCAGGTGCTTTCAAGAGATGCTAATCTATAAATCTTAGAATGACAATATTACATTTTAAAAATGTTTTCGGATAGTAATTTAGTAAATTGTAGCGCTGTTTCACCGGACGCATTTAAGGGAAAATAGTTAGTCAATGTCACGCGCCGATGTAAAATGCTGTTTTTATATATAAATATGAACTTTATCGAACAAAATAATGCATGTATTGTGTAACATGATGTCCTAGGAGTGTCATCTGATGAAGATTGTCAAAGGTTAGTGCTGCATTTAGATGTTCTTTGGTTATTTGTGATGCATGTGGTTGGTCGGAAAATGGCTATGTGGCTACTTTTACGATATACTCCTCTAACATAATCTAATGTTTTGCTTTTGCTGTAAAGCCTTTTTGAAATCGGACAACGTGGTTCGATTCAGGAGAGGTGTATCTATAAAAGGATATAACATAGTCCTATATTTGAAAAAAAATATATACAATTTTGTTATGCTAATGGCGATAGGATTTTTCGCTGGATGTCGAGCCCGCCCAGAGGTTAACCTGTTATGGCTAGGGGGCAGTATTTTCACAGCCGGATAAAAAAACGTACCCGATTTAATCTGATTATTACTCCTGCCCAGAAACTAGAATATGCATATAATTATTAGCTTTGGATAGAAAACACTCCAAAGTTTCTAAAACTGTTTGAATGGTGTCTGTGAGTATAACAGAACTCATTTGGCAGGGCAAAACCTGAGAAGATTCCATGCAGGAAGTGCCCTGTCTGACAATTTCTTGCCCTTCTTGATTATCTCTATCCATTACAGAGGATCTCTGCTGTTACGTGACACTTCCTACGGCTCCCATGGGCTCTCAGAAGGCGGCAAAAAGCTGAATCGTGGCTTTGCAGGCTCTGGCTGAAAAAAAGAAGCGCGTTTGGATAGTGGCTGGTTACAGTACTGTGAGACTCAGGCTCGTGCCCGCGTCGACCCCATGCTTTATTTTCTTTCGTCTGTTTACCTAAACGCAGATTCCCGGTTTGAATATTATCGTTTTTTTACGAGAAAAATGGCATATAAATTGATTTTAACCTCTTACATCTAGACGTTCCGCTAGCGGAACACCTGCTCCAATATCCAATGATGGGCGTGGCGCGAAATACAAACTCCTCTAAAATCCGAAAACTTCAATTTTTCAAACATATGACTATTTTACAGCATTTTAAAGACAAGACTCTCGTTAATCTAACCACACTGTCCGATTTCAAAAAAGCTTTACAGCGAAAGCAAAACATGAAATTATGTCAGCAGAGTACCCAGCCAGAAATAATCAGACACCCATTTTTCAAGCTAGCATATAATGTCACAAAAAACAAAACCACAGCTAAATGCAGCACTAACCTTTGATGATCTTCATCAGATGACAACCCTAGGACATTATGTTATACAATGCATGCATGTTTTGTTCAATCAAGTTCATATTTATATCAAAAACCAGCTTTTTTACATTAGCACGTGATGTTCAGAACTAGCATACCCCCCGCAAACATCCGGTGAATTTACTAAATTACTCACGATAAACGTTCACAAAAAACATAACAGTTATTTTAAGAATTATAGATACAGAACTCATCTATGCACCCGATATGTCCGATTTTAAAATAGCTTTTCGGTGAAAGCACATTTTGCAATATTCTCAGTAGATAGCCCAGCCATCACAGGGCTAGCCATTTAGACACCGACCAAGTTTAGCCCTGACCAAACTCCGATTTACTATTACAAAAGTTTGATTACCTTTGGTGTTCTTCGTCAGAATGCACTCCCAGGACTGCTACTTCAATAAATGTTGATTTGGTTCAAAATAATCCATCGTTATATCCAAATAGCGGCGTTTTGTTCGTGCGTTCAAGACACTATCCGAAGTGTAAATAATGGTCACGAGCATGGCGCAATTCGTGACAAAAGATTTCTAAATATTCCATTACCGTACTTTGAAGCATGTCAACCGCTGTTTAAGTTGGAAAAATAGGATGATCGAGCAGCAGTGAGGGCTCTTCGATATTGCATGGTACTGTCTTCCCAAGCTAGTCAGAAGACTTCCAGTTTGGTGGACCCCCATTTCCGTTCCAATTTTCTGGAAGCTTGCATCAGGGCTCTGGTATTTTCTGTATACCAGGGATCTAGTTTCTTGTGACAAATGTTTTTGTTTTTAGGGGTGTGACTGCATCCAGGGTATTACACAAGGTTAAATTGACAGGACTTCCGCCGAAGTCGGTCCCTCTCCTTGTTCGGGCGGCATTTGGCGGTCGACGTCACCGGCCTTCTAGCCATCGCCGATCCACTTTTAATTTTCCATTTGTTTTGTCTTTGTTTTACACACCTGGTTTCACTTCCCCAATTACTTGTTCATTATTTAACCCTCTGTTCCCCCATGGTTTTTTGTGAGTGATTGTTTGTATGTTTTTCGGTCCGTTATGTGGGCTTGTGTTATTGTATTGTATTTGCCTATTTTGAGTAAATTACGTTTATTTACTCATATAACATAATGTCCTAGGTGTGTCATCTGATGAAGATCATAAAAGGTTAGTCCTGCATTTAGCTGTGGTTTGGGTTTTTGTGACATTATATGCTAGCTTGAAAAATGGGTGTCTGATTATTTCTGGCTGGGCACTCTCCTGACATAATCTAATGTTTTGCTTTCGTTGTAAAGCCTTTTTGAAATCGGACAGTGTGGTTAGATTAAGGAGAGTCTTGTCTTTAAATAGCTGTAAAATAGTCATATGTTTGAGAAATTGAAGTAATAGTATTTCAAACGATTCAAAAATCGCGCCACTGAATTCAGGTGGCTGTTACGTAGGTGGGACGAATTCGTCCCGCCTTGCCCATAGAGGTTAAGAAGCCTTTTTGGACATAGACTCTACCTCAAGGGAGCAAAACCTTGAGACTTCCTTTGATTTTGTGCACCAGCTTTTGTTTACAAATATACATAGACTACCACCCCTTGTCTTTGCTCGCCTGAAGAAGAGTTTCTTCATGCAACAGCACCTCTTCAAACTCAGGAGGCTGAAGAAATTTGGCTTGTCACCAAAAACACTCACAAACTGTTACAGATGCACAATCGAGAGCATCCTGTCGGGCTGTATCACCGCCTGGTATGGCAACTGCTTCGGCCACAACCGCAAGGCTCTCCAGAGGGTAGTGAGGTCTGCACAATGCATCACCGGGGACAAACTACCTGCCCTCCAAGACACCTACACCACCCGATGTACTTTGATGTAATGTCCTTAAAACAAGTCAAATGAGGCTTAGTAGTGTGTGTGGCCTCCACGTGCCTGTATGACCTCCCTACAACGCCTGGGCATGCTCCTGATGAGGAGGCGGATGGTCTCCTGAGGGATCTCCTCCCAGACCTGGACTAAAGCATCCGCCAACTCCTGGACAGTCTGTGGCGCAAAGTGGCGTTGGTGGATGGAGCGAGACATGATGTCCCAGATGTGCTCAATTGGATTCAGGTCTGGGGAACGGGCGGGCCAGTCCATAGCATCAATGCCTTCCTCTTGCAGCAACTGCTGACACACTCCAGCCACATGAGGTCTAGTATTGTCTTGCATTAGGAGGAACCCAGGGCCAACCGCACCAGCATATGGTCTCACAAGGAGTCTGAGGATCTCATCTCGGTACCTAATGGCAGTCAGGCTACCTCTGGCGAGCACATGGAGGGCTGTGCGGCCCCCCAAAGAAATGCCACCCCACACCATGACTGACCCACCGCCAAACCGGTCATGCTGGAGGATGTTGCAGGCAGCAGAACGTTCTCCACGGCGTCTCCAGACTGTCACGTCTGTCACATGTGCTCAGTGTGAACCTGCTTTCATCTGTGAAGAGCACAGGGTGCCAGTGGCGAATTTGCCAAACTTGGTGGTCTCTGGCAAATCCCAAACGACCTGCACGGTGTTGGGCTGTAAGCACAACCCCCACCTGTGGACGTCGGGCCCTCATACCACCCTCATGGAGTCTGTTTCTGACCATTTGAGCAGACACATGCACATTTGTGGCCTGCTGGAGGTCATTTTGCAGGGCTCTGGCAGTGCTCCTCCTGCTCCTCCTTGCACAAAGGCGGAGGTAGCGGTCCTGCTGCTGGGTTGTGCCCTCCTACGGCCTTCTCCACGTCTCCTGATGTACTGGCCTGTGTCCTGGTAGTGCCTCCATGCTCTGGACACTATGCTGACAGACACAGCAAACCATCTTGCCACAGCTTGCATTGATGTGCCATTCTGGATGAACTGCACTACCTGAGCCACTTGTGTGGGTTGTAGACTCTGTCTCATGCTACCACAAGAGTGAAAGCACCGCCAGCATTCAAAAGTGACCAAAACATCAGCCAGGAAGCATAGGAACTGAGAAGTGGTCTGTGGTTACCACCTGCAGAACCACTCCTTTATTGGGGGTGTCTTGCTAATTGCCTATAATTTCCACCTTTTGTCTATTCCATTTGCACAACAGCATGTGACATTTATTGTCAATCAGTGTTGCTTCCTAAGTGGACAGTTTGATTTCACAGAAGTGTGATTGACTTGGAGTTACATTGTGTTGTTTAAGTGTTCCCTTTATTTTTTTGAGCAGTATATTTATGTGTACATATTCTTATTCATTCCTTTACACTTGTGTGTATAAGGTAGTTGTTGTGAAATTGTGGTCAAAAAGTGGTCAGATGAAGCAGATGCTAAACTACATGACTGTTTTGCTATCACAGACTGGAACATGTTTCGGGATTCTTCCGATGACATTGAGGAGTACACCACATCAGTCTCTGGCTTTATCAATAAGTGCATCGAGGACGTCGTCCCCACAGTAACTGTACGTACATACCCCAACCAGAAGCCATGGATTACAGGCAACATTCGCACTGAGCTAAAGGGTAGAGCTGCCGCTTTGAAGGTGCTTATAGGAAACCCCGAAGCTTATAAGAAATCCTGCTAAGCCCTCCGATGAACCATCAAACAGGCAAAGTGCCAATATAGGACTAAGATTGAATCATACTACACCGGCTCCGACGCCCGTCTTACGTGGCAGGGCTTACAGACTACAGACTACAAAGGGAAGCACAGCCGCGAGCTGCTCAGTGACAAGAGCCTCTATCTAAATCTAAATCACTTCTATGCTCGCTTCAAGGCAAGCAAGACTAAGGCATGCATGAGAGCATCAGCAGGTCCGGACGAGTGCTTTGAAAGGCTGGTAATGGCTCACATCAACACCATTATCCCAGAAACCCTATACCCACTCCAATTTGCAAACCGCCCAAACAGATCCACAGATGATGCACTCTCTATTGCACTCCACACTGCCCTTTCACACCTGGACAAAAGGAACACCTACTTGAGAATGCTATTCATTGACTACAGCTCAGTGTTCAACACCATAGTACCCTTGAAGCTCATCACTAAGCTAAGGATCCTTTGACTAAACACCTCCCTCTGCAACTGGATCCTGGACTTCCTGACGGGCCGCCCCCAGGTGGTGAGGGTAGGTAGCAACACATCTGCCATGCTGATCCTCAACATTGGAGCCCCTCAGGGGTGCGTGCTCAACCCCTCCTGGACTCCCTGTTCACCCACGACTGCGTGGCCATGCACGACTCCAACACCATCATTAAGTTTGTAGACAACACAACAGTGGTAGGCATGATCACCAACAATGATGAGACAACATATATGGAGGAGGTCAGAGACCTGGCCGGGTGGTGTCAGAAAACAACCTATCCCTCAATGTAACCAAGACTAAGGAGATGATTGTGGACTACAGGAAAAGGAGGACTGAGCACGCCCCCATTCTCATCGACGGGGATGTAGTGGAGCAGGTTGAGAGCTTCAATTTCCTTGGTGTCCACATCACCAACTAACTAGAATGGTCCAAACACACCAAGACAGTCGTAAAGCGTGCGGTACCGGAGCGCCAAGTCTAGGACCAAAAGGCTTCTCAACAGCTTTTACCCCCAAGCCATAAGACTCCTGAACAGGTAATCAAATGGCTACCCGGACTATTTGCATTGTGTCCCCCCAACCCCTCTTTTACGCTGCTGCTACTCTCTGTTTATCATATATGCACAGTAACTTTAACTATACATTGGTCTATCTGTCGGAAAGATATCAGTTTGTCTCTGTGAATGGTTTGTCCTCTGACAAATCAACTGTACATTTCGGTGTTCCTCAAGGTTCCGTTTCAGGACCACTATTGTTTTCACTATATATTTTACCTCTTGGGGATACATTCGAAAACATAATGTTACATTTCACTGCTATGCGGATGACACACAGCTGTACATTTCAATGAAACATGGTGAAGCTCCAAAATTGCCCTCGCTAGAAACCTGTGTCTCAGACATGAGGAAGTGGATGGCTGCAAACTTTCTACTTTTAAACTCGGACAAAACAGAGATGCTTGTTCTAGGTCCCAAGAAACAAAGAGATCTTCTGTTGAATCTGACAATTAATCTGGATGGTTGTACAGTCATCTCAAATAAAACTGTGAAGGACCTAGGCGTTACTTTGGACCCTGATCTCTCTTTTGAAGAACATATCAAGACTGTTTCAAGGACAGCTTTTTTCCATCTACGTAACATTCCAAAAATCAGAAACTTTCTGTCCAAAAATGACGCAGAAAAATGTATCCACGCCTTTGTTACTTCTAGGTCGGACTACTGCAATGCTCTACTTTCCGGCTACCCGGATAAAGCACTAAATAAACTTCAGTTAGTGCTAAATACGGCTGCTAGAATCCTGACTAGAACCAAAAAAATTGATCATATTACTCCAGTGCTAGCCTCCCTACACTGGCATCCTGTTAAGGCAAGGGCTGATTTCAAGATTTTACTGCTAACCTACAAAGCATTACATGGGCTTGCTCCTACCTATCTTTCCGATTTGGTCCTGCCGTACATACCTACACGTACGCTACGGTCACAAGACGCGGGCCCCCTAATTGTTCCTAGAATTTCTAAGCAAACAGCTGGAGGCAGGGCTTTCTCCTATAGAGCTCCATTTTTATGGAATAGTCTGCCTACCCATATGAGAGACGCAGACTCAGTCTCAACCTTTAAGTCTTTACTGAAGACACATCTCTTCAGTAGGTCCTATGATTAAGTGTAGTCTGGCCCAGGGGTGTGAAGGTGAACGGAAAGGCTGGAGCAACGAACCGCCCTTGCTGTCTCTGCCTGGCCGGTTTCCCCTCTTTCCACTGGGATTCTCTGCCTCTACCCCTATTACAAGGGCTGAGTCACTGGCTTACTGGTGTTCTTCCATGCCGTCCCTGGGAGGGGTGCGTCACTTGAGTGGGTTGAGTCACTGACGTGGTCTTCCTGTCTGGGTTGGCGCCCCCCCTTGGGTTCTGCCATAGCGGAGATCTTTGTGGACTATACTCGGCCTTGTCCTGGGATGGTATGTTGGTGGTTGGAGATATCCCTCCAGTGGTGTGGGGGCTGTGCTTTGGCACAGTGGGTGGGGTAATATCCTACCTGTTTGGCCCTGTCCGGGGGTTTCATCTGATGGGGCCACAGTGTCTCCTGACCCCTCCTGTCTCAGCCTCCAGTATTTATGCTGCAGTAGTTTATGTGTCGGGGGGCTAGGGTCAGTCTGTCACATCTGGGGTATTTCTCTTGTCTTTTCCGGTGTCCTGTGTGAATTTAAATATGCTCTCTCTAATTCTCTCTTTCTCTCTTTCTTTCTTTCTCTCTCTCGGAGGACCTGAGCCCTAGGACCATGCCTCAGGACTACCTGGCTTGATGACTCCTTGCTGTCCCCAGTTCACCTGGCCGTGCTGCTGCTCCAGTTCCAACTGTTCTGCCTGCAGCTATGGAACCCTGACCTGTTCACCGGACGTGCTACCTGTCCCAGACCTGCTGTCCCAGACCTGCTGGAACCCTGACCTGTTCACCGGACGTGCTACCTGTCCCAGACCTGCTGTTTTCAACTCTCTAGAGACAGCAGGAGCGGTAGAGATACTCTCAAAGATCGTCTATGAAAAGCCAACTGACACTCTTGTGTTACTGACTTGTTGCACCCTCGACAACTACTATGATTATTATTATTTGACCATGCTGGTCATTTATGAACATTTGAACATCTTGGCCATGTGCTGTTATAATCTCCACCCGGCACAGCCAGAAGAGGACTGGCCACCCCTCATAGCCTGGTTTCTCTCTAGGTTTCTTCCTAGGTTTTGGCCTTTCTAGGGAGTTTTTCTACACCGTGCTGCTACACCCGTATTGCTTGCTGTTTGAGGTTTTAGGCTGGGTTTCTGTACAGCACTTTGAGATATCAGCTGATGTAAGAAGGGCTATATAAATACATTTCATTTGATGTAGATACTACCTCAATTAGCCCGACTAACCGGTGCCCCCACACATTCGCTACCCGGACTATCTGCATTGTGTCCCGCCACCCGCCAACCCCTCTTTTACACTACTGCTACTCTCTGCTTATCATATATGCATAGTCACTTTAACCATACCTACATGTACATACTACCTCAATTAGCCCAACTAACTGGTGCCTGTATATAGCCTCGTTACTATTTCAGCCTCGCTAGTGTATATAGCCTCGCTACTGTTATTTTTTACTGTCTTTTTAATATTGTTTTTATTTCTTTGCTTATCTATTGTTCATCTAATTCCAATTTTTTACTTCAGAATTGCACTTTTGGTTAGGGCCTGTAAGTAAAAATGTCTTTGTAAGGTCTACACCTGTTGTATTCGGTGCCCGTGACAAATACATTTTGATTTGATTTGATTTATTCATGTTGTTGTTCAGCCACGACTCAGTGAAACATAAGATATTACAGTTTTTAATTTCCTGTTGGTAGGATATACGTGATCGTAGTTCGTCTATTTTATTATTGATTGATTGTACGTTGGCTAATAGGACTGATGGTAAAGGTAGAATACCCTCTCGGCGATGGATCCTAACAAGACACCCGGATCTTCGTCCACGATACCTCCGTCTCTTTCTCCTGCGAATGACGGGGATGAGGGCCTTGTCGGGCGTCTGAAGTAAATCCTTCTCGTCCGACTCGTTGATGGAAAAGTATTCCTCCAGTATGGGGTGAGTAATCACTGTCCTGATATCTAGAAGCTCTTTTCGGTCAAAAGACACGGTGGCAGAAACATTATGTACAAAATAACTTACAAATAACACGAAAAAACATAACACAATAGGTTACGGGATCGTAAAACGGCAGCCATCTCCTTCAAGGCCATTCTATCAAGTGGTGTAGCTTACTTTCATGGAGCTGCCATATCTGTTAGCCTAATCACAGAATAGATCTAATACAATCCTTATCAGTGTAACAGCTTAAACAGTTTACTCATCCATAATGTAATCATTTTTTGAGAGCAGACCACTGACTGATTGGTTTTACTGTGAGCCATTACCTGCCCCCATGTGGACACATTGGTTATTACAGCATAAGGCTCCACAATCATAATTTAGTTAGATAAAAACAAGGACATTAGGACCTACTGAGACATGAGGACATACATTATAAATTAAGGGGGTTTATATTATAGTAAATAAAAAGGCCATCATCAAAGGGTTAATGAATCTACCTTTAGATTGGGCTGAATGGAATTTATCCTCCTACTATGGGTGTATGTCAGTCACTGCCCTCTGACCTTTGCCCTCATAACAAACACACATACACACATAAAATTGCCCCATGCTCTCATATCTGCCTGTTGGTCTTATCTGCAGGCCTGGACACACTAGTGGCTGTGTGTGTTTTATTTAGTGGACAAAGCCCTCTTTCAGCCACCAGAAGGATGGAGAGAACGCACAATCGGAGGGAGGGGTGGTAGATGGGGGCAGTTGGAGAGACATGGCAGACTGGAACCGGACTGAAGTCATTCTTTATGACAGAGCAGAAAAGGTGTGTGGGAGGGGTGTTACTGTGGGTTTGGTACAAAATCAACCCAAGCAGCACACTAGACTAAATCTCTTAGTATCAGGGAAGCTGTTTGTGTCACTGGAGGCCAATGCAGCATAATTAGGAGGAAAACATGAGAATCTTGGCAGATTCCAAACCTTATACTGGTGGAGCAAGTATCCAATCTTCTTGTGTCTACAATGAGCCTGTGAAAATTGTTACAGCTGATTATTACTTTTTAGTTTGATTTAGTTCTGAAGACACACAATCATATCCCCAGCCATGCTAGAGGCTCTATTACAAACTGTGAATAAAAATTGGGATCTGATCTCTGATAATACATTTTCTGACAATCTGTTCTACTGCATCCCAAGCCCAGAGAACACAGAGGGCACAGAACTAATAAACACTCCAACCCGCCTTCACTGTAGAACTGGCCTTACAGATTGATGCTGGACGATTTGCAGCTGTGAGTGTGTTCTCCAAAGCTCCGTACCCCTCTCAAACCTCTGGTTCAGGATAAAACAGACTTGGAACAAAGTGCATATGGAAGCCAGATCTGTACAAACAACAGCCAATAGGAGAATACCTCTACCTTTTCCACTTTCTCTAAGGTTAAAACAGGTGTACAGAGACTGCACCCAGAACTCCATTCCTGAGGCACATAATCAAAAATTTCAACTTGACATTTTCCGTATAAATTGCAAATGTATTCAATAAGCAATAACAAACTACGCCTATTTCTAATTTCTTTATT